>NC_136902.1:38860746-39484179 GCF_949606895.1 Notothenia rossii
GTGTCATGTGGAAGTAATGTCACCTTTGCAATTAAAGTGGTTTCCTGCTTAAACGCCTTTCTTCATTACTTCCCTAGTCTCAGTTGTGAAATTCTGGAGTTTCAAACTCGACGGACGGGTAGAGGGAGAGACATTTTTTAAAGCAGGAGTCACAGGCTTTCTGTCAGCGTCATGAGGGCGCAGAGAAATGTAGACAGCCCTGCCAGGATAGAAAAAGCCCCTTTTCATTCATTTTGACTTCCTGATATAAATTCTTAAGTACATTATTTACACTGTTAATGGCTACATTGCACGACAGCCTGAGGCAAGTGTTCGAAAAAGCATCAGAACTTCTTATGCTAAGATGAAAGGACGTCAACCGTAACACTGAAAGAGGAAGTGTCTAAAAACGACTGACCTTCTCCAGGTCAAGCATACGCAGGGGCGTAGCTGGGGGGGGGGAGGTTAGGATGATTCCAAGGGCCCAGCACTGGGGGGGGGGGCCCAGAGAACACTATTATTATCTTTTTATTAATATGGTTTTATTATTATCCTAAAGTAAGTTAATGTAAATGACTCAAAAGTATAATTGCCTGTATTAAAAAAAAAACGTCCCAAAAGAAACAAACAGGTGCTTGTTACTCTGTTTGACAGAATGAGCACCCCTCCCTTCATTCATTGCATGGTATGGGCGCCTGAGCAATGGAGCAAGCGGAGCAGGTGCATCCCCACAATTGACCTTGGGGGAGCAAACGTGTGCTTTTGCACCCCCACTTTTTGATCATATGAAAAATATGACATTTCCCCCCCAATATATCACTGTAAACATAAGTGTGTAATTTCAATCGAATTAATAATACGCAATGAAAGAACTTGTGCTGATTATAGACACTTAATAGCGAGTTTTTAAGTTTCCAAAGATTGTGACCCCCCCCCGCATTTCGCTCACAATGGTTTGATCAACTGCCTCCCACCCACAGCAGTCCTGATGCAGGTAGGCTGAGTGTAAATCACCGCGAACAGTCTGTCATTGGTGGCAGACCTTTTCAGTAAGTTGTTCAAACAAAGAATATGTTAGACATGTCTTTACTTCTACCACTCAATACAATAAAACACATTTATAATCATCACCTTCTCTTCATTTTCGCTGCATTGAATTACAGGTCACTCTTTATGTTAGCTAGCGGTTAGCTGACGTTTGCTAGCTAGCTAGTAACATCAACCAGTGTGTGTGTTTGACTAGCTAGCTACCTGGTAGATCGAAGCCCATTAGAGTTTGAGTTTATTAGGATCCCCATTAGCTGTTGCATGACAACAACTAGTCTTCCTGGGGTCCACACAAAACATAAAACATTGCATTCGACAAGACTTTTACAGAACAGTAAATACAAAATAAAAAACTTTTCCGAAGTCCATTTTCCTTCAAGCATTGACTTTCATATTTTCCATCATATACCACTTATTTTCTGATTTCATTTCATTGGAAAGAAAATAATGATAATAAAATAAGAATAAAGTACTTATATCTATCTGCATTTACAGATGCCAGCCTTCAATTCTCTTAAGGTACAACTACCTGAAATGAAAATAAAAGAAGAATGAATTATAGAATGATAGAAGATAATATGATAGAAGCCCATCTCCTACTGTAACTAACCTCCACACTGTGTGTGTGTGTGTGTGTGTGTGTGTGTGTGTGTGTGTGTGTGTGTGTGTGTGTGTGTGTGTGTGTGTGTGTGTGTGTGTGTGTGTGTGTGTGTGTGTGTGTGTGTGTGTGTGTGTGTGTGTGTGTGTGTGTGTGTGTGTGTGTGTGTGTGTGTGTGTGTGTGTGTGTGTGTGTGTGTGTGTGTGTGTGTGTGTGTGTGTGTGTAGCCAGCCAGCCAACCAGGTAGAACATGGCAGAAAAAATAAAAAATCATGTATTCAACCCAGTTCAGTGTATTCATACGTGTATTGCTCTCCTGTGTAGAATGATGTGGTGGTGACAGTGCAGACTCAGGGAGGAGGCAGAGAAGGAGAGAAAGAGACACAAGAGTTACAGGTAATGGAAATATCAGTCAGCTTAAAGTGTAGGATAACATAACAAATTAAGACACAAATACTTGGATAATATATTCCCCCCTCTCTCCCTTTCTTTACAGAGTAGCATAAAGATTGTGTATTCAAACCAGTTCAGTGTACTCATAAGTGTATTGCTCTCCTTAATGTAGAATGATGTGGTGACTGTGCAGACTCAGGGAGGAGGCAGAGGAAGTGAGAAAGAGACCTAGGATAACATCCCTAGTCAAAAAATGCTATAGGAATCTCTATACGTTTTTGGAACCCTATAGGAATCCTTTAGGATCCCATAGGATTTTGAGACAGTTCTGTGCTCTATATTGCAGGAAATTGCACGTACAGGTGTTCATTAAATTAAAACAATTCTGCCATGGAGGTGGTCGTGCCTGACCCACTCCAAACCACCCCTTGCCTGCCAGTTACTAATCTTGCACCCCCACTTTCAACTATAACTAGGCGGCACAGCAGTGCACCAGCAGCTTGCAGCTTGAACAGACTGACAGGAAAATGTCCTCTACAGCTCATGAATCAGGAGCTCAGAAACGAAAGAAAAAACGTCAGCAAGAGGAAAATAATAAAAGAGGTCGACAGATAGTCACCAAGTATTTTCACAAGAAAGGTATTTATTCACAGAACTTGTTTTGAAGCCCATAACAGCTTAGCCAACATTTTGTGGCTGACGTTAGCTACCTGTTGCTATCAAAAATTAGATGAGTGTCGATGAGCCCAGTGAATTTGTATCCAGCAGCTATGCCCTTTTGCTATGGCTAGCTAACCTAACCTGTATAATGTTACATGCTAATCACATCTGCTCTAATGCACAGATGCGGCTTCAGGATCAGTACCCCTTCCCTCAGGCCGGTTCCCAGTTGAAGGAGAGGGAGGTAAAGCAGCAGGGCTTGGGGTTAACAAACAGATTTTAAATATGCTTACCATGCATTGAATACAACTTTAGGTAATATTCACATTTAGTTACTCTAGTTCTTCCAGTAATTGCAATACCATTGACCACTGGCACATTAAATTGAGGTTGTTACAGTAGCTATAGCTAGATTTGAGCAATTGAAAAATATCTATACAAATGATTATTATTATTATTATTATTATTATTATTATTATTATTATTATAACAATTAAGAGATAGCTCGAGCTGTACTGTGTTATTACTATTATAGGGCATTTTATAAATGATGTACACTATGGATACTCTAGAGCCAGGGCCTTCGAGCAAGGCAGCCAACGAGGAGAGCAGAGGTGAAGAGGCAGAGGTACCAGTATAAGAAGAGGTCGAGGACCATGAAAGCAGCACAGATGAGGAGGAAGCAGCTATGGACAGTCAATGTCAGGGACAAAGTGAGGCTCCGACACAGGATGCCACAGATACTGAGCCACCTGTAGTGGTGTCTGAGGTAGAAGATCTGCTATCACTTGACCCAGGGTTGTTCCCAGCTAGGATGAGTGACAAGGGCAACTATTGTAAAGAAATTAGCAATGCGAGAAACAGATCAAGAAATTCCACATGATTCAAAGGGAAAGAGATTTCCAGATTACTTGAAATACACCAAAGCAGATAAGGGTAGGGGAAAAGTGAAAAGGGACTGGTTGATTCACAGTGAAAGTGCAAATGCACTGTTCTGCATACCATGTGTTCTTTTCTCCAAGGAGCAAAAAATACCCTCTCTTAGTGCTTTGAGTAGTGACCAGGGATACAAGATGTGTGACGTCGAGTGGCGTCGCATGTATGATAAATTCCCAAGCCATGAAACAAGTAGGAATCACAGGGACTGTTATTTGCGATGGAAACACCTACAGTGTTCGGTTATGACTGCATGTGGCGTTGATCATCAGTTGCAGAGAGAGCTACAGTCTGAAATTGAGAAAAACAAAGCTATCTTGCAGAGAGTCCTTGATGTCACTCTGCACTTGGCAACGAGGAATTTAGCTTTCCGAGGTAAAACGCATGCTTTGGGCGATGTCCACAATGGAAATTTTGTAGGTACGCTAGAACTTTTGTCACGATATGATCCACTCTTGAAAGACCACTTAGACAAAATCAGGACATCCAAAAAAGGAAGCCAGCTAACTCATTATCTGAGCCCAGACATCCAGAACGAGTTTATTGAATTGTGTGGGGGAAAGGTTTTAAAAACCATTCTGACGGAAAGGGAGGATGCCATATACTATGGAATCATTTGTGATGCAACGCCTGACATTTCCCACACCGAGCAAAATGTTGTGCTCATAAGATATGTACATTATAATGAAGACACAGGCGAATGGGAGATCACTGAAAGATTTATTGAATTCAAAGATTTCAACGGAAAAACAGGATGTGAAATAGCAGGCATGATGGAGAGTGTGCTTCTGGATCTAGGGATAGACATTAGTGATTGCAGGGGGCAAGGGTATGATAATGGGGCGAATATGTCAGGGAAAATCAAGGGAGTCCAAGCACAAATACTGAAAAATAATAATCTTGCTACTTTCTCACCTTGTGCCTCCCACACGTTGAATCTGGTAGGCGTGCATGCTGCAGAATCGAGCCCTGAAGTATCCAACTTTTTTGGTTACATTAACCGCCTCTACACATTTGTAAGTGCCAGTCCATCTCGTTGGTCTATATACAAAAAGAAAACAGGTTGCTCTGTACATAGGCTATCTGACACTCGCTGGAGTGCGAGAATTGATGCTGTGAAACCTGTAGCAAAGCACCTACCTGGTGTCATTGAAGCCCTTGCTACCATACTGAGCTCATGCAGTCTCACAGGTGAGGCCAAATCTGAAGCTGTTGGTCTGAGGAACTACCTCATGTCATTTGATGCCATTGTCCTTCTCACCATTTGGGTGAAAGTATTGCAATCTATTGATGACAGAAATGTGATACTCCAGTAAGGGAAAATCTCAATAGAGGTGGAGGCAGGTAATGTTGCTGCACTAAGAGATGAGATGCAGACTCTCAGAAATGGATGGGATGCTATTCTGTCTGAGGCATCAATGGTAGCTAAGGAAATGGAGGTTCCACCTCATTTCAAAAAAGAACTTTGCCGTGAGAGGAGGAGGAAGAGGTTTCATGATGAAACTGCTGAAGGAACAGGTCAGGAGGATAGGCCAGAAACAACATTCCGTAACACTGTGTTTCTCACTGCCATGGACCAGATCATAAGTGACTTGGACACTCGGTTCCAAACAACAGCAAATATTGTTGAAGAATTTGCTGCCATACTTAAAATTGGGAAGTTGAGTGACAGTGTCATGGCTTCTGTGTGTCAGCCACTGAGGGAGAAATACTCACAGGATCTCACAGATCAGTTTGAGAGTGAGATAAGGCATCTCAATAAAATATTTTCTGCCACTTTCCCCCCTGATTGTAGCTCTCTTGATCTATTGAATGCAATATACAAGATGGAACTCCAGAGCATTTTTGGAGACGTTTGCATTGCCCTCAGAATTTTCTTGACGCTCCCAGTTACCGTAGCTGGTGGTGAAAGATCATTTAGTAAGTTGAAACTTATCAAGAGCTATTTAAGATCTACCATGTCGCAAGAGAGGTTGAACAGCCTTGCAATGTTATCGATTGAAAGCAAGCTGGCTCTGTCACTTGATTTCAAAGAGCTCGTAAAAGATTTTGCCACCAAGAAGGTCCGGCGATTGGCGTTCGGGATTTAGGAATAAAAATCCAGTCTATGACAGGATTGTGGGATGTTTCCCTATAGTAAGCTGACAGGCTACAGCCCATATTGTGAACAATTACTATCTGATGCATAGTCCTCTCGCACTACATTTTTCATTGTTTGCTGTAAGTGTGTTCATGTCCTGAGAGTTTATTGTTTTATAATTATGTTCAAATCTTCAGTTAATTTATACTTTTGTCCTTGTGTTGTTCAAATCTTAATTTAATAAGTCAAAGAATGTTGAGATTTTTTGTTTGTTCATTCCTGTATTGGGTGTAATTTTCAATTAAATAGACAGAAGATAAAGTTGATAGTCAGTGCATGTTGATTTCTTGCAGTCCATTACAGTTCATTAACTTCAACAGGGTTTTCGAGGTTGGGTTTCATCGTGTCGTTTTGGGGGTGGACGCAAGGTTCTGACCCCACCAGTATCCAAGAATCCTGAATTGTCCCCACCAATAACTCAACACTTGTCACTCGCGCCTCCTCGAATTACTTGCGCGTGTAACAGGTAGGGCTTTAGCACTCTGCTGAGAAAGGCAGCAACCCGGCCGCTACAGCAAAAAAGCTAGTGCTCTGCCCGCGACAGTTCAAAATCTGCTTCGTAAAAGGTATATCCAAGCAGGGAACGATTGTATACTACAGAGCACATCAAAATGTAAGTGTCTGTCAACCTAATAGTGTGCTTGAGTAGACTATTTGTGTTGGAGATGGGATTACAGAGAGACAGGACAAGTAACAGCTTTTGTATGTTGAGTATCAGAAAACATTGTCACAAGAATAGGGGAAAATATGCCTAGCTAGTGCAACTCAAGGTTGTTTGGTAGACTATTGCATTGGTCCATTCATTGAAGATGAACGCAATGCGACATCCTGAACTGGTGCTGAACTGCTGATCCGAATGTATAGGTAAAAACCATATTATGCGTTTTCATCAATAAATAAATGGCCACATTTTTTTTAGCGTGCGCGCTAATGCGCACTCGCATGGATTGGGGGCCCACAAATAGATTCTTTCATGGGGCCCAGAATTTCCAGCTACGCCCCTGCTTGTGGGGATGCTTGGGATGTGAGGAGTGAGGGACACGGCTTAGAACTGGCGTGTCGCCTGGCAGGACAGGAGAGTGTGTGCACCAGTCTGCCTTGATCTATGAATTCATGTCCGTGACACTCACTGCTGCCCACAGCTGTTTTATAGAAGGACATTCCTTCACTTCATGAAAGTTTTTTAACCACACACACCTCTACACACACATGACGGGTGTTATTTTCCCCATAAGGAACAAGTCGCTGCAAATTATCCCGCTTATTACACGGCCACATTCTCAACAAAGTAACGACATGACTCCCAATATTAATTTAAATGCTTTTATGGATTTAGAAAATGTTTTTATTGATTTAAAAAATAGTTGTATGTATTGATTTAAAAAATAGTTGTATGTATTGATTTAAATTGACATGCATCCGCTAAGAAAAATAGTCCGTTGTTACAGTTTTTTAAACAGTCTGAATGAAACGGCAGCTCTCAGCTGTGTATTTACACAACCAATGGCCCATCAACCACAGCTCTCTCCCCCCCTCCCCCCTTGATCTTTCTTCTCCAGCAGCTAAATTAACGGTAGGTTACTCTGAGTGACAAGCTTACAGTTAGACACAACACTGTCATTGCAAGTGACCCTCAGTTAGTTGACTTTTATGTTCAACTGCTAAATTCGTTACTGATAAAAAAGGGCTTCTACTGTACCTAATTACCTTAACACTAGAACCGCCAGAGGTTTTTGTATAGGCCTACCTAAACCCGTCAAATCCCGCTATTAGAATGCAATTTTTAACAACATAGGGTGCTACATAACACACTTTCAGGAAAAGTCACGGACTGGGAGACTTTAATATTTTATTGAAAAAAAGTTACATTGCACACACACAACACACATCACACAAATTGACCCGATTGGCGGTTCTAGTGTTAAATAAACTCACTAATTAATGAAACCAGTTCAATATGCATTATTCTTATTCTTATCATTCTTTATGAGCGCTGAAGTAGTCTTAAAATCAGATTTGTTTTTTAAATGAAATCTGACGGCAGGCAGTTAGCTCTGATCACCTATAAATGCGCCACACCTAATCTGGCCATTCAGCCACAGAGGTCCCTCTATACCAGGGGTGGGGAACCTTTTTCCTCTCAAGGGCCATTTCAATTTTTACAACATCCTCCGAGGGCCGTACAAATGATTGAACTCAACGTCTGCTTAAAAAACTAAAATCACAGCCCATTCATTTCGCCTTTCTTTCATGCTGTGCAAAGAAAAAGCAACCTCTTAATCCAGATATTTGACCATGACCCGCACATGCATGCACCGTGGCATGACCACCAAAACAGAAATATATGGACACAAGATGTGTGCAAATGTATTTAGTTTCATATCCATGTGGACATGATTTAAGTGGGGGTGGGGGGTGGGGGGGGGGGGGACGTTTGACCTCTGTCATTGCCAACAAAGGGTATATAACAAAGTATTGATATGAACTCTTGTTATTGACCAAATACTTATTTTCCACCATAATTTGCAAATAACCAGGAAGATTTTTTTTTTATGTTGAAGTTAAAAGCATCAATCTTGTGCACTTTGAGAGTAAAATTAATAGATCTATGGATACATCTCTCAACACCCATATGAAACAAAACTGTAAGCAGATTTTTTTTCTTTATGGATATTCTTGGAATAAACGATAGACGCGTCCCGGCCCGGAACCGCGTTCTGGTGCTCTCCGTTAGAACTACACCCCTGTCAGACGAGACATATACCACGTGATGACACGTTAGGCTCGTGTTGTGTTCAAAGACCCTGACCTTGGCCAGGAAAAACAGGCACTCGCTTGTTATTTTGCGGTCTAGATTTCTTGAATTTTTTTCTTTTTTGCGTGTGTTTATAAATTACCTCGAGGGCCGTACCAAATGTTCTCGCGGACCGTATACGGCCCGGAGGCCGGAGGTTCCCCACCCCTGCTCTATACAAATCAAACTGTAAACGGTGTAAAAGCACCTGTTGTTTTAAATAGTGGTCGGAATGTGACCTGTGAGCCTTCTGAATTACCGTGGGACAGCACATTCTAAACTAAAATGTTCAATCAATAAAGTAACATCTTATCTTATCTTATCTTAATAATATCTTCATATTAATAATAATAATAAATCATACAGTATGTGTCCGAAAGGGAGCAGGAGGAAGCAAACACAAAAATATACAAAAAATATACTGCATATTAAAGCAAACGATTGTAAAGGTAAAAGTATGAGCATAACAAATAAAGAAGTGTAATGTAAACATTTACATTATAGTTATGATTATTTAATATATAAAGAATATATATTATTGAATTACAAGATTAGATATACTTTAGTTGATCTAAAATATTGATGTGTTCAAATGCTCTTCAAAACACAACCGAAAGTCCATGAAACTTGTCTTTCTGTATTTGTGAATGAAGCGCCATCTCCTGGTTAAAACCTGAAATTGAAAGTCTGGCAACGCCCTCTTGGAAAATAGTGGGAGGGCTTAACATTCCTCTATACTGGTTTTAGGCAGGTCGTAGGCAGGAATCTGTAAGCTGGAGTCTGAAATTCAGTGCTACGTCTCTAGAAGGCAATGATGGCGGTGAGGCAGGTGAGCTATTAGCAGTCATGTGCAAAAATAAATCCGGCGCTTCCAGATTAATTTTCTAGTTTTTCGGATAAATAGTAGCCTAATTAAAATACCAAATTGATCATTGAGTGGCAGCCTTTTTTTCTTTATAATATCATCGCCCGAGGGTCACAAGTGGACTTTAATCCTAATATTTTTGTAATCCTTTTCATTTATAGCATTCTTTTTACTTCATTCATTTCTCCTCCCCTGCCCGGCTGTTTCTCGTCTTGTGATTACCCCTCCCTGTATTTAGTCTTGTCCCTTCCTGTGTTCATTGTTGGTTCGTCTTTTGTTTGTGACTGAGTTCACCGGTGAGTGTTCTGTTTTGTCCTAGTATTTTTTCGTTATCCTTGAAATAAAGGCATTTTCAGCGTTATCTGCATTTGGGTCCTGCTTGCTTCACCCACCGTAACAGAACGAACCAACCAATAAATGGACCCAGCAGATGATCCATTTGAGGTGGAATTACAAAATGTTTCCTTTTATTTGGCTTGCTGCTATGATTGGTGGAAGGGAGCGTCCAGTGTTCTGCAGAAGGAGGCCGCTCTGGTAGAGGCGCACCGGTTGGCTATGGAGAAACCAGGCTTGGTGAAATTCTTACCTGGCTGGTTTTTGAACTTTCTCTCAGTGTGTGATTTCCAGCCTGCTGACTACAAACGTCTCTGTGTGTTCCGTCCGGAGTCAATCCCTGCTTCTTCCCCAAGTCCTGCTCCTGTCCAGGAGCCGTTCTCGGGAACTCGTCTGGCTTTCGGAGGTCCACGGAGCCTCCAAAAGGCTCCTAAGAGAAGGAGTTGCAAGTTCAGGCTAGCAGCCCGAGCCCCAAGAGCCAGGGTTCCAGCCCCAGTCCTGGCCCCAGCAGCCATGGTTCCGGCTTCAGTACCGGCCCCAGTAGCCATGGTCCCGACTCCAGTTTCGGCTCCAGTACTGGCTCTCTGGCCGACGCCAGCTCCCTGTGTCCTGTCGGCGTACCGGCCGACTCCAGCCCCTCGTCTCCTGTTGGCTCTCCGGCCGACGCCAGCTCCTCGTGTCCTGCCGGCATACCGGCCGACTCCAGCACCTCGTCTCCTGTTGGCTCTCCAGCCGACGTCAGCTCCCGAGTGCTGTCGGCGTACCGGCCGTCTCAAGTCACCTCTCCAGTTCCCTCTCAAGTCCCCTCTCGAGTCCCCTCTCAAGTCTCTTCTCGAGTCCCCTCTCGAGTCCCCTCTCGAGTCTCCTCTCGAGTCACCTCTCAAGTTCCTTCTCAGGTCCCCTCTCGAGTTTCTTCTTGAGTCCACTCTCGAGTCCCCTCTCAAGTCTCCTCTCGAGCCCCCTCTCAAGTCACCTCTCAAGTCACCTCTCGAGTTCCCTCTCAAGTCACCTCTCGAGTCCCCTCTCAAGCCCTCTCTCTAGCCCTCTCTCGAGTCTGCTATCGAGTCCCCTCTCAAGTCACCTCTCGAGTTCCCTCCGAGTCACCTCTCGAGTCACCTCTCGAGTTCCCTCTCGAGTCCCCTCTCAAGCCCTCTCTCTAGCCCTCTCTCGAGTCTCTTCTCAAGTTCCCTCTCGAGTTCCATCTCAAGTCCCCTCTCCAGTCCCTACTCGAGTCCCTTCTCTTGTCCCTACTCAAGTCCCCACTCAAGTGCCGTTGGAGGTTCCGCTGGGGGTCCTGCCAACTCCATTTCCTGTCCCGTTGGGGGTCCCGCCGACTACTCTCCTGCCGGGGGTCCTGCCGACCCTATGTCCTGTCCCGTTGGGGGCCCGCCGACTACTCTCCTGCCGGGGGTCCTGCCGACGCTATGTCCTGTCCCGTTGGGGGTCCAGCCGACTACTCTTCTGCCGGGGGTCCTGCCAACCCTGTGTCCTGTGCCGTTGGAGGTCCCGCCGACTGCTCTCCTGCCGGGGGTCCTGCGGACTCCATGTCCTGTCCCGTTGGAGGTCCCGCCGAATACTCTTCTGCCGGGGGTACTGCCAACCCTATGTCCTGTGCCGTTGGAGGTTCCGCTGGGGGTCCTGCCAGCTCCATGTCCAGTCCCGTTGGAGGTCCCGCCGACTACTCTCCTGCCGGGGGTCCTGCCAATCCTATGTCCTGTTCCTCTTGGGGTCCCGCCGACAACTCTTCTGCCGGGGGTCCTGCCAACCCCTTGTCCTGTTCCGTTGGAGGCCCCACCATCACCTGTCTCGCCGGGGGTCCTGACAATTCCTGGTCCTCTTCCCTGGGGGATCCTGCCCTCGAGCCTGGCCCCCTGAGAGCCGAGGTCTTCGCCCTTGAGCCCGGCCCCCTGAGAGCCGCGGTCTTCGCCCTCAAGCCCGGCCCCCTGAGTGCCGCGGTCTTCGTCTTTGGGCCCGGCCCCCTGACTCTATTTGGCGCTGCCTTCGCCCTCATGCTTGGTCCCCTGAGTTCGCCCGTTGTGGTCTTCGCCCCTCCATGGACTCTGCCTTACCCCCGGGCCGTCCGCCCGAGTCCCCCACCTTGGACTCTGCCTTGCCCCCGGACCGTCCGCCCGAGATCCCTTCCGGGCCCTCCGTTGTGCTCCTGGGCTGTCAGCCCAAAACCCGTACTCCAGACCCCCTCCACCCACCCTGGTGGCCCTAGTTTTAACTGTATAGGAAAGCGGTCACATTTCTTCCAAATTCTTGCAGCCAACAGGGGAAAAAAATAGCAGAGGAAGACAGGAGGGGGCCCTCTTCCGCCAGATTTCACCCCTGCCGAGGAGCTGACCCTCAGCAACAATGCAGGTCGGCCCTTGATCTTAGGGGTGGAAGGGGGGTCTCTACTGACCCTGGTGGCAGCAGCTCCCACCACATTTTTATCTAAGAGTCAGGGAGCTTTAAACAGCCGAGATGCTATAAAACACAATTATATATCTATTTTTGTGGCAGTAGGTAACATGTATTTTATTGTTCTGCAGATGATGGGGATAACGTATTGCTGCCCCCCCAAAATCACCCACTACCTCTTACAGAGGTAACGTAACCTTTGGTATGTCACCTATATGGTCGCTGAATATGTATAACATAGACCATTTACCTGTCTTCTTTTTTCAGGAGGGCCTAGATGATGAGACGCTGTCTGTCTGCTCAGAGAGCGCTCTGGCATACACTTTAGCATTTTGTTACCAATGATATGAAGTTTTCAATTTGCCCTAACACAGATAGAGGGTGTGGACACGTTGCTTTAAAGGTGACCTAAGATGCAAAATGCACTTTTGTACGTCTTTTATACATGAATATGTGTCCCCGGTGTTCCAGGGAACTCACCAAGTGTCAGAAAACACAACCCTCTCTATTTTCCTCCATACCCAAATCTCTTAAAAAGGGGCTGCAACGGATCTGATACAGATTGATCCAGATTTGAACACTTCTATGACGTCACAGAAGTGGCGCTACGACTATTGGGCCAACTCCACCAATCAGGAGGAGACAGCCACGGACATTGCCGTTCGAAAGCGCTGGAGACGCTGTAGTACATATGCCAGGCCTGTAGATGGTGCTGTTCTCACAGAATCAGCCCATGCAAAGACAGTCTTAAATTGAGCAAAATGAGGAATGGCTAAAATGCATGATCTGTTTGGTATTTTGGAAAATAAAAAGTATAGATATGCCTTATATAGGTATGGTCCAACACTATATTATTCAAATATAGCATGATAGGTCTACTTTAATTGATTCTGATTACATGGTGGTGGTCTGCACATGGGACAAATAACTACTCTCTATTGAAAAAACATTTGCTTTGCTCAATTTTCAGGAAGAAGGAACTCTTCCTCCCCCGCAGCCTGGGCCCTCGACGTCTATGCCCTCATCACGACAAGTAATTAATTAAACTAAATGTAAAAGTATAGTCAAGTTTAAAATTGTCAGCTTTCTTGCTGTGAGCAGGGCCGGCCCAAGGCACTGGCGAACTAGCCGGTCGCCAGATCTGGAGGGCCCACTGATGTTAACGATCGTAACTGAAACTGTCAAACGTAAACATTCAACCACGTGACTCGCAAACTCTCGCGAGAGTTTTACACAAGACGTTTGACATTGGCGCCCGGTGATCATCAGATTTGACGACGCTGATTGGCTGAAATTATGTTTCGGAGGCATAGTTTACACAGATAGCAACAGTCAGCTGCTAGTGGCCGCTGCTGCACTGGTTGAGTGCTCCTCTCTTAGCGCCCAGACGAGAAAGGGTAATGATACACGGGCAAGGCTAGGCAGGAAACTTGTGACTTCAGTAACTTTAGACATCGTAACACAATTTTAAACGAGATTTTATTGTAGATTCTACATTTTACTGATACCAATTATATAATATTTACCTTGTTCATTAAAAAAATATATATATATATATATTTTTTTTAAATATATTTTTTTTTTAATGTGGGAAGAGGTGGGGCGGTGCCCCTAGCACCCCTATTGGCCAGCCGCCACTGAGCACTGCAGGCTGTATTCTAGCTGAGGTTCTCTGCATCAACCACAGTATACAAAAAACCACCGGTCGCAAAGTAGCGCAAAGCAATACATACAGTCTGCGGCACTGTAAGTGCACAACTCCGATGTGTGGCATTAGCAATATATGGCTCGAGGAGCTGAAACAGATAAGTCAGCCCTTCCGACGAGAACTGACTTCCGACTGTATCTTTCATACAAATACTCTTCAGAGAAAGCCAAAGGGTTTAGTATGTCCCTAAAGTTCCTCTCCCGACTGAGAGCGCCTCTCACAATTCTCGGTCCGAGCTCCAAAGTGTCATCGACAAATGGCGACGTCATTTTCACAGAAATTTCATTGGCCGATAGGCGTAGCTTTTATAGACTGAGCTCTTGCAACCTGCAATCTAACGTGCTCCGGACCAGGGGCCTATACTAAGAATCAAGATGTTCGTTTAGCAAGCTAACTTCTGGGATTTCTGCTGGTTCACTTTTTAGCGGGCTAGATAACTTATTCTGAATGGCTAGCCTGCGCTGGAGCAGGATAGGTTCCAGGATAAGAGATCAACTGTGCGGAGTTCTTCTTCTTCTTTGCTTTAATGGCGAATCGCTTCCACTTGGAGCATATCGCCACTATACTGTTGATTTATTTAATGTATAAATTGCCCATATTGTTCATGTAGGACAGTGTTCACGTAAGCCTGCACATTGATTTTATTTGTCATTGAATGTAACCATTTCAATAAGGATAAATCTATTACAGGTTTAGGTAGAAACCATGGTGGAACAGCTGATAACAACAGTGTGCAGAGTTTAAAGCGATCAAGTCATATTACAGGATAAAGGAAATTTTAAATTGCCGTTGCAGTTCAAATCACCGACTGTGTGAACGAGAAAATGAATAGAATACCACCTCCCATCTTCAGAGCAATCTGACTATTATAACATTAGCGTTAAGAAAGCTTAATTAAATATCTGCCACAACATAAGTAACCGGATCAAAGTAACTATGTAGCCTACAGTCCGCAGCACTGTGAGTGCAGACGTCAATGTGTCCCATTATCATTCATATCACATCATAATGTATCATATATTTCCTTATCTGAGTCAGCTTCTTGAGCCGTATCTGGCCGTGCAACACTCACAGTGTCACAATGCAGGAGTATTATTTTAAGCAACATATTAAGTTGACGAAACACTCGAGTCAAATGTAAGTAAAGTCAGATCCACTCGTGTCTTAGATGGGGAAGTGATATCATAAACCTGTTAATGTACGCATTCAAACACTTTTTCTTTTACCAGCTGTATTCACCTTGCAGGTATGTGGCTTTTATCCTGGATAAAGTGTTTAAGTCATGGATGTTTAAACTTTTTAACTTCTTCATATTTGACCAATATTATAGTTGACTTTTCATTCAGGAAGTATGACGCTGCGCTGTCAGTACGCTTCTCCATGTTTGTGATTGGTCGAATGCTCCAGATACCACCCATTTTATGTGAACGCGCACCTAACTAGATAGGACACGGCTGGCTTGAGCGATCGAGTTGATAGCCAGCGTCGTAGGACAGTTTAGCGAGAGCGGGTTTGTTTTCGATTAAGTCAACCGGATAACTCAAAACATGTCCAGGATATGTTGAACTAGATTCGTAGTATAGGCCCCTGGTTAGCCGCTCAGCATAAGTTACCATGGAGATCTAGCCCGCTAAGAAGTCAACCAGCGTCGTAGGACCGGAAACCCAGAGTTTTCCCTGAAGTTAGCTCGCTAAGCGAAATTACGGCTTCGTCGTACAGGCCTCAGGTCTTTATGAGCAGCACTAAGGCTTCCGATAGCACACAAGTTTATTGAAGGGCCTTTTCAAGTAGCCATCTTGGATCTCAGCTACACAGAGCAAACCAGACCTTACTTTGTTGTCCGAATAGGTCTTGGCTACCTTTCCCATTATCCAAGAACCACATGGAGCACTGGGATACATGATGACCACTATGCCTCTCCTAAAGCAGAGAAAGATGCTTTCCCACCCAGTGCTTCCAGAACAAGTCGAACAAAAACTTGACCTGCCAATGATGAGGAAGAAGTGGTTAGGACCTTAACACTAGGAGGTGGTTGGTTGGGAGTCAGTGAATAAAACTCAATTCCCTTCTGCTGCAAAGCGCTCTGTAGCTTGTTGTGATTAAGATGTTCAAGGTCTTCTCTCAGTTCCCTTTCATTACATTGCATTTAGCTGACGCTTTTATCCAAAGCGACTTACAATAAGTGCATTCGACCAAGAAGATACAAACTTGAAGAAAACAGAATCATATAAGTAGGGCCAAAACATCTCAAGTGCTACTCAACTGGCTTTAGATAAGCCAGTCATTTATTAGTATATAAGTGCTTTGTTAGTAATTGTATTGCTTGAAGTGGAGTCGAAAGAGATGAGTTTTCAGTCTGCGCCGGAAGATGTGCAAGATTTCTACTGTCCTGATTTCAATGGGGAGCCCATTCCACCATTTTGGAGCCAGGATAGCAAACCGACGTGTTTTTGCTGATGGGAACTTGGGTCCCCCTCACAGCGAGTGTGCAGCGAGCTGTTTGGCCGATGCAGAGCGGAGTGCACGTGCTGGGGTGTATGGTTCAACCATGTCCTGGATGTAGGAAGGGCCAGATCCATTCGCAGCATGGTACGCAAGTACCAATGTCTTGAAGTGGATTCTAGCAGTTACTGGAAGCCAGTGAAGGGAGCGGAGGAGCGGTGTGGTGTGGGAACATTTTGGAAGGTTGAAGACCAGACGAGCCGCTGCATTCTGGATGAGCTGCAGAGGTCGGATGGCACATGCAGGTAGACCAGCCAGGAGGGAGTTGCAGTAGTCTAGGCGTGAGATGACGAGAGCCTGGACCAGAAGTTGTGTCGCTTTCTGGGTCAGGAGGGGACATATCCTCCTGATGTTGTAAAGAGTCTATCTGCAGCAGCGGGTTGTGGCAGCGATGTTTGCAGTGTAGGACAGTTTGTTATCTAGGGTCACACCCAGATTCCTTGCAGTCTGAATCAGGGAAACAACAGAGGGGCCGATGTTGATTGTTAGGTCAAGAGCGGGACAAACCTTTCCAGGAAGAAAAAAAGCAGTTCAGTCTTGTCAAGGTTGAGCTTGAGGTGGTGAGCAGATATCCACTGAGAGATGTCCGCTAGAGGGGTTACCAAACTTTGCCATGCCAAGGAACACCATATGTCCTCTGGCAGGGACCCCCCTGTTGCAATTTTTTTTTTTTTTAAATGATGTGTACAAGTGCCTTGCGATGGAGCATGCAGTGCCAGTTGTCACTACATTTGTTGCTTTTTTTGCCTGTCATAGCCCCACTGCCCCATCTGACCACACACCCACACAACGAGACCAGTCAAGTCCATTCGAGATGATGTACTCATCTAAAACTTGGAAAATGTCTCTTCATGTGGTCCCACCTTCCAGTGCTTTGCAAAATAATATTTCCTCAAAAAAGTTGTCTTCTGAAATAAATCTGATTTATGCAAGCAATTCTGCAATATTTGCTACATCCGTGCTCTCATCCAGCTGCAGAGCGAAATATCCACTAGCTCTCGCTTGCTCCAAAAGCTGAGTAGATACTCAGTTTCACTCTCAGTGGCGGCAGCTTGAAAAAAAGCATGATGTGGCAGCTTGATTCTGATTGGCTTGAAGGGCGGTCATGTGATTCAAAAACAAAAAATATTAAAAGATTGGCATCAAAGGACACATAGATTGATAGATAGACAGTTATTAATAACATCTAAAAATACAAATAAAAACTTTTTTTAAATCCTGTTACCCTCAAACTTTGCGTGACCCCCCTGGCGCCCCCCCCCCCCCCCCCCCCCCCCCCGAGGGGGATCGGGGCCCCCACTTTGAAAAACACTGCGACAAGCAGAGATGCGTGCGACAACCTGGGTTTCTGAAAGGGGGAAAAGACAGAATTAAATTGGGTGTCGTCAGCGTAGCAGTGGTATGAAAAACCATGCAGGCTAATAACTGATCCGAGCGAGTTTGTGTACAGAGAGAAGAGGAGGGGACCAAGGACAGACCCCTGTAGTGAATTGACAAGGGTCAGACTCGGACCCTCTCCGAGTTACCCTGTAGGTGTGGTCTTTGAGGTATGAGGTGAGGAGGGAAAGTGCAGAGCCTGAAACTCCAAGTTTTTGGAGAGTGCGAAGGAGGATCTGATGGTTCACCGTGTCGAATGCAGCAGACAGGTCCAAAAGGATGATGACAGAGGAGAGGGAGGCTGCTTTAGCCGTGTGCAGTTCCTCAGTGACAGCAAGGAGAGCAGTTTCTGTTGAGTGACCTGCCTTGAAACCATGGTGCGGATCGAGAAGGTTGTTTTGATGGAGATAACAGGAGAGTTGTTTAAAGACCGCGCGTTCAAGTGTTTTAGACAGGAACGGGAGGAGAGAGACAGGCCTGTAGTTTATAACATCGGACGGGTTGAGAGTGGGTTTCTTTAGGAGAAGGTTTACTCTTGCCTCCTTGAGACTGTTTGGAAAGTGACCAGGGGCTTCATTTATAACGCTGTGCGTAGGATTCACGTGGGAAGGTTGCTTACGTAGTAGAAATCCCAAAAATAGGTACAGATATTTTCCGACATTTTCCGATTCACCAAACATTGCGTACGGCACTTCCTACGCCGGTTTCCCTTTATAAATCACAATCAACTCGAAATGCGGTGCAGATTTTGCGGGCTTCACGTAACGCCCATATTTGCCTATAAATAGTCAAAGAAACGCCCATTCATTTTGACTGACTTTATGAAGAAGATCGCAGGAAATTACGGAGCCCTGGAGGGTTCATAGAGAGAAAAATAAATAAAACGTGGCCACGTTTTACTAAAGCGTGCGCACGAGTTACTAAAGCGTGCGCACGAGTTACTAAAGCGTGCGCACGATTTAATAAAGCGTGCGCACGAGTTAATAAAGCTTGGCCTTGTTTTATTTATATTGAGGGATTCCTGTCCGTGACTCACAGTATCTGCTGCCCACAGCTGTTTTATAGAAGGAAAACCTCCTTCACTTTATGAAATCTCTGCGGCACCAGTGGCCTGTGCTACGAAGCAGGATTCGCTATTTACACTATTCATTCATGAAGTATGACACTGCGCTGTCAGCACGCGTCTCCATGTTTGTGATTGGTCAAATGTTGCTAACCCCGTCCCTTTCACGTGAACGCGCTCTCAGCCGGTCAGAGAAACCCTGGTTGATTTACTGAGTTGATAACCAGCTTCGCAGGACCGCTTATCGACATTGCGTTTGTTAGGGCTAGTTAAGCCGGGTAAATCGAACATATCCAGGGTCTGTTGAACTGGCTCCGTAGTACAGGGCTCTGGAGGCAGTAACGTGTAACTCAGCAGAATCTGAGAAGAGCAGCACCAGCTGCAAAGAGCTGTGCCTTTTACTGTTTACTTTATTGTGTTTCCCTTCATTAGAACCGCTGAATAGAGATCGAGGCTGCTACGTTTAACCACACACACCTATACACACATCGAACTACCAGAGTATTCCGCCTCGTTTTATGAAGGAGATGTCCTGTCACCGGGGCGCATGGTGTGTGTGTGTGTGTGTGTGTGTGTGTGTGTGTGTGTGTGTGTGTGTGTGTGTGTGTGTGTGTGTGTGTGTGTGTGTGTGTGTGTGTGTGTGTGCACGCTCAGCTCCGCTCTGTGTGCGTGCTCGGTGTGTTTGTGTGTGTCCGACACCACCGGCATTTGTTTTCAAATGACCACGAACAGTAATTTACACAAATCTGGTTCTCCATAGTTATATGTGTATTCCCAAGTGAAAGAAATTCGTTTAATCTTAATCTCGATGTGATAGTCCTGCCGGAGTACACCGGAACGAACGATACTATCATAAACAAATGCCGCCCCCCACCCCACACAAACACACACACACACGTGCGCGCGCACACACACAAAACGAGGCCACGCTTTATTAACTCGTGCGCACGCTTTAGTAACTCGTGCGCACGCTTTAGTAACTCGTGCGCACGCTTTAGTAACTCGTGCGCACGCTTTAGTAAAACGTGGCCACGTTTTATTTATTTTTCTCTCTATGAACCCTCCAGGGCTCCGTAGGAAATGACGACAGAACAGCTAAAAAATACATCTCACACCGTGTCAGATTTTGTTTATTTTGGGGAGGTCGAGATAAATCCTATTTTTTGGTGGATGCAGTTTGAACCAGAGTAGCAGCATGGAGGTCGGTCGTCACCAAAATAAATAAATAAGTGTTCCAAAAACGGTTTATGACAAAATAAATACACATAGCCTTTCTCAGGCAGTGTGTTTGTACCTGGGACAGGAGACCCCCCCCTTGATGAGAAACTCTAAGAATTGATCGGGGAATCCCTCCGGAGTGGAGTCATGACGACTGGATCTGAATTTTTTTTGTATTTGGTGGTTTGTGTCCCAGCTGTCTATCAGCTGTGCGCAGCGTCTCCACTGCAGCCTGTGCATCTAACCCCCCCCCCCCCCCCCTGAAGCAACTCTATATCAACCAGTTAAAGGAAATATAACTAATGTGTTGTGTTATATTAGCTGTACAATTTACCACATATGGTGTTCTTAGTTTCCATACCTCCTGTGTTTTACGAGCGAATTATCAAGTCTTGGCAAGCGGCATAAAACACGATTAAACGTGACAGTAGCCTATATAAAACCATGCTCGTATACAACCTATAGAAATGCAAAACGGCGTCAGTTTAGACGTAATTCTGTCTTCCTGCTTACTGCATAATTTATGAGAAAACATTTCATAACATTAACACAACATATTCGAGGTGGTTTTAAATAACATATCCGTATTTATTTCTCCAAGTTATGTTTTTTTGTGCACTGAAGAGTCTCAAACAGGCGTTTGTTCAATTTGGGAAAATGAATTATATTATGTGACAAATGAGAGGTAACATTTTATTGATGGTATTATTTTCACATATTTCTCTCCATTCTTCTTTCTGCCAACGGTGTCGCAGTTTCTCGTCTCTCCCGTATTTGTGCTTAGTGCGTACGTATGGGTTAGAGTTTGCGTGGAGGACCACACATTTTCCCGTCAAGTTAGTATTTTATAAATCGCAAACATTGCGTAGAAACTGGCGTACGCCATTTTTTGAGCGTATATCCCTTTATAAATGAGGCCCCAGGAGTTAAAGAAGTGTTGATGAAATGGGTGAGAAACGGTAGAATATCAGGAGCGATAGCCTGAAGGAGGTTTGAGGGGATAGGGTCCAGAGGACAGGTGGTAGGACGGGCAGAGGTAATAAGGGTAAGAACCTCACTTGGAGAGAGAGGGGAAAAGGAGGTTAGTGTGTGGGTGAACGGAGGGTCTGGTGACCCAGCGGTGACTAATGGTGAGTTGGAAAAAGAAGAGCAAATATCATCAACCTTTTTTAGTAGTTAACAAAGTCGCTTGGAAGAAAGGAGGAGGGAGAAGGGGCTTTGGGGGGTTCGAGGAGGGTGGAGAAGATAGAAAATAGTTTTTTGGGATTGGAATAGGAAGATTGGATCTTATCTTGAAAGAAAGGGCTTTTTGCCTGAGAGATCGAAGCAGAGAAAGAGGAGAGGAGAGCCTGATAGGTTAGGAGGTCGTCATGGTGTTTGGATTTCCACCGTTTCCGCTCTGCTGCCCGAAGGATGGTTCTATTAGCCCGCAGTGCATCATTTAGCCAGGGAGCAGGAGGGGACGTAGCCAGAAATTAAGTGAGCCTTAGGAACAGCTGACTGGCAGTTCCACAGGCCGCCTGTGACTAGATGTTGGATCTCAGTGGAGCATGTGGGATAGACGAGAGCAGGCCGGTTATAACGATATGTAGATACACAGGGCCAGTAATAATTGCGAGAAGACACATGAACAGGAATGGAGTATATACACATGTTTTAGCATGAGGGGCTAATAAATACCAGCGATACTTAGCTCAATCAAAGTAGGATTTGCCTCCTTGTGACTCCCGCAGGACTCTATTGTCTTCGTCTGTCTGATGCTGAAACTGACGCTCCAGAAAAGTGATGCCTAAAATGGACACTAGTCCTGATTGCTGAGTTGTCACAGCTGTGGGCCTATGCCCCTTTAATTAGTTAACTCTCTGCAGCTGATGGGCACCAGCTGAAACTGTCTCACTTCACACAATCAACTGAGCCTTCAGGCCTGTTGTAATCAAGCGGCAAACTCTGGGGAAGAGCCGGGACGCCAATGCGGAAGTGCCTCAAACTGCAGTTCATCTATTGGCCAGTAGGAGCAGTCTGCAGAAGGGAGCAATTTCCATAGACCCCAATGTTAAAATGCCCAACTTTAGAGCAGAATTAAACATGTTTACATCGTGGTTCAAAAAAACATATTCTCTGTATAGTTAGATCCCCCCTTCATGAATATAGATTGTCGGGGTGAATTTTTTCTCAACTCACCTGTTTAATTAATATTAAGCCTTAAAGCTTTTGCATAAATTAGGGCGTGGTCACTTTGATGGACATGTACATGACTCACTGTCAGCGAACAGCAACTTGTCCACTCTGCTAGGCTACAACCATAGAGGCTACAACATTAGTTAGTTGTAGTTACTGTACTTGACCCTTTAGCTTTAGCCGTGTTTGTGGTGATTGTGCCTTTTAGGGAATATTGTTACAAATACCAGACAATTAAAATGTTGTGCTGTGCGCTTGAATGTACTACAGAACTTCCAAGAAGTCTCAAATGATAATATTATACATGTCCCGTTCACAGGTGTTTGTGTGCTTGGTAGCTTAGCTTGTTACTTATTAGCCAGCTAAGGACGTAACCCTTTATACATACATATACATTTGAGTTTATGATTCAGCCTTGGGTAAGACTTTTATAGTCTATGGCTATGACGCCGATAATGCTAAACGGGAGCAAATGTTAATAGGGGACCCAATTATCCCAGTGGTGGCCGCCGGAGCAAACGGAGCCGCAGGGGGCTAGCTCCAGCCGGCGTCCCGGAGCTAGCCCACTGCGGCTCCGTTAGGTCCGGGCGGTGGAGTCCGTCTTTTCTTAACGTGTGAATGACAAGCATTAAGAATAACAAAATATAGCTAATTCTCTTGCAGATTGTCTCATTTGATTATGAATGTAACGTTTATATACAGATGTAGCACTCCAGATAGGACTCACATGGGTGTGTCCCAGTCAAAAGCCCAGCGGATCCCAGTGGCTGGGGGTGTTGCCAAATTGCTAGAGGGCGTTGCCAAATTTCCCCATTTGTTCAATTACAGGATTTAACCATGAGATGGTGCTTCATTCACAAATACACAAAGACGCAATGTTTGCAGCTCTGCAGTTGTGTTTGCTGAATACTGTAGCATTTAATCTCTTATTTGTTATGGTTTTCACAGGCTACTATAATGAAAAAACATCAATATTTTAGATCAAATAAAGTATATAGTTTGCTTTATGCAGTATATTTTTTGTAATATTGTTGGGGTGTTTTTACACAGTACAGTAGATTGAAGTAAAGAATTTATACATTAAGATAAGATAAGATGGACCTTTATTAATCCCCGTGGGGAAATTCAGTAGTTCAAACAGCAACAGGATAAGAGTGAAAAACAGGATAGCACAGATTCACACAGATTAATAAAATCAAAAATAAGATCAGCCATAAAAATAATAATAATGAGAAACTATGAAATAAGAAATGAATAAAACTAAAATATAATTATCATATCATATATTATAATATATTGTATTATTAAGTAGTATCATACATTAACCCCATTATAGCAGATGCCACATTGAATGGATCAACACATTTATGCATCAATAATTACAACAGAGTATTTCTAAACACAAGTTGTAAAAATACAATATGTATTTAATATGAATAACATAATGATTAATTTCAGATGATAATACTTTTCAGGGTTAGGTCCGGTCTGACAGCGCTTAGCTCTCTGCTGAAGATCACTACTGCTCTAAACAAAGTCAAAAATCCTACATCCAAACGGAATAAATATAATTAATTATTATTAATACGTTAAGTCTTTTTCATTGTTTTTCACTTTTATTAAATGTTTGATATTTCCGGCACAGACCCTTTCATACCGGCAATGCGCGATAGAAACAACAGAAAGTGCGACAGTTTAAAGAGCCTGTGAAAGCATCCCAACAACTGTTGTGCAATGAAATATTGAGCTACTAGTCACCTCGAACCGTCAGTTTAAAAAAGAAGGTGCGATACCGTTCCGATAAATATCAATAATTTCGAACATTGCGGGGAAATTCCTTCGACTCATTGTGAAGTTTTGGGGGAAGCCGGAAGTGACGTCAATGCGAGAACGCTTCACTGTGCGGCGAGAGAACCAAACACGGACAAAGTTTGTTGTCATGCGTAGAAATGGTGAATTACTGAGTTTAGGCACGTTAATAACGTTTTAATGAAGTTGACTACAGTATATTCATATTTGTCAGTGCTTTCATGTCAATTCGGGGAACATAAACATAAATTATCGTGGTGAAGATGATGATTAAATTAGGATTAAAAATCGGTAGTGAGATCTGCTGAATTTCCTCCCGTAGGATGTGATATAAAAACCAACCGATTATTTTTGTAGTTGTAAACTCAAGTGGATTAAACTACATTTATTAGTGCTTTCATGTCAATTCGGCGAACATATGATACATTAAATGATCGTGAGGAAGATGATTTAAAAATCGTTTGTTTGAGCCGGTCTGCATTTCCTGATCAGAAAACAAACCGATGCTTTTTGTAGTTGTAGTACAGCAACATGGATTAAACGTGTGGTTTTTTTATCACAAAGTTGGGGAAATTAATGGATAAAATGCATGGATTATTATTATTATTATTATTCCCACTCCGGTCGGGATACTACAGATGTAGCGATTCATTTCAGACAGTTTGAAACGCGAGGGCCGTGATTGGTACGTGATCTGCCCTCGCTCAAGGGAAAACCTCCAGTTTGACTTGAGACCGCCCCCGTGATAGATAAATGTAATTATAATGAAGCCAGCTGCAATGGATCATTGATCCACCAGGGGGTGCAGTGGGGTTCCACACTGGAGCTCATATGAAATAAAGTCAGATACAGTACGCTGGATGTACAGCGGAACTTTGTTAAGATCCATATGTCATGGATATCATATTCTGTGCTAAATAAGAGACATGTAATCATTTACAAATGATTATTTTCCCCATAAGGAACAAGTCGCTGCAAATTATCCCGCTTATTACATGGCCACATTCTCAACAAAGTAACGATATGACTCCCAATATAAATTGAAATGCTTTTATGGATTTAAAAAAAGGTTTTTATTGATTTAAAAAATAGTTGTATGTATTGATTTAAATTGAAATGCATCCGCTAAGAAAAATAGTCCGTTGTTACCGTTTTTTAAACAGTCTGAATGAAACGGCAGCTCTCAGCTGTGTATTTACACAACTAATGGCCCATCAACCACAGCTCTCTCCCCCCCCTCCCCCCCTGATCTTTCTTCTCCAGCAGCTAAATTAACAGTAGGTTACTCTGAATGACCATAGACTGTATGTGACAAGCTTACAGTTAGTGACGTAACAACACCATAAAAGCTGGTGGGTTGAAAGCAATACGGGAGGTAAAAATAACTAGAATAATTGTGATTTATTTATTGTGGCTTTTATGTTTTTAGGTATAAAATGTTATGTAATTCAGGGTTATAGTTCACCCTTCTCTAAAAGCCTTCAACAATGACAATATTCATTGTAATTTAATAAATCCTTCCAACACACATTGTAAAAAATAGCCTACTGTAAGTTAAGAAATCATTTCAATATGTATTTCTTCTGATGTAACAACAATAACATTATAAATAGTAACATAGCTGAACATGGTATTGCACATTTAGCTTTGAGTGTTACTGACCTGAGATGATTTTATTACATGAATTAAGGTGACTGAGGCTTTTTAACATACAGGGATGCAAACTCATCAGGTATGAAAAAGGTGACAAGGATCCGAGCCCCCGGCTCCCCCACCCCACGGAATGACAGAGGATTTTAGCAGTCAGAACAACTAAAGCAGCAGTGTTAATAATAACAGAAACGCCAAAGAGTCACATCTAATAGAAAAATATAAAAGCATTTATTTTAAATTGTGTAGCAGACAGTTTATAATTTTGGCAGCACTGTTGAGCATTTTGAAAATGTATTTTCGTGCCTCTGTGCAAGGCTTAAGTCTTTTTATCTTTATAGCCACATGGTGTAAAGTAACTAAGTTCATAAACTCAACAAGTACTATACTTGGGCACAATTTTTAGATACTTGTACTTTATTTAAGTATTTCAATGTTTTGCTACTTTGTTCTTCTACTCCACTACAGTTCAGAGGTACATGCTGTACTTTTCCTCCACTCCATGTATGTAATACCTTTAGTTACTTTACAGATGTGGATGAATGATGTGAAATATAATCAAGTGTTAAATCAGACTTTAGTTCCACCTGGAGTAAATCCACAAGCTACCCTGCAGTATACAAAGTCATTCAAACTAGCTGCACCTTTACCAGCTTTGAGAACACTTTCATGATCAATCATTATAAAACTAGGGCCGGGACTCGATTAAAAAAATTAATCTAATTAATTACAGGCTTTGTAATTAATTAATCGCAATTAATCGCATTTTTAATCACATATAAATATTTGACCTGAGAACAGTGAGAAGCAATTTTTTTCACATGGATTTTAGTATACCATTGAATAATGACTGAATACATAAGCTTAAGCAACAAAACATTGTTTCTTTTTTTCAAGGAAGTACTTAACCAAGACCAACAGAAAAGTGCAATTTTTGCCATAAAGTGTAGCAAGAGCATATTTAGGAATATAGCACATTTCAGAGATTCAGGTAGCCTATAGGTAGGTAGACCTTCTGTAAACTATAACACTTTGTTTTTTAAGTATAACACAATACTTTCAAGTACATTCAGAACATTGGAAACCCTGACTATTAGAAAACATCTCTCTGTTGCTTCAGAGGCCATAACAGACTTTGTTGATTTAAAAAATATAATCAATTTCAGTCCAACTCTCTCAATAACCTTGGCCAAAACAATAAACAGTTCAACATAAAGTGCCAGTTGCACCAACAACATAAGAAATAGTTCAACATAAAGTGTACTGTACCATTTAAAATAAAATAAAAAAGTGCCAGTGATTGACCTCAATCCCTCCTATTCTTCCAATATCCTGATGAAAAATAAAATCTCTCTGTTGCATAGGCCACTGTTTGATCAACGCGAATTGGGTGTGGGTCCTTGTACTCCGAGTTGGGATAACATCCGCGCTAGCTTCCACGCTAGCTGCTATATGTTTTGCATTGAGGTGATACTTGAGGCTTGATGTGCTGCGGTGATATGCGAATTCCTTTTTGCATAATTTGCCAACAACTGTGCTCTTATTGACGCTTCCATCCGTCCGTTTTTTAAAACAAAATGTCCCATCCGCGGGGCCAACCAAAGCGGTCTCATCAGCTTCTTCGTTCATGTTTGACTATTGTTCACTGTGGTTTGTTGTTGTTTGAAGTCATGAACGTTAGTTGGTGCTCCAGTATAATCGGTACCCCTGAAACTCATCCAGTGAGAAACGTTCCGCGGTGCAAAAATAAGTGCGATTAAAATGCGTAATTTTTTTTAACGCGTTAATTTTTGTGTAATTAATTAATCTTAATTAACGCGTTAAAGTCCCGGCCCTATATAAAACATATCATATATGTTATTCTGAAATGGATCAATCTGCACAATGACAACTTTCACTATATTTTGGTGATAATACTTTTCTACTTTTACTTGAGGAACATTTTGAATGCAAGACTTTTACTGTAACAGAGTATTCCTACACTCTGGGACTATTACTTTTACTCAAGTACAAGATCTGAGTACTTCTACTTTTACTCAAGTACAACACCTGAGTACTTCTACTTTTACTCTAGTACAAGATCTGTGTGCTTCTACTTTTACTCAAGTACAAGACCTGAGTACTTCTACTTTTACTCTAGTACAAGATCTGTGTGCTTCTACTTTTACTCAAGTACAAGATTTGAGTACTTCTACTTTTACTCTAGTACAAGATCTGTGTGCTTCTACTTTTACTCAAGTACAAGATTTGAGTACTTCTACTTTTACTCTAGTACAAGATCTGTGTGCTTCTACTTTTACTCAAGTACAAGATCTGAGTACTTCTACTTTTACTCAAGTACAAGACCTGAGTACTTCTACTTTTACTCAAGTACAAGATCTGAGTACTTCTACTTTTACTCAAGTACAATATATATATACTTATACCACCTCTGTTTATAGCCTATGAAAAAAACTATTAGAAATAGAAGGCTAAAGCTAACGTTAGCAGATCGTGACAATGTATGCTAGCTAGCTAGCTCAACGATTCCTTAAATAATATTGCCACAGAAAAACTTTTCAGTGCACATCACGCTCTGCCGCTCCGACAGGGAGCTCTGCTCTGAACACCTGAACGGCCCGTTCTAACAGCTGTTCACCAGCAGTCCAGTCTGTGTCACAGTGACTCCGGACGCACAGTTAATATTAACGAACGCACCCGTAGGTAATGTAGCTGCTGAAGCTAGACCATCATCTCGGAGCAGCAGAGCCTTATTATACATCCATGAGAGCAGAGCCGACAGGCAGGAAGACTCGAGCACACAGCTCGTACTTCATTACAATATATAAAAAAAGAACACCATGCGTGTCATGATGGCACATAACAGCTCACGGCCGCAGATTACTCCGGGTCCCAGCCCCCTCCATACCCCAAAAATATTTGTATTGCAGATCTACATGAATCACACAAACGACTGATTTTGGATTCAAAACGGCGAATTTCGCCGAAAGGTGACAAGTTTGCATCACTGAACATAGACAGAGCACAACTGAAACATAACATCTGAGATGTAACAACATAATACACTTTTCGGGGATGCTTGGGATGTGAGTGAGGGACACGGCTTAGAACGGGCGTGTCGCCTGGCAGGACAGGAGAGTGTGTGCACCAGTCTGCCTTGATCTATGAATTAATGTCCGTGACACTCAATGCTGCCCACAGCTGTTTTATAGAAGGAAATTCCTTCACTTCATGAAAGTGTTTTAACCACACACACCTCAACACACACATGACGGGTGTTATTTTCCCCATAAGGAACAAGTCGCTGCAAATTATCCCGCTTATTACACGGCCACATTCTCAACAAATTAACGACATGACTCCCAATATTAATTGAAATGAAGCTCAGCGCAAGTTCAGGCAGGAAGACCTATCACTTTGTATTGCGCGTCATGGCAATACTCGCTCCCTTCACTAAATGATAGGGAGCGCAACTCCTCAGCTAACCTATCACTTCCCTCCGTTCACAAGCCTAATCATCGCACCTGTTAATCCCCCTATATATGCTCTCCCCTTTTCCATCAGCTGTCTTCCAGGTGTCAACGCGCAAGCAGCAGCAGGGCTTCGTCCCAGCTCCGGGTATATATTCATCAGCTCCGCAGTCTTGCGGATTAAGCTACAGGCGGCGTTCCCCAGTTGGCTAGCGGTTCTAGCCGGCCACCCCGCAAACCCGGACGCGGAAGAAAAAGACAAGGATACTGGGCTCCACGGAAGTTCCTCCGGCTTAATGGAAATGGGCTACTTCAGGCAAACAATTGACACACGCCTTCAGTCTCTCGAGAGGGCATCACTGGCATCAGGGCCGCTCAAATGCGGCGCTTCCGGCCTTCACGTGGAACGGGCCCTCATCGCTTGCAAAGCTTCACCCACTTCCGGCTTCAACCACAACCCCTCTCGCAGGCAGGCAGGGCTCAAGCTACATCTCATCGAAGCTACTTCTCCTCCCGGCTCAGTAGCAGTACTGGTCTCTAAGTGCGTCTTAGGTGGCAAGCAGGTAGTGATGGCGAGATGAAGCCTTATGAAGCTTTGAAGCTTTCCAGCCAATTGGTTCGCAAAGGGTTAATCTCATGAGGCTTCATCATGGGCTTCATTTGAACATAAACCCCCTGTTGGTCAAAGCGTGTAAAACCGGCAAATTGGAAATCTCAACAGTTGTGCTCTATCTCATACCGAGTTCCCAATGAGTAAAGCCTTAGAATAACTCTAAACAACGAACATAAAATCCTATTTTCATGTTAACAATATTGTTTTCATTCCAGTTGAACGATTGTGATTGAAAAGCCTATAGGAGGCTGGTAAACATTGCAAAGAGGGATTCGTATTCCTTAATATTATTCATAAACTTAACCACGTTGTAGCCTGAGAAGGCTAAACCATAATACATTTATTAACTGCATTATCTCATTTAGCTGTAGCTTCTATAAGCAAACCCTGCGGTCGTGGGTCGGCTGCTTTCCAGCTGAGCCACAGCCCACACGCTGAATCTACCCAAAAACACTGGATATATCTAATCTGCATTTATTCATTTATTTATTCATGTTTTATTTCTACATTTATTTATGCTTGTATCTATTTATACTTATGACATTTTACGACCTCTATATAAGTGAGGGTCTGAGCTCTTTTAATTCCATCGTGTCACCAGCGGACCCGGGTACAGGAGGGGTAATATGGTTCTTGTTATACATCCATGGGTATTATTAGCGTTGTGGTTCAACGGTTCAAATGATCCGAATCGCTTCCCGAAGCAGTCACGTGGTATCGACAGGCAGCGAGGTTCGTTTGTCATCGATGACGTCACTGGCCCAAAACGATACAAGCCTCGATACATGCTTCACAAAAAGATTCGGGGATTACTCGACACACGCTCCGAAGCCTCGGCGCAATACGTAACGGGTGTAACGCGTTACAGCATGGAGTTATGCAGTTCGGGTAACTACTACCCGTCACAATGCTCAGTAAGTACCGCTGTTTCAAGCTTCAACACAGCCACGGATGCTGCCCATCCGTGGTTTTGGGGGGTTTCTTTCAGGGAGAAAGAGAAGCTCATGTAAGATGATAGAAGACAGTCTAATCACCCAACCAGCACATCAGCATCTACATCTCACCGTGGCGTAATTAAACTGCTAATTAAGCTAGTCCTATACCAGGGCTCGACAGTAACGGTTGCCAGGTTGCCATTGGCAACCATTTGGAAAATGCCAACCACTTCTTGGACTTTGGTTGCCATCAGTGGCAACCAGTTTTTAACATAAGAAATAAGGACAGCAAACGTGCACCCCAAAATAGATAAATGTTCATATTCGTTTTTAAGAGTGATATTTAATTGTTGTGACCAGTCGGAACCTGATACTTAAATTGCACGTGCATTGGCGTGATTACGGAGCCAGAAAGCGATGCACGTTCACTCGTGTGCGCGGTGCGCCGTGTGTTTGTTTTACAACAAAATGGCAAAGCAAAAATAAGTTGCTTGACTGTGTGATAAAAAGTTCAGCCAACACCTCAACTTCTCCAATGAATGTTCAAAGTGATTCAACTGATGGAGCGTAAGGTAAAACCCGAACGAAAAACAAAGAGGAATGTTTTCCATTCACTTCCGGTAAAAGTTCCTTCAAAATAAGAGTCCCGATCTTATTACTACCAAAATAAAAGTGCAAAACGAAACTTTACCATAGAAAATGGTTGCATTAAATTATAATCACTTCTATAAAAAGGTAACACATTTTAAATATAGTTAGACATATTAAAGGTAATTTACAGCATCAATAATTAATATCAAATGTTTAACTATGAATGCTTTTCATTTATTTAACATTAGAAATGTATTAGTCTGGCCAATCCAAGACTTCAATGCTGAAGGGGCAATGGGTCTATGGTGGGGGTCAGCACAAAGGTCAAGAAAACCCACATTTGAAAGGGAGACAACGGATGATCAAGAAACTGGTGACTTGCTCAATTCATTTGTGAGGGATCTATGAAGACAGGACAACAGCAGCACTACTGGTATTTTGTATACCAGCAATTGAGGGTGGACAAGTTTACTACCACTTAGGTTGAAATAAGTGCGTTAATTACTTATTGTAAAGCATTTGAACATTCTTGTGTCACATGTTCATTATTAAGTTGATATATAACTGTATAGCATCTTAATTATTTAAAATATAAGGTATCAAAAAAAAAGGGCAACCGTATTTTCAGTTGGCAACCAAAAGCGGATGCCTGGTTGCCAGCCTGGCAACCACTTTTAAAAGTTAACGTTGAGCCCTGCCTATATCATGGGTCATGTCTCAGCATTTACCTAAGCAAATATTATTTCATGCTGCTCATATTGCACTCATATATTTGGTTTCATGCTCACATGGCTTATGTTAAGCAGGGTATGATATTCATGCATCATTGTACTCAAGCTAACAGCCACATTACATTGTCTACATCTCCCTCTTCGCCGGGCATCGGCTCGTGCCGGCTATCCAAGATCTCTCCAGCTTACCTCTGGTAAACATGCATATAACTGGTGGTGGTGTCTTAAGAGCATTTCAGGGCTCGTTCAGGATAGGTGCAGCAAACCTGCCGCAATCAAGGTAATTGTTCCTCTTCCCTCCAACAACCGCTTCTCATCCTACATTCGTCGGAACCCCAGTGCCGTGCTGGCTATCCAAAGGTCTCTCCAACCTTCAAATTGGTACGTATGCATATAACTGGTGGTGGTTCTTAGCATGTCAGCACGTATATTCGCCCCGCGGCTCATGTTTATCCTTGCATGTCTAACCCTGTACGTCCAGGTTGTAACCTTCGGGTCTGTATAAAATGTGTCCCTGCGAAGTCAGGTTGCCCCGTACGTCCGGGATGCCCTGTACATCCGGAATGCCCCGTTCGTCCGGGATGCCCCGTACGTCCGGGAAGCCCTGTATGTCCAGGACGCCCTGTACGTCCAGGATGCCCCGTATGTCCGGGATGCCCCGTACGTCCGGGAAGCCCCGTACGTCCGGGAAGCCCTGTATGTCCAGGACGCCCTGTATGTCCAGGATGCCCTGTACGTCCAGGAAGCCCTGTACGTCCAGGGAGGATGCCTAGGAGGCATCAGTATGTCTAAATCCCCACATGTATTAACCTCTCATTTCATCCATAGATTTCCACTGCATCCCACAAGGTAAGATTTCATCACGTTCAGTACTTCATACTTTCACTTCTTTTGGGGGTTCATCGGAAACGGTTCTTCCCTTCCCGAATGACATCCTACAAAAGCTGGGCCTAATCGCCAAACAGCATTTCATTCACTTGTTATAAACTGTCATCATTATGTTTCATTTATATAATGTGACCCGATAATAAACATGTATTCCATACATCACGTCTCTCCTGATTGAAATGAAGCTCAGCGCAAGTTCAGGCAGGAAGACCTATCACTTTGTATTGCGCGTCATGGCAATACTCGCTCCCTTCACTAAATGATAGGGAGCGCCACTCCTCAGCTAACCTATCACTTCCCTCCGTTCACAAGCCTAATCATCGCACCTGTTAATCCCCCTATATATGCTCTCCCCTTTTCCATCAGCTGTCTTCCAGGTGTCAACGCGCAACCCTCCTCCACCCCTTCGCCTCCTGCTTCCAACTCAGGGCCAAGCCCAACCTTCTCCCTTCCAACCGGACCTAACCACTTATCACCACCACCAGTGTCTAGACCCGGGGGGGTTCATCGGAAACGGTTCTTCCCTTCCCGAATGACATCCTACAAAACCTGGGCCTAATTGCCAAACACCATTTCATTCACTTGTTATAAACTGTCATCATTATGTTTCATTTATATAATGTGACCCGATAATAAACATGTATTCCATACATCACGTCTCTCCTGATTGAAATGCTTTTATGGATTTAGAAAATGTTTTTATTGATTTAAAAAATAGTTGTACATGTATTGATTTAAAAAATAGTTGTATCTATTGATTTAAATTGACATGCATCCGCTAAGAAAAATAGTCCGTTGTTACAGTTTTTTAAACAGTCTGAATGAAACGGCAGCTCTCAGCTGTGTATTTACACAACTAATGGCCCATCAACCACAGCTCTCTCCCCCCCTCCCCCCTTGATCTTTCTTCTCCAGCAGCTAAATTAACAGTAGGTTAAGAAGGTAAGGTAAGGTAAAGAAGTGTAATGTAAACATTTCCATTATAATTATGATTATTTAATATATAAAGACTATATATTATTGAATTACAAGATTAGATATACTTTAGTTGATCTAAAATATTGATGTGTTCAAATGCTCTTCAAAACACAACTGAAAGTCCATGAAACTTGTCTTTCTGTATTTGTGAATGAAGCGCCATCTCCTGGTTAAAACCTGAAATTGAAAATCTGGCAACGCCCTCTTGGAAAATAGTGGGCGGGGGGCGGGGCCTAACAGACATGCTGCAGCGAACACATACCTACAGACTGGGGGTTGGGAGATCACAGGGGGGGGGGGAGACTGACTCCACACATTCCGATGGCCAATTAGCTTTAAACAAAGAGTTTGCAACATGGGGGGTGGGGGCTTCTCAAAAGAGAAAATGCAGATATAATTCACTCTCTCGACTCGCTGGTATCTCGAGCTGATCGCTCATTGGTGGTTTGTACCCCTGCTGATGAAACTCTCCATTGGCTCGGCAAAAGTTTGTTGTTGTTTTGTGTCAGTTTTACGTCGCCACTTCCATTCACATTTTTCATAGAAATTAATATCCATATATTTTATACTATACTACATGCCAACCCACAAAATATAATGCAATTTTGAGATTTGGGGATATTTATCTCCCATTCTTTCACTTTTTCTGACATTTTCAACACCAAACATGTCGTTAATGTGTTTAGTGAACTACAGCAATCTGAAAGCCTGTACATTATTTATATGACACTTTATCATCATCAAAATGCAGGAAATGACTTTTTTAATGCAGTATTTTCTGATTTATGGCGCAACACAAAGATATTTCGCTCTGTGCAAACCTTTGACTCTAATATGTCAACAACATGAAACAAGAATATGAACCTGGCTTTATCCAATGTTCACACAAGAGTTCTACATCCTGACAAATCCTTCATCTACACTGTCTCAACTGAAAGAGGACCAGAAACACATTAAAAAATATAATAAAATGTGGAGACTTTGGGATATTTATCTCCCATTCTTTTACTTTTCGGTCATTTTACAGACCAGACATGTCGTTGATGTCACTGTTTAATTACCAAACTACCACTTTTTCTAAAAAATGCATAAAATGATGCAATATATGTTAAATACATGGTTTATACATGCAATTACTGGGGTTCCATTTCTTCTGATTACCTAATTTGGGCGTGCACATTTGCCACGCGCAAACCTAGCTCTTTTGGATTTGGAAAGGTTGGCATGTATGCTATACTTGCACTGCTTAGGCCTACCGTTTTCATACTTTATATATCTTAGCATATTCATACACACTGTTAATACTGCTCACAGGCTGCTGTGTATATCTAGTGTATTCATACCCCTCACTGTTTATTCATAATTCAATTAATTCTATATTTTATTCTGTAGATTGTGTACATTACTTTTCACTTTACTGCTTGTTGCACCGTTAGAAGCTAAACTGCATTTCGTTGTCTCAGTACCTGTAATCTGTGCAATAACAATAAAGCAGGCATTTTTATTGTGGCCTCAACAATCAAGTTCTAAGTAGTGCAATATGAAATAAAAACAACTACACTCTTTTGGTAGTGTTGTGGTGCCGAGAGATGGGAGTCGGAGGCGGGGTATCAAAGGTACAAGCTAGACTTGTATTTAGCATCTGAAAACCATTGTAAACAACTTCATGCGCGGGAAGCGAAGACCGGCAGAAACAGGAAGTCCGGTTCACTAAAATATCCGTGCAGAACAATACCCCAACCCATAGATCCGTGGGTGAATAATGTCAATCACCACAGTGTACACATTAACAACAACTACACTATTTTGGCAGTGTAACAATTAAACAAGAACTACACTCTTTTGGCAGTAACAATTAGATAAATAATAAACGGTCAGACTGACACTGAAGACAAACAAACTATTTTCAGCAATCAATCTGTTTAGTTGACTCTGGGTGACATGTGGCGATTTAAAAAAATCGATTTTTGGCTGTTTAGATGGTGTTGCTCCATCTGGGTCACTGCCGGTGATTGAAAAGGTGGGGTCTTTGGCGACTTCAGGAGATCGGCATTGCTGTTATTCGATGTGGACAATGCTTTCTGTCCTGCACACAGTTTACATTTGACCGTAATATTTTGTGCGTCCTTTATCCCCACAAATTGAAAATAGTGGTTATATCTCCAAGTTGTAAATGCGCTGCTGCTCTCGCTGATACTTGCATCGGCCATAGAGTGTGTGCTGGTGGTGGGCGTTGCCGTGTATGTGTGTGTGTTAGCCTTAGCAAGTGTTTGTGTTTCTGTGTATTTTCCCCATAAGGCAAGACCCGCCCAACTCTTTCTCTGATTGGCTTACCCTGAAATGTTACCCCGCGTTAACCAATCATCACTCATTTCTGGTCACTTTCACTTTTCCATGGTACTGTGAGAGGACATCGCTGTATTCGCCTGTAAATTACATCCGCAGGGAGATTCGGTTCAGTTTGATCACATAATGTAACGCAGTAACGCACCCATTTAAATCACAGTAACTATAACGGCGTTACTGAATGGGAATAGTTAACTAGTAACATTATTAGTTACCGCAAAAGGTAGTTGTGTGCGTTAGTTTGTAACACGTTACCAGGGCCGTGGGAAGTAGGGGTGCTGAGGGTGCTGCAGCTCCCCCTGGTGGAGGACAGGGGATCTGCACTTCCACAAGATTAAATACAAATATAATTTTTTTTAAATGAATGTGACAACATTCATAATTAAGTAAAGATAACACCCTTTTGACCCCGGTTACATTTTCCATTTGCCCTGTACGATGGGCGCTGTAAGTGATGAAAGTGGGGGATGTTGGCTTATCAGGCGCACGCAGCTCACAGCCAGCGTGAGAGAGAGAGAGAGAGATAGATAGATAGAGAGAGGGGGTGCACCGGTACCGGCGGGGATTGTTGTTAATGGCTAACGAATATAAGAAGATGTTTCTACAATAATGTGGAGGGAGAGTTCTCTCCTGTCAGACTGAGAGGCTCAGTGAGGTGAAGGACTCTCTGAGTGTTTAGATAGTTCACTTTAGTCTAAGTTATCTCAGTGGGTCTCAAACGTTTTGATCACAATTTATTTAAACAAATATTTCCAAGGCACTCCTTTATAATTATTAGGATAAATAAAAACAGGTTTGAAATCATTCCAATGTATACTATAGGACAGTAAACCCAAAATATTGTTTAAAACTGGAGAGATTTAAAAATATGCATAAATAAATAAATGTTAACTGGTAAAATGAGATATAAATGAACCACAAAAATAAAACAAGTTAGCCTACATTTATTTGTTATTGGCTATGGTAGGTTATTGGTTATGATCACATATATTATTTGATTATTAAAATGCAAACCGATCTTTTTCATATGGGTGTTTAGAGTTGTATCCCCTAGATCAGTCTCTAGTAATTGGGTAATTGTTAAAAAAATCTTCCCGGGGGGGCACCCCCTGACCCCCAAGAAGATGTGAAGTCCACCCCCCAATTAAAACATGTTCATGCAATACTAAATACATTTGAAGTCTTTTTATATAAGCTGTCCACCATGTCAATACGTTACTCTTCTTGTAGTGTATTTGTCTTTTGTAGAGGTTTTTCATTGCCAGCTAAAATCTTGCCTAGGGCAGCAAATTGGTCAAAACCGGCCCTGGTGTCATCCCCACAGCACCCCCCATTTGAAACATGTTCCCACGGCTATGCGTTAGTCCCAAAACTACATGTATTAGTGCATTCATTTCAATTCGCAAACATATGATACATTAAATGATCGTGAGGATGAAGATTGGAAATCGTTGGTTTGAGCCGGGCTGCATTTCCTGATGAAAAAACATAGCGATGGTTTTGTACTTACACCTACGTGAATTAAACAACATTATTTTGTTAAATAAAAACATGGTGATGTTTTGTAAATGATTACATGTCTCTTATTTAGCACATAATATGATCCTTTTCGTGACATATGGATCTTAACAAATATCCACTATATCAGACACCTGTAGATCTATCAGCTGTTTATTTCACATGAGTTCCAGTGTGGCAGCTTTTCACGGCTCCCCCTGGTGGATCCATGATCCATTGCAGCTGGTTTCATTAAAATTCCAATTACATTTATTTATCAAGGGGGCGTATCAAGTCCTGCGGGGGGGGTTTCCTTTTCAGCAGGGGCCCGCACAGGTAGGCGTCTGAAATGAAACGCTACATCTGTAGGGGAACTACACTGTTAGCAGTAACTTGGTATGTATGTATTTCATGTTAGCTTAGCTTCTTAGCCTGAGCTAGCTCTGTTTACTTCCAGTTCGGAGGCAGCAGGTCCCGCCTCGGCTCCGCCATTTTGCCCTTATTTGGAGCAGGCGGGATTAGACTCTGACGTCGCTGTCAAGCCGTTAGTGGCCGACTCCACCTACTAAGGGCTTCTCGGCAACTCTGCAGAATCCTATGGGTGACGTCACGGACACTACGTCCATTAATATACAGTCTATGGTAGTAATGCACCCAGAGCCGCCCCTGGCCAACTTGGGGCCCCAAGCGACATTGTGAGATGAGGCCCCCCCCCCCCCAACCGACAGGAGTGAACCTTTTTTTTTTGGAAACAAAGTAGGCTACTTTGCAAATATAATTCCTGTTTATTATTATTATCCACACAGTTACTTTTTGATGCAGTGAGGTAAATGGTAAATATTCATGTATGTCGTTCAGTATGTGTTTACAGGTGAATACGTCTGCATTTCCTGCCAAATACTAGCCTCAAAAAGATTAAAATATAATTAATGCAAATAAACTACTTCTACTAATAATAATAATCATAATCTATTCAATAAAGTAATTACTATATTATATTATTATAATATAGTTGTAATATAGTCAAGACAAAATATGCCTATTACATGCTCAAAAAATGATATTTCTTAAATCTGTATTCAAATGTAGTTCCCTCTGTCAGCAATGTATCAACAACTACGCACTTTCTCTGTGTTGTGGTTGACATGATGATGACTGTTAGGAGTTAAGGGGAGAGGCTGAGCATCACCATGAAATGTGCAAATTGACATAAAAATGAATAAAAGGGGAAAAAATGCTCCATGTTTTTTAGTCTGTAAACTTTAACTATTATGTAAGCCAAAACAGACAGTTTATCGCTCTTCCTCCTGTACATTAGCAGATAAAGGCATAACATACTTGAATGAATGGTAAATAAAGAATGCTGGAAATAACTGCATCTCCATTAGCCTATATGCTATGCAGAGACTGCCTTCTTCATGTCGTGAATTGCAGCTGATGTTCTAATATGGCAATTGGCAATTTGACAAAATTCGCAAGTTGTACATTTGACTCATACAATAACCCACCTTCGAGTGATGCTCTAGTTTCTTCATGTTTTGTTTTTTTCCCCTCTTGCTTGCGCCGGACTGAAACTGTCTTTTCACCGTCATCTCTTCACCTGCACTAGTGGCCGTATCAAAGCCGTGATTGGTCAGATGTCGATTCATTGCAACGGTGTCGGGTTACAGACGTGCTCCCCTTGTAACCTTTCTCTCACTCTCGCGGGGGGTGCGCGGAGAACTGAGCGGAGAACTGCGCACAGCAGATGAGGCCCTCTGGGTGGGGCCCCCTGCGGAAGGCGGGGCCCCATGCAGCCTGCGTGATTGGCCTGTAGGGAGGGGCGGCCCTGCACCGTTTACAGACAAATGTCAGACTAAACCCTTGTTACGGAGGTTTTAAGATAATCCTACTACAATTAGCCCTAGTAAAGCACTAGTATTTGTACAATTGTGTATTCAAAGTGGACCCTAGTCAAAGTGAACCCTAAGAAGCAAATGTTTCAGTTTTTAAGATTTCTAAAAAAATAAGTTACCCAGATTTCTGCCTGAAAAACAGGTATTTTATCTGTTCTGAGATTTCAAAACACTATTTTTGCCAGAATAACTACAGAACATTTATACAGAGTAGAATGAATGAAACCGAGAGTTCTAGAAACAAAAATAGAACTTACACAGGTTTCTGAATCAGCAGAGAGTCCTATCTGGTCTAGATATAACTTATTTCTTTAGATTTCACTGTTGCTTAAGTACAGTTTTGATGGGGGGAGTGGCCTCTCAGTTGAAACTGTATTTTAGCTGTTCTGATATTTCAAAACACAATTTTAGCCAGAATAACTACAGAACAGTTATACAGAGTAGAATGAATTAAACAGAGAGGTCTTTCAGCTCCAATAACATTTGCTTCATTGTCAGTTCTCATATGACAGCCCTAAACCTGTGAGTGGGCTATCTGGAGATGTACTTTCCTGATAGACTGACATGTCAACAAAACTCCATATCTCTTCATCAGGTCCAAAGAAGTCCACTCCCCCAGAGGGAGTTTCTCTCTGACACACTCCCCCCTGCCTGAAACGCCTCCATTAAACTCTTGGTTTAGAGTGGCCGCCTGGCCGGACTAAACTGTTTACTCATCACAACAGAGCCGGTCAGCTAACCAATCAGAGCAGACTGGGCTCTGGTTTCAGACAGAGGGTGAAAAGAGGTGCTGCAGCACAGGCAGTATGAGAAAGATAAAGAGCTTTCTGAACATGAAAGCATGGAGACATGTCCCAGTAGAGACACTACATACTGATATACACCTGAACATCAGCAGGAGAGGACTCTTTAAAGTAGAGACACTACATACTGATATACACCTGAACATCAGCAGGAGAGGACTCTTTAAAGTGGAGACACTACATACTGATATACCTTTTGTAATGTCACTAGATTATGATAGTCTCCCTGAGATGTCTCAGGAGGTTAAAAATGCCTGTACCACTAAAGTGGATTGGTCCAAGCTCACAAATGAGGATAGGCTATTGTACTATGGGAGAACTGATGTCCTATTGAGTGATGTATATCTACCCAAAGTAGCAAGTCTGTGTGTTGATGTGGGTTGTAATGAAAGCTCTCACCGTGAAGACCTCTGTAACATGTATGATTGTATTGTGGGAGCTATATGGGAGGCCAGTAGACCGTGCTATACCTACTCTAGGAAGAACCACAACGTCAAGCCAGGGTGGAATAAATATGTGGCTGATCAATACGCTGAAGCCAAGAATGCTTTTGGGGCCTGGGTCCGGGCAGGAAGGCCCAGAGAGGGGCCTGTCCTGGATCTCAAAAAGCGTACAAATGCTAGATATAAATATGCAGTTCGTTATGTCAACAAACATACAGAAACATTGAGAGTGGATTCTATGGCTGAAAAGTTCCTTCATAATGATGTGACTGGCTTCTGGAAGGAGGTGAGAGCTCTGAACAGGGCCAGTACATCGTTACCATGTACCATAGAGGGAGTATCTGGAGCCGATAACATAGCTGAGTTGCGGAAGCAACATTACTCTACTATACTTAATTGTGTTAAAAGTGACCCCTACAAAGTTTGTAATGTTGTGAAAAGTGACACAGTGGGAATCACAGCTAAAGAGGTTTATCAATTGCACAGCTAGCTGATAACAGAGCATGCGGCTCCGACCGAATCACTGCAGAGCACCTTAAACTGGCAAGCCCGAAGGTTGCAGTTCTTCTTGCGATTTGTTTTACCGGCCTCATGACTCATGGTATGTTGCCAGACTCCATGTTGACTGTTACTTTGGTGTCATTAAGGACAACGCGGGCAAGGTAGGGAGCTTGGATAACTATAGACCAATTGCTCTAGCCAGTGTGTTATCCAAGGTCCTGGAAAGAATTTTGTTGAATAGACTATGTTCTTATTTATGTACCTCAGATAACCAGTTTGGCTTCAAGGCTAAGCATGGTACTGAGCTATGCATCTATGCTTTGAAGGAAATGGTAGAAACATATAGAAGACAGAATTCCACTGTTCTGATTGTTTTTATTGATGCCTCTAAGGCTTTTGACCGAGTTAACCATCATAAACTGTTTTTAAAATTGAGACAAAGGGGTGTGCCTAACAGTATAATTAGGATCCTGGCTTATTGGTATGCCAACCAGAGCATGCGGATAAAATGGGGGAATGCAGTCTCGGCGCCATTTGGTGATGGTAATGGAGTTCGCCAGGGGGGGCTCCTCTCACCATGCCTTTTTAATATCTATATGGATGATCTATCAGATGATTTAAGTGTCTGTAAAACAGGGTGTGTGATTGGTAATGTGATTGTAAACCATCTTATGTATGCTGATGATCTGGTTATTGTTTCTCCTAGCAGTGCTGGTTTTCAACAGTGGCTAAATGTTTGTTCTGATTATGTAGTCAAATTTGACGTTAAATACAATGCTAAGAAGAGCGCTGTGATGATCTGCAGAGCAAAAGGGGATAAGAACCTTTGTTTTCCAAAAAACATTCTATCTATCAGGACAGGTGCTGTCTGTTTGCTGTAAAACTAAGTATCTGGGACACATCATCACAGATGAAATGGCTGATGATGATGACATGTATAGACAGCGGCGTGTCTTATATATACAAGCCAACATGTTGGCTAGAAAATTCTCTTGGTGTTCAGATAAGGTTAAGGTGAACCTCTTTAGAGCTTATTGTACTCCTCTCTATACTGCCCCCTTGTGGGTCAAGTATAAGAAGGCAAGCCTCCGGAAGCTCCAGGTTGCATATAATGACTGTTTGCGTATACTGCTTAGAAAACCAAAGTGGTGCAGTGCAAGTGAAATGTTCTGTAATGCACGAGTCAACACGTTCCATGCTCTTTTGAGAAATATGATGTACAAATTCATCTGTCGATTAAATGTTTCTCATAACTCTGTCATTATACTGCTTTCAAATCCGTGTCTCAGTGCTGTACGATACCAGTCACCTCTGTGGAAACATTGGTATAACTGCCTTTTTTAATTTATATTTGAGTGTTGTATGTCTTGTAATAGTGGAACAAGAGTCTCTTTAAATAAAGATAATGATGATGATGATGATGATGATGATGATGATGGTGATGGTGATGGTGATGATGATGATGATATACACCTGAACATCAGCAGGAGAGGACTCTTTAAAGTAGAGACACTACATACTGATATACACCTGGGGCCGTATTCACAAAGCATTTTTATCTTACCGCTAGGAGTGCTCCTAACTCGCGCTAAAACATTTTACGTAGGAGTTTTTTCTTAAAAGTTATTCACAAAGCCGCTGAGACCTACTCATACTAAGGATAAATCACTAAGAGTGATGTGCCGTTGCTATGGATTACGTCGATTCTCGTGCATGAGTTTAGAAGCGGTCAGTACGGTGATTGGTTGTTCAGAGCAGGCGGTCTCGGTGAAACTCATCCGCCACATCCCACAAACGAGCCCACTAAAACAAGGAAATAGCCTAGGCTAGAAATGTATTCCTATCAAATAGTTATGGACAGTGCAGTTAGCAGAATACACGCATGATGACAAGTTTGTGCAGACCACGATAATGACGTTGTATATGCACGTTAAAGAGAGAGAGCAAACAATAAAAATACGTAAATTGCATTAAATCAAGGAGGCAATTAAAAGCACCCCGCAAACTATTATCCAATGAGCATATTTCCAGCACTTAAACACTTTCAATAACAGCCCATACCGCCGTTAAAGCCCCCCTATCATGATGAATGAAAACAATCTGCGTGTTGATGGAATGTACTTTCTTTCTATTGACGAACACGTCCTCATCTTTTGATGGCGCAATTATTTTTATGTGCGTCCCGTCAATAGCACCGACCGCACCGGGCATACCTGCAATTGCCATGAAGTTGGCTTTGATCCTCTGTAGTTGTTGATTGTCCAAAGGAAACCGGATAAACTGTTGGATGATATGTGGTCAAGAGAGCGCGTTGATGGTTTGGTTTATGGAACGGCTGACTGATGGTTGCGATATTCCTAAATCATCGGCATTGCAAAGTTGCATTTTCCCTGTTGCTAAATATCGTAGTGTTGCCAAACATTTTATTTCCGGACTAATCGGGTTATTCCTGTTAGTCGGGGATGTTATTGCATCCCGCACTAATTCCACAACAAGTTTGATACCCTCACGATTTTGCCTATATCTCTTGATCAATTCACAGTCTTCCATTGTCTCCAAAACATTTCGTCTCGCAGCCATTTTCAGATTCTTTGTGAATAGGTCTTACTGAGTTAGGAGTCCTCTCGAGAACTTTTAAGCTCTCCTAAACTTAGGTGCTACTTTTAGGCCTAAAATACTTTGTGAATTGCTCTTAGTAAATACAATTAGGAGTCCTACATTTAAGACTGACACCGCCATTATGTTTAGGAGTTTCTCCTAAATTCGCTAGTTAGGAGCTACTTTTAGCCCTAAAATCCTTTGTGAATACGGCCCCTGAACATCAGCAGGAGAGGACTCTTTAAAGTAGAGAAACTACATACTGATATACACATGAACATCAGCAGAAAATGTCCTCTTTAACACAAAAAGATGGACCTTGGCCACTCCACTCACACCACCCCATACTTTGCCGGTGTCATGCACAATTTGCTGAAACCAGCATGAATTTTGGAAAACATTTGAAGTAAAAAAAAAACTAATATTGAGATTAAATCCATAAAAATTTGCCCCACCTCCAATACATTTGTTGGAAAACTAAAGACAACATAACATCCCTGTTGTAGTCCAATGTGTATCACTCTTTTTATATAAGAGGATATTAATAGGCTGGGAACATAAAGTCAAATATGTATATATATATATATATATATATATATTGTTCTACTACCATAATACATGTAATATATGTGCTGTGTTTGTCATTTCTTTTACAGTTAAATTAGTATAGAATCCTCCATATATATGTAAACTAGACTTACAAAACACGGTTATCCTTTAGAAATATATACAGTACATCTCGTACTGACTGTGGGTGGTCTCTATGCTGCATTCAGAGACATGCATTACCTCAATTAATGAATACACTACAGAGGAAACTCAAGACAAACACCCCAATAGACACACATCTCCGTGTCAATGCAGTTCTTCCTCAGTGGTATTGGCCTTCAGGTTGGCATGGTAACACCAGGCTTAGAGACGTGGTTGTGAGTCAGAAGCTATAGTCAATGTCCCTGAAACTTGTGAAAGATATTTTTTTCCGGGAGCAGAACAGGGAACATAATACAGCCAGAAGAGCACTCCAACACAAAACGTCTGCAGGCCAAGGTCAAAGCCACACACACACTCACACAAGAGTGAATGGAGTACGAATATCCACCTCCACTTGATCACGATGTCTCTTTCTGAACACACACACACACACTGGCACAAACTTTTTCCTCTGCACCTTCAATGTGCTTCTGATGCTCATCGCTGTCAGAGCCTCTATTGAACAATGATGTCACCAGCGAGGTCAAGCCCAGACTTTGAATTCCCTTGTGGACGTCATGGGGGTGACTGGTTGGCATGACACACGTTACACTCTTTTTTTTAATGCCTTTATCAACTGAAATGCCAGCATGTGACAAACATTTTTTATCTGGAAATTGCTATCTAAATGATGTCCTTCTTGCTCAGCCACAAGAGGTCAGAATTGTATGCTTTTAGTTCTTGTGTGTAATGGTAAAGAGGGGGATTATGGCATTGTATAGTTTGAAATCACTTTCTATCGACTTCATCCCTTGCTCTCTGTGCTACCACAAAGCATTGTGGTAATAATAAGACCTTCAAGGTTTTTCTACTATTTTCCTCATCCACACACCTCCTAAAAACGTCTTGCTACTTTAAACTATTGCTAAATATCATATAGAAATATTGCACTTTTCACTCACTTTTGTACGACGGAGTATTAGGGCCACACTGACAAAAAAAAACCTGAGAGATTTAGAGAATAAAGTCGTAACATTACGAGAATAAAGTCATAATTACGAGAATAAAGTCGTAACATTACAAGAATAAAGTAATAATTACGAGAATAAAGTCGTAACATTACGAGAATAAAGTCAAAAATATGTATGTGGTTGAGAGGTCATTCCAGCAGACTACGCTCCAGCTCACCAGTCAACAGGTAACGTAATTTACTTTAATTAAAAAACGTTGGATAAATGCTGCTTTGCTTAAAGATTTGTTACTCTTCAATTAAGTTGTGCTAATTTGCGCAGGGCTTCATATTTTTGGATAAGCCACATGAAGACAAGAACAATTAACACTAAAATACTGCATGATAACGTTAGATACATGCAGGGGCGTAGCTGGAAATTCTGGGCCCCATGAAAGAATCTATTTGTGGGCCCCCAATCCATGCGAGTGCGCATTAGCGCGCACGCTAAAAAAAATGTGGCCATTTATTTATTGATGAAAACGCATAATATGGTTTTTACCTATACATTCGGATCAGCAGTTCAGCACCAGTTCAGGATGTCGCATTGCGTTCATCTTCAATGAATGGACCAATGCAATAGTCTACCAAACAACCTTGAGTTGCACTAGCTAGGCATATTTTCCCCTATTCTTGTGACAATGTTTTCTGATACTCAACATACAAAAGCTGTTACTTGTCCTGTCTCTCTGTAATCCCATCTCCAACACAAATAGTCTACTCAATCACACTATTAGGTTGACAGACACTTACATTTTGATGTGCTCTGTAGTATACAATCGTTCCCTGCTTGGATATACCTTTTACGAAGCAGATTTTGAACTGTCGCGGGCAGAGCACTAGCTTTTTTGCTGTAGCGGCCGGGTTGCTGCCTTTCTCAGCAGAGTGCTAAAGCCCTACCTGTTACACGCGCAAGTAATTCGAGGAGGCGCGAGTGACAAGTGTTGAGTTATTGGTGGGGACAATTCAGGATTCTTGGATACTGGTGGGGTCAGAACCTTGCGTCCACCCCCAAAACGACACGATGAAACCCAACCTCGAAAACCCTGTTGAAGTTAATGAACTGTAATGGACTGCAAGAAATCAACATGCACTGACTATCAACTTTATCTTCTGTCTATTTAATTGAAAATTACACCCAATACAGGAATGAACAAACAAAAAATCTCAACATTCTTTGACTTATTAAATTAAGATTTGAACAACACAAGGACAAAAGTATAAATTAACTGAAGATTTGAACATAATTATAAAACAATAAACTCTCAGGACATGAACACACTTACAGCAAACAATGAAAAATGTAGTGCGAGAGGACTATGCATCAGATAGTAATTGTTCACAATGTGGGCTGTAGCCTGTCAGCTTACTATAGGGAAACATCCCACAATCCTGTCATAGACTGGATTTTTATTCCTAAATCCCGAACGCCAATCGCCGGACCTTCTTGGTGGCAAAATCTTTTACGAGCTCTTTGAAATCAAGTGACAGAGCCAGCTTGCTTTCAATCGATAACATTGCAAGGCTGTTCAACCTCTCTTGCGACATGGTAGATCTTAAATAGCTCTTGATAAGTTTCAACTTACTAAATGATCTTTCACCACCAGCTACGGTAACTGGGAGCGTCAAGAAAATTCTGAGGGCAATGCAAACGTCTCCAAAAATGCTCTGGAGTTCCATCTTGTATATTGCATTCAGTAGATCAAGAGAGCTACAATCAGGGGGGAAAGTGGCAGAAAATATTTTATTGAGATGCCTTATCTCACTCTCAAACTGATCTGTGAGATCCTGTGAGTATTTCTCCCTCAGTGGCTGACACACAGAAGCCATGACACTGTCACTCAACTTCCCAATTTTAAGTATTGCAGCAAATTCTTCAACAATATTTGCTGTTGTTTGGAACCGAGTGTCCAAGTCACTTATGATCTGGTCCATGGCAGTGAGAAACACAGTGTTACGGAATGTTGTTTCTGGCCTATCCTCCTGACCTGTTCCTTCAGCAGTTTCATCATGAAACCTCTTCCTCCTCCTCTCACGGCAAAGTTATTTTTTGAAATGAGGTGGAACCTCCATTTCCTTAGCTACCATTGATGCCTCAGACAGAATAGCATCCCATCCATTTCTGAGAGTCTGCATCTCATCTCTTAGTGCAGCAACATTACCTGCCTCCACCTCTATTGAGATTTTCCCTGACTGGAGTATCACATTTCTGTCATCAATAGATTGCAATACTTTCACCCAAATGGTGAGAAGGACAATGGCATCAAATGACATGAGGTAGTTCCTCAGACCAACAGCTTCAGATCTGGCCTCACCTGTGAGACTGCATGAGCTCAGTATGGTAGCAAGGGCTTCAATGACACCAGGTAGGTGCTTTGCTACAGGTTTCACAGCATCAATTCTCGCACTCCAGCGAGTGTCAGATAGCCTATGTACAGAGCAACCTGTTTTCTTTTTGTATATAGACCAACGAGATGGACTGGCACTTACAAATGTGTAGAGGCGGTTAATGTAACCAAAAAAGTTGGATACTTCAGGGCTCGATTCTGCAGCATGCACGCCTACCAGATTCAACGTGTGGGAGGCACAAGGTGAGAAAGTAGCAAGATTATTCTTTTTCAGTATTTGTGCTTGGACTCCCTTGATTTTCCCTGACATATTCGCCCCATTATCATACCCTTGCCCCCTGCAATCACTAATGTCTATCCCTAGATCCAGAAGCACACTCTCCATCATGCCTGCTATTTCACATCCTGTTTTTCCGTTGAAATCTTTGAATTCAATAAATCTTTCAGTGATCTCCCATTCGCCTGTGTCTTCATTATAATGTACATATCTTATGAGCACAACATTTTGCTCGGTGTGGGAAATGTCAGGCGTTGCATCACAAATGATTCCATAGTATATGGCATCCTCCCTTTCCGTCAGAATGGTTTTTAAAACCTTTCCCCCACACAATTCAATAAACTCGTTCTGGATGTCTGGGCTCAGATAATGAGTTAGCTGGCTTCCTTTTTTGGATGTCCTGATTTTGTCTAAGTGGTCTTTCAAGAGTGGATCATATCGTGACAAAAGTTCTAGCGTACCTACAAAATTTCCATTGTGGACATCGCCCAAAGCATGCGTTTTACCTCGGAAAGCTAAATTCCTCGTTGCCAAGTGCAGAGTGACATCAAGGAGTCTCTGCAAGATAGCTTTGTTTTTCTCAATTTCAGACTGTAGCTCTCTCTGCAACTGATGATCAACGCCACATGCAGTCATAACCGAACACTGTAGGTGTTTCCATCGCAAATAACAGTCCCTGTGATTCCTACTTGTTTCATGGCTTGGGAATTTATCATACATGCGACGCCACTCGACGTCACACATCTTGTATCCCTGGTCACTACTCAAAGCACTAAGAGAGGGTATTTTTTGCTCCTTGGAGAAAAGAACACATGGTATGCAGAACAGTGCATTTGCACTTTCACTGTGAATCAACCAGTCCCTTTTCACTTTTCCCCTACCCTTATCTGCTTTGGTGTATTTCAAGTAATCTGGAAATCTCTTTCCCTTTGAATCATGTGGAATTTCTTGATCTGTTTCTCGCATTGCTAATTTCTTTACAATAGTTGCCCTGTCCTTGTCACTCATCCTAGCTGGGAACAACCCTGGGTCAAGTGATAGCAGATCTTCTACCTCAGACACCACTACAGGTGGCTCAGTATCTGTGGCATCCTGTGTCGGAGCCTCACTTTGTCCCTGACATTGACTGTCCATAGCTGCTTCCTCCTCATCTGTGCTGCTTTCATGGTCCTCGACCTCTTCTTGTACTGGTACCTCTGCCTCTTCACCTCTGCTCTCCTCGTTGGCTGCCTTGCTCGAAGGCCCTGGCTCTAGAGTATCCATAGTGTACATAATTTATAAAATGCCCTATAATAGTAATAACACAGTACAGCTCGAGCTATCTCTTAATTGTTATAATAATAATAATAATAATAATAATAATAATCATTTGTATAGATATTTTTCAATTGCTCAAATCTAGCTATAGCTACTGTAACAACCTCAATTTAATGTGCCAGTGGTCAATGGTATTGCAATTACTGGAAGAACTAGAGTAACTAAATGTGAATATTACCTAAAGTTGTATTCAATGCATGGTAAGCATATTTAAAATCTGTTTGTTAACCCCAAGCCCTGCTGCTTTACCTCCCTCTCCTTCAACTGGGAACCGGCCTGAGGGAAGGGGTACTGATCCTGAAGCCGCATCTGTGCATTAGAGCAGATGTGATTAGCATGTAACATTATACAGGTTAGGTTAGCTAGCCATAGCAAAAGGGCATAGCTGCTGGATACAAATTCACTGGGCTCATCGACACTCATCTAATTTTTGATAGCAACAGGTAGCTAACGTCAGCCACAAAATGTTGGCTAAGCTGTTATGGGCTTCAAAACAAGTTCTGTGAATAAATACCTTTCTTGTGAAAATACTTGGTGACTATCTGTCGACCTCTTTTATTATTTTCCTCTTGCTGACGTTTTTTCTTTCGTTTCTGAGCTCCTGATTCATGAGCTGTAGAGGACATTTTCCTGTCAGTCTGTTCAAGCTGCAAGCTGCTGGTGCACTGCTGTGCCGCCTAGTTATAGTTGAAAGTGGGGGTGCAAGATTAGTAACTGGCAGGCAAGGGGTGGTTTGGAGTGGGTCAGGCACGACCACCTCCATGGCAGAATTGTTTTAATTTAATGAACACCTGTACGTGCAATTTCCTGCAATATAGAGCACAGAACTGTCTCAAAATCCTATGGGATCCTAAAGGATTCCTATAGGGTTCCAAAAACGTATAGAGATTCCTATAGCATTTTTTGACTAGGGATGTTATCCTAGGTCTCTTTCTCACTTCCTCTGCGTCCTCCCTGAGTCTGCACAGTCACCACATCATTCTACATTAAGGAGAGCAATACACTTATGAGTACACTGAACTGGTTTGAATACACAATCTTTATGCTACTCTGTAAAGAAAGGGAGAGAGGGGGGAATATATTATCCAAGTATTTGTGTCTTAATTTGTTATGTTATCCTACACTTTAAGCTGACTGATATTTCCATTACCTGTAACTCTTGTGTCTCTTTCTCTCCTTCTCTGCCTCCTCCCTGAGTCTGCACTGTCACCACCACATCATTCTACACAGGAGAGCAATACACGTATGAATACACTGAACTGGGTTGAATACATGATTTTTTATTTTTTCTGCCATGTTCTACCTGGTTGGCTGGCTGGCTACACACACACACACACACACACACACACACACACACACACACACACACACACACACACACACACACACACACACACACACACACACACACACACACACACACACACACACACACACACACACACACACACACACACACACACACACACACAGTGTGCAGGTTAGTTACAGTAGGAGATGGGCTTCTATCATATTATCTTCTATCATTCTATAATTCATTCTTCTTTTATTTTCATTTCAGGTAGTTGTACCTTAAGAGAATTGAAGGCTGGCATCTGTAAATGCAGATAGATATAAGTACTTTATTCTTATTTTATTATCATTATTTTCTTTCCAATGAAATGAAATCAGAAAATAAGTGGTATATGATGGAAAATATGAAAGTCAATGCTTGAAGGAAAATGGACTTCGGAAAAGTTTTTTATTTTGTATTTACTGTTCTGTAAAAGTCTTGTCGAATGCAATGTTTTATGTTTTGTGTGGACCCCAGGAAGACTAGTTGTTGTCATGCAACAGCTAATGGGGATCCTAATAAACTCAAACTCTAATGGGCTTCGATCTACCAGGTAGCTAGCTAGTCAAACACACACACTGGTTGATGTTACTAGCTAGCTAGCAAACGTCAGCTAACCGCTAGCTAACATAACGAGTGAGCTGTAATTCAATGCAGCGAAAATGAAGAGAAGGTGATGATTATAAATGTGTTTTATTGTATTGAGTGGTAGAAGTAAAGACATGTCTAACATATTCTTTGTTTGAACAACTTACTGAAAAGGTCTGCCACCAATGACAGACTGTTCGCGGTGATTTACACTCAGCCTACCTGCATCAGGACTGCTGTGGGTGGGAGGCAGTTGATCAAACCATTGTGAGCGAAATGCGTGGGGGGGTCACAATCTTTGGAAACTTAAAAACTCGCTATTAAGTGTCTATAATCAGCACAAGTTCTTTCATTGCGTATTATTAATTCGATTGAAATTACACACTTATGTTTACAGTGATATATTGGGGGGGAAATGTCATATTTTTCATATGATCAAAAAGTGGGGGTGCAAAAGCACAAATTTGCTCCCCCAAGGTCAATTGTGGGGATGCACCTGCTCCGCTTGCTCCATTGCTCAGGCGCCCATACCATGCAATGAATGAAGGGAGGGGTGTTCATTCTGTCAAACAGAGTAACAAGCACCTGTTTGTTTCTTTTGGGACGTTTTTTTTTAATACAGGCAATTATACTTTTGAGTCATTTACATTAACTTACTTTAGGATAATAATAAAACCATATTAATAAAAAGATAATAATAGTGTTCTCTGGGCCCCCCCCCCCCCCCCAGTGCTGGGCCCTTGGAATCATCCTAACCTCCCCCCCCCCCAGCTACGCCCCTGGCTACATGTGAGTCAAAAACGGGGCTACAGTCACTGTATTTTGTCGCTGTTTGCAAAGAAGGAGCCGAACCATGATTTTAGAGATGGTAGCCTATAACGTTATAGCGAGTTTCCCCAGTTGTTTTTCGGTCATTCATAATGAACGTCTTCATCCACTCAGTATTGTTTACTGGTGTAGCATGTCCCTCCGAAATATGGTCGTAGACTTTACTGAGGATTTAGAATGTATTGAAACTCCAGTGTCAACGTAAGAGCTTGTGCCTCTTCAGGGGGTGCTAACATTTAAACATACACTTTATTCTTTACTTTCTCCGTCTTTATATGTATTCTGCTTTCCTAACAGGCATCTTTAATACGATAACACTGGCCATGAAACATATAAACAAAGGTGACAACTAACATGCAGTGTCAACCAGAAACGAACTGTACTGGCTCTACCATACCTGTTCCCAGGGTCGTCTGTTTACAAACGTTTGTAGCCTACTTGGGCTGTTGCTGTAAACAAACAGATCTGCCTCTGAAGTTTACTGGCCAGGCCTGAGAGAGACAAATAGAGCCAGCTAAACATTATGTGCACTGTAGCTCAGCATGTGTAGGAGTGTGTCTGTCGCATTACAACGTCAGTTGTAAATGACTCAATTTGTGTTCTGTGAAACTGAAAAGGATATTATATTGTTTTTGTTACTTTCGTTGCAGTTGTTTAAATGTCTTAAATGTAATTTAGGTTAAATTCCTGTTTTATTTAGATGCTTTTATTTTGAAGGCGAGTTTACGCTGGTGACAGGAAGTTGTTAATGCTATGGAAACAACATCTTCTAAAAACTTCTATCTATCAAACTGAATTGCTGTATCATGTTTTCAGTGTTAGCAGTAGGTACCCTGAGCTACATGGCCTCTACTCAAAAGGGTCAACAGAAGCCTGCAAAATAACAGGTACAGATGTAGCGATTCATTTCAGACAGTTTGAAACGCGAGGGCCGTGATTGGTACGTGATCTGCCCTCGCTCAAGGGAAAACCTCCAGCTTGACTTGAGACCGCCCCCGTGATAGATAAATGTAATTATAATGAAGCCAGCTGCAATGGATCATTGATCCACCAGGGGGTGCAGTGGGGTTCCACACTGGAGCTCATGTGAAATAAAGTGAGATACAGTATGCTGGATGTACAGCGGAACTTTGTTAAGATCCATATGTCACGGATATCATACTACTGTGCTAAATAAGAGACATGTAATCCTTTACAAAACATCACCATGTTGTTATTTAACAAAATTATTTTGTTATTCGAAAAAAACGAACGGGAGGAAATGCAGCCCGGCTCTCGATTTTTAATCCTAATTTAATCATCATCTTCACCACGATCATTTATGTTTATGTTCACCGAATTGACATTAAATCACTGACACATATGAATATACTGTATTCAACTTCATTAAAACGTTATTAACGTGCCTAAACTCAGTAATTCACCAAAAATATGTATATTTTAATGGAGCTTCGTCGGTCGATCAGGATCCCAAAGTGTAGCGGAGGGATCCTCATCTGGATGAAGGGTGTTATTTTCCCCATAAGGAACAAGTCGCTGCAAATTATCCCGCTTATTACGTGGCCACATTCTCAACAAAGTAACGACATGACTCCCAATATTAATTGAAATGCTTTTATGGATTTAGAAAATGTTTTTATTGATTTAAAAAATAGTTGTATGTTTTGATTTAAATTGACATGCATCCGCTAAGAAAAATAGTCCGTTGTTACAGTTTTAAACAGTCTGAATGAAACGGCAGCTCTCAGCTGTGTATTTACACAACAAATGGCCCATCAACCACAGCTTTCTCCCCCCCCCCCCCCCCCCCCCCTCCCCCTCCCCCCCTGATCTTTCTTCTCCAGCAGCTAAATTAACAGTAGGTTACTCTGAGTGACCATAGACTGTATGTGACAAGCTTACAGTTAGTGACGTAACAACACCATAAAAGCTGGTGGGTTGAAAGCAATACGGGAGGTAAAAATAACTAGAATAATTGTGATTTATTTATTGTGGCTTTTATGTTTTTAGGTATAAAATGTTATGTAATTCAGGCTTATAGTTCACCCTTCTCTAAAAGCCTTCAACAATGACAATATTCATTGTAATTTAATAAATCCTTCCAACACACATTGTAAAAAATAGCCTACTGTAAATTAAGAAATCATTTCAATATGTACATCTTCTGATGTAACAACAATAACATTATAAATAGTAACATAGCTGAACATGGTATTGCACATTTAGCTTTGAGTGTTACTGACCTGAGATGTTTTTATTACATGAATTAAGGTGACTGAGGCTTTTTAACATACAGGGATGCAAACTCATCAGGTATGAAAAAGGTGACAAGGATCCGAGCCCCCGGCTCCCCCTCCCCACGGAATATCGGCTTTAAAATGAGGAATAACAGAGGATTTTAGCAGTCAGAACAACTAAAGCAGCAGTGTTAATAATAACAGAAACGCCAAAGAGTCACATCTAATCGAAAAATATAAAAGCATTTATTTTAAATTGTGTAGCAGTCAGTTTATAATTTTGGCAGCACTGTTGAGCATTTTGAAAATGTATTTTCGTGCCTCTGTGCAAGGCTTAAGTCTTTTTATCTTTATAGCCACATGGTGTAAAGTACTATACTTGGGCACACTTTTGAGATACTTGTACTTTATTTAAGGATTTCAATGTTTTGCTACTTTGTTCTTCTACTCCACTACAGTTCAGAGGTACATGGTGTACTTTGACTCCACTACATGTATTTAATACCTTTAGTTACTTCACAGATCTGGATTAATTAAGTGAAATATAATCAAGAGTTAAATCAGACTTTAGTTCCACCTGGAGTAAATCCACAAGCTACCCTGCAGTATACAAAGTCATTCAAACTAGCTGCACCTTTACCAGCTTTGAGAACACTTTCATGATCAATCATTATAAAACTATAAACTATATATTATTATCATATCTATTATTCTGAAATGGACCAATCTGCACAATGACTACTTTTACTGTCGCTACTTTCACTATATTTTGATGATAATACTTTTCTACTTTTACTTGAGGAACATTTTGAATGCAGGACTTTTACTGTAACAGAGTATTCCTACACTCTGGGACTATTACTTTTACTCAAGTACAAGATCTGAGTACTTCTACTTTTACTCAAGTACAAGACCTGAGTACTTCTACTTTTACTCTAGTACAAGATCTGTGTGCTTCTACTTTTACTCAAGTACAAGACCTGAGTGCTTCTACTTTTACTCAAGTACAAGATTTGAGTACTTCTACTTTTACTCTAGTACAAGATCTGTGTGCTTCTACTTTTACTCAAGTACAAGATTTGAGTACTTCTACTTTTACTCTCGTACAAGATTTGTGTGCTTCTACTTTTACTCAAGTACAAGATCTGAGTACTTCTACTTTTACTCAAGTACAAGACCTGAGTACTTCTACTTTTACTCAAGTACAAGATCTGAGTACTTCTACTTTTACTCAAGTACAATATATATATACTTATACCCAGTGTTGGGTGTAACGCGTTACAAAAGTAACGGAGTTACAGTAATATATTACTTTTTGCTGTAACGAAGTAATATAACGCATTACTAATGAAATGTGGGTAATATATTACCCGTTACAATGCTCAGTAACGCAGTTACAACACATTTTAACCCGAAATTAAATGGTGTTTTGTTTTTTAAGAAATGTATTAACATAGCGAGACATTCCGACACCGGACAAATTGTGCGGGTCGATTAGTAAACCTGGTGTTTACCATTCAGGCTTCGCGTCGAGATCTTTGGGGAAGTTGAACGTTATGCAACCATTCAAAAAAGAGAACGTAGCGAAAAATACAAACAACAAATTGTGTCAGGTGCGCGTGACCTGCTCCGCTGCGCGTGCATCATTTCCAAAGTGCTTCCACAGCAGTGACACACATCTGATCTGTGGATAATCATTTATACGAAAATGGTTAAAGCAACCATCACTAAACGCCAGCAACACTGCATCTACTGCAGACAGTAGCAACAGGTCAGATGCGGACATCACGTTACCCTCCGTTGTGGACACTAGCTTACTCCCGCCTGACTCACCAGCCCCGGAGCAGCAGTCTTCGTCGCCCGAAACTACGCCGCCCCTCTGCGGCCCGCAGGTGCCAGGTATATCTAAACAACTACCCGCCTGTACAGTGGCGGTCATTTTGCAGCTTGTGGTATAAAAATAGACAATGGCTAGAATATTCATGTGAAAATAGTACCATATTCTGACATGCCTGTAGAAATGTTGGGTCAAAAATAATGCATACAATAGCCATACTTGTCAACCCTCCCGATTTTCGCGGGAGACTCCCGATTTCATTGCCCTCTCCCGGTTTCCTCCCGGGGTCATATTTCTCCCGCATTTCTCCCGATTTCTGACAAAATCTGATTTAAACACGACTGTTTCCACTCCGACTTTAATACAGCTACACCATTGTTTGGTTTCCATGGTAACACGTCTCTTTAGTAGCGCGCGCAACTCAAAGTCTGAGAGGGTGAGGCAGATATTCACAGAAAACAGAACAAGAATCAACAACTACTCTACTCTCTGCTCACTCCTTTCCTGTAAAATACAGGTCCAACCCACACATATGCTCCATCAAGGATGGTGCTACAGGCCGCAAGGCAGTGCACTTACAACTACAATAAGCATGTTAATGTTAATCTAACAGCTCCGGCGATCCACTAGCACCGCCCCCCCCCCCCCCCCTCCAATTTTGCATTTTGAAATGCTCCCCATTTCTGAGGTCTAAAGGTTGGCAAGTATGACAATAGCACAGATGCCTTCACCACGAATGGCTACAAAAATATCTCATATCCCAAGCTTATTATCAACGAGCTGATGTTGCAGCTGAAATGTTCTCCAGGTTACAAAGTCAACCTCACATAATGATGTGATACCAGTTTTCAAGCACAGTAAATATTCTCTTCCCAGCGTATATGATGGGACCAAGGTGATGATGTAGTAGGCTACATGGTTTTAATAATACTTTTGCCTTTCAATGTTTGCCATTTCAAACCATGAGCATGGTTTAAATAATATTTGCCTTGATTTACAATATGTTAACCTTCATTATAGTCCTTGACAGCGGTCTGTACTGCTGTATTAACATGTCACATGTTAAGAATTTACAATCAGATTCGAGTATTCAACGAAGCCCTGTAATACAATTTGTTAGTACCCTTAAGGGCCTACACAGTTGTTATGCTACCACATCGCCCTTCACTGGATGCATAATGAGCTGCACTAAACTACATTTTAGCATTTAAAATACCTAGCTATTCTTTTGCGGTTATTTTGGTGAAAGTAACTAAAAAGTAACTAAAGTAGTGTAACTCATTACATTTCAGAGACAGTAATATTGTAATGTAACTTATTACTTTCAAAAGAGAGTAATGAGTAATATGTAATATATTACATTTTGGAAGTAACTTGCCCAACACTGCTTATACCACCTCTGTTTATAGCCTATGAAAAAAACTATGAGGAATAGAAGGCTAAAGCTAACGTTAGCAGATAGTGACAATGTATGCTAGCTAGCTAGCTCAACGATTCCTTAAATAATATTGCCACAGAAACACTTTTCAGTTCACATCACGCTCTGCCGCTCCGACAGGGAGCTCTGCTCTGAACACCTGAACGGCCCGTTCTAACAGCTGTTCACCAGCGGTCCAGTCTGTGCCACAGTGACTCCGGACGCACAGTTAATATTAACGAACGCACCCGTAGGTAATGTAGCTGCTGAAGCTAGACCATCTTCTCGGAGCAGCAGAGCCTTATTATACATCCATGAGCAGAGCTGACAGGCAGCAAGACTCGAGCACACAGCTCTTACTTCATTATAATATATAAAAAAAGAACACCATGCGTGTCATGATGGCACGTTCAGCTCACGGCCGCAGATTACTCCGGGTCCCAGCCCCCCCCCATACCCCACAAATATTTGAATTGCAGATCTACATGAATCACACAAACGACTTATTTTGGATTCAAAACGGCGAATTTCGCAGAAAGGTGACAAGTTTGCATCACTGAACATAGACAGAGCACAACTGAAACATAACATCTGAGATGTAACAACATATTACACTTTTCGGGGATGCTTGGGATGTGAGGAGTGAGGGACACGGCTTAGAACGGGCGTGTTGCCTGGCAGAACAGGAGAGTGTGTGTACCAGTCTGCCTTGATCTATGAATTAATGTCTGTGACACTCACTGCTGCCCACAGCTGTTTTATAGAAGGAAATTCCTTCACTTCATGAAAGTGTTTTAACCACACACACCTCTACACACGCATGACGGGTGTTATTTTCCCCAAAAGGAACAAGTCGCTGCAAATTATCCCGCTTATTACACGGCCACATTCTCAACAAAGTAACGACATGACTCCCAATATTAATTGAAATGCTTTTATGGATTTAGAAAATGTTTTTATTGATTTAAAAAATAGTTGTATGTATTGATTTAAAAAATAGTTGTATGTATTGATTTAAATTGACATGCATCCGCTAAGAAAAATAGTCCGTTGTCACAGTTTTTTAAACAGTCTGAATGAAACGGCAGCTCTCAGCTGTGTATTTACACAACTAATGGCCCATCAACCACAGCTCTCTCCCCCCCTCCCCCCTTGATCTTTCTTCTCCAGCAGCTAAATTAACGGTAGGTTACTCTGAGTGACAGGCTTACAGTTAGACACAACACTATAATTGCAAGTGACCCTCAGTTAGTTGACTTTTATGTTCAACTGCTAAATTCGTTACTGATAAAAAAGGGCTTCTACTGTACCTAATTACCTTAACACTAGAACCGCCAGAGGTTTTTGTATAGGCCTACCTAAACCCGTCAAATCCCGCTATTAGAATGCAATTTTTAACAACATAGGGTGCTACATAACACACTTTCAGGAAAAGTCACGGACTGGGAGACTTTAATATTTTATTGAAAAAAAGTTACATTGCACACACACAACACACATCACACAAATTGACCCGATTGGCGGTTCTAGTGTTAAATAAACTCACTAATTAATGAAACCAGTTCAATACGCATTATTCTTATTCTTATCATTCTTTATGAGCGCATAAATACTCTTAAAATCAAATCTGTTTTTTAAATGAAATCTGACGGCAGGCAGTTAGCTCTGATCACCTATGTCAAATGCGCCGCACCTAATCGCTGGCCATTCAGCCACAGACACTGTTCGAAATGGGGGGGAGCTAGGTGGAGCTTGGCTCCCCCGAAGAGGGAGGGAGCTCCCCTGATGGCTGACTTTGAGATAAATAGGGGGAGCCCAAAACAATCGTGCATATTTGTGTCACACAGATTAGAAATGTTGAGTTTCTGTAAATAACAGTTCTTGAAATAAATAATAGCTATTTTTCATTACAGTTTCTGAATATTTGTTTTATATTTGTGAATATGTCTGGGTGTTGCCATCTGTACGTGGCGGCGCTGCATTCTTACTTACGTTGCTATGGTTATGGCGGTGATGCCGGCGCGGTATTTGAAATGTTCATTTTGATATTTTTTTAACTCTGGCTGTGTAATAAAAAAATATGGCAAAATGAAAACAGCCAAGCGTCACAGCTTTTGGATTCACAAGCAAAGAAGCGAAGGAGTCTAAAAAGGACAACGTGAACGGAAAACAACTTTTAGTTGGCCGGCTGTAAGCGGCGTTAGGGTCGAGCTTGACAGCTCCACACCGAGGGAGAGGCCTGCCGATGCGGAGCCTGAAAAGGCTTCAACAACGGTCACATCCGCCGGCATAGTGACACCGTCTGTATTACATACATGCAAATTAGTCGCTTTTCGGCGCCTCCCGCTTTTTTAACGCTGATTTGGGTGACTTGTGTAATTCGTGGAGAACCGAAGAGTTTTTGTTTGGGGGGGGGGGGGGGGGGGTCTGACTCATGGACTGACGGACAACTTCTCTCTTCAAAACATAGACTTTACTTGGGCGGGCCGCCCACGTATAGCCTATTAACGGCCGCCAAAGTATATTTTTGTATCCATCCGCGAGCATGACTAGTGGACAAATGATCCCTCGCTCTACGCCTCCTGTACCTGTTCGCTCTGCTATCGCGTGAAGGGTCTGCTTGCTAACAAGCAACCAACAGAAGACAAACAGGAGTCACATGTTGTTGCACATCAGTCATGCGCAAATGACTCGCACTTCTGCACCAGTCAGTTGCGCAAGCACCGCATGTAAGTACATTTTTCTGTTGGCTGTTATAACATCATTAGCTCTAAAGTGCATGTATGTTATGTATTTTTACCATAGACTATATATAAATGGTATTTTTTGTATAATACAATTGTATTGCATCAGCTAATTGTATTGCGTCAGCTAAATGAAATGTAATGTATTGTAGGCTATATAAGCTTTATTTGTACCTAAAGGTGATCGGCCCTCCGATTAAATCGGCAATTTCACTCCAAATGACTCCATTAATTATTAAGGTACAATTCCAAACGTGTACACCCTTTTAATTTTAATTTTTCAAATACTCCGTAAGCTCAATAATAACATATAAGAGCGATCAACGCGCTAAAATAAATTAGCATTACGCACGCGGTAATTTTATACTTGAACTATATTTCTGTCAAACTGATCAACATAAACGACATGAGCTTAATACTTAGTCATATTTTTCCTGTGCACTGTGGAAATGAACACATGACTGCTGTGTAGTTTACTAGTTTGGTATTGAAGTAGCCATATCTGATATTGAATAAGATTTAGAGGCCTAGCCATGAGTCTAATGAGTGTTTAATAATGGGGACACTTAACCTTAGTGCCAACTCTAATTTGCATTCATTTTCAGAATGAAAGATCTTGAGGAAAGTGATGCACTTGTTGTGAAAAAGCTGGATGCAGGTTGCAAATCCAGCTGGAAGTGGTCATGGCTAAAGCTAGATGTCACAATTGAGGTGAAGTCAGTCAAACACACATTCCCACTGTCAGACTTTTTCAAAAAAGTTGACAAAAAAGGATGTGCTAGATGCACTCTGTGCACAAAAGAAATTAATTATGGCAGCAGGGGCGTGCATGGCCTGTTGGCACACTGTCAGACAGAAATTCACAAACATAAAGTGACCACAATCACAGAAACACAAAGTGTTGCACAGCTCCTCAGAAAGAGCCCATTCCCAGCAACCCCCAAAGCAGCAGCTGACAAGATCAGGGAAAGGATAGCGCCTACACTACCAGTACCTATGTGTGATCGCATATCCAATGCAGAGGTATGTGTGTGTGTGTGTGTGTGTGTGTGTGTGTGTGTGTGTGTGTGGAGAGAAGAGTAGCCAAGCCAACACAACTGTCCTAATGCTTTTGTGCAATGTTGGGGGAGCTTTTTGTTTTAGAGCAAATGCTAAGTTAAAGGTGCTGTCAGTAGGAAGGTTCGTTGTAGCTAAATTAGATTTGTTTTCCTGAAATGAGTAATCTCATATATTTTAATCTGTTTTCTAGGCAATGGTCCTGGCTGTTATTGCTGAACATTCCCTACCTCTCTCAACTGCACCTGTCCTAGTTGAACTGAGTCAACAACTGGCTGCAGACAAAATAGCACTTAGTAGGATGAAACTGTCACGAACCGCTGCCTCTTACAAGATGGTGCATGGTCTGGGCCACACATTCTCTGAGAGAACGCTCTCCAACTTAAGGAAGTATCCCTTTTCTCTTAATGTAGATGAGAGTACATCTAGCAGTAATAAAAAGGTGCTTGCAATGCTTGTGAGCTACTTTGACCAAGAGCTGAAGGATGTTGTGGTGGAACATTTGGGTTCTCTGGAAGTTGTTAAAGTCAATGCTGCCAGCTTGGAGGAGCTCATCTGCAACTTCTTTAAGGAAAAAGATATTCCCTGGTCAAACCTGGTCAGCATAATGTTAGACTCATGCAATGTGATGCGAGGCAGCAAGTCAGGACTGGAGACAAGAATTAGACAGAACCATTGTAAAACGCTTCTTGATGTTGATGGTGATTCATGTCACCATGTGCACAATGCTGCAAAGAAGTTTGCAGAGCCCTTTGAGAACTACTTGGAGCAGCTGTTTACAGATCTCCATACTGACCACCTGTGGGCATCAGATCAGGTAACTGAATGTCAATTTTGATTTTAGCTTAAGTGATAGATTGAGTTTGTCCCCGTGTTTACTCTAATGTTTTGAGTTGTGTGACACTTAGTCTTGTAAAATGACTTATGTCTTTATTTGCAGATCATGTACCTGAAAGAAATCGCTGAATACATGGACATACCTGCTACAAATCCCAGGAGGTTTGTCTCCCACCGTTGGTTGTCTGCGTATGACGTTGGGATGCAAACAAAAAGACTGCTGCCTGTGTACAAGGTCCTGTACTATGGTTTCATGGGGAAAGAGGACAAAGCTCTCTACCAGGATCCATTGCAGAAGCTATATGAAGACTACCATGTCAGCGAGAAAGCACAGCGAAGGATCACATTTGTGCACCAAGACCTCAGTAAGAAAGGTATGTATATTAGTTTAAACAAGGAACTCAAATTGTGAATGTCCTGTTTCTGAGAAAGTTATTAATACTATAATAAAATGTGTTATCTTTGTTTTTCTTTTGGTAGGTATGACTGAATTGGGGAAGAAGAGGAAGAGCCGAGTGGTAAAGAAGATCTGGTTTGAGATCCAAAAAGTGGACCTGCATCTCAGTGTGTACCTCAGTGTACTGCCAATACTAAAAGAGTATGTGATGGTTTTCCAGGTGAGTGTTTTTTTGTATATACAGTGTATATAACACACACCATATAGAAATAACATGCATATTGCAATTTTATAAACAAAAGATGGTTCAGTATTTACTGAAACGTGCCCTTTCTGTGCATTTAAGGAAAGTCAAACCTTGGTCCACAAGCTGCATGACAAGCAGCTTCAAGTGTTTGTCAACTTCCTGGCTTGCTTTATCAAACCAGAGCATCTGAAGATTTCGCCCAAAGCATTGACAGAATTGGACTTGGCCAACCAGACACTTTATTCCCAGCCCTATATTGGTAAAGTGGCAGAAAACCTGGAAGCAGCCCGTCGAAAACACCCGGTTAGTGTGTGAAATAGATTAGTTAGTATTTAGGTAATGTTATATTAAAGTAAAAAAGAGTCCTGGTGGAAAGAGGCCAGGTTAACCCAAAGGCAGCACACCTCTTACTATTTCACATACATTTGAATATTATTCTTACACCAAATCTCGGGTTTTACCATAGTCATTTTTGTATGAATAATTGTTGCATGCCTTATTTAAACATTGTTTTGCTTGATGTTGACTAGTGCAGGCCATCATTTCACTGATAGCTTTAGTATTGAGAAACGTAGCACTGTGCTGCATGAAACTTAGGATATTCATCAAAGTGTTTTTTGTTTTTGTTTTGTATTTGTGTTAGGATTTCTTTGAAAAGGTGACCAAGGCATATGTGACTTGTGGCAAGTACATGCAGGTCAAATTGCCACTTAAAAGTAAGACCCTACAAGCCTTGTCCTCTATTGATCCTGTTGTGAGGGGCCATTCAGAAGCAGGGACTCAACTGATGAAGCTGGCAAGAATCTTGCAACACCTAGTTCCTCCAGAGAGTGACATCACCCAGGAAATAATCAGATACAACGTTGACTTAACACTGGCACAGTATCACGAGGGAGACAACATGGTCATGTGGTGGGCTCATGTTATGAGCACAGGGAAATATCCAGCTCTCAGTGGGGTTATCAGAGGTGCTCTTTCTATCTTCCATGGGCCCATGGTGGAGTCCTCATTTAACTTAATGGGAGATATTCTTGACCCTAAAAGCTCAAGAATGAACATTGCCACGCTCGATGCAATTCAGACAGCAAAGTATGCCATGAAGTCTAGGGGCATGACTGCCACCATGATGTTTAAGAGAGAAGACGAAAAGTTTGGACCAGTTGACAGAACACTGTGCCGCAACATGAGGTCTGCTGCAAGAAGGGATAAAGCACAGAGAGAGGAGAGGCTTATGGAGAAAGGGAGGAGACAGGTGGAGTATGGCTTCAAGAAAACATGTGCAAGTTCCCAAGAGAGCAAGAGGACAGCACAGCAAGAGGAGAAAGAAGCAAGGTTGAGACATGCAGCTAAGCAACGGAATGCTGCTAGACGTAAAGCAGTAGAAACACTTGTGCAAGCAAAGAAGAAGAAGAAAAACCCTTAAAGTCAAAAGTGTATAATATCTACCTGTAAATAATAATAATAAAAACCCTTGATTTATAACTTAACATCTATGTCTCCTCTTGATCTGAGTATATTATAAAGAATAGCCAGTTAATTGAAGCATTATACAGTTCTGTTTTATATGAGTGTTGAGAGATGTATCCATACATCTCTTAATTTTGCCCTCAAAGTGCACCAGATTGATGCATTTAACTTCAATTTAAAGAAAAAAATCTTCCCGGGGGAGCATGCCCCCGGACCCCCCTAGAGGAGGTGAGGTCCCCCCACAAATAAACAGGTTCATATGGATAGGATACTAGATAAGTTTGCACTCTCATTGTATATAATGATAATAGATATGTTTCATTGCGGAGGACCCCCTGTTTTGTGTGTCCCCCACTTCTTAAACCAAAGTTACGCCCTCGATAATATCTACCTGTAAATAATAATAGTAAAACCCCTTGATTTATAACTTAACATCTCTGTCTCCTACTGATCTGAGTATATTATAAAGAATAGCCAGTTAATTGAAGCATTATAGCACAGGCCTTTGTCAGACGGTATATTACGCTGTTTTTTTTCTGCTTCGAATAGTTCTCTCTTTTTTCACCATACCTGTGTTTGCATCCCTGGTATTAGTAGAAGAGTGTTTTTATAGCAATTGATCGCATCCGCGCTGCTGCGCCAGTCAACAGAGCGTGCGTGTGACATATTTAGTAGCAGGATGTGCTCTGAAAAATAGGGCTCCCCGAAAGCAAATGGGTAATTCGAAAACTGACAGAGCTCCCTCTATACAAATCAAACTGTAGACGGTGTGAAAGCACCTATTGTTTTAAATAATGGTCGGAATGTGACCTGTGAGCCTTCTGAATTACCATGGGACAGCACATTCTAAACTAAAATGTTCAATCAATAAAGTAACATCTTATCTTAATAATATCTTCATATTAATAATAATAATAAATCATACAGTATGTGTCCGAAAGGGAGCAGGAGGAAGCAAACACAAAAATATACTGCATATTAAAGCAAACGATTGTAAAGGTTAAAGTATGAGCATAACAAATAAAGAAGTGTAATGTAAACATTTACATTATGATTATTTAATATATAAAGACTATATATTATTGAATTACAAGATTAGATATACTTTAGTTGATCTAAAATATTGATGTGTTCAAATGCTCTTCAAAACACAACTGAAAGTCCATGAAACTTGTCTTTCTGTATTTGTGAATGAAGCGCCATCTCCTGGTTAAAACCTGAAATTGAAAATCTGGCAACGCCCTCTTGGAAAATAGTGGGAGGGCTTAACATTCCTCTATACTGGTCTTTGGCAGGTCGTAGGCAGGAAGCTGTAAACTGGAGTCCGAAATTCAGTGCTACATCTGTATGCACAACACACTCTCACTCCCTAAACGTCCAGGAGCGACGCTTGGTTAGGGTCCCGTGGTGTGCAGTTGGGACGCGCCGAGGCTCCATCAGCTTCATAAACGGACGCAAAGAGCTTTCAACTGATTGCAATGTATTCCCATCGGCGGCGGTATTTGACGCTCATGGAAGCACCGCACCCATTTATGTCGGCAGCTCTTAAAGGCAATGTGAGCGTCCATTCCCATTGGATAACGGAAAATTGTTCACCCGGAAGTAAGTATTCTCCTCACTGTCGATTGATTTGACAGTGATATCTCCACTACTCATCAACTCAAAAACTCCAGATTATCCTTGTTAATTAAACGACATTGATAGGTTTAAATTGTGTGAAATGCTTTTGTGTTTTTCCCCTTCAATTCTCGAGAAAAAACTTGTTTTCTCTGAAATGTGGAGCGCCAAAGAGACTACACTACCCACAATCCCCAGCTATTGTTGTGACGACGCCTGTCCGCTTTGACAAACCTTGTGATAAGTCAACAAGCTCTATGATTGGATGAAACATACATTCATACAAAAAAATTCCAACCCTGTCTCCTAAAAATTACGTTCCTACAGAACTAAACTGCATTCTCAATTACGTTTAGCTAGAAACGTATTTTCTCCCACGTTACGTTTGTTATGAACGTATCTTAAATACTTTTATTTTCTACATATCTTTGCCATATATTGTCTTGCTTATAATAATGATAATAGTCATTTATAAATATCATTTTAGATCACACATTTGAAATCGAGAATCGGGCTCGATATATGGTTACATTAAAATCATTAGGCGAGGCTGTAATTTCGCCAGCAGAAAATAATAGTTTTAACATGCCAAAAAGCTGTGTCGTTTATTGCACCTCAAACATTAAAACAAATCCACGGTAACGTGTTTCTGTACTTCCTCTAAGAAGAAAGGACAGTAAAAGAAGATCTCTGTGGCTTCAGGCTTGATCGCCATTCATATGACAGCGTTGGTTTCCCCAAAAGTGGGCGGGGCTGTAACGTGACGTAGATTTTACTCTCATCTATTATTCAAAACCATTCTATTTATTCTAACGTAAATTACATGCCAGTGTTTTATCTTTTTATTACTTATATGTTTATACTTTATTTGCTATGAGTTATATCTGAAGCAAATTATGTTTCTGAAGATGTGTAGTCAATTCCACCCTTCAATGTAGCATAAATGTGAACTCTCATTACAGGAACAATGCCGGAAACAGACGTAGGAAAGATCCTCAGCTCGCTGATTGGATGTTTTAGCCGCAATGCACGTTTTTAAAGATATTACTGATTTTCTTTGAATATAAGAATGTAAATACTGAGTTGAGAGAATTCAGGGGATTTGGGTGATGGGAGACACATCTATGGAATCACAATTTCAATAGCTTACCATTAAATGACGGATATACCTTTCTGTCTGTGATGTTTTACAAATCAGATATTAATGTGTAGAAGTAAAACATGAGAAATAGTATAGCAATATCCTGTACAATTATGTAAATACATTAATACAACTACACATCTTCAGATGTTATACATACATAAGTGTCCTACACTAATAATCCAAAGTTATTATTAGTATGCTGTGTGTACCTTGTGTGCACCGCCTAGTGGTTAAAGCACGTTATCTAATTATTTTTGTTGAATAATGTTATTTTTTGTTGAATAATGTTATTTGATGAAAAAAATATTAAGAGTACATACTTTCATAGGGGGAAAGTAGAAGGTCAATGAAAGAAATATAGAATATAAAAAATCAAGAAGATACTGTAAGTGATCTCTACAATTAAACAGTTTAGCGCTGGATGTACAAAGATATTAATATGAGGATGTGCAAAACAGACAAACTAATTAACCTTTATTAAGACATTAAAGAATACTTTAGGTTAAGGTCTTCTTTCAAATAAGAAACAAGCTTTGGGGGTATCCATCTACAGATAAATATTAAGCCTGACAAAGTACTTAACGTCTAATATATTGTTCCTGCAATGTTAACTATGTTGAAGCACTTATTTTAACTGATAATATACATATGAATTATACTCTTATGTATGTAGATAGTATAAGAAATTTGCTCAATTTGACAGTTTAATGGTGGAGGTATACACATATATCGATCGATGTCTTGCTGAGGAACCTGTGACCCAAGTTTTTCATTCATTGCATAACTACACTAAAGTTGTGTATACAGTATGATATGTCAATAAACCTTAGAAAATCTTGAAATCTTGAAAGGGATGTGCAAAATAGCAATTATATACAGTTTTTAATTAACTATTAGTAGAGAATAACGAGTAATGAATATACTTTATAAAGATATGCAGATAAATGTTTAGTCTTCTCAAGCACCAACAATCAAATATCTCTCCTGATTGTTGGCATTTGACAATCACCTTTCCCTGAAATTTACTCAGGTGTAACTAAAGTCTGATTTAAGGGTTCTTTATATTTCACATCATTAATCAGAATCTGCAAAGTAACTAAAATAAATGTAGTGGAGTAAAAATAACAGGTTATCCTATGCATTGTAGTGGAGTAGAATTACAAAGTAACAATGAGCTGTCATGTGGGTATATATTAATGCTGCCCATTATGGATACAAGCGATTTTCACCCATTTAGTAATTACATGTTTTAAATTTGTACACACCAATTTGTTTCCTATCGCCTAAACCTCCAGGGCTGTACACAGTTTAATACTGGCAACTTCTAATTTTGGGAAAAACGAAAACGTCCTTTAAAACTACAATTCCCAGTAGAGACGTGCCATAGAGAACATGTTGCGAAACACAATAGCCAGCATGTGTAATTCTCGGGGGGCGTTCGAGTCCAGTTTTGAATAGTCTGCCGTGGTTTCGTTCCATTTCAAAGCACTTGACGCTCGTCGTAACCTTGGCGCACTGCCACTCCAACATCCAATCCCAGAGCTTGAAGATTAATCACGGGGTTTGTCGCAAAGCCAACAGGCGTCGTCACAACAATAGCTGGGGATTGTGGGTAGTGTAGTCTCTTTGGTGCTCCACTTTTTAGAGAAAACAAGTTTTTTCTCAGAATTGAAGGGGAAAAACACAAAAGCATTGTGCACAATTTAAACCTATCAATGTCGTTTAATTAACAAAGGTAATCTGGTGGTTTTGAGTTGATGAGTAGTGGAGATATCACTGTAAAATCAATCGACAGTAAGGAGAATACTTACTTCCGGTTGTACAATTCTCCGTTATCCAATGGGAATGGACGCTCACATTGCCTTTAAGAGCTGCCGACATAAACGGATGCAGTGTTTCCCTGAGCGTCAAATACCGCCGCCGATGGGAATACATTGCAATCAGTTGAAAGCTCTATGCGCCCGTTTATGAAGCTGAAGGAGCCTCGGCGTGTCCCAACTGCACGCCACGGGGTCCCTGACCAAGCGTCGCTCCTGGACGTTTAGGGAGTGAGAGTGTGTTGGGCTAGCAGGCTGGGAATCACATGTCGAGAAGAAGTCCAAAATCCAGTCAGGTAAGAACTTCACCAAACATGGCTCCTTTGTTGCCACCCGGTGCGCCTCTGCCAAAGCAGCCTCCTTCTGCTGAACACTGGACACTAGTGATGGCAGTTTGACACTGAAGCTTCGAACGGAGCTTCAACCCTGGACTTCCTATTCCATAGAAGCAGTGATTCGAAGCTTGCTTCAAATCACGTGACATATGACGTCAGAAGCAGCAACTGCTTCAAATCACGTGACATGTGACGTCCGAACCAGCAACTGCTTTATTTCCTGAATGAATCACTTGACTGGTTCGCGGTCCAATCACGTGATTCAATGCACTGCCTCGTCTCTATTCTAACAGGTGACAGGTTGAAACCATACTTGTCAACCCTCCCGATTTTCGCGGGAGACTCCCGATTTCATGGCCCTCTCCCGGTTTCCTCCCGGGGTCATATTTCTCCCGCATTTCTCCCGATTTCTGACAAAATCAGATTTACACACGACTGTTTCCACTCGGACTTTAATACAGCTACACCATTGTTTGGTTTCCATGGTAACACGTCTCCTTAGTAGCGCGCACAACTCAAAGTCTGAGAGGGTGAGGCAGATATTCACAGAAAACAGAACAAGAATCGACAACTACTCTACTCTCTGCTCACACCTTTCCTGTAAAATACAGGTCCAGCCCACACATAGGCTCAATCAAGGACGGTGCTACAGGCCGCAAGGCAGTGCACTTACAACTACAATAAGCATGTTAATGTTAATCTAACAGCTCCGGCGATCCACACCCCCCCCCCCCCCCCCCCCCGCAATTTTGCATTTTGAAATGCTCCCGATTTCTGAGGTCTAAAGGTTGGCAAGTACAGATGTAGCGATTCATTTCAGACAGTTTGAAACGCGAGGGCCGTGATTGGTACGTGATCTGCCCTCGCTCAAGAGAAAACCTCCAGCTTGACTTGAGACCGCCCCCTTGATAGATAAATGTAATTATAATGAAGCCAGCTGCAATGGATCATTGATCCACCAGGGGGTGCAGTGGGGTTCCACACTGGAGCTCATGTGAAATAAAGTGAGATACAGTATGCTGGATGTACAGCGGAACTTTGTTAAGATCCATATGTCACGGATATCATACTACTGTGCTAAATAAGAGACATGTAATCATTTACAAAACATCACCATGTTGTTATTTAACAAAATAATTTTGTTATTCGAAAAAAACGAACGGGAGGAAATGCAGCCCGGCTCTCGATTTTTAATCCCAATTTAATCATCATCTTCACCACGATCATTTATGTTTATGTTCGCCGAATTGACATGAAATCACTGACACATATGAATATACTGTATTCAACTTCATTAAAACGTTATTAACGTGCCTAAACTCAGTAATTCACCAAAAATATGTATATTTTAATGGAGCTTCGTCGGTTGATCAGGATCCCAAAGTGTAGCGGAGGGATCCTCATCTGGATGAAGGGTGTTATTTTCCCCATAAGGAACAAGTCGCTGCAAATTATCCCGCTTATTACATGGCCACATTCTCAACAAAGTAACGACATGACTCCCAATATTAATTTAAATGCTTTTATGGATTTAGAAAATGTTTTTATTGATTTAAAAAATAGTTGTATGTATTGATTTAAATTGACATGCATCCGCTAAGAAAAATAGTCCGTTGTTACAGTTTTTTAAACAGTCTGAATGAAACGGCAGCTCTCAGCTGTGTATTTACACAACAAATGGCCCATCAACCACAGCTCTCTCCCCCCCCTCCCCCCCTGATCTTTCTTCTCCAGCAGCTAAATTAACATTAGGTTACTCTGAGTGACCATAGACTCTATGTGACAAGTTTACAGTTAGTGACGTAACAACACCATAAAAGCTGGTGGGTTGAAAGCAATACGGGAGGTAAAAATAACTACAATAATTGTGATTTATTTATTGTGGCTTTTATGTTTTTAGGTATAAAATGTTATGTAATTCAGGCTTATATTTCACCCTTCTCTAAAAGCCTTCAACAATGACAATATTCATTGTAATTTAATAAATCCTTCCAACACACATTGTAAAAAATAGCCTACTGTAAGTTAAGAAATTATTTCAATATGTACATCTTCTGATGTAACAACAATAACATTATAAATAGTAACATAGCTGAACATGGTATTTCACATTTAGCTTTGAGTTCTACTGACCTGAGATGTTTTTATTACATGAATTAAGTTGACTGAGGCTTTTTAACATACAGGGATGCAAACTCATCAGGTATAAAAAGGTGACAAGGATCCGAGCCCCCGGCTCCCCCCCCCCATGGAATGACAGAGGATTTTAGCAGTCAGAACAACTAAAGCAGCAGTGTTAATAATAACAGAAACGCCAAAGAGTCACATCTAATAGAAATATATAAAAGCATTTATTTTAAATTGTGTAGCAGTCAGTTTATAATTTTGGCAGCACTGTTGAGCATTTTGAAAATGTATTTTCGTGCCTCTGTGCAAGGCTTAAGTCTTTTTATCTTTATAGCCACATGGTGTAAAGTAACTAAGTTCATAAACTCAACAAGTACTATACTTGGGCACAATTTTGAGATACTTGTACTTTATTTAAGTATTTCAATGTTTTGCTACTTTGTTCTTCTACTCCACTACAGTTCAGAGGTACATGGTGTACTTTGACTCCACTACATGTATTTAATACCCTTAGTTACTTCACAGATCTGGATTAATTAAGTGAAATATAATCAAGTGTTAAATCAGACTTTAGTTCCACCTGGAGTAAATCCACAAGCTACCCTTCAGTATACAAAGTCATTCAAACTAGCTGCACCTTTACCAGCTTTCATGATCAATCATTATAAAACATATCATATATATTATTCTGAAATGGACCAATCTGCACAATGACTACTTTTACTGTCGCTACTTTCACTATATTTTGATGATAATACTTTTCTACTTTTACTTGAGGAACATTTTGAATGCAGGACTTTTACTGTAACAGAGTATTCCTACACTCTGGGACTATTACTTTTACTCAAGTACAAGATCTGAGTTCTTCTACTTTTACTCAAGTACAAGACCTGAGTACTTCTACTTTTACTCTAGTACAAGATCTGTGTGCTTCTACTTTTACTCAAGTACAAGACCTGAGTGCTTCTACTTTTACTCAAGTACAAGATTTGAGTACTTCTACTTTTACTCTAGTACAAGATCTGTGTGCTTCTACTTTTACTCAAGTAGGCTACAAGATTTGAGTACTTCTACTTTTACTCTAGTACAAGATCTGTGTGCTTCTACTTTTACTCAAGTACAAGATCTGAGTACTTCTACTTTTACTCAAGTACAATATATATATACTTATACCACCTCTGTTTATAGCCTATGAAAAAAACTATAAGAAATAGAAGGCTAAAGCTAACGTTAGCAGATAGTGACAATGTATGCTAGCTAGCTAGCTCAACGATTCCTTAAATAATATTGCCACAGAAAAACTTTTGCTGTTCACTTCACGCTCTGCCGCTCCGACAGGGAGCTCTGCTCTGAACACCTGAACGGCCCGTTCTAACAGCTGTTCACCAGCGGTCCAGTCTGTGCCACAGTGACTCCGGACGCACAGTTAATATTAACGAACGCACCCGTAGGTAATATAGCTGCTGAGGCTAGACCATCATCTCGGAGCAGCAGAGCCTTATTATACATCCATGAGCAGAGCCGACAGGCAGGAAGACTCGAGCACACAGCTCGTACTTCATTATAATATATAAAAAAAGAACACCATGCGTGTCATGATGGCACATAACAGCTCACGGCCGCAGATTATTCCGGGTCCCAGCCCCCCCCATACCCCAAAAATATTTGTATTGCAGATCTACATGAATCACACAAACGACTTATTTTGGATTCAAAACGGCGAATTTCGCCGAAAGGTGACAAGTTTGCATCACTGAACATAGACAGAGCACAACTGAAACATAACATCTGAGATGTAACAACATATTACACTTTTCGGGGATGCTTGGGATGTGAGGAGTGAGGGACACGGCTTAGAACGGGCGTGTCGCCTGGCAGGACAGGAGAGTGTGCACCAGTCTGCCTTGATCTATGAATTCATGTCCGTGACACTCACTGCTGCCCACAGCTGTTTTATAGAAGAAAATTCCTTCACTTCATGAAAGTGTTTTAACCACACACACCTCTACACACACATGACGGGTGTTATTTTCCCCATAAGGAACAAGTCGCTGCAAATTATCCCGCTTATTACATGGCCACATTCTCAACAAAGTAACGACATGACTCCCAATATTAATTGAAATGCTTTTATGAATTTAGAAAATGTTTTTATTGATTTAAAAAATAGTTGTATGTATTGATTTAAAAAATAGTTGTATGTATTGATTTAAATTGACATGCATCCGCTAAGAAAAATAGTCCGTTGTTACAGTTTTTTAAACAGTCTGAATGAAACGGCAGCTCTCAGCTGTGTATTTACACAACTAATGGCCAATCAACCACAGCTTTCTCCCCCCCTCCCCCCTTGATCTTTCTTCTCCAGCAGCTAAATTAACGGTAGGTTACTCTGAGTGACAAGCTTACAGTTAGACACAACACTGTAATTGCAAGTGACCCTCAGTTAGTTGACTTTTATGTTCAACTGCTAAATTCGTTACTGATAAAAAAGGGCTTCTACTGTACCTAAATACCTTAACACTAGAACCGCCAGAGGTTTTTATATAGGCCTACCTAAACCCGTCAAATCCCGCTATTAGAATGCAATTTTTAACAACATAGGGTGCTACACAACACACTTTCAGGAAAAGTCACGGACTGGGAGACTTTAATATTTTATTGAAAAAAAGTTACAGTGCACACACACAACACACATCACACAAATTGACCCGATTGGCGGTTCTAGTGTTAAATAAACTCACTAATTAATGAAACCAGTTCAATACGCATTATTCTTATTCTTATCATTCTTTATGAGCGCAGAAATAGTCTTAAAATCAGATCTGTTTTTTAAATGAAATCTGACGGCAGGCAGTTAGCTCTGATCACCTGATAAATGCGCCGCACCTAATCGCTGGCCATTCAGCCACAGACACTGTTCGAAATGGGGGGGAGCTAGGGGGAGCTTGGCTCCCCCGAAGAGGGAGGGAGCTCCCCTGACGGCTGACTTTGAGATAAATAGGGGGAGCCCAAAACAATCGTGCATATTTGTGTCACACAGATTAGAAATGTTGAGTTTCTGTAAATAACAGTTCTTGAAATAAATAATAGTTATTGTTCATTACAGTTTCTGAATATTTGTTTTATATTTGTGAATATGTCTGGGTGTTGCCATCTGTACGTGGCGGCGCTGCATTCTTACTTACGTTGCTATGGTTATGGCGGTTATGGCGGTTATGGCGGTGATGCCGGCGCGGTATTTGAAATGTTCATATTGATATTTTTTTAACTCTGGCTGTGTAATAAAAAAATATGGCAAAACAAAAACAGCCAAGCGTCACAGCTTTTGGATTCACAAGCAAAGAAGCGAAGGAGTCTAAAAATGACAACGTGAACGGAAAACAACTTTTAGTTGGCCGGCTGTAAGCGGCGTTAGGGTCGAGCTTGACAGCTCCACACCGAGGGAGAAGCCTGCCGATGCGGAGCCTGAAGAGGTTTCAACAACGGCCACATCCACCGGCATAGTGACACCGTCTGTATTAGTAGAAGAGTGTTTTTATAGCAATTGATCGCATCCGCGCTACTGCGCCAGTAAACAGAGCGTGCGTGTGACATATTTAGTAGCAGGATGTGTTCTGAAAAATAGGGCTCCCCGAAAGCAAATGGGTAATTCGAAAACTGACAGAGCTCCCTCAATACAAATCAAACTGTAGACGGTGTGAAAGCACCTATTGTTTTAAATAATGGTCGGAATGTGACCTGTGAGCCTTCTGAATTACCGTGGGACAGCACATTCTAAACTAAAATGTTCAATCAATAAAGTAACATCTTATCTTATCTTAATAATATCTTCATATTAATAATAAATCATACAGTATGTGTCCGAAAGGGAGCAGGAGGAAGCAAACACAAAAATATACTGCATATTAAAGCAAACGATTGTAAAGGTTAAAGTATGAGCATAACAAATAAAGAAGTGTAATGTAAACATTTACATTATGATTATTTAATATATAAAGACTATATATTATTGAATTACAAGATTAGATATACTTTAGTTGATCTAAAATATTGATGTGTTCAAATGCTCTTCAAAACACAACTGAAAGTCCATGAAGCTTGTCTTTCTGTATTTGTGAATGAAGCGCCATCTCCTGGTTAAAACCTGAAATTGAAAATCTGGCAACGCCCTCTTGGAAAATAGTGGGAGGGCTTAACATTCCTCTATACTGGTATTTGGCAGGTAGTAGGCAGGAAGCTGTAAGCTGGAGTCCGAAATTCAGTGCTACATCTGTATGGTTGAAACAGTTTCGAATTTGAGCGCTTCAACACTTTATAACCGCTCTAAACAATGAGCAATGTGTTGGTTGTTGTCGTAGTTTGCGTTGTTGCTGTTGAGTTGTTGTTGGTATTGCATTTGAATTGTATCATTATAGAGCAAGCCAGGAAGAAAGATAGATCGTTCTGGCTCGGGAAACACTTCGAAATGTGAAGAAGTTGTAACCAAAAAGAACATTATGAGCAATATAAAAACAGTCCAATAGTTTAAGGAATAGATAGCCCAGTGGATAGAGCCGGTGGCTCGAAAGTGGCGATGTGTGCAGTTGGTTCAAAGCCCGGAATGGATGAACTTTTAATCATTGCTTTTCAACTTTAATACTTTAACAACTGATAAAAGGCCCTCTCCGCCAACCCAGTCTAAAAAGAAAACGTGTAATAACTACGTTGGTCCACAACGTAGGACGTAGTATTTCTACAAAAACGCCTCTGAAATTGTAAGATCCCTACGTTTTTTTCACCATTCATTCCAATGGCTAGCGTCTATGTCACGTGATCTTCATATTTCTCCCTGCAGAAAAAAAAAACATGGCCGAACTTCGTTTTATTCTCGGTCTAAAATGCCTATTTTAAAGTTAGTTTGGCCATTAAAATACGTTTTGATGTCATTTGATGCGAGAAATATGAGTTGTTATTTCAGATTATGTGTGCAGTGGATGTACATGATCTTTAGTTTGCTAGTTATTACGAAGATTACTTCAGGAGATTGTGTCTATACAACGTTTTCATTGTTACCAAGGTGGTTGCTAGGGACGCTGCTATCGATATTATTTCTGTTATGTTGTGTAAAATGGTGTTATCTTTATTGCTTCCCCCTTCCCCGTCAATGTATAGTGTTGGTCCACAGAGCAAACGTATTTAACAAAATCCGCATCTAAAATTGTGGAATACTGTGGTGCCGAGAGATGGGAGTCGGAGGCGGGGTATCAAAGCTACAAGCTAGACTTTTATTTAGCATCTCAAAACACATGTAAACAGCTTCATGCCCCGGAAGCGAAGACCGGCGGAGACAGGAAGTCCGGCTCACTAAAATGTCCGTGCAGAACAATACCCTAACCCATAGATCCGTGGGTGAATAATGTCAATCACCACAATAGATACGTTATTTTCCCCTGTGCAATTCTCCATTTACTCAACAATAACATAATTATTATGATATAATTATCCTTGTGTTTATTTATTTGTTTGATTAATAAACAGAAGTTGGAGTCCGTCGGGACCGAGGGTCGGAGCAGCTCATTTGCTTTTCAGAATATTACACCCGGAAGTAAGTATTCTCTCCGCTTCGCTTGACAAACCCCGTGATAGTCCTCAAGCTCTGTGATTGGAGAGTGTGCTCCGAGGGTTACGCCGAGCGTCGAACAGCACTTGAAATGGGATGGAACCACGGCAGACTGTCCAAAACTAGATTTGAACGGGTCCACCCCGTCCCCCCCTCCCCCACTCCGTCCCCAGAACTACACATGATATTGTGTTTCAAAACATGTTCTCTATCTATGGCACGTCTCTTCTGGGAGTTGTAGTTTTAAAAGACGTTTTCATATTTTCCATAATAAGAAGTTGCCAATATTAAACTGTGTACATCCCTGGAGGTTTAGGGGATAGGAAAAACTCAAATGTAAAACATATAATTAATAAATGGGTGAAAATTGCTTGTGCCCATAATGGGCAGCATTAATATATACCCACATGACAGCTAAGGTCAGAAGAGCTTTATTTAACAGCTGGTCTTATGTTTGTGACCCCTCCTGTTGTTAATTGATAAGCCTGTAACATGCACTTGTCAAGGTTCAGAGGCACATTTTGCAAATATGGCAGTAGCATCGATCATCTTAAGATAAGATATACTTTATTGATAGCAAGTTGGAAAAATTTGCGTTACATCAGCATGTGTAACAGTTGTAAATATGCAGTGGTGTTTATTTGTAAATCATTCAGTATAATCACACAAATTCTGTGTTTTATATTTAATAATTCTGTGTTCTTTATTTATTGATTGTTCAATACCTGACAAGGCCGGAGATGAAAAACTTGGGTCGCAGGTTCCCCAATAGTGCATTACGAGACATCTATCAATATTTGTGTATACTTCCAACATTAAACTATATTAATATTCTGCACATTTCTTATACTATCTACATACATCTTATATAAGAGTATAATACATATGTATCATATCAGTTAAAATAAGTGCTTCAACATAGTTAACATTGCTGGAGGTATACACAAAGTTTTTAATTCATTGCATAACTACACCGTTTGTGTATATATGTCAATAAACCTTAGAAAATCTTGAAATCTTGAAAGGGATGTGCAAAATAGTCATTATATACAGTCTTTAATTAACTATTACAAGAGAATAACGAGTAATGAATATACTTTATAGGGATCCTATTAATATCTAATAATAAAAATAATGAAATTAAATAACATGCTTTAACCACTAGGTGTTCCTTTATATCAGGAGTGCACGTTTATGGTGTAAATACAACCTATCTACCAATTGGATCAAATATAAAAGTCAGCCGAATTAGTGTTGATACTGTGAGGAGATGTATTTTGTGAAAATAAATGTAAGATGTTGTTTAATTGCTGATATATTTATGATCCACGTCACGTTTTCAGTGTTGGCGGCAGTTCGTCATGTTTGTCTAGAAGTCTTCTCATCAAGGCTCTTTAAATAGAGAATTACAGCAGATATGTAACATTTAATGCAGCCGAACCGTGTATTACAATGCCGTTATGTGATGACCTCCAAAGAGAAAAGCAAGCACACTCGGAATAAAGTGTTTTCGGTCTGTTTCCGGTATTTGTTTAAGACGATGTGATGTGAGATATGACATGTGAGACTGGAATTGCACAGAGGAAAACAACTTATCTATGCCACCATTTTAGATGCAGATTTTGTTAAACTAATACGTTTGCGCTGTGGACCAACACTATACATTGAAGGCGAAGGGGGTAGCAATAAAGATAACACCATTTTACACAACAATATCGATAGCAGCGTCCCTAGCAACCACCTTGGTAACAATGAAAACGTTGTATAGACACAATTTCCTGAAGTAATCTTCGTAATAACTAGCAAACTAAAGATCATGTACATCCACTGCACACATAATCTGAAATAACAACTCATATTTCTCGCATCAAATTACATCAAAACGCATTTTAATGGCCAAACTAACTTTAAAATAGGCATTTTAGACCGAGAATAAAACGAAGTTCGGCCATGTTTTTTTTTTCTGCAGGGAGAAATTTGAAGATCACGTGACATAGACGCCAGCCATTGGAATGAATGGTGAAAAAAACGTAGGGATCTTACAATTTCAGAGGTGTTTTTGTGGAAATATTACGTCCTACGTTGTGGACCAACGTAGTTATTACACGTTTTTTTATGAGACTGGGTTGTCTGCGCCCAAAAAATTCCAGCACTCTCTAGTCTCTTCTCAATAACCCAATACACTCAATTATCAATCTTTAATTGCAAATAGAACATGATATTCAGTCTTAGTGTGTGTGTGCATCGAATATTTTTCAAGGCAAAGATACGTTAAATCCACTTCAGCCTTGCACTTCGCCAGGGGAGGTCGATGTAACTGAAGCTTCGAGAAATGAACCTATTTCCGACACAATTATCAAGTGGTTCGATGCTTCATTCAAAGCTTCATTTTGCCATCACCACTGGATGCTCCCCTCCACCAATCATAGCAGCAAGCAAATAAATAGACCCTCCAGAAAAACGCGATCCTGCGATCGCAGAAATTACCGCATAATCAGCAAAATGGCGCAGATTTTTTAAAGGCCGCATATTTATCAAAAGGCCGCATAATCCCCGCATTTTTCCACACAAAGTTGAGGGGAAAAAAAGTTAACTCGTGAAGTAGTGATGATGATGACGTGACGTCATCAGCTCGCGCATCACAGAAGGTAAACAACACCGTAGAGTGAACTTGTGGAACTCACACGAGAGAGAAAACACCAAGATGAAAAAATCTGATCCATCTCATCTACCGACGAACATTTCTGCTAAAGACCGGGCAAAGCAGTACCCCGATGTCTTTCACAAAAGTGGGGGGAAACTATTCTGCACCCCGTGCAACTGTGTGTTGGAGCATAAGTCTTAGAGAAAATCGACGGTGACGACTCACTTTGATTCATTCAAACATTCGAAAATGCTTTCTGCTGCTACGGACAAGAAAGCCAAACAACTCACGTTCACCGAGGCATCAACCTCCAAAACCCTTTCGAGGGCTACAAGAAACGAAGTGAGTAGCCTACAAGATTGAAGCTGATCAGATAACGAACGAGTAAATGAAAACAGAATGAGGCGGAGAAGTGTGTGTGTGTGTGTGTGTGTGTGTGTGTGTGTGTGTGTGTGTGTGTGTGTGTGAGAGAGAGAGTGATTAAAATAGCCCAATTGCTTTTACAATAAATAAACATTGAATGTGTTTAATTGAATAGGAAAGGGGTTTAACGTTAGTAGCAGGTTTTGTGTGAGAGACAATAAATAAGACAGCCCAATATTTTAAAAAAAATCTATTCTTTTTCGCAACTTTCCGCATATTTCGCAATTTCACCGCATAAAATCACATCAAAACCCTGCATGTTTAATCGCATAATCAAGGATTTTAGCCCGCATAATCAAAGATTTTAGCCCACATAATCAAGGATTTTTGCCCGCGTTTTTTCTGGAGGGTCGAAATAAAAAGGTAAAATGAAGTAATTCCACTTCAAATGGATCATCTGCTGGGTCCATTTCTGGTTAGTTCCTTCTGTCAGGGTTGAGCGAAGCAGGCAGGACCCAAACGCAGATTTCACAGAAAAACACCTTTATTCCAAGGTCAAATGGAAACAAAACAGAACTCTTCCCCGTGAACACAGTCAAGACACACAAGGAACTAACAAAGACAGACAGAAAAAACAGAACTTAAATACACACAAGACTAACCAAAGAAACAAGAGACAGGTGAGGAGGGAGGAGAAAACACAGGGGCACAAGATGAACACAATCGGGTAATCAGACAGGAGGGAACACAGACAGAAAGCAACAGGCAAGATAGGGGGTGAACATTTTTCAAAATAAAACAGGAAACCAAAGACAGAAAAAGACAAGACAAAACAAAAAACAGACAGATCGTGACAAAATTAGTATAAGCCAGAAGAAACAATTATCCAGTTGGTCCAAACGAGCAAACTGTAAAAAAAATTAAAATCCTAAATATAAGACAACAAAACAACATTTAAACAAAAACCTAATTCGAGCAAAACCTAACTATAGCAAAACAGCAGCTGATACCACCTAGTAGGAAGAACACATTGTACATTAGATTACAATACAAAAGTACACATTTAAATCTTTTAACTTAGGTAATTGTAAACTTACCACTATGAGTAATAGTAAGCTGTTGATCAAACATGACACCCAGTATCTGACAATTTACCTACCCTTAAGGTGGCCATGTGGCAACAGGCAGACAGCAAATGAGACAAAGGCTGCCATGATGTCACAGGTGCCTTCAATACCCCTGAGTTAATAGAGTGGCAAAGTCCCTCCCTTTCCGGTGGACCTCCATGGGACCTTATTTCGGAAAAATTATGTATTGAATTCAATGGAGAGAGAATATTATCTTTCGATCACGTTTGAATTGTGCCACGGATTACACATATGATGTTTGTCAATTTAAAAGATAATTTTGCAAGTAAAAAAAAAAAATGTGTCGTAAAACTGTGAAGTAAGGCATTTGTTTGTGTGAAACGCTCAATGAACTACATCTCTGGTCTCGCAGAACAACACACGTCACCAAGATGGCCGTCACTACTGTCTTGTCAACAAAACGATTGACTACCCTCACTATCATATGGGCTCAGAACAGTCTCATAATACACACATGCACACAGAAGGATTCACACTTGTATTTCATGATCCGCAAAAGGATTCACATTTGTATTTCCGGATCCACACTTTTGTTTTTCAATGCACACACACATTTGTTTCGTTTCATATACATGTAAATAAAATCCAAATACAGAAAAAAGTTTTACATATGTCTTTTTGATCCTCACATATTTGTTTTCCGTTTAAAACCTCTGAACCTGCAAACACAAACCGCTTTCTGTGCACGGATCGCTGTGCATTCGTGTGTGGGTTTTTTGAGAGTCCCCTGACGGTCAGACGATTCGTACTTGTAATGTTTTCTATCTATAGCCAATCAGATGTCTCCTCAATTCTAAGCCAATCACATGAGCGCGCCCCCACAAGGGTATGATTTATTGTGTTCATGACACTTCATATACGCATTTTGCGCTGTCCGGTCAGCTCGCTAAACAGAGGGCGGAGCTTCAGGTGATCATGCAGAGCTGTGTGTCTCCGTCAGACTCAGCAGCTGATCTGATCTCTCTCTCTCGCTTCCGGTTATACTTCACTCGCGTTTATGTCCATATCGATCAGATCCAGCTCTCCTGATCGGCCTTTATAGAGAGCACCGATCAAACTATTTAGAGTGAATATCGGCCGATAATGACCGGCAGGGCTCCCCCGCGTTGACAGTTCACTGTCTAGCACTGGCTTCGTAGTGCACTGATCGGTTAGGCTAAGCTAACCTGTAGCTGCTCCCTCCACACTCACAACAACTTCATACAGACATATAAAGCAGCTGTATTCGCCATACAGGAAACACACATTTAAAACTGTTTTGCCTGCCGTTTTTGTGTACAAGCATTCATCAATGGTTTGGAAAGTGGCTCTGTAGCTTAATAATATAAAGGCTTGTATTTGCGGGCATTTCCTGTTCGGAAAGTGGCAATGTACTTAGAGTGGAGGTGTCCTGAGATTAGCGCCTGCAGGCTCCATGGACCTCTCAGCTCCGGACTGCGCAAAATGCGTACATGAAGTGCTACGTCATGAACGCAAAAATCTACCCTCGTGGGGGCGCGCTCATGTGATTAGAATTGAGGAGACATCTGATTGGCTATAGATAGAAAACATTACAAGTATGAATCGGCTGACCATCAGGGGAGTCTAAAAAAAAACACACACGAATGCACAGCGATCCGTGCACAGAAAGCGGTTTGTGTTTGCAGGTTCAGAGGTTTTAAACGGAAAACAAATATGTGAGGATCAAAAATACATATGTAAAACTTTTTTCTGTATTTGGATTTTATTTACATGTATATGAAACGGAACACATTGTGTGTGCATTGAAAAACACAATCGTGGATCCGGAAATACAAGTGTGAATCCTTTTGCGGATCATGAAATACAAGTGTGAATCCTTCTGTTTGCATGTGTGTATTATGAGACTGTTCTGAGCCCATACTATCACCACAATGAAACATGTCCAGAAGAATGTCATGCAAAGTTGCCTGTCTGCCTTCCTTTGATTCTCTCTGAACTGCCTTTTCTTTTTAATGTTTAATGTCAACCATTTGTGCAGATAGCATGAAGTAGAAAAGATCGGCGATCGCCGATGCTAGCGTTAGCGTTAGCATTTCTCCCCCGGGCTTAAATTGTGTATTATGATCACACCGGTGACAGTACTCTTCAAAGGGTTCACGAAATATGACTACTACTCTTACTGTTTAACATGTTGGGTTATTTGATGTTACTTCATATTAAGGCTACTAAAAATGACATGGCTGTAATGCTAACTAACGTGCTAGCTACTAGCTAGGTAGCTAACTTGATCCAGCCACTCCTGGTCCTTTCATCAAACGGGAAGCATATTTTTCACAGTCTCATATTTCAACAGTTTTACGACAAACTGTGACTTTTTTGACATGGAAAGGATTTTTTAAGATTGACAAACATCATATGTGTAATTCATGGCACAATTCAAACGGGACCGAAAGATACGTTTTCTCTCTCCATTGACTTCAATACATATTTTTTCCGAAATAAGGTCCCATGGACCGGAAGTAGATGGGCGTGACTTCGCCACTCTATTAGGGGTTGGTTCTGGGGGAGGAGTTGACCTACTTTAGATGATGGTGAGTTCAGGGCGTAGAGATGAGTGTGGGACAGTTACCTGAACCCAGTGTTCCTGCTACAATCCACCCCCGCTCTTTCAAATCATCGACCCGACGATTAACTCATTGCCAAGGTCTGAAAACAGCAGCCTCAGCTACGGGTACCTGGGAGGCAGTAGCTCCGATCGCTCTGCTTCCAACTGTCTGGGGGAGATGGTGAAGGTTTGGATGTTTGCATGCAGTGGCACGACTGGTCCTTCTTAACGTCCTTTCATCCACTCCTGACTGGTTGTCGGTCCGAGGAGATGGATGTCTAACCAGTGATTGGCCTCCTGAGGTTCTAGACATGCCAGAGGTACTTGGGAGTGAAGTAGTGTCAACCGGTGGGCACTGGGAATTCACAACAGGCACATGAATGTTGGTGTATTGTGGCCTTACCACACAGAAGTCACCATTCAGCGAGACTTCTTCACCCACCGTGGGTTCTATGTCTTCTTGGGCATAGGCCCCATCGGCTTCGTTAGTGTGTGCTTTTCCATAGTGGCCTTTGAGAAGTGAGCGATGAACATTCCTTGCCTTACTGGGATCATCTACTGCCGCAACTGTGTAAACAGATCCTCCTTCTTTGGGGGCTTTCATGAGCTGATAAAACACTGATTTCCAAACATCTTGGATTTTGTTGCGGCCACGTAGTCCAACATTCCTAAGATACACCATTTGGCCTTTGTGTAGGGGAGCATCCTTCACTTTTTGGTCATGGTGTGCCTTTCATCGACTGGCAGCGGCTTGCAGGTGTCTGATAGCCTCCCCAAATGCCACCTGAAGCCTAGTCTGTTGCTCCACAAACCAGTCGTGGGCACTGCCTTCTTCTGAGGCTCGGTTCTTCCCAAGGACGAAGTCAACATGTAAAAGGGGATTTTGTCCGAACATCAAAAAGAAAGGTTACTCACCAGTAGATTGAGGCAGATAGGATGACCAATCCCTTTTCTTAGTGGTGGGAAGGGTGCGCAGGAGGTTATGTAATGTTCGATTGAATCTTTCACATTGGCGATTCCCAGCAGGGTGGTATGGGGTAGTGCGGGACTTTTGAATGCCATATAAACTAAACAGCTGTTGGATCAGTGCACTCTCCAATGTTTCGAATATTTCTCGACTGGTCCGAGTGGATTCGACCGAGGACACCAAATTTACCAACACTATAGCCACAGTGGATGCCCGTTGATCGTGGGTGGGTATGGCCTGGGTATACTTCGGGAAGACATCTGTCATCACAAGCACATTCTCCATCCCGTTCTTGGATGGCTCCAGTATTGTGAAATCCACAGCCAGAATTTGGTTTAGGCATGCAGCAAGGTGGCGTTGTCAGGCATTTTGGTATTTGGGTGGATCTGCCTTTAAAAACGACCACCCCGCCACATTAGCATCTGTTTCTGTCTGCACTAACGGATATAAGGAGCTGTTTCTACAAGAAGGTGAAGGGAATGTCCTCTCCTTTCAGACTGAGGGACTCAGGTGAGCTAAAGGACTCTCTGAGTGTTTAGATAGTTAACTTTAGTCTAAGTTATCTCAGTGGGTCTCAAACGGTTTGGTCACGATTTATGTAAACAATTATTTCCGAGGCACACCTTCATATGATCAATCAATCAATCAATGTTTATTTATATAGCCCAATATCACAAATGTTACATTTGTCTCAGTGGAATTCACAGTTTGTACAGAATATCAGTATGACAATACGACACCCTCTGTCCTTAGACCCTCACATCGTACAAGGAAAAACTTCCGGAGAAAACCCACAGTTTAAAGGGAAAAATGGGAGAACCCTCAGGGAGAGCAACAGAGGAGGGATCCCTCTCCCAGGACGGACAGATCCAGGGCTCACAATCCAGGACACAGGACCGCAGCAACAGGATCATCCATGACTCCGGATCCCGGCGTATATAGACACCAAAAAGAAAGAAATTTGGGGAAGCTGGGTTAATCGGAACATGAGAGTACACAGGTCTAGACAGAGAGAAGGAAGAAGTAAGATGCCCCCCGACAAACTAAGCCTATATCAGCAAAACTAGGGGCTGAATCTTATCAGCCCTAACTATAAGCTTTATCAAAAAGGAAGGTCTTAATCGCACTCTTAAAAATGGATAGGGTGTCTGCCGCCCGAACACAAACTGGAAGCTGATTCCACAAATATAGAGCTTGATAAGAAAAGGCTCTGGCTCCCATTGTACTTTTAGAGACTCTAGGAACAACCAACAACCCTGCATTCTTGGAACGCAATGCCCTAGTAGGACAGTAGAGTATAATGAGTTCTTTAAGGTAAGATGGCGCCTGCCCATTAAGGGCTTTGTAGGCGAGAAGAAGAATTTTAAATTCTATCCTGTGTTCTATAGGGAGCCAGTGTAAGGCAGCCAGAACAGTTGTAATGTGGTCCCTTTTCCTAACTCTGGTTAGTACACGAGCTGCAGCATTTTGAATCAGCTGAAGCGACTTAACTGACTTCTTGGTACACCCTGATAATAAGGAGTTATAATAATCTAGCCTTGAAGTAACAAATGCATGGACTAGTTTCTCTGCATCGTTTTGAGGCAAGATATGCCTGATTTTTGCAATGTTATGTAGATGGAAGTAGGCGGTCCTTGAAATTGATTTTATGTGGGCGTTAAAGGATAAATCCTGATCAAATATAACACCAAGATTCCTTAGTCTCACTGGAGGCCAAATTAATGCCATCCATAGTTAGTATATCTTTAGATAATTTGTTTCGTAGATTCTTCGGGCCAAATACAATAACTTCAGTTTTGGTCGTGTTTAACATCAAAAGATTTAAGGTCATCCACGTTTTTAAGTCCTTGAGGCAGTCTTGAATTTTATTTAGATGATTAATTTAATCAGGCTTGATTGATAAGTATAGTTGAGTATCATCCGCATAACAATGAACATTTACAGAATGATTCCTTATAATATTGCCGAACGGAAGCATATATAATGTGAACAAAATAGGTCCGAGCACTGAGCCCTGTGGCACTCCATGGCTAACTTTGGTTTGCGTGGAAGATTCATCGTTGACACGTACAAACTGAGAGCGTTCAGATAGATAGGACCTAAACCAGCCTAAAGCAGTTCCTGTATGCCAACTAAGTGCTCTAGTCTTTGCAATAGGATATCATGGTCGATAGTATCAAATGCAGCACTGAGATCGAGCAAAACAAGAAGAGACAAGTCCCTTGTCTGAGGCTATTAGAATGTCATTTGTGACTTTAACCAGAATCGCGCTGAGCTCCGTAGAAGTGTGATTTCCTTGTTGAGCGATACACAGCCAAACAAAGCCAAACTCAACCTGAACACACACAAAGTCACAGCCGAAATAAAAACAATAAGTGTGGCTTGATATTGAGTAAGAAAAAGGTTTATAGGTTGATAAACGCTGTGAGAATGGGTCTGCAGAGAGAATTTCGCCGCGATCCCAACTGTTTATTATCAGCCTGCAGCCAGGGAGCAGAAATCAGCAGAGCTGCCTGCACTGAGTGTGTGTGTGGATTGTTCAATTTGGACCAATCAGCGGGGGCTTAACATAACGGCTCCACGGATTGGCCCATTTAGTTCCGGGTATGTGCTTTCGTATGCACGTACCCGGAAGAATCAAATGGATGATGACGTTTCACCAACGAGGCGTTTTGGGGAGGTATTTTCTATGTTAGAGTTTTACTCGCTACAGGGTGTACTTTAAGGGTTTTGACTCTGCACACCATTTACATGCAGAAAAACCTTCATAACACACAATGGGACGGGTAATAACCGGAAAAGCATGACATGTCACCTTTAAATTTGTCTATAGCACTAACAGATAGGTTTCTGCTGCAGGAGCTTTTGGCTAATGCTTTGTAGTCTAGTAACAGTACTTCAAAAGTTACTAAGAAATGGTCGGATAAAGCAGGATTATGCGGTTCGACTAATAGTTGCTCAATTTCAATACCATAAATCAGAACAAGGTCGAGAGTGTGATTATAGCAGTGGGTTGGTTTATTTACACTCTGACAGAAACCAACAGAATCTAATATAGAGTTAAATGCAACAGTAAGGCTATTTTTATCATCGTCAACATGAATATTAAACTCACCTACGATAATTACTTTATCTGTTTTAAGTACCAAAGTTAATGAAAACTCAGAGAATTCTGCACGGTACACTGTAACAAATAAGATTGGCTGCAAAGTTTTCCAGGTCGGATGCGTAAGACTAAAAACGAGACTTTCAAAGGAGGTATAATTAAATGTTGGTTTAGTATTGATAAGTAAACTTGAGTCAAAGATTGCTTCAACTCCACCTCCTCGGCCTGTGCTTCGGGCAATATGAGTATTGATATGGCTGGGTGGAGTGGCCTCATTTATGCTGACATATTCTTCATGTCTCAACCAAGTTTCAGTGAGACTATGATCATTATAGTTATAAAACAATAAGAGAATAAATGAAAAACAGTTATGAAATACATATGACAGTAAAACAAGAACACAGCTTAAAAGGGGAGTGATTTGTAAAATATCCATAAAGAAAAAGTAAATCTGCTTACAGTTCTGTTTCATATGGGTGTTGAGAGAGGTATTCATAGATCTCTTAATTTAGCTATCAAAGTGCACCAGATTGATGCTTTTAACTTCAATATTAAATAAAAATCTTCCCGGTGGAGCGTGCCCCCGGACCCCCCTAGAGGATATTACGTCCAACCCCTAATAGAGTGGCGAAGTCACGCCCATCTACTTCCGGTCCATGGGACCTTATTTCGGAAAAAATATGTATTGAAGTCAATGGAGAGAGAAAACGTATCTTTCGGTCCCGTTTGAATTGTGCCATGAATTACACATATGATGTTTGTCAATCTTAAAAAATCCTTTCCATGTCAAAAAAGTCACAGTTTGTCGTAAAACTGTTGAAATATAAGACTGTGAAAAATATGCTTCCCGTTTGATGAAAGGACCAGGAGTGGCTGGATCAAGTTAGCTACCTAGCTAGTAGCTAGCACGTTAGTTAGCATTACAGCCATGTCATTTTTATTAGCCTTAATATGAAGTAACATCAAATAACCCAACATGTTAAACAGTAAGAGTAGTAGTCATATTTCGTGAACCCTTTGAAGAGTACTGTCACCGGTGTGATCATAATACACAATTTAAGCCCGGGGGAGAAATGCTAACGCTAACGCTAGCATCGGCGATCGCCGATCTTTTCTACTTCATGCTATCTGCACAAATGGTTGACATTAAACATTATAAAAATAACACTTTACCCCTATGCCGTGAGCTGATTATTGAGCCTTCATTGTAACAGTCGAAGATATACTGTGTATGTGCGTGTGGGGAGTGTTGCAGTAGAATATTCCTCTGTATCGCCCGGTAGAGTAAGGGAAAACCCTAAATGTTTGAGCACCCTCTGTGAAACGTCAAGCTACCACACAGCACTCCCTAAAGAAAATCTCTGGCGCCGCCACTGATATCCGAGCGTGTGTGATCAGTGTGCGCTTATGTTTGGTGTGATGGGGGGGGGCCCAAAACAATATTTGCACTGCGCACATCCAATACACTTTTTAAAGATGTGCAGCTGTGCATGCTGTTACATAGGACGTACTTTACTTACTCATTCATGGAGTCTGCAATCTGCTGCCAACAATGTTGGCGACTTTTGGCACCCGCAACCGTACTGCTTTTGGCCTTAATTATGTGTTTTAAATCTTCGAATCGGCTCATGATCACCGTCTGTTCCTCCGCCGTGAAATAACTTGCTCTAGGCTTCTCCATTATTCCGATTGGTCGAATGCTCCAAATACCACCCCTTTTATGTGAACGCGCACCTAACTAGATAGGGCACTGCTGGCTTGAGTTAACGAGTTGATAACCCGCATCTTACAGATGTAGCACTTCATTTCAGACTCCAGCTTACAACTTCCTGCCTACGACCTGCCTAAAACCAATATAGAGGAATGTTAAGCCCTCCCACTATTTTCCAAGAGGGCGTTGCCAGATTTTCAATTTCAGGTTTTAACCAGGAGATGGCGCTTCATTCACAAATACAGAAAGACAAGTTTCATGGACTTTCAGTTGTGTTTTGAAGAGTATTTGAACACATCAATATTTTAGATACTATACTAAAGTATATCTAATCTTGTAATTCAATAATATATAGTCTTTATATATTAAATAATCATAATAATAATGTAAATGTTTACATTACACTTCTTTATTTGCTATGCCCATACTTTTACCTTTACAATCGTTTGCTTTAATATGCAGTATATTTTTTGTATATTTTTGTGTTTGCTTCCTCCTGCTCCCTTTCGGACACATACTGTATGATTTATTATTATTATTAATATGAAGATATTATTAAGATAAGATAAGATGTTACTTTATTGATTGAACATTTTAGTTTAGAATGTGCTGTCTCACGGTAATTCAGAAGGCTCACAGGTCACATTCCGACCATCATTCATCCACATCTGTAAAGTAACTAAAGGTATGAAATACATTTAGGGGAGTAGAAGTACACCATGTACCTCTGAACTGTAGTGGAGTAGAAGAACAAAGTAGCAAAACATTGAAATACTTCAATAAAGTACAAGTATCTCAAAATTGTGCCCAAGTATAGTACTTGTTGAGTTTATGAACTTATTTACTTTACACCATGTGGCTATAAAGATAGAAAGACTAAGCCTTGCACAGAGGCATGAAAATACATTTTCAAAATGCTCAACAGTGCTGCCAAAATTATAAACTGACTGCTACACAATTTAAAATAAATTATTTTATATATTTCTATTAGATGTGACTCTTTGGCGTTTCTGTTATTATTAACGCTGCTGCTTTAGTTGTTCTGACTGATGAAATCCTCTGTTATTCCTAATTTTAAAGCCGATATTCCGTGGGGTGGGGGAGCCGGGGGCTCGGATCCTTGTCACCTTTTTCATACAGATGAGTTTGCATCCCAAAGCCTCAGTCACCTTAATTCATGTAATAAAAACATCTCAGGTCAGTAACACTCAAAGCTAGATGTGCAATACCATGTTCAGCTATGTTACTATTTATAATGTTATTGTTGTTACATCCGAAGATGTACATATTGGAATGATTTCTTAACTTACAGTAGGCTATTTTTTACAATGGATTTATTAAATTACAATGAATATTGTCATTGTTGAAGGCTTTTAGAGAAGGATGAACTATAAGCCTGAATTACATAACATTTTATACCTAAAAACATAAAAGCCACAATAAATAAATCACAATTATTCTAGTTATTTTTACCTCCCGTATTGCTTTCAACCCACCAGCTTTTATGGTGTTGTTGCGTCACTAACTGTAAGCTTGTCACATACAGTCTATGGTCACTCAGAGTAACCTACAGTTAATTTAGCTGCTGGAGAAGAAAGATCAGGGGGGGAGGGGGGAGAGAGCTGCCGTTTCATTCAGACTGTTTAAAAAACGGTAACAACGGACTATTTTTCTTAGCGGATGCATGTCAATTTAAATCAATACATACAACTATTTTTTAAATCAATAAAAACATTGTCTAAATCCATAAAAGCATTTAAATTAATACTGGGAGTCATGTCGTCACTTTGTTGAGAAAGTGGCCATGTAATAAGCGGGATAATTTGCAGCGACTTGTTCCTTATGGGGAAAATAACACCCTTCATCCAGATGAGGATCCCTCCGCTGCGCGTTGGGATCCTGATCTGCCGACGAGGCTCCATTAAAATATAAATATTTTTAGTGAATTACTGAGTTTAGGCACGTTAATAACGTTTTAATGAAGTTGAATACAGTATATTCATATGTGTCAGTGATTTTATGTCAATTCGGCGAACATAAACATAAATGATCGTGGTGAAGATGATGATTAAATTAGGATTACAAATCGAGAGCCGGGCATTTCCTCCCTCCACATTATTTTGTTAAATAACATTATGGTGATGTTTTGTAAATGATTACATGTCTCTTATTTAGCACAGAGTATGATATCCGTGACATATGGATCTTAACAAAGTTCCGCTGCACATCCAGCGTACTGTATCTGACTTTATTTCACAGGAGCTCCAGTGTGGAACCCCACTGCACCCCCGGGTGGATCAATGATCCATTGCAGCTGGCTTCATTATAATTACATTTATCTATCACGGGGGCGGTCTCAAGTCAAGCTGGAGGTTTTCCCTTGAGCGAGGGCAGATCACGTAGCAATCACGGCCCTCGCGTTTCAAACTGTCTGAAATGAATCGCTACATCTGTAGGACCGTTTAGCGAGAGCGCGTTTGTTTTGGATTAGGTAAACCGGGTAACTCAAACATATCCAGGTTATGTTGAACCGGCTTCGTCGTTCAGGCCTCTGATCCCACCATGTGTACTAGGAACCTCTAGCTAAACGAAGATTAAAGGTACACATGCACATACACCTGTTGGCTCATCTTTTAAAATATCTTATGGTAATAAAGTACTGTATAATGCTGAGATTGTAGCCGCACACCAACTCCGTTGTGTCGGAGCCAGTTAGCATGTTTATGTAAAATGTATGTAAAGAATGAATACACTACAATATTTGATCACAAGACGGTAGCGTGTGCAAGTCTATGAGGTAACAATGGCCAGGTGTTTTATTGTCACAGGTGAACAGGAGATCTTGGTCATAAGGTTTACCATAAGCACAGCCAATAGAATTACAATCAAGGAAAACGTGTAAAACAGCAAAAATCTAAATCAGAATTTCTTTATTTGTCCCACAAAGGGGAAATGTACATTGTAACAGCAAAGTATAGATAGAACACTATTATATAAAAAGGCCTGCACATAGTATTTTAAATATAAATTATTGCAATTTACAGAAGTATACATTGAAGTAGATAGTAAGTAGCAGCAATATTTATAAAATAAGATAAGTGTAGCACTGTAAAGTAAAGTGTGGTATGTAACATTAGTAATATTATTACTCCGCATAGTAAGAGTGAGAATAAAGATTCCTGGTGTCATTTCTTTTTTTTTTAAAGTTACAAATCCACCTTCGTTGTAACGAACGTTAATATTGAACATAAATATTATATGGTTAACGTTTGAATAAAAGAACCTTGGACCATTTTCATGCAGATGTTGCTTGCTTACTGTTTGCATTTGTATTGCTGGTATAACCTATAATAATATAATTGAAATTAAATATTAATATAGTTAGATATAAGTCAATATTTTTCGCTTTCATCAGACACCCTCTTGGCCACCTTCTCCAGCCATAATGTTGAAGACACTGCCCTCCAGTAGATGTGTTTAATTATGATGCATAGCCACCCGTTGAAAACCCCATAGTCCTAGTTTTTGCATAAATATCTTGGACAAACCTGATTGAAAGAACATTTGCAATACAAAAAACAATGAATAGTTTGATGACAACCTGTTGACAGTGATAAATGCACATTGTATCTCAAGTTCCCTCACAAACTTCTAGATCAGTGGATGATGGTGCCAAACCGTTTGCCTCCAAAAGATCTTGACTTCTTTTTAGCCCTCATTTTTCATATGGAAGCTGCCCCCTTTTCATTGCTCTGGTGGTGGCTAGATACAATCACAAATAGGCACTTGTAAAATAAAGCAGTTGAAATCCCAAATAAAATCCCAAAAATGCAACACACCTGAACAAGCTGAAGGTCCACAATTGATCTCCAGAGTGTAGCTGCTATACTTTGTGTGCCTTATAGAAAGCATGATCCTTCTTACATTTGGTGATATTAACTGGCTCCAATAAACCTGGTCCTGAAAAGTGTCATACTGGAGGTGTATGGCCTCATGAAAACATGCCAAAAATAAAAGTTGTATAAAAGTTCCACTGCTGGTAATGTTCACATTAAGGTAATATCAATACATATCCCAGTCGGAAGAAGAATGCACCAGTGAAATATCTGGCTGCTGATTTCCAAAGGTTGCCAATGGGGGTTCTTGCAACAATAGTCTGGCTCTGCCAACTCTAGGTTGGCCTTGTCTCTAACCAAATATAGCAAAACGAGAATTTTTCCCTTGTATTTCAAACATTATTAACTATACTGATAACTCATAGTAACATGCAGCAAAAATATGAAACTCAAGACATGTTGGCTTCAAGAGAGGACATATTCATGATCCTCAGTTGAGAACATATTGTCTTCCTCTCCCTAGTCATCAACCTCAAGACAAGAGCTGCTTTCACACCAAGTACTTTGCCGTACTTAGTTCCCAGCACTTAGTTCCCAGCACTTAGTTCCCCCATGGAACTAAAGAGCAGATCACGTTCACACCGGAATAAGTCCCTGAGGGAAGATTACGCAAATGAATAATAATAATAATAATATTGGGAGGGATGAAACCCTCTTTAATGGTCACACATGCAGAGCACACAGCACACACAGTGACATTTGTTCTCTGCTTTTAACCCATCCTAGTACCAGGAGTCTAGTACTAGGAGCAGTGGGCAGCTATTGCACAGTGCCCTGGGAGCAATGGGGTTGTCCGGTGCCTTGTTCAAGGGCACCACGGCAGGGCAGGAGGAAGTACAGGAGAAAGAGCAGCATTTTTAGTCAAATAGCAGTCCACACTCCATTTTTAGGTCTGGTCGGGGACTTGAACCGGCGACCCTACGGCTCACAGTCCAATCCCCTATTGACTGAGCCACTGACGTCACTTCTTCTTCTTCTTCTGCTTTGGGTTTACTGGCAGGCCGTAAACAGCTTCACGGCGGATACTGCCACCCGAAGTCCCCGGCCGGAAGTCCCCGGAGTTGGGGACTGGCTTCAGTAGAAGCTGCTGGGACAAGAGTTTTTACTGTTATCAATTCATTTTCAAAAGTGACCCGGCCAAGAGTGCAGCAGCATGAATATGTTATGATGTCAGAGCAATGACGAGTAAATCGCCAGAACGCCGACACCTCCCCATCTCCACCGCTCCCATGTTTTTTTTTGTGTTGCCATAAGTTATTCTTGGTGCGCGGGGCTAATGGTAATAATGTTAATGCCAGCAAATACAATGGTGACTTCACAAAACTTTTCCAAGTTTTAGGGGGCGTGGTTTGCAATTCGCCCAGCCAATAGAAATTGGTACTTTTTTCTCCCCAGGAAAGTACCACCTCTCTAGCAGGGACTGAAGAGGGGGGAGAAGTTCTCATGAACTAAGTTCGCTTTTTCGTGTGAGCGCAAAATCCCAGGAACTATCGGAACTAAAAGGGAAAAGTACGCCGGTGTGAAAGCGCCTAATGCCTACACTGTAAACAATTACCAGCATTTCACAACATTTAACAGTATTATTTTACAGTGACATATTGTAATCAAGACCCCCTGTAATATCCCAACAAATCCATGTAAAAATGACTGTATCCTTGGATTTCACAGCATTTAACTATTATTTCACAATAAAATACTGCAATCAAAATCCTCTGTAATATCACATCAAATGTTGTAATATCACAACAACATTTAAAAAATTACAAGGATTTCACAGCATTTAAGAGTATCATATTAGAGAGAAATATTGTAATCAAAAGCCCCTGTAATATCACAACAAAATATCTATAAAACAGTAGAATTGGATTTCACATTATTTAACTATTATTTCACAGTAAAGCAATGTACTCAAAATCATCTTAGCACAACCATGATAGACTATAAAGAGCACAACTCATTACTGTAAAATTTGAAATGTGCACCATTGCACATGTGCAGAATAGACTATTTTAACCGGCGTTTGTCCTGGCAACCCTGTCTCCTAAAAATTACGTTCCCACAGAACTAAACTGCATTCTCAATTACGTTTAGCTAGAAATGTATTTTTGCAACGATTCCAGGGATGCCTGACTTGAGTTTCTAGCACCAGGGAAAGTGGGAAAAGTGGCCCAAATCAGCGTCTTAATTTACCCAGGGCCTAGTGCTTGGCTTTCGGCATGAAAATTCAGGAAACTCCCCTGAGCATTTTAGTAAATATCTCAACTTTGGAGAGGACATCCGAGAGGAGTTGGGGGACAAACGACAAATCAAATCACATCTCCACATCAAGCCGAAGCATACTAGAATACTCTTGACTGCCTAGCATGCGGGGAAATTGGCGTGCTCTATCACCACAAGAGCGAGAGTGAAAGCAGCTTAACGGAAGGCTTTTTCCCGTTTTAAGCCGTAACGTTTGACATTCGGAGCAGCAGAGGGATGAATCTGCATGTACTCTTCGAGACGATTCCAACGACACCAAGCTCAAAGCTGTCGGACCTTCCTTTGTGCCGTCTAGAGTATTGAGAGCCATGAAAACATGACCTTTAAACTTAGTTTGCAACCTGGTTGAAGGTCACAGCGGCCCCAAATGTTGCAAGCGGGTTCCACACAAGTTAAGCAACATACTCTCAAAGTCTCGGGGCGCCAAGCACCTTTTTTCAATTTTTTTCAATTTTCTCTCCCTCCCTCACCAAAGGGTGTCCAATCCTTAGCTCTAGACAGGATTTTGTGAGAGTTTGACATTAGATTGAAAAACAATTCTGGGTGGGTTACGGTTCCCATATTTCAGATACCTTATCTGGAACCTATTTAGAGTCCCCTGGTGAAAAAATTATCTTTCCAGCCCTTTCCAAAGTCAGGTTATTAAAGATTAAAGATTATTCAACAAAACATTTCAATAACGTGCTTTAACCAATAGGTGTCCCTATTTACCAATTGGATCAAATATATAAGTCAGCCGAAATAGTGTTGAGAAAGTTGAAGATCACGTGACATATACGCCAGAAAAAACGTCATTTCCGGGTATTTGTCAACCGTAGGTGTCACGTTTGAAGCAGCGCCGTATAGATAGAATACGGCGCTGGTTTGAAGGGACGAAACGGAACGTCATCGCTCGAACGGCCAATCATATCGCGCTTTGAGGAACCCAAAGCCTCCTGACAGAGATGCCTCGATCCTTTCGAAAATTCGCACGGAGGCAACAGTCAAGGTGAACATCTGTGAGTTTCTCCAAGGCGGTTACCATCGGTAAACAGCAAGTAAGTACTGCCCATAATGTGGAGTAGTGGTGGATATTATGTGCTTTCGATTGCAAACGCCAGTGGAGTAGTGTCGTTTTGGTTTGTACATGGTAGCGAATAGATAGCTAGCGTTAGCTAGTAACATTAGCTTGATAGCAGCCATGTCCACCTTCAAGCAGGTGGCCTTAACGTTAGCCTAGCTGGTGCTAGCCAGCGCCGTATATGGCTATGGTAGATGGCTTTGGTGCTAGCCAGCCAACTGTTGCTGACTGTTCCATTTGTTGGCAGAAGGCTGAAGTATTATTTGAGTTATTTGAAGTATTAAAGTTACGTGTTATGGCAGGAAAGTTCAATCTGGTATATTCATTTTAATGTCACCTTATATAGAATATGTGTTAAACTTGTGATTTCTGCATTGAGTGACTTCTGCCTAGCAGATACCAAGAAGAGGCCCCTAGGGTCTCTCTGTTAATTATCAATAGTGCTTGCAATTAACAGGGGAAGTCCCAGATACATTTTCAGATAATGTAGTTAAAGTCTTGTAGAATTAATGTTTATCTCCTACACATCCTGCAGGCCTGGAGACTTGGGTCACCCAGCAGTAACCAAGATAAACGTCCTTTTGAGCTTATCAATAAAATGTATTCATTCCTAGCAAGCTGACTTTGGGGTGAAGGGAAGTTCAGGGAAGCCATTAAGCCACAAGAACAATTAAACTTCTGTTAATCAACCAAAAGTCATGACTTTCAGGGGACAGGACATTCGGACCTATAACAAGGGTCACTTCCTAGAGAATATGTGTGTGTATTTCTTACTGTGATCAGATGTCCTGTATAATCATTTATCAACTATTCCTGTATTAGTGTTTTATTTGATTCCTCTGCTTTTATTCTTTCATATGTGGGTACTGGAGGGCTACAAACAGTGTGGAGAAATTAGCTTAAACATGTTTTATTACTCTATGGGAAATGGAAGCAGCATGTCAAATGATCAGGGAAATCTACTTGTTTTAAATAGATGTGTGTGGTTGATTACTTTGTATTAATAATAACAGTATGTGTAAAGGAAGCTGGAAATATGCAATGTGAAACCTTTTATTTGAAATAAAGATTCTGCAGGGAATATTCTTAAAGAACAATAGCTCTAGTGTCTGGAAGAGCTGCAGGCTAAATGAGTGTGCGGTACTTTTTACTGCTTGAGATCAGAGCTGATGTTTTCCTCTTGTTATTATTGTTTGAGGTTAAGGTAACTCACATGTGTTATTTGTATAATCCAACTATAAAAAACTATATCTTAAAACTATCTTTATAAAATGCCAAAAGTATGTGAAACTTGCAAGGAGGGGTTTGTTATCTCGAATGTAAGGGTCGCCTCTGGCTCGCGCTGATTGGCTGTCTTTTCTAAGTGGAGGACCCCTCGGGGGGGGGGGGGGGCAGCCGCATAGCTCCTCCTGGGGTTTTGGATATAAGCCGATGTTTTCTTTAGACCAGCCTCTTCTTTTCTTCAAACTGACCAGATCCGTGAGATTGGAGGAAGAGCAGGAAGTACTTCCTTTGTCTTTGTGTTTGTATGTGTATTTTGGGTTGTTACTGTATATCATTAAAGCAAGATTATTGTTTAACTTGTATTCTGGTGTTTCTTAATCCCTTCCTTCTCCCGAATTCACCCAGCTTATCAAACGACACGCGGAGACGAGGTTGGTTTTCAACATCCTCCAAATCTCCAACAAGTGGTGACCCGACGTTTCTGAGTGGGGTGTTTTCGGGGAAGAGACCACCAGCAGCAAGCGGACGGAATAGTCCAGGGCTAAACATCTCGGCTTCTTCTGACAACTAACAACAGAGCTCTGACAATAACAGGTAAACAGATGCCAGTTTAATTCGAAATCTGTGATTTGACCATATTCCAAATTTTAGGGTTGTCAGACGAAGTTTACAGTGTTTTTTATAGTAACAATGCAAATGCGTGTTTTAGTTGTTAAAACCGGATATCGAGTTCCGGCAGGCCAGAAGGGTATTAAAGTCCCTGGCTTGGAAGTGGAGGTATAAGAGTCCCCACAGTTAAAATCGGATATCAAGTTCCGACAGGCCAGAAGGGTATTGAAGTCCCGGGCTTGGAAGTGGCGGTATTGAGTCCCCACAGTTAAACTGTCTAGAGTAGTCAGTAGGTTGTATTAAGTCTCCATATAAGACTGACTCAAAATAACGAATCCACAGCTCGACGGGGCGGGGGACTAGTTATTTATGTTATAAGTGATCCAAAGGAGAGTAACGCAACCTTCAAAAACCAATTTTGGAGTGACCGGACCTCATTAATCCTTTGTTCTGTGAGGGTTGAATCTATGAAGCCAAACGTCACGATAAAGAGTTCTGTGAAGCCTGGGGACTACTCCATGTCAGCGTCACATCGTTGAAAGACGGTGTTGAAGTGCGCTGAGAGGCTTGCTAAACTTGTTGAAATAAACATCGGACAATAAAGGCTGAATAGACTGTACGGGGAATTTTTCTGTGAATATTTACTGGTCAGATAAAGAAGCAAAGTTTGAGCCTGCTGCTTCCAAAATCATTTCTCCCCTCAGTGAGGTGGAGCTCATTCCTGGTCGGGTGCCGCCATCTGGTGGCAAACAGGGTGTGGCACAGAAAGGACAGACTAGCGGTTCGAGTATTGCTTAATGGTATAGTTTGTTGGCTCCATCTGCTGGACGTATTTTGTAGTACCTCTTGCAATATTGCATTACACCTGGAAGACGCTTTAATCCAAAACAACTCACAATAACTGCGTTTCACCAGGAACATACAATCAAAGAAGACAGGATCATTAAATTACGATCAGGGTTTATAGGTGCCAAACCATTTCGAGTGCTACTCAACTGGCTTTCAATAAGCCAGTCCGCTGCTCCTATAGAAGCGCTTTATTGGTACTTTTCTGTTATTACATTTATCCCTCAAGGTGGAGTTCAAATACAGGTGTTTGTACACTCAAACTATTTACACGTCTAGACAAAGGCAGGGAAGCTAAATAAATACAATAACTACATTAGGAGTGACGACGAGCATTGTCCTGTATATCACAAATGACTAGTGAACACATATTAACCTAGTCAGATAAATACACGCGAAGTCAATATGGAAGGGCAGTTCAAAAAAAGTGATTTAGACGTCCCAATTCCCGGAAGTTTCCAAGAACAATGGGGACAGATTGAGGGATTGATTCTAAGTGGAACAAAACAGGGAGACAAGAAGAAGGCTTGTGCCGACCTTAGGTTCCTCCATGATAAAATGATAAAAGAAGATAGAGTGGGAGGGGATGACACTCTAGGAAATTTAGGCTCAGCTCTGAATCAGTATGAGCGACAGCTGGTAAAGAAACTGGGTAACCTAAACGAGCAGAAGCCCGGATTTTTTGCCCGTCAGAAACTAAAGGAAGAGAAAGAGGCGGTTGATAAATTAAGGAGGATTTGCCACAACGCAGCAATTGTCAGGAAGGGGATGATTGTGGTTCGCCCCCCAGTCAACAATCCCCCAGTCATGGTAGCAGCCCAAACACAGGGGGGGGAGTTTCAACGCTCTAGTGACGTTGGCACTCTCCTGTTCCCCCAGGACAGTAGGGACGCATGCGTGCTGACACCACCACCCACAGATGACGACATACATCAATATGTTGCAGAACGTATCGCATTTTATAGGGATATGACTCAAAAGGACACCTCGGCCTCAGACAGGAGGAGACGAAATCTCAGCAGTGCTGTAAATAACGGGTGCACTGCAAGAACGGCTAGTTCAGGAGAGGGGTCTCAGACAGGAAATGTAGGGGATCAGGATGTCTCAATTCAATCCCCCCTGATTTATCCGGATTTATCCAGTGTATCTACACAACCGCCTCCTTACCCTTCCCCTGTCCCGAACGCACCCCCCAGGTATAGTCTACAAATGCCACTGGAAAGAGTGGGCTCTGAGTCAGCCCAAGAACAAGCAGGTGTAAGGGGGGGTAACTTTAAAATAGTGGGTGATGTTTCGCTAACTCCTTTAAGGAAGACCTCCATTAAAAAGGGCGAGAGCAGCCCCACACCGGAAGAATTGAATTGATCGCCATTGTAGAAAAATATGAGGACAGGGAAAGAGCTTATGGTGGTGCGGACCATCAGGATAGGGAGGGGGTCCATTGTCAGGAAGCGGAAGAATCATTGAGAAGAGAGAAGCAAGAAATAGAACAAGTACTCCAGGACAGCATGAATAAAGAGCAGGGGGGCGGTAGCCAACAACAAGCAGGTGGGGAAGGGTACAGTGAAAGTTCTTCCGAGGGCGAGGGCAGTTTGAGGGACCTGCCGTTCCAAGAACAGCAGGCACAAACAGGCCATTACTACACCACCAAGGGAGGGGCATCGGGGGATGAGAGGGGTGAGTGTTCCTCTGGAGCAAAACAGGGAGATGTCAACGGCAGGGTGTGCAAGAGCAAGGTTAAGTACATAAGTATGACAGGAACAATCTCTGAACTGACTGCTACACAGGTCCTTGCACTTCCCCGTATGACTTTGAGATCCCAACACACCTCAGAGGACAACACACCTCTTCCCTTTATGGTTCCAGTATTACAGGCTCCTTTGGTGGCACTCCCCAATGGGAATACCGCTTACCACCCTTTCTCACTAGGAGATGTGCATGCACTGGTTGACAAAATGCCGCTACCTACTGAGGGAGGGAGACATTGGATGAGAAAGTTTGCTGATATGTCAGTAGGACAAACAATCTGCCTTGGTGATTTCAGGAGGATATTAGCACAACAGACTTCCAGCCATGACGTAAAGAGAGTTGAGGAAAGATCAGGAACAGTAACAATGAACGATAACCAGCCTATCTCTTCCAACAACATACACAGCTTGCTGAGCTTGGCAATGAGAGCACATTTCCCACAGACGGGAGGAGGTTACGGCTCATTGTCTTTCACGTTCACACCTGGGGAGGCCGCAGCAACCATGTTGCTCAGGTCACGCCAACAATACATAGTAGCTACTGACTGTAGTCCAGAAAATAGTGACCAACATATGCAGATGTTCCGTAAAGCCATATTAGCAGCAGTACCTGCCGAGATTAAAGCTCTTATGGAGGACAACCCAGAAGTTGATCTACTAAACACGCAGACATGGGAGCGTCATCTGGGCCATCATGTAGGAAAATTTAACAAACAACTTACAAAGAATAAAACTGAGGAAGAAGAGTTAAGAGTGCAACTACTCCGTGCTCAGCTAGAAATAGCCCGTAAAACAGTTCAAAATGAGAAGAAAAGTGCCAAACAGCTGATTGTTCATCCTGTGGCGCCGGCAGACCAGGCACCGGGGCCGCAAAACCCAAATGGGGGTTTTCCCAACCAAGGTCCATTCTATAACCAGCCCCAATACGGCTACAATAATGGTTTTCAGCAACAGAGGGGCGGGTTCAGAGGCAGGCCTAGGGGTAGAGGAGGGTTTCAAACAGCTCCAGGAATGTACCAATATCAACAGAGGGGGTGTTTCATCTGTGGACAGACCGGCCACTGGTACAAGATGTGCCCGACGGGAACCCCTCCACAGGAAGGGCGGGGACAAGGGGGACAGAGAGGGCATGGACAAGGGAACAGAGCAGATATGCAGTATGTCCAGAAACCCCATGAGGCAGCCCCACAGGCCCAACACCAAGGCCAGGGTCACGTTGCACCAAATGTGATGGCTGCTCCCTATGGCCAGTTTGTCCAGTACGAACAAGACTATTACCCACCACAATGAGGTCGCCCAGGGAACCCTGAATGTACGGGCCTGGCGGACCCTTACATGGACATGACTGTAAAACACGCGAAATTACCGTTCCTTGTTGATTCAGGAGCTCGATATTCAACTATCAACTCCCCCGTTTTTAACACATCCAAGTCCAGTAATACGGTCTCAGTCATAGGGTTTTCGGGAGCAATAGAGCAGGTGCCGCTCACTACGCCATTACCCACCAGAATAGCGGGCCAGCTATTTCTTCATCAGTACATTTTGGCACCCCAAAGTCCGGCTAACCTCATGGGGCGGGATGTTCTTATCAAAGCTAACGCTTCGATCCTCTGTTCCCCCGACGGACTAATAATATCATTCCCAAATGGCACTCGCCTCAATTGTTCACTGTCAACCATAAAGTCAGCTTCTCAAATGATGTTGGCCCAATCCACTGCAGCAGAAGCAACTCAGCAGGCCACTATATACTGGGGGTTGCTCGACCGGCCCCAAGACAACACACCAGGACTATTTTCCATTTTTCAACAATGGAAGCCGTGGATTAACCTCCTCAGGCCTTATGGTTCCCCTCCAGATCCTCCCCATCTGACGCTGAATTATGATAGAATGGACGACCAAAGTTATGCATATGCGTATGACGCAGAGGTGGCTATGTCCATTTGGGACGTAGCCACAACCAATTTATTTATGGGTCAAGCGGGGGTGGCTGCATCTGTTGAACTCACTGATGAGCAACTCTATTGGTACCGTATGTCAGCTGAGGCCACACCACACATTTCATTAGCTATCAGGAGGGGCTATGAAGCCAGGGAACTTGGTCCTATGGTAAAGACACTGCTAGAAGTCGAGGATTGGGAACCAACACAAATAGCAGCACTCACATACTCTCCCTCACACAAGGCTTATGCTCTAAAAATCTGCACACAAGAATGCATCTTCATGGAGAGACACGAAGTGGAGAGACATCACGGTAGAGAAAAGACTGACCCTTCATTTACTGAAGACATGTTGCGTGACCTCCCACCTGACCTGTGGGCATCTGACTCTCATGACGTAGGTTTCTGCTCAAAGGCTGCACCAATAACATTTGAAGTGAGTAGCACTATGCCTGTATATCAACCACAGTACCCTGTTAAACCACAGGCCAAAGGGGGAATCAGCAAGGCAGTTGAGGGTCTGAAGAGAGCAGGGGTGTTGGAACCCTCACAAAGCGAGTGGAACACTCCAATACTCCCGGTATCAAAACCTAGCGGGGAGTACAGAATGGCTCATGATTTAAGGACCATTAATGCTATTACAACTACAGCTCTGGTACCAGTGCCTAACCCATACACGGCTATTTGTAATATCACACCTGAACATACCTGGTTCACCTGTATTGATCTGGCCAACGCTTTCTTCTGCATACCCCTGGCGGAGAAGATGAGGCCTATTTTTTCATTTACAATGGGAGGGGAGAAACTACAGTACACAAGACTGCCCCAAGGCTTCAGTCTGTCTCCAGGAATATTTAACAAAATACTCAGGGAACAGCTAGATGGCGTTTCATTACCAGAGGGGGTGGTGTTGATCCAGTATGTAGATGACCTTCTCATTGCAGCACCCTCCGCAGCCTCTTGTTTAGAGGCCACCAGGAACCTACTGGTTCGCCTCCATGCAACAGGGTTCAAGGTCTCCAAGAAAAAGCTACAATGCACCCGTAAAGAGGTGACATTTTTGGGCAGAGTTATCTCTCCAGCAGGTACGGGCATGTCAGCAACACATCAGGAGGTTATATTGCATCACCCAAAACCCAGGACAGTCAAAGACATGTTATCTTTTCTGGGTCTCACAGGCTACAGCAGACACTATATCCCAGAGTATAACCCAAGAACAGCTGTACTGAGGACACTGATCAATGAGAAAGGCATGCGCAATCTCACTGTCACACTGGACTGGACACAAGCTGCAGAAGCTGCGTTCATTTCTCTCAAACAATCCATGTCCCAGGTCACCTCTCTCGCCTCTGCATCCTATGCATTGCCATTTTTCCTTGATGTTTCTGAAAATGAGAACACAGTAAATGGTGTTCTATTTCAGAAAAAGGGGGGATGTAGGTCAATACTGATGTACATTAGTGTCACACTGGACAGAGTGGAGAACAGGGAACCTCCATGCACAAGACATGCAGCAGGTACAGCACGTATCTTAAACAAAATTTCACACATTGTGATGAGACACCCTTTGACAGTACTGACAACACATAGCATTGTCTCTTTTGTGAACTCAAGTGCATTCACAATGACTTCCACAAGACAGACCAGGTTAGAGAAAACTCTGACGCAAGCACACATCACCTACACACATGAAGGAGTTAACAGCGCAGACACCATTGGCAGCGGAGAACCCCATAGGTGTGAGGAAAGAATCATCCAGGATGTGAAGCTAAGAATAGATCTCAGAGACGAGCCTATGCCACATGCAGAAAACCTGTTCACAGACGGCTGTTGTTTTAGACACCCCACCAAAGGGCTCCAAGCGGCCTACGCAGTCGTGAGTCAAAAAGCTGAGGGAGAGTTTGAAGAAAGATCAACAGGAGAAGTAACAGGGAAAGTCTCAGCACAGTTGGCAGAAGTAATGGGAGTCATTGCAGCATTAGAGCTATCAAAGGGAAAAGATGTAAACATCTATACAGATTCAGCATATGTTCATGGTGTCATACATGTGGAGATGCGCCAATGGATGCGAGCAGGATTTGTAACATCCACCAATACTCCCATCAAACACGAGAAACAGATCAAAAGGCTTGCAGAAGCAGTAATGTTACCCAACAAACTAGCTTTACTTAAATGTAAAGGTCACAGCACGGTGGACAACTATTTGGCTTGGGGTAACAATGCAGCAGACAAGGCAGCTAAAGCCAAAGCAGGGTATATGCCCCAGTTTCAAATGCTGGTCTTAAAATCTGCTGACTTACTGCCCGCAGTAACAGATGATACTCTTAAAGAAGCTCAAGCAACAGGGTCTCCTCAAGACAAGACAGTATGGTTAGACAGAGGAGCTACCAACAAAGACGGGATATGGTACTCCCCAGATGGGAGACCAGTGATACCCCCAGGATGGATAAGATCAATGCTTAAAGAAGCACACGGCCCAACACATTGCGGCAAAACTCAAATGAACAGACACCTGACTCACTGGTGGCACCCTTACCTACCTGACATGATAGCTAATTACCTAGAGGAATGTGTAATTTGCTTAACCCATAACATCAGAGCCACTGTAAAACCGCACCAGGGAAAGTTTCCTTTAACTAAGATGGCAGGAGAATAAATCATAATTGACTACACTGACATGATTGACAAAGTAAGAGGGTTCAGATACTTACTAGTTGTAGTCGATGCATACACAGGTTGGCCAGAAGCTATGCCATGCAGGAGAGAAGATGCAGACTCAGTGATCAAGTTCTTAGTCACTCATTACATTCCACTACATGGGTTTCCTAGGAAAGTGAGGTCAGACAATGGCAGCCATTTCAAGAACCACGACCTACGCACAGTAGAACAGTCTTTAGGACTAAGACACAGTTTTGGAGCTGTCTATCACCCCCAATCTCAGGGAAAGGTAGAAAGGATGAACCAGAACATCAAACAGAAACTCAGCAAAGCATGTGAGGAGACAGGCATGAAATGGTTAGAGGCCTTGCCTCTGGCTCTCATGTCAATTAGGAGCTCTATAAACAAAGGGACAGGCTTCTCCCCATTTGAGCTGACACATGGCCATCAGTTTCCTGGCCCAGGAGCCTTGAGTGTAGGAAAGGAAGTAGAGGTCCTGAGTCCGAAACCTTATTTCCAGCAGCTTAAGGGATTGGTGTCAGGATTTTCCACACAGGTTGCTGATGCCAAAGGGGGACCCGAAAAACACGAGGCCAACACAGCGGAGTTCGTCTGGCTGAAGGTCATCCGGCCCAAGTGGCTCAACCCCAGGTTCACCGGCCCCTACAGAGTGACCCAGCGGACATCCCATGCTGTCCGCCTAGAAGGAAAGGGGGACATCTGGTACCACTGGAGCCAGTGTGCAGCGGGGAAATCACCTGGAAGGACCCTCGACGACATCCGGACGGACCTGGCTATCATCAACGCGGACATCCCTACAGCAGACGACTTGGAAGCAGGCATCAGCGGACTGGAGGAGAAGGACCTCGCGGACATCCCTACAGCAGACGACTTGGAAGCAGGCATCAGCGGACTGGAGGAGAAGGACCTCGCGGACATCCCTACAGCAGACGACTTGGAAGCAGGCATCAGCGGACTGGAGGAGAAGGACAACAAGGACATCCCTACAACCGACAGCCCAGAAGTCGCCATCAGCAGGCCGGAGCACGAAGACACAGGACTTCACGGGAAGACAGAGGAACCTGCTCCCCTCTGATCAGGTTGCTATAAGCTACACATAGCACCTCATTTACTAACCCATTTTTTGAGGGAAGTGGTATCTTAACCCACAGTTTAAAGTTCTTTTAATAACCCATTTTTTGAGGGAAGTGGTATCTTAACCCACAGTGTAAAGTTATTTTAATAACTCATTTTTGAGGGAAGTGGTATCTTAATCCACAGGTTAAAGTCATTTATTAACCTATAAGAAGACCCCATTTATAAACCCAAATTTAGGGAGTTGTTTTCTAAAAAATCTATATTTAAGGGATTTGTCTTTCTTTTTACCTCATGTAATACTGACACAGGGACCAAAACCTCTCAGAGAAGAATAGAAAATGTCTGAAGGAGCCCTGAATTTCCTGATAACTTGTTGGTCACTACTAGTGTTAGGAGTAATAATCTACTTGTTCGCCCTGCTGTATGTACATTGTAACCTTTAAAATCATGGTTGAGTGACCCAGTGGTTCACAGCATTTTTTAATAACTTGGGGGTTAGAATAGACGTATACTGACACTAGAAGGGTTGGAGCTCACAATATAACTATGTATGGTAACTGGAAATGGTTGGCAGGATTAGCCCTGGTTTCTACTGTGATTGTTACCATTATTTTAATCTTATGTGATTCCATTGACCACCCAGACTCCACTCCTCCGCCAAATGAATCCGTAACTAGAGTCAAACGGGGCCATTATGAGACAGTAGTTACCCCAATGTCTCCTAGACAAACCTTCACTCTCCATGCAGGTAGTGATGGAATAATACAACTCGACCTGTGCAAAATTGCCCCCTGCAGAAGCCTCGACCGTACTTATTCCTACCTAGCCAAATATGTCTGCTTAGCCCCTGCGGTATGTAACAAAACCGTCACAGATACGGTTAAAGGTGCTCCTTACATTTACAGAGGCAGTACATACAGGACCAAAGGCGACCCTGCTGTGTCCGTCACATACACATACGGGTGCACCTGCGAGTCCTGGTCCGGTGTCCTAGCAAATTCGGGTCCTGATGACTGGGGATACATGCCACCTTACCGATCGGCGGAAATTGTTAGATCCCTCAAACATAGAATGAAAGTGATTAGGAGAAACCCAAACGTCCCATGCGTTGTCAGGTTTTGTAATCCAGTACGCATAACGCTAAAAAATGTAGTGCTCTCCGACGCTGGACTTTATGTCCTCGCGGTACATGCAGGGGGGGGTTCGCCACAAGGCCTCTTCGAAATTAAAGTTAAACCAAAGGTGGAACGAAACCTTCCTCGTGCAGCATCTAATATTAAATACCTGTCTAAAATAACATGTACGGATAAATGCACGGGGGATTATAGCCAACTTCAACCTCTAGACGTCATCCAAATGGCCACAGGATACACCGATGACAACCTATGGTTAAAATGGGTTGCCCAAACAGCCCAAGAACAAATGGCAGGGGATTGCCTAGCCTGTGCTACGGCCCGCCCGCAATTAGTCACTGACCCTGCGCCCCTGTTTCCCACAGATACCTGGGGGTACAACTGTATGTTACAACTGACTAGGATGGCCAGCCCTCCTAACTGTACCACCCTAGCCAAACTTTTCCCTCCAATTGATAATGACACTAGGACAGGCCCATTTACGCCTGACATAGGCGCCGGTGGGTACACATGTTTTTCCATGGTTGAAAAGTCCCCACGTTTTGACCTAGGAAATGTCTCTACGGATTGGTGTAACCTCACCATGTCTAGCACTAATATAGGACATTGGGCCAGAGCTGGGCTCTACTATTATTGTGGGGGTCACCGCCTGTTCACCCGTATTCCCGAACTATCTGTAGGATTGTGTGCTATGGTGCGCCTCCAGGCACCCCTAATGTTATTAGGCAAAAAACTGGGGCTCACAGACCCTAAAGACACACTTAATACCAACGTAATCACTCGACGTAGGAGACACGCGCTGTCCAAACGCCACGCCCCGGGCTCCTTCGATTTGTCTGTCGACTCTCCCACCTACATCGATTCCATCGGAATCCCACGAGGGGTCCCTAACGACTACAAACTAGCTGATCAAATAGCTGCAGGGTTTGAAAGTTTGCCAATTATCTCTGCCTTCTTCCCTGTGACCCCTATCAAAAATGTAGAAAGGATCAACTATGTACATTACAACATACTCCGATTGGCCAATCTCACTAGGGACGCGGTAGAGGGCCTGGCTGAACAATTGGGTCCAACGTCCCTTATGGCTGTGCAAAATAGGATGGCGTTGGATATGCTTCTTGCAGAGAAGGGTGGAGTTTGTGCAATGTTTGGGGAGATGTGCTGCACATTTATTCCCAATAACACGGCTCCGGACGGTTCCGTCACAAGGGCTTTAGAAGGCCTTCGCACCCTATCTAAAACTATGCATGAACAATCGGGGGTACACAATTTCTTAGAGGAGTGGTTTGCTAACATGTTTGGTCAATGGAAAGGTTTAATAATGTCTCTTTGTATTTCTGTAGCTACTTTTATGGCCATTTTAATAACATGTGGTTGTTGTTGTGTGCCTTGCATCCGCTCCTTGTGTGTCAAACTTATCATTTCCACCATTGAAGGAAAAGCTGCTCCTCCCCCACTGTACCAAATGCCCTTGTTGGCATATGCGGAGGGAGAGGACGAGTATGATGATTCGGCAAACAAGGACACAATTTTTTAACATAGTTTGGTCTTTCTTAACTGTCATTGGAGGTTGTTTTCTGTTCCCAAAGGTTTAATGAAGGGGGACAGACACAGTATCAAAGAATGACAGTACTTTTGTTTCAAATGTCTTATGTGTGTTGGTCTCGTGAAGGGAGACCAAAAGGGGGAATTGAAGTATTATTTGAGTTATTTGAAGTATTAAAGTAACGTGTTATGGCAGGAAAGTTCAATCTGGTATATTCATTTTAATGTCACCTTATATAGAATATGTGTTAAACTTGTGATTTCTGCATTGAGTGACTTCTGCCTAGCAGATACCAAGAAGAGGCCCCTAGGGTCTCTCTGTTAATTATCAATAGTGCTTGCAATTAACAGGGGAAGTCCCAGATACATTTTCAGATAATGTAGTTAAAGTCTTGTAGAATTAATGTTTATCTCCTACACATCCTGCAGGCCTGGAGACTTGGGTCACCCAGCAGTAACCAAGATAAACGTCCTTTTGAGCTTATCAATAAAATGTATTCATTCCTAGCAAGCTGACTTTGGGGTGAAGGGAAGTTCAGGGAAGCCATTAAGCCACAAGAACAATTAAACTTCTGTTAATCAACCAAAACTCATGACTTTCAGGGGACAGGACATTCGGACCTATAACAAGGGTCACTTCCTAGAGAATATGTGTGTGTATTTCTTACTGTGATCAGATGTCCTGTATAATCATTTATCAACTATTCCTGTATTAGTGTTTTATTTGATTCCTCTGCTTTTATTCTTTCATATGTGGGTACTGGAGGGCTACAAACAGTGTGGAGAAATTAGCTTAAACATGTTTTATTACTCTATGGGAAATGGAAGCAGCATGTCAAATGATCAGGGAAATCTACTTGTTTTAAATAGATGTGTGTGGTTGATTACTTTGTATTAATAATAACAGTATGTGTAAAGGAAGCTGGAAATATGCAATGTGAAACCTTTTATTTGAAATAAAGATTCTGCAGGGAATATTCTTAAAGAACAATAGCTCTAGTGTCTGGAAGAGCTGCAGGCTAAATGATTTTGCGGTACTTTTTACTGCTTGAGATCAGAGCTGATGTTTTCCTCTTGTTATTATTGTTTGAGGTTAAGGTAACTCACATGTGTTATTTGTATAATCCAATTATAAAAAACTATATCTTAAAACTATCTTTATAAAATGCCAAAAGTATGTGAAACTTGCAAGGAGGGGTTTGTTATCTCGAATGTAAGGGTCGCCTCTGGCTCGCGCTGATTGGCTGTCTTTTCTAAGTGGAGGACCCCTCGGGGGGGGGGGGGGGCAGCCGCATAGCTCCTCCTGGGGTTTTGGATATAAGCCGATGTTTTCTTTAGACCAGCCTCTTCTTTTCTTCAAACTGACCAGATCCGTGAGATTGGAGGAAGAGCAGGAAGTACTTCCTTTGTCTTTGTGTTTGTATGTGTATTTTGGGTTGTTACTGTATATCATTAAAGCAAGATTATTGTTTAACTTGTATTCTGGTGTTTCTTAATCCCTTCCTTCTCCCGAATTCACCCAGCTTATCAAACGACACGCGGAGACGAGGTTGGTTTTCAACATCCTCCAAATCTCCAACAAGGCTTATGCTATATTCGAATGAAAGAGCGAACAATGAATACTTTAACAGATAAGACTGGCCTAATTGCCATTGGTATAAGCTAGTTAGCTTAGCATTGCTGCTAAGTTTGTATTCTGAAGCCAGTGTCTAACTAACTTACTAGTAGGTTAGCTGATGTTAGCTAGATAATGAATGTTTCTTGTGCTAGGTGGTTGGTGGTTTCATGACATTGTCTAATCAAATTAGGCCTAATCTAAATCGGTGTCAAAGTTGGTAACGTTAGTTGCTGTTATAATGTTCTTAATGAATTCGTCACGGACCCTATTGCACATTCGTGTCACCACGTGTCATAGGGCTGCAACAAACGACTAATTTGATAATCGATTAATCTATCGATTAATGAAACGATTAATCGGTTATTCGGATCGTTAAGGTTTTAACTGTACTACTACTTATATCAATACTGCTTATCGATCCGGTCCTTTTAACGATAGTATTAACGGTTCTTTTGACAAGAAATAAGGTAAACTAACTAAACAAATTGTGAACAAAACTAACATTGCTTTTTATTTTAATTAAATGCATAATATTTCGCATCAAAAGAAACAACAATGTTTTAACAAATCATATTAAATAATGTGATGACAGAACTGTAAACAGAATAGCTGAAACTTTAACAAAATAACTCGGTTACCTCTAATCATTAACCTATGTTTTTATAACTGAGTTAACTCTGTGTGTTGCTGCTAGCATACATAACACCTGACGTGGAAACGTTACTTGCGGACGGGGCTACAGAGTAGGCATGGGCGGTATCATTTTTTTCATACCGTCATACCTTGCTGACATCATACCGTGGTATACGGTATATGACGGTATCAGTCCCAATTTAAGGGGTAATTTCTCCCCAAAAAATATGTTTTACTCACTATATCAACAGCCCCACCAAAAATATTTTCCACTAGCCGCCACTGACGGTATGACTTGGGTCGACTTGAGTGAGGTGGCGTTCGGCGGCAAATAGATGTTTCGAAAGGTATATTATATGTTCGGTGTAAAATGCAGCCCGAGCGGTAGACGCTTGCAAAGTGCCGCGACGTGCGCGCAAGTGCAAAACAAGGGCTGCATACATGACACATTGTGCAAATGGCACATTTTGAGATCGGATACAGGACGCGTTTGTAGATGTCCGACGTTGTTTCCATAGTGAGCTAAGTTAACAATATATCATCATACATAAACATTTTCCGGGAGTAAATACTTGACTTATTGAATAAAGTTTGCTATATTCACTAACTAGTTTGGCAATATTATTCCGTGCATGTGTTAAAAACCTTATTTCCATTTGATTCATTGGATTACTCGCGTGAATGTTTAGCACGTAAATGCTTTCGTTTTTAAAACCGTCCGACCTCGACTACAAAACCATCAACCAGTTGCATAGGATTAAAAAATGTCAACACTCACTCACCCCGTCTTAAACATTCCCAAAGAAGTGCCTCTGTCTCTCGTTGTGCTGGATGAAGTCACTGGCGACGAGTAAACCTAAAATAGTCCCAAACAGGCGCAGAGGTATTTTTCTTTTTTACTAGTTGTCCGAGTTCGGGGCCGGCAAATGCTGCCGCCATCTTGCTCAGCTCAGCTCTGTGCTGAGCTCTGAGAGCGGGAAAGACGGACTGCCCTCCCCTGCCCTCTGCTGGCGCGTGCTGTGCATTACAACCAATGTCGTCCCTGTCAAAACTCTGTGTCAGTGTAATAGAATGAAACGCATCTGTGATTTGGCGCACAGTCTGTGACGTCACGGTATTGAAAATCATACCGACGGTATTTCGAAATACCCTGGTATACCGTAATACCGTCATACCGCCCAAGCCTACTACAGAGCTACTAGAAAGACAGTCGAACCCGGTGCATTCCTCAGTCTGAATGTGGTGCACTTTTGCTAAATGTTTAGACAAATTGCTCGTTTTACCACCTTTATATGATAAACTGTTATTGCACTTTTGGTAACGAGCATTGTCCACATCGAGACGGCTAAAGTTTAACCACACCTCGGAGCGCGTTCTCTCCGCCATCTCCTGCGTGTGTGTGTAAACTGCCCCCCCCCCCCCTCGCAAGCAGGCGGGGGAGAGATCTCGTCTGAATTGGGAAGATCGAAAATACATTATAGACGCATTTTGTAGTCATATTGCATATTAGAAACTGAGTTGGCGACACTAAGACTGCGATATAATGTTTATGTAGCAATAATACATATGACATATGTTTTAAATGTCTCCTCTACCGATAAAAAAGAGCGATAACGTTGGAGCTTAACGGGGTGTAGAACACATGTGATGACGTCACCAACGAATCGACGACTGAATTAGTTGCCAACTAATTTGGTCATCGATTTTAATCGATTAAGTCGATTAGTTGTCACACCCCTAGTGTCTTGGCTTTCAGAATATTACACTTGTGCTCTCTCCTGACAGACTGAGAGGCTGATAACCTCAGCTCAGTGACGTAAAGGCACACCTTTTATATCATCATTATAGTTTTAAAAAAATAAGAGACTAAGTGAAAAACAGGTATAAAATACTATATGGCATTAACACAACAGTTGTTAAAAATAACAAGAATACAGTTTAAAAGGGGAGTGATTTGTAAGATATCCATAAGGAAAAAGAAAATCTGTTTACAGTTCTGTTTCATATGGGTGTTGAGAGATGTATCCATAGATCTCTTAATGTTGCTCTGAGACACAGAGTTCAACATTTTATGACGGAGCATGCTGCTCTCAAAACATGCTCAGACATAAAAAGTTGAACTCTTTTTTAGCCTCATTCTAGCCTGTGGCTTACTTAGAGTTTAAACCTCGCCTAGCAAGCAAAGTTTCAATCACTCAATACTTTCATCAACACTACTCTGGATGATAAAGGATTACCAAACTCTCTCTCCCTCTTCACAATATTTACAGGTTCGCAATGTTTATAGGTTTGAAATGTTTATAGGTTATTGCAATGCGTAATGTTATTTCTCTGAAAACACAAACATTTTTTATCTTTTATTTCTATACTATTCTAGCCTAAATTAGCTTCTACTTTTACCTGCATTTTGTACACTGTCCTGTTTTGCACTTTTCCTGTCTTGTCCCTGCACCCAGCAACACATTTCTAGTATGTTGTAAAACTACATGGCGAATAAACAGATATTGTATCTTGTATCTTCCTCTAGGCCTACTGATTGCCTGCCTGGTGTTGACCGACGTGACGAGGTGTATTGCCTAAATCCTAAATCCAATCCACGGATTGCTTCCTAGTTGGAGGTAGGCCTAGTATGCAACACAGACCGTAGTTTATAGACTGTGCATAACTGCAGTCCCCAGCTCCAGTGCTTCCCTCATGAAGTACTGAAGCTCAGACATTTGTTACCTGTGCAGCACACCTGAGATTAATCACTTCATCCAATACTGTTTGACAGTACATTTATGTGAGCTTACCTCTCTTGCTTCCCTGTGGTGGTTTTTTACTGCCTCTATTCCAGAGTTGACATCCTCGTGATCCTGGTGTGCGTGCGCCTCGAGGAAATTGCTAGTGGCTGTTTGAGTGTTGTTGCAGCTAAGGTAGTTAACATTTCGATATGATTGTGTGACTGCGGTCTCGTCTAAATGGGATGCTCAACTACCTGACTGAATGGCTACACCTTTACAACATGCTCATGTTCATAATCTGCATACAAACTGAAAAATTCCTTTTGTTGGTTGCCTTTGTAATTTCTCCTTTCTCTGGTCTCCTTTTTTCTAGGTCATCAGAGAGGCCGACCATCCTCTTCAGTGTCAAGCAGCCAGGCTAACCATCCTCTTCAGTGTCAAGCAGCCAGGCTAACCATCCTCTTCAGTGTCAGGCAGCCAGGCTAACCATCCTCTTCAGTGTCAGGCAGCCAGGCTATCCTGTTCATTGTCAGGCAGATTGAATTATGTTTGGGTAGGTAACTAGTTACCACGCACAACAATGTTCCACTGTAAATATATTGGATGTCAGCATGTGTCTGAGAAGGTGCATAACTTTGTTCAGCACACAAAGCTGTACAGTAATGCCCCCAATTTTCACTATCAGTGTGGGGTGCCTGACTGCTCACGGAGGTACAGAAAACACACAGCACTGAAATCGCATATATATAGGCTGCATAAGTACTACCTGCAAGCTGCTCGGCCTATACCGTCTGACATATCAGCTCTGCCACCTGACACATCCTTGAAATGTGTGCTTGAGGCTTTTGCATTTAAGTGTGACACTTTAGCCTCTCTTATTAAGCATTTGAAGACACACGTAAGGGGAGGAATGGAAACTAGATGCCTATTTAGAGGTTGTGATTGCAGGTTCACAAACGTGATGACTTTTGCTTCACATACTAACAGGAAACATAGGCGTGCAGAGGATTCAGTTTTAGGTGACTTGGTACTAGACAAGTCTATTACTACAGAGTCATTGCCAGAACCCATTCAGTCATCTTCAGAAGCTGCTGGTGAACATGATGATGAACATGATGAGGAGCCACCCAAAAAGCTTTGCTGACATTAGCAGGCGAGGTGAAGTTGTTGGAGATGGATGCCCCTCTCTTCTCCAACAAGTTAAAACTAGAGTGGAATATAAAACTAGGAACAACACTCTGGCTCGACGCCGACGAAGCCGAGAGGGAAGAAGGAACACTGGAGTGGCAGGAGAGTCCAGACTGACGAGAGGTCCTGTCGACCAATACGGGTATGTGTAGGGGTGAACAAAATATAGATATTGCAATTATTGTACGTTGAAGGTTTTGAAGGTTACAGTAATAATAATTCCTTGCATTTACATAGCTCTTTTAAGGACACCCAGTGCTTTACGATGGTCTTCTCATTCACACACTGAGAAGCGGCGAACATACAGCGCCAGTGTCCTCTCCATTCACACTCACACACTAATGGCGATCAGCAACCATGCAAGGCACTGACACGACCCGTTGGGAGCAATTAGGGGTTAAAGGGGCACTGCCATGCTAGACTAACTTAGGTTATTTGAATTGAATGTTTAAATTATGTGTGTAGATTTTGTATAATCGCCGTCAGTGTAACTGTGTCCATGATAATTGAAATGTTCCCACTCCAAAACCAGTCCAAATGATCGGCCCCAATAGTATTGATTTAACCTATGATTCCTATCCCTAGGTGTGTGAGGTGGTGCCCAGCAGACTTACCAGAGGGGGAGACCGAGGCAACGTTGGAGGATTCGAAAAAGGGATCTGCGGAACATCTACTCAGGTATGCAATCTACTTTATTTTTGGTGAATTGATACCTAAATAAACATCCCACATTAAGCAAAAAGGCCACCTTAATATTCAGAATGAGTAATGATGAGCATGAAATTAAAGGTTTGACACTCAACATTTCCCAGAGGTGGGGACATTGAATTTAATTGTTGTTACTTGGGTACTCTCAAACATGTATTTGTATGTCTGTACATGGAGGAAGGGATGGGTGGGGCAGAGAGAGCAGAACCTCTGATGGTGAGGACCTACGTCATTCTGCGGAGGTACCTCAACAGAATGCCTGCTCCAGCGATGTTGGCGGTCAAAGAGGAATGGCCTTTTCTCTTTTCTCAGAGAGGGCTTTTCTCCCACTTTGGCCTCCTGACGGACGTCAACATACTTCAGAAGCTCCAAGAGGCCCTGGGTCAGAGAGGACAGACCATCCTGCATTTCTGCCAGAAACTGGACAACCCGAAGATCAGGGAACTTCTGGCCAGCTATGATCCAGAGGGTTCGGAGAAGGCTGCCTGCATCCTCCAGCTCCTTATGGTCTACTTTAAGGAGCCTACGGAGAAACTGATGCTCGAAGTTGATGTACGTTATTTTTAATTTATTTAAAATGCTAAACGAGTGATTACATTAGGGGCGACTGAAGCTCAGTTGGTAGAGCTAGTCTTTCATCGACCGTAGGGTTGGTGGTTCGAATCCTGGCTCTGACTGTCCGCATGTCGGAAGTATCCTTGAGCAAGACACTTAACCCCCAAGTTGCTCCAAATGGGCCGAGCTGATCTGTGTTGAGCTGTAGTGCGCGGATTAGCTGTTGCCTTAGCATCACCCAGCGGGGGATACACATTGGTTTGCGGACGTCCATTTGTAAGCGCTTTGGGTGTCTTGAAAAGCGCGATATAAATGCAAGTAATTATTATTATTAGACCATTTATTATGTTCTGATTTACCTCTGACCAATGAACGATCTTCATCCTTGCATAATGTTAAATCTATGCTATTGTGTGTTACTTTGTTACAGACCTGTTCCACTGCTGCTGATGTAGTGAATACTGCAGCACTCCCAAGCACCCCCTGCTTGATCATTCAAGGTAATGTAATGTTCAGGGATGGGATTTTTCCTGTTTATACAAGATTTCCTGCTTTTCTGACCTGAATGGCTAGACTTCACTGCTGCTTTTATTCTTATTATATAATTTCACTTAGGACATCCCTGTTCTGCTCCACCATCGATGAGGGATAGGATACTGAATGGTTACTCTAAAGAGCTTAAGTGTTCCTTTGCATCGAGGGGAGAATCTGACTGAAGGCCTTCCATCTCTCCTGCACTCCATTCAAGTCCAGTCTGTGAAACGACACTTACGATACTCTTGACGCCACATGTTTCAGCGATTCGCGTTAAAATCTCTAGCCTGTTTCAATGATTCAGGGGTCTGACGAGTTGACATGTTCCCGTTCCAGCTGGGCTCGTAACCATCTACCCATAGAGGAATGAGGTTAAACCGTCTAGCCATAAAGGCAGAGGGAGGAGGGCTAGGGAGTTGCTTTGTCGTTCAGCCAGATTCTCCTATCTGCACAGGGACCTTTGATGCTTTTACAGTGACTGTTAAGTAGCCTACCTCACTGATGGTGGAGTAGAAAAGTGCTGTCCATCTGAAGTGGAGGGTTCTGTGTAATGTCCTTGCATGCTCTGTACTGTATATTTTCCTGCTTTTTGGTCCTTGGCCAATCATGAATGTTACTCGGATCTGGTATTGACATCTCTAGCTCAAGTATTATTTTTGTTTTGATTGATTCTAGGAATGTACCTATCCACAATAACGCATGACGGGGTATCTGTTCATTTCAGGTGACACAATGAAGCCTTCTGGGTGGATGCTATCCATCGAGGGACAAGTGGTAATGGGCCCACACCTATTTCTTTTGCATGGGGTAGCTGCTTTATTCAGCAGCTACTATGTCTTCAACCTCGAATATCCCGTTGGATCATGCACACTGGAGTTCATCCAAAGGTATTGTAACACTCAAACACATGATCAATGTCATCAGTAAGACTTATCATGCAAAGTTGTGTTTCACTATCTGGCTATTAAGTCCATGCCTTTCTACAGAGGCCACAAAGTAGATTAAATGCTTTGAGTATGAAGCCTGGAACCTATTATGCGAATTGGGACCACACCATCACTTGATGTTGCTGGGCTATCTTGTTAAAAAATTGAAAAAATGGTTTGATTCACATTTATAGTATGGCTTCAAAATTCGGATAAGTAAGTAAACCTTATGTTAGAGGTACCTGAGGCACTCTGCTAGGCTACAAATAATGTTATTGTGAGAGGATGATCCAACAGGTTTGGACTAGTAACAGTCGGTGTGGGAAAAGACACAGGTGAACACCTTGATAAATGCTGCCTGCAATACATGAGTCTAATTAAAACTGAAACTTATCTTTGCTTATTAACAGGTGCTTCTTGGGCATCAACCCGGAGAAAGGCTCCAAGGCAAAGAAGCGAAGCTCCATTAACCCTCACGTGAGCACCCTTCACCGGAAGCTGATAGACTTAGAATGGTCTGCATAGACTGCATGGTGTGCGGGGACAAGTCCAGTGGGAAGCATTACGGTCAGTTCACCTGCGAGGGATTATTTGTTTAAAGGATCCGTTAAGGGTTAATCTGTTTTTTATGGATAGTTGAGGTGAACTAGTTCATGTTCCTGTTTGTTTACTCTGTTGTTTACACTGTTGTTTATTTTGTCAATAAATATTCCAGTGGGCTTCCATTGATTTTACCTCATTTTTGCGTTTGGTGTTGTTTTTAATTGTACAATAAGATTACGTGCATTTTTGTAGTGCAGCTCCAGCACTTCCAGGAGGAAGCTCACACTTTGGTTTCCTGTTAAACTTGGACAGGAAACCATTGTATGAGCTTCCTCCAGGAAGTACTGGAGTTGGGGCTTACAGTTATGCACATGTATCATTGTAAATTCACAGTAAATTACTGGCTACTCCTGCATTACTTTCACAGTACACATTGTAAATTCACAGTAAATTACTGGCTACTCCTGCATTACTTTCACAATAGAAATGTAAAAGTACAGGCCCTTGTTGTAATGCATGTACAACAAAATGATGTAATTCCCCAGTAACATACTGTAATATCACAGTAATTGAAGCTGTGAAGTTACAGTATACAGTTGTACCTTTACAACAATGCATTGTAATATCATGGATGTGAAATTACAATACATTGCTGTGAAGACATTCACAGTAAATTGCTGTGAACCTTACTGTGAAAGTCATGCAACAAGTTGCCAGGTAATTATTGTGAATTCACAGTGTATGTCTTAGTTTTTAAACTTTTAACCTTTAAACTGTGTTGAAGCATTTGTAAATATGCATAGCTGGAAGTGGTTCCATGGCCAACAGCGAGACAAGACACTGTCGCCTGTATGAATTTAAGGAAATAAATAATAGATTATCATTGCTCTGACATCATAACATATTCATGCTGTTGCACTCTTGGCCGGGTCACTTTTGAAAAGGAATTGCTAACAGTAAAATCTCTTGTCCCCTATACACAGACCACTCATACCATGAAAACACACGTACATACAGTATATGCATATAATCAACTTTTATTACATACAAACAGCATTGGAAGAAACAATAACCATACAAAGTTGGGTAACATAATAGTGAAGGCCTCAAACTAAAAGGTATCTTAGTTGGTCATCTTTTGCCGGATGTTTTTTTCATGGTGGAATGTGAAGAGTGTAAGAGTTGGTGAGGTACAATACCAATACCAGACAATGCAGGAGATATTTTTATATAGATGCAGCGTTCAAAGGGAGGAGACAGTGGGATGACAATGCCAACAAAAATCTGTAAACCGTAGTGGCGTACTTCAGATTGAATGTAAAAGGTCCCCTATTATACTCTTTTTCAACTATATACAAGTCTCAGATATATACAAAACATGTCTCTGAAGTGTTGGGCTGAAACACCAAACAGATCATTGTAGCATCCCATAAACCCCTCTGTTTCAGCCCTGTTTCAAAAGTGCTGATTCTCTGTCTGTGTAAATCCTTTAAATAAATTGTGACATCATAAAGTAGCCAAAATCTGATCAGCTAATTTAAGACAGGTTTTTATATAGATGTATCAGGAAAAAAAGAGAGAATCTTTTTTCCTGAAACTTTCTGAATCTCTTATCACATATGGGACACATATTTATGTATAAAAGACGTGAAAAAGTGGATTTTGCGTAATAGGTGACCTTTAAGTTTGCATAGCTGTTTTGCTTGCAGTGCGGATTATTTGGGAAATAATTTCCTTATTAGTTAAAATAGGTATTCCACCCTTCCAAACGTCACCACTGACACAGCAGAATAAAACAATTAGATATTTTAATTAGCTTTGGACTGCTGTATTCGCCAGTTGGAAACACAACGAGGTGAAGAGGGTCGAGAAGCCATCCGTGTGTTTCAGCCAAAGCTGAAGCAGCACTGCTCATAGCTGGATGGGACAGTGGATTATTTTGTATTCTGGGAATTTTTATTTCTTTTAAGAGATTTTTAACGTGTGTTTATCACTTGTTTTATCTTATAATAAATAAAATCTTTGTTGACCTTCACCCCTGTCTGCTTGCTGTTGTGGATCAGCAAAACTCCCCAGTAGGAATTATGTTTATTCAATTAAACCTGTAGCAGTAGCTGTATTGTGTATGCTCCTTTGGTAGTCCATACAAAGGAGACAGCCTTTCCTCTACATGCTGTTTCCACTGAACAAACAACTCAACCTCCAGCTTTGCTCTATCTAGTGTTCGAGGGCATGAAAAAATAAGCACAAGGTTAAAATTCGGCATGTGTCTTCATGATGATGTCCTCAAGCTACAGAATAGAAAGAGGGACATCAAGAAAGGTGGAGCAAAAGACGTTTTACATACACAGAAAAGGATTCAAAACAATACAGAAAAGGGAAAACCCCTTAAAAATGATATTATGTCCTTCAAATGTAAGATGATCTGATTGGTTTTCTGATTCAACATCCCCAAGCCTAACTCTAGATGTATCTGCATCATTCTTCACATTGACTTAATAAGAAATCCAACTGCGCATACATTTTGTTTGCATGCAGTGTGAACAAACCATAACAAGCGAAACAGCCGTTAGCATTTAGTTCATAGCCCGATTCTGGCAAAAAAATAGGTACAGACATTTTCCGACATTTTCCGATTCACCAAACATTGTGTACCGGCGAGGAAAGTGCGTACGGCACTTCCTACCCTTTATAAATCACAATCGACTCAAAATGCGGCGCAGCTTTTGTTGGCTTCACGTGACGCCCATATTTGCCTATAAATAGTCAAAGAAACGCCCATTCATTCATTCATTCAGACTGACTGCATGAAGAAGATCGCAGGAAATGACGACAGAACAGCTAAAAAAGACGTCTCACACCGTGTCAGATTTTGGTTATTTTGGGGAGGTCGAGATAAATCATATTGTTTGGTGGATGCAGTTCGAACCAGAGTAGCAGCATGGAGGTCGGATCGTCACCAAAATAAATAAATAAGTGGTCCGAAAAAGGTTAATGACAAAATAAATACACATAGCCTTCCTCAGGCAGTGTGTTTGTACCGGGGACAGGAGACCCCCCTTGATGAGAAACTCTTAAGAAATGATCGGGGAATCCCTCCGGAGTGGACTCATGATGACAGGATCTGAATTATGTTTTTGTATTTGGTGGTTTCTGTTCTAGCTGCCGATCAGCAACTATATATCCTAATCCACCAGTTAAAGGAAATAGAACTAATGTGTTGTGTTATATATAGGGCCGGGACTTGATTAAAATCTAAATTATCTAATTAATTAGAGGTTTTGTAATTAATTAATCGAAATTAATCGCATTTTTAATCACATATAAATATTTGACCTGAGAACAGTGAGAAGATGTCAATAAAGTGTGCCGTCACACAGAGGTAATTTGAATTGCTTGCCGAGGTCCAATGATCCCCAGTCAGGGCAACACATTCGGCTTCCTCCAATAAATTCTCTTTATCTTCCTTTTCATTGTCATAAAGCTGCTGGATTCTTTTTGTCACTGTCTTTCTGCATGGCAGCTCATATGTTGTGTCAGACGATGCAATCTGTAGTACCTTTTGCAGCCCCTTATCTTCTACCACTCCAAGTGGTCTACAGTCGAGTGCAATCCAGTGAGCTGGTTATTTTTTCAGACGTGGACTTAGTTATCCTGGCCCTGAAACCAGTCATCTGGTTGGGTGTGGGTCATGCTTGTCAACCCTCCCGATTTTCGCGGGAGACTCCCAATTTCATTGCCCTCTGCCGGTTTCCTCCCGGGGTCATATTTCTCCCGCATTTCTCCCGATTTCTGACAAAATCAGATTTACACACGACTGCTTCCACTCTGACTTTAATACAGCTACACCATTGTTTGGTTTCCATGGTAACACGTCTCTTTAGTAGCGCGCGCAACTCAAAGTCTGAGAGGGTGAGGCAGATATTCACAGAAAACAGAACAAGAATCGACAACTACTCTACTCTCTGCTCACTCCTTTCCTGTAAAATGCAGGTCCAGCCCACACATATGCTCCATCAAGGACGGTGCTACAGGCCGCAAGGCAGTGCACTTACAACTACAATAAGCATGTTAATGTTAATCTAACAGCTCCGGCAATCCACTAGCACACCCCCCCCCCCCCCCCCCCCCCCCAATTTTGCATTTTGAAATGCTCCCGATTTCTGAGGGCAACTGTGGTGTGGGTCCTTGTACTCGGAGTCGGGCTAACGTCCACGCTAGCTTCCACGCTAGCTGCTATATGTTTTGCATTGAGGTGATACTTGAGGCTTGATGTGCTGCGGTGATATGCAAATTCCTTTTTGCATAATTTGCATACAACCGTGCTCTTATCGACGCTTCCATCCGTCCGTTTTTAAAACAAAATGTCCAATCCACGGGGCCAACCAAAGCGGTCTCATCAGCTTCTTCGTTCATGTTTGACTATTGTTCACTGTGGTTTGTTGTTGTCTGAAGTCATGAACGTTAGTTGGTGCTCCAGTATAATCGGTATGCCTGAAACTCATCCAGTGAGAAACGTTCCGCAGGGCAAAAATAAGTGCGATTAAAATGCGTTAATTTTTTTAACGCGTTAATGTTTGTGTAATTAATTAATCTTAATTAACGCGTTAAAGTCCCGGCCCTAGTTATATATTAGCTGTACAATTTACCACATATAGTGTTCTTAGTTTCCATACCTCCTGTGTTTTACGAGCGACTTATAAAGTCTTGGCAAACGGCATAAAACACGATTAAAAGTGATAGTATATAAAACCATGCTCGTATCTACAACCTATAGAAATGCAAAACGGCGTCCATTTAGACGTAATTCTGTCCTCCTGCTTACCGCATCATTTATGAGACAACATTTCATAACATTAACACAACATATTTGAGGTGGTTTTAAATAACAAATCCGTATTTATTTATTCCTCCAAGTTTGTTTTTTTTGTGCACTGAGGAGTCGCAAACAGGCGTTTGTTTAATCATTTTAAGCATCCAGCAGGGATTTCTCTGTGACCTTGATGGGATTGAGTTTGCATGGAAAGTTCATGTTGCAGGCGAGTAAATGACAAAATGCTTTTAGGCGCCTTGCAGGAAGTCTGAACGACACGCTGTGTCAGAGCCACACAAAGGAAATGTGGGAAGTCAAGCAGGTGACTGTCTGATGCATCATTTATTAGTGAGTGATAATGGAAATTCAACGTTATCTTACTCCACAATACAACAGGATAAACATGGGAGGCGGATATGTTAGCCATTTTACTATAAGAAAATGAGAGATTAAGTGATTATTTGTATAGTTCTGAGTGGCGTCAGATTTATATTAGAAAGATGAGAGGTTTCTTCACATGCAGTCAAAGAAGGCAGGCAATCAGATAAAGAACAGTGAATGCAGCAACACTCCCAACTATAGGCCATTGTACCATTGTATAATTTGCCTATTGTCCGTTTTTGTGAGATTTGCCAGAATTGTTCAATTGTGATGGAGGTGTATACGTTTTGAAGCGACACTTCCCCGACACAAGAAACGCCTGGCCCATGATGAAAATATCGATCTATGGTTATATTCTTCCTGAAACCAAAAGAGCATTACCACACAGTTGATGGAACAGCATTCAAAACAAATATATTGAATTCCTTCACTTTGCATAGTTTGCGCAAACAATTAAACCATAGTAAAGCATTTGAATGAATATTTATAAGCTAATAGTTTCAATATAAATTATTATGTTTAAGGGTTGGATAGACATTATATTTAAATCTATCTACCTCTTAGCAAAACAGTAACATGTCCCCCATTGTCCCGCACAAACGTGCTCTTTGTCCCACATGTGGCCTGTTGGCACCTGGTCACCCTCGTTCTGAGATGAAACAAAATTACAACTCTGTCCTCCTCTCCACCTTCAAAATGTACACATTGAGAGAACAGCCCTTGATTATTGCTACAGGAGACGGCTAACTCAAACTTTAGGTCAACACATGTTAAGATAATTAATTAATTATAATAACCAATTCTCAGAGTTTCAGCAGTTTGGTACAGTTTTGTTATTCTTGCGTCGCAGTTGGTGAGCATCTGGCTTTTTTATAACTGATGACTGCACATTTATATTGTATGGTCACAATAGAAGGGGTGAAATGCCGCCCACTATTCCTTTTGAGCAGGTGGCTAGACATTAAACATTGCACCTTTTTAAATATTCATCAGTATATGTGCCTTACTTCTCAGTCATTTGTATTGGGGCTGTATTATATGATTTAATATTCATATAATATAACGTGATATAAAGACATTCAAACTTATAATTTGTCATTAATGTGTGTGTGTGTGTGTGTGTGTGTGTGTGTGTGTGTGTGTGTGTGTGTGTGTGTGTGTGTGTGTGTGTGTGTGTGTGTGTGTGTGTGTGTGTGTGTGTGTGTGTGTGTGTGTGTGTGTGTGTGTGTGTGTGTGTGTGTGTGTGTGTGTGTGTGTGTGTGTGTGTGTGTGTGTGTGCGTGCGTGCGTGTTAAGGCTTGGTTGGCTCAGAGTTCCATTACACAACTTTTTCTTGAACTGGAACCATGGTCTAAAATAGTTTTGTATAAAACAAGAGTACAAAAAACAAATTTCCTGAATGAGAGGCACAAAACTCTCTCTGCTGATGCTCCAGTGCCGGGGTCTGAGCAAACATTAGTTTTGCATTCTGTATAAAGCAAATGTATTCCTAAGTAGCTGTTATCGGAGCTTATTACACCGCTTAGCTGAATACTTCATTCTGATTGGTCTATTTGGACATCCCAGAAGTGTGCTATTTTTTGCTAGCAGACTTCTAGTAATCTGTGGTCAACAAACATTAGAGCGCAAGAGAAGGAACTTCCAAAGAAATCAACAAAAGAAGACAGACAGGAAGTAAACAATTAAGGGAACAGCAGAAGGAGACTGACAGGAAGTAAACACTAAAGGGAACAGCAGATGGAGACAGACAGGAAGTAAACAATTAAGGGAACAGCAGAAGGAGACAGACAGGAAGTAAACACTAAAGGGAACACCAGAAGAAGACAGACAGGAAGTAAACAATTAAGGGAACAGCAGAAGGAGACAGACAGGAAGTAAACAATTAAGGGAACAACAGAAGAAGACAGACAGCAAGTAAACAATTAACGTAACAGCAGAAGGAGACAGACAGGAAGTAAACAATAAAGGGAACAGCAGATGGAGACAGACAGGAAGTAAACACTAAAGGGAACAGCAGAAGAAGACAGACAGGAAGTAAACACGAAAGGGAACAGCAGAAGAAGACAGACAGGAAGTAAACAATTAAGGGAACAGCAGAAGGAGACAGACAGGAAGTAAAAAATTAAGGGAACAGCAGAAGGAGAGAGACAGGAAGTAAACACTAAAGGGAACAGCAGAAGAAGACAGACAGGAAGTAAACACTAAAGGGAACAGCAGAAGAACACAGACAGGAAGTAAACACTAAAGGGAAAAGCAGAAGGAGACAGACAGGAAGTAAACACTAAAGGGAACAGCAGAAGAAGACAGACAGGAAGTAAACAATTAAGGGAACAGCAGAAGAAGACAGACAGGAAGTAAACACTAAAGGGAACAGCAGAAGAAGACAGACAGGAAGTAAGCACTAAAGGGAACAGCAGAAGGAGACAGACAGGAACTAAACAATTAAGGGAACAGCAGAAGGAGACAGACAGGAACTAAACAATTAAGGGAACAGCAGAAGGAGACGGACAGGGAGTAAACATTAAAGGGAACAGCAGAAGGAGACAGACAGGAAGTAAACAATTAAGGGAATAGCAGAAGGAGACAGACAGGAAGTAAAAAATTAAGGGAACAGCAGAAGAAGACAGACAGGAAGTAAGCACTAAAGGGAACAGCAGACGAAGACAGACCGGAAGTAAACACTAAAGGGAACAGCAGAAGGAGACAGACAGGAATTAAATAATTAAGGGAACAGCAGAAGGAGACAGACAGGAAGTAAACAATAAAGGGAACAGCAGAAGAAGACAGACAGGAAGTAAACACTAAAGGGAACAGCAGAAGAAGACACTAAAGGGAACAGCAGAAGGAGACAGACAGGAAGTAAACAATTAAGGGAACAGCAGAAGAAGACAGACAGGAAGTAAACACTAAAGGGAACAGCAGAAGAAGACAGACAGGAAGTAAACACTAAAGGGAACAGCAGAAGGAGACAGACAGGAAGTAAACACTAACAGGATCATATGCGCTCTGCAGTGTTTAAAGACTGGTTAATGGAAAAGAAAATGTGAACAGACAGTTACAGAAAACCTCCAGTGCTGCCGTAACTTTAAGTTACGGTGCTGTTGCCGCTGTTCAAGCCCTTGGCACCCCGTGAAACAGACCATGTGTATCTGAGTGAGAGCAATACAATCAATTTCACATCAATAACATCTCCCTAATTTTCCCTTACTGAGTATAATAATGTCATGCACAGTTAAAAGGACCGCCTATGTTAGTCTGTCCACCGTGTGTATTTGATGAATATAAATGAAATGCTTTAGTAATTAAGAAATCATGTTATAATTAACACATTATTGTTTTTATTTCCCAAGAAGTAATTAATAGTGTTTTGAATAGATTATTATTTTTGATATTTTAATCAATTGACAGCACTTCTACACATATAGTATACCTTATGTGAGGTATATATTAATACATAATTTGTTTAGTACAGTATCCGGTATTTGTGGGTTATCTGTCGCCACTTTTTAATAGCGAGTAGCTGGCTCCTCCACATTAACTTCTTCATTTCTGAAAATAACAAACATTAATCCTAGGGGTTAGGGCTATTTAGAGTTTCCGAAACAATAAAAAAAAAGTGCCAACAGATAACCCACAAGTGTCCAGTATCCTGTTCATAAAGTTTGATATCTACAAGCTGCACTTTTGCAGAAGAAGTCTGTCACCGTTCACCATCACCATCACCAGCGTCACTTAACTCAGGGTCAAGAATGCCTTTCCACACTTGAGTTTGGTTGAAATCATATCCTATTCAAGGCTGCCTTGGTTTGAAGCACAATAGCTTTGAGTTTCCTGTTATGCAGGGGTCTGGAGGACTTCTTTTCTGCTCCCACTACTTGTCTTTACTATTTGGCCTCTTTCACAATCTCAGCATCCGCAGTACTGACTCCAACTCTAAAAACTCTCTTTCATTTAATCAATAACTGCGTACAAGTGGAGAATGACGTCAATGATCTTATATTAAACGTTTAAAGATTTCCCCAGCCTATCAGCATCGCCGCAGCATTGTGAGTCACTTTGTATATCTACTCAACGAGGTGACAATAAAGTCTTCCTCCACCAAGAAGGTTTATTTATGGTGGTGATGGCAGTTTTTCTCAACGGCTGCTATGGTTACCTTCACACCAGATAGTGTAGAGCTCAGGTTGGCGGTGTTGTTGTCACTTGTTCGCTCACCTCACTCTGATAGAGGCGTGTGTGGTGAGGATGATGATGGTGATGATGCATGGAAAAGCCTATGGAGGTTTACCAATCATGCACTTTGTCAGCATCTCTGTCAAGGTGTGACGTGTGTTTCAAGACATACAGGAGCATGTGCTGATTGAGAGCAGGGAAATGGAAAAACTATGAGGACATTTATTATATCATGGCCATTGAACACAAGACAAACAATATGAGGTTATTATCTGTGTTTCGAAGTAATTGTGCTGTAAATCATCTCAAAAGGTTTAACTGTGTGCGTGTGTGTGTGTGTGTGTGTGTGTGTGTGTGTGTGTGTGTGTGTGTGTGTGTGTGTGTGTGTGTGTGTGTGTGTGTGTGTGTGTGTGTGTGTGTGTGTGTGTGTGTGTGTGTGTGTCCAACAACATCTGGGAGTAGTACGCTCGTGTTCTGTGGGAGATGCAGGTGTATCCAGGTTACTGGGGAATGTAAATGCAAACATGGCTACTCAAACAGGAAGGGGGGGCATTTATGAAACCCAGGGCGACACACTTCATTGAGTATTGTTGGAGAGCGTGTGTGTGGTGTGGTGTGTGTGTGTGTGTGTGTGTGTGTGTGTGTGTGTGTGTGTGTGTGTGTGTGTGTGTGTGTGTGTGTGTGTGTGTGTGTGCGTGCGTGCGTGCGTGCGTGCGTGCGTGCGTGCGTGCGTGCGCACGCGTGCGTGCGTGTGTGGATGATACCTGTTGGAATGTTTTTTGTTCTTCCTCATCGAGTTATAGGGTTGTTGTTGTTGTTGTAGTTGTTGTTGAGTAAGAATCAAACCTGACCTCTGTGGTCCGTTCTAACTCTGCTGCTTATGTGCTTCGGTTCCTTTGGATCTTTTGCAGACCAAACAACAGCAGCTCCACTGAGTGTGTGTGTGTGTGTGTGTGTGTGTGTGTGTGTGTGTGTGTGTGTGTGTGTGTGTGTGTGTGTGTGTGTGTGTGTGTGTGTGTGTGTGTGTGTGTGTGTGTGTGTGTGTGTGTGTGTGTGTGTGTGTGTGTGTGTGTGTGTGTGTGTGTGTGTGTGTGTGTGTGTGTTGGGGGGGGGGGTGTGTGGGGGTGAGTGTGTGTCAAAAGCCTAAGGAGTGGATTAATCATTTATCTGAGAAAGAGCAGAAACAAACCGAGCCGTGTCCTTCAGGAGGAGAGCGGGAACATCACAGTCTTCTTTGGTTTGCACGGCCGTAAGCTGCTCAGAGATCCTCCTCTTCACTGACTCATCTGACTGTAAGACTAAAGTTTAACAACAGAGAATCTGAGTCTAAAACAGTATGAAAGGTGAATGTCTAAAAACAAGCCTAATATACAGGGTTGGGAGGGTGACTTTAAAAATGTATGCTGTTATATTTACTAGTGACCTCTACAAAAAAAAGTAATCAGTAACCTGATCTGAGTATCAAAATGTAAAATTACAAAAGAAGAAACCAAAATATTTAGGATTAAAAATGATTTTATCTATAGGAAAAGCTGCCTGTCATGAAGCATATTCAGGCAGTAGCCTATACACCAACACTGAAACACATGAGCACATATTACAGTTTGAAAAAGCAGAAATAAAATCTGAGGTGACCGAAAATGCTCCGTTTTAGTTTAGTAGACACAGTTAAGCTCACATACTATTTTATGAACATATAAATTCACCTGCTGAATTAAAAACAGAACAAATGAACCAAAGAAAGTGAAAACCATAAAGCAGATTCAGGCAGTAGAAGTATAGATTCACTCTTAAAGTATTAGCCTACAGAACAGAACAGTTCACAGAGAAGAGAGAACATCTGATCCTTTACAACAGACACTATATGATCTTTTTAGTTTGTTACTAACACTGTAATCCTTTTTTAAATGTACCAGTAATCTGATTTCATAATTTTCTTTAGACTAACTGTAAGGGATTACTGATGTAATTGTATCCTGATTACATGAAACCATTACATGTAATCTGTTATTCCTATACCATCTTTAAGGACTTTGATGTCATTTTTTTGACGTGGACTTCAGAGGTCAGAGTTAACTGTGTCTCCACGGTTTGATTCATATTTGATGTCTTGCTACTTCCTGTGAACCTCACAGGTGTGAGTGTGGTGGATGACTCTTAGTCTTCATGTGATTTCAGGTGGTCTTCTTCACTGAAATGTTGTGTAGTGAGAGCAGTGGTGAAATAAAATGATGTACGTTTACCCAATTATCATATTTAAATAAAATATTGGGTTACTTGCACTTTACCATTTTAATTTAATGCTACTTTATATTTCTACTCCAATACATCTTGGAAGCTAATATTATACTTTTTATTGTACATTCATCTGGCAGCTTTACTTACTTTACAGATTTTGATTATAAGCCAATGGCAAATATATATAAAATAATACATGTAAATCAACTAATAAATAAACTTGTCATATAATTATGGGTTAAAGTCAGGTTAAAGTATCCAGAAGCAGTATGCACATTAATTAAAATAAGCTCAATCTTTACCGGCTGTGATTTGAATGCACATTAATGCATATTCATACAGTATCAATGATTCTGTAATGGGCCATTATGCTGAACAAGAACTGTTAGTTTTGGTTATTTAAGTATATTTTGATGGCAATAATTTTGCACTTCAGTAACATTTTTGATGGCAATAATTTTGCACTTCAGTAACATTTTTAATGCCAGACTTTTTCGTGAAACAAAGCGTGTTTTCAATTTGGAATGCTACGGTTGTATATATATACTGTATATAAACTCTAAGTACCTCTATCACCACTGAGTAAGAGAGAGATTAGGTCCTCTGTTTGATCCAAAATCAGGCGAACCAAAAACCAAATCAAATCCATGTTCAATCGTCACACACGTACACAGGACCGCACACAGTCACATTTAGTCTCTGCATTTAACCCATCCTATTATTAGTAGCAGTGGGATGAATACATATATTTACTCAGAAGGCAACAACACTAAACAACATATTTTGAAAATGTGCCTGTTGTTATTCTATATGTTTTCAGTATTATCCCAACATCCCATATAAAGACCAAAACCGGCAGTGTGCTGGTCTGCCACTCAATGCTCTATGACTCTCTGTCTCTGATTAGTTAGTTGAGTGGCTCTGTAATGATTGGTCAGCCCATTAGAGATGTCCTGCCCATTAGCCAATCATGTACAATGTGTTGGAGCACTGGCCAAATTAACGTGTTACATAGTGATGTCACTATATTACAGAAGTAAACAAAGGAGTCCAATGGACGTGTTTCAGGATGTTTGTGGGAGAGAAACTCCCTCTGCAGGGAACACAGGGATGTTATCCTTTGCAGACCGTACATGCACAGAAACCTAGAACACACTACAGGAGAGGGAAACCCCCCAAAACCAGAATAGGACAATTGTTAAGTCTTCTCTATCACATTACAATAATTGATACTGACTGGATCCATGCATGATCAAAGACAGTATTGTCTGACAGAAAGAGCCAATAAATCAATACAGGAGCCACCACCCTCTTACACTAAGCATCATATCAAAACATAGATGGAAGAAAAGAGGAGGACCACAAAAAGAAATCCCACTCCAGGTTGCTTAGGAACATATGGCGAAGTGACGAAGCCTCATTAGAAAAGGAGATAACGTGATGCTCAAACACTTACCATTGGAGCCTTGGAGAGGCGAGTAAAATAATTAATTAAATCAGAGCTCCTTCATCATACGGAGCATGCTCTAAAGTCAGCAGCACCGATCTGAGGTAGCCTTCTTTCTTTCTTCTTTCATTATGCTTTTTGGCTTTCCCTCTCCTGTAGTGTGTTCTAAAGGTTTTCGTGCAAGTAAATGTTCTGCAAAGGCTGAAATCCCTGTGTTACCTCCAGAGGGAGTTTCTCTCCCACACACTCCCCCCTTGCCTGAAACGCCTCCATTTGACTCCTTTTTTTACTTCCTGAACATAGTGACATCACTAAGTAACACTCCTGCATGCACTACAGCAGGGGTATTCAACTAAAATTCAACGAGGTCCAGTTAGAGAAAATCTCCCCCATGCAAACGTCCGGAGCTTCAAAATGTCTAACTTGCTTTATGAATTAATGTGATATATATTGAAGTAGCCTGTAGCTTTATCAACGTCTGCATGTAATCAATAACTGACTGCCAATCAAATAAAGAAAGTACAATTCATAAACAATATTTATTGTCAATTAACATTGAACTATACAGATATACAGTAAATACTGTGGACATGTGTAATGTTCCTCTCGGGCTGCATTTATAAATAAAATAGAGAAAATAAATAAAATAGCTTTTCAAAATATGTGCTTCTTAAAAGTGCTTAATTTTAGATAAATAAAATAAAGTGTAGCAGCAGCTCGAGTTTCCCTTTTTCTTTGTTAACCGTTTCACATCATGACTTAACAGTTTCAGACGATTATAGAACAATATCAGTCTTTACACATCATAACAATTGAGCAGTTTTAAAGTTTCTCTTTCTTTCCCTCTAATATTGCAGTCCCTCACTCACTTTGTTTTGTTCAGTGCGAGAATTGAACTGGAGCTTGTCCTGCCAGGAGTTTAAATCTGGGCTGAAATGGTGTCAGGGCCATTCTCATACACACATGCGAGGTTGGTTAGCCTCGGTTAGCCTGCCCTGGAACGATATTTAGTTTTGATTTTGATCCTGGTCGACTGATCATATTGGGCTCTGAGACTGCTTATTTTTTGTGACCTCAGTTCTGACTTGAGAGGGAATGTTTGGTCAAACACTTTGTGTTTTGTCTCATAGTGGCATTTTGGCACTTTTAATGAGCGCCACAGTCTCTGAACAAATGAGACACACTGGCTCTGTGCTCCCAATGGGCAGGATGAGCATGAATGAGTCCGCTCAGGGTTAAAAGCCACTTTCCTCTTCTTGGAGAGCGCCATGTCTAATTATTTGTCTCTCCCTGTCTGCCAATGACTCCGCCCTCTCTTTCTTCCACTCATACCTCTCGGACCGGACACAGTTTGTCACACACGCTGGCTGCAGCTCCCCCTGTGCTTCTGTCAACCATGGAATCCCCCAAGGCTCGGTGCTCGGTCCCCCTCTATTCACAATATACATCCTTCCGATTGGTGATAACATCCGCAGCCATGGTCTCTGTTTCCACTCCTACGCCGACGACACCCAACTGTACATCAGCACAAAACCCTCTGCCCATCTTCCCCCTCAGTCACTAATCAACTGCCTACACGAAATTAAAACCTGAATGAATACCAACCTACTCAAACTTAACAGTGATAACACTGAGCTCATGGTTGTGGCCCCCAAGGCACTGCTCGGGAAGGTTGGAGATCTGCTCCTCAAAATCTACGATTCCATCATCTCCCATCCCCTCAGGTCCGCAACCTTGGAGTTGTCTCATTTCAAAACCACATCAAGTCCGTTTCAAAATCAGCCTTCTTCCACCTCAGAAATATTTCAAGACTCCGGCCATCACTGTCCGACTCTGTTACTGAGAAGCTGATACATTGTTTCATTACCTCATGCCTTGACTATTTTAACGGACTCCTGTCCGGGGTTCCCAGCAAAACCCTGAACAGGCTCCAGTACATCCAAAACTCAGCTGCCAGGGTTCTCACACGCACCAAGCCCTGGAAGCACATCACCCCCACTCTCTTCAACCTCCACTGGCTCCCGGTCAAGTCCCGCATCACTTACAAACTCCTCCTCCTCACCTACAAATCCTTCCATGCCCTCTTCCCTCGGTACCTCACAGATCTCCTCCCCCCATACATCCCGTCCCGCACCCTTCCATCCTCAGACTCCGGCCTGCTCTCCATTCCACCTTCACGCCTCTGCACCTTCGGGGACCGTGCCTTCAGTGTCGCTGCCCCCACCCTCTGGAACTCCCTCCCTGCAGAAATCCGCAACGCCCCTTCTCTCAACATCTTCACATCAACCCTTAAAACTCATCTGTTCAACATCGCCTTCCAACAATAACTTAATCTCTCCCCCACTTACACTTCCATTTCTGCCCCCTGTTTTATGTTTATGTTTTTTTATGTTTTATGTCTTGTCCTTGTATGTTTCTCTGTAAAGCGACTTTGAGGTTATGAAAGGCGCTATATAAATTCAAATAATTATTATTATTATTAACTCGCCTGTTCACTCTCCTCTCTGTCTTCTCTCACTTTATCGCCAACTCTTCTCTTCACTCACTTTCCTCTCTGCGGGTGTTTCTCAATGTCGAGTACGCTTGCTTGGTAGCACATGTCTTCCGAGTCACTTGCTTCAGAAACGAGGCAAGAATACTTCCTCGCATTCGGAAAACGAAGAGTGGAACAGGCGAGCAAGTGTTCAGGTGTGCGTCACACATTTTCCGCCACAGAATTGGGGAAGTTGGTCCGTGCGCAAAGAATTGTGGGGATTTTAAGACCGCGGAGTCTACACATATGCAGCCTCGAAATTTCTCGCTACGAAGTACGCCGGGCTCTGTAGAATTCCAAGTATGCTGGACATTGGAACAGTCCTTCAGCGGCACTCGATGACGTAGTATGCTTGAAATAGTGGCTCTGGAGCAGCTTTACTCGACATTGAGAAATACCCCGCTTCTCTCTGCCGCTCTCTCGTCTCTTCTTCTGTGTTTCTCTCCCTGTATCGCTCACTCGTCTCTTTCGCCCCCTGTCGGCAGCGGTTAAAATAGAATCGCCCCGTCAAAATAGAAATCCCCTATTAATGTATTGATTATAGGTCCGGGTCCGTATAGCTCTGGGTCCAGGTCCGGACCGCGGTCTGCCTGTTACTGAACTATGCACTACATGATAGACTAAGGGGCGGGACATCTCTAAGCGGTTGACCAATCACGACAGAGCCGGCCAGCTAACCAATCACAGCAGACTGGGCTCTGGTTTAAGACAGAGGGTGAAAAGAGGTGCTGCAGCACAGGCAATATGAGACAAATAATAAAAAGCTTTTTGAACAACAGAATGTGTCCTCTTTAACTCTTAAATCTAAGGAATCTGGATTTTCAAAACTGTGTCTAACAATGAAGAATTAAATAAATCAAATGTCGTGTAACCGATTCAAAGTCAATGAAGGCTATTTGAACACACTACATGATCAGGATGCAAAAAAAGGTAACTGTATTCCCTTACAGTTATGTAAAAAAAAAGACTTAATCAGATTACGGTTACATTTCTAAAAAAGTAAGGATTACTAGCAGGATTACAATGTTACAAACTGAAACTACAGTTTAAAAAGCAAAATAAAAATCCGATCTTTTTACAACAAACACAATACATTGTTGTTTATTTAAAAAGGAATGTACACTTAATTTTGATAATGTATTTTTGAATATAACTGTAAGGGAATACAGTTACCTTTTCTTGTATCCTGATGACGTAATCCCAAACCTGGACATTGGTGGAACAAATAATATTTGAAATTTGGCATAGTTCTTTGGCTGTACATGTGATCATTTTTCCTTTGCAGATAATACATCCCAGCATACTTCTCCAGACTGTTGAGCGGAATCATCTGTGTCAAGATGACATGCTGGGTAAAATACCTGTATATATTCCAGCTCTGACACAGCTTTGTTCGATTTTTTTTTTTTAAAGCATAGAATGAAAATCCTGAAGTAGAACCAGGATTTTCTTTCTGTTAATGTAGGACAAATTAAGCCAAACAAATATATATCATGGTAACCATAGTAACCATGTTCCACACAGTTCTGGTACAGATCCATGAGCATTACTGTGAGATGAGAGTTGAGCACTGCATTCAGTGTTTTCAGGGTCGGCCTCTCACTGAGAAGGGTCACTGACTGGAGAAAAGAAGAGCTTCTCTTTTCAGAACACTGAATCCATCATATATCCAGCAACAGGAAGTGATGTCACACAACTCTGTCTAAATAGCTTCATTCCTGGCTGTCCCCATTGAAAAGTGAAGTCTGTATGGATATATAAGCGGTTTGTAAATTACTAAGTCAAAGTATATAAACGTGAATTAATCATGTACAGACAGTATAATCATAAAGTGTCATAGGGATGATTTGTATGGCCTTTTTTGTAATTGTAAAAAAAAATTGAAAATACTGTGGAGATTTTCTGCTATTTATTCATAGACCAAACAATCAAATTGAGAAAAAAATCAGCAAATTAATTAATAATAAGCAGACTATATGATAAGTAGAGTATTTTCTGAAATATTATCACTTTATTCTCATTGAATCACAACTTTATTCTATAGGCCTTATATTTTTTGTCAAAAAGATCGCCCTTTGGTCAGTCGTTAATATTAGGGTTATAATAAAAATAATAATAATAATAATAATAATAATAATAATAATAATAATAATAATAATAATAATAATAATAATAGGTTGTGTGATGTGAGGAGACTGTACAGTTCTGGAACAATTTGCACATATTGTACAGAATCACATTTTAATTTAATAAAAAAACTTTTTAGATAGATTTCCACACTAGAAAACAGTATATATATATATATATATATATATATATATATATATATACTGTTTTCGGAAATATGTCGGAATGACAAAGATCCTCAGTGAAGCACAAGCCCATGTTTCTCACTACATACAACTTATTAAAAGATCAGTTCAATGCAACTAATGTCGTCTCAGTGTTCTTGCATGATGTTAAAATTGGTTTGCCATGAATTTAGTGATGGATTGTAAACATTTGAAATGTAGCATTTAAGTGTTTCTCAGTCACAAGGTTGTTGTTTTAATAAATCAGACACTGATGGTGCAGCACTGTACTGTACCTCTTTATATAAGCATTAGTAGTAATATTCATCCCGCTTTCGTCTCATTAGTATGCATAAAAAGTGACAGTTCACACCTCCCCCCATTATGCAAATGAGCTAAGTCCCGCCTCCCCTTTGATCGAGGTGTGAGATCTCAAGTAGGTGTGATATCCCAAGTAGGTGTGAGATCCGTCGATAGGAGGGGGGTGATGTGTATTCACAGGTGTGAAAATCCCCCACTGTTGCGCCTTATGGTGAATAATAAAAATTAAAAAAAATTAAATAAAAATAAATGCTGTTTCAATCACATTAGTATGCATAAAAATTGACAGGTGGGCCCGCCCCCAAGTGTGTGTGTGTGTGTGTGTGTGTGTGTGTGTGTGTGTGTGTGTGTGTGTGTGTGTGTGTGTGTGTGTGTGTGTGTGTGTGTGTGTGTGTGTGTGTGTGTGTGTGTGTCTGCGTGTGCGTGTGCGTGTGCGTGTGTGTGTGTGTGTGACGGTCTCCCCTAACCCCTGCTGTGGACCGGGGCTACATCAAATCTTATTTTAGCCCCTAAAGAAAAGCCCACCATAAACATAATAATTAAAAATAGTATTGATGTATGTTACCACTTTCCTTCTTCATCAGACAGTGGGCTGACTGTGTGAGCCTGGCCCTGCCCCCTCCTCCCCCTTCCTGCCATCTTATCACTAGACAGAGGGGGGATGTAATTTAAAAACATTTACCTTACACTTGTATTTGTTCTCTCGAAAACACAGTGTCTGTAAAGGTGGGGGAGACTGTCTCCCCCCTTCCTACCATCTGCCAACTACTCTACTCTCTGCTCACTCCTTTCCTGTAAAATACAGGTCCAGCCCACACATATGCTCCATCAAGGACGGTGCTACAGGCCGCAAGGCAGTGCACTTACAACTACAATAAGCATGTTAATGTTAATCTAACAGCTCCGGCAATCCACTAGCACACCCCCCCCCCCCCCCCCCCCCCCCCCCCCCCCAATTTTGCATTTTGAAATGAGGACTAAAGGTTGGCAAGTATGTTTTACAGTGATATCCATGGGCGCGGGAAGGGGGGTGCTGAGGGCGCTGCAGCACCCCCTAGCGGCAGGCAGGGGGTGCGGAGCTCCCCTGTCTGAATTATTATTTGACGGTTATTGCTGGAGCAGCAATAACCGTCAAATAATAACCGCTGTGCATAATCTGTGTAATATGTAGCCAATAAATTCCACATTGTTGGTAAAATAATATTTTGGCCTGCCCCGAATGTTTTTTCTGTAGCCCCGGACAATTCTACCTCAATAATATAATACATTAACCGTGCTTTACGTGAACCTCATCAAGACACTAGAAAGGACGGCAGGACTGTAATTTTCCGTGTTCAGTGAATGCAACAGAGGCAAGACACCAGACCAATCAGAGAGTTGCATGGAAATAAAAGTGTGCTTGTGTCATTCAAGCTCGCGGCTCTGTGTGTTTGTGCGGAAATAGTGCATTTAGTGTGTGTGAGAGAGGGGGAGAGAGAGAGGGACCGGTGCCAGCAGCAGGGACCGTGTTGTTAGCATCTGGTTAGCTAGCTGCACTAACGGACATACGGAGCTATTTGTTCCACAACAAGCTGGAGGAGAGCTCTCCTCTCAGACTGAGAGGCTCAGGTGAGCTAAAGGACTCTCTGAGTGTTTAGTAACTTTAGTCTAAGTTATCTCAGTGGATCTCAAACGGTTTGGTCAAAAATTATTCAAAAGATTATTTCCGCGGCACACCTTCATATGATCATTATAGTTGTAAAAAAAAATAAGAGAATAAAGGAAAAACAGTTATGAAATACTATATGGCAGTAAAACAATAATACAGTTTGAAAGGGGAGTGATTTGTAAAATATCCATAAAGAAAAAGAACATCTGCTTACAGTTGTGTTTCATCTGGGTGTTGAGAGATGTTTCCATAGATCTCTTAATGTTGCTCTCAAAGTGCACCAGATTGATGCTTTTAACTTCAATATTTAAAAAAAATCTTCCCGGGGGAGCATCCCCCCGGACCCCCCTAGAGGAGGTGAGGTCCGCTCCCCACTCGTAAAAAAATAGCACTTTACCCCTGCCTATATGCCGTGAGCTGATTATCGAGCCTTCATTGTAACAGTCGCAGGTTTACTGTGTGTTTGCGTGTGGGGAGTTTTTTTGTGCGTGCTCCGTGCCCGTAATAGTGTTCACTGGAGTCCAGCACCTCAGCACCCCCACTCAAAATACCTTCCCGCGCCTCTGGTGATATCTGCACTACTCATCGACTAAAAAACACCAGATTATCCTTGTTAATTACACAACATTGATTGGTTTAAATTGTTTGCAATGCTTTTGTATTTTTCCCCTTCGATTCGGAGAAACAAATATTTTTTCGGAGTAAAGGATGGCAGAAGACACTACACTACCCAGAATCCCCAGCTATCGTTTAGGACTACACCATGTGCTCTGTTTGACAAACCCCGTGATTAGTTCTCAAGCTCTGTGATTGGTTGAGCTCCAACTGCATTCCACATGAAAAAAAAAAACGTTTCGTAAAAGATCAAATCATACTTTATTCAGTAGTGCTTGCTTTACTCTTTGAAAGTCATCACATGAATGCATTGTAATAAATGGTTCGACTGCATTAAATATATTACACATCTGTCGTAGTTCTTTATTTTAATGTATCGACAGAGATCGGGCTCAGAATAGACCGGAAACTATTCTTTTACCATTCAGTTTGAATTTCACAATAAAGTTAGTAGTAATATTTAGTTTTGATATTATTGTTTTTTATTAACTACTAGACCGCTGGGTCATGTTAAGACCATCTTTTCTGTGTTGCTGTGGGTTTTTTCCATCGCTTTTGTGTTACAAATATCAAAACAATAACTAAATATATCCGTCGTAAACTAAACCAGAAACAGCAGTATATTTTATTTTGTTAACACTGTAAACTTGACAGCTTTTTAACCCAAACCACCTACTGGTTAAAGCACGTTATTACACGTTTAGAGTAGTGCAATGCAGGTAGATTGTGTTGCTTTTTAATGACTGTTTAAAATGCCTTTTTGTTAATGTATTTTATTATTATTATTATTAACTACTTGTTACTTGTTGCTAGGGAAGCTGCTATCGATATTGTGTTTCGCAATATGTTCTCCATCTATGGCACGTCTCTACTGGGAGTTGTAGTTTTAAAAGACGTTTTCGTATTTCCCATAATAAGAAGTTGCCAGTATACTGTGTACATCCCTGGAGGTTTAGGGGATAGGAAACACTCAAATTTAAAACATATAATGAATAAATGGGTGAAAATTGCTTGTGCCCATAATGGGCAGCATTAATATATATACCCACATGCCAGCTAAGGTCAGAAGAGCTTTATTTAATAGCTGGTCTTATGTTTGTGACCCCTCCTGTTGTTAATTGATAACATTACATTACATTACATTACATGAATTGATAAGCCTAAAACATGCACTTGTTAAGGTTCAGAGGCACATTTTGCAATTATGGCAGTAGCCATCGATCATCTTAAGATAAGATATACTTTAGTGATCCCAAGTTGGAAACATTTGCGTTACATCAGCATGTGTAACAGTTGTAAGTATGCAGTGGTGTTTATTTGTAAATCATTTAGTATAATCACACAAATTCTGTGTTTTATATTTAATAATTCTGTGTTCTGTGTATTGATTGTTCAATACCTGACAAGGCCGGAGATTAAATATCTATATACATCCTATAAGAGTATAATACATAGGTATAATATCAGTTAAAATAAGTGCTTAAACAAAGTTAACATTGCTGGAGTTATGCACAAATATTGATAGATGTCTTGTAATGCACTATTGAGGAACCTGCGACCCAAGTTTTTCATTCATTGCATAACTACACCGTTTGTGTATATGATATGTCAATAAACCGTAGAAAATCTTGAAATCTTGAAAGGGATGTGCAAAATAGTCATTATATACAGTCTTTAATTAACTATTAGTTGAGAATAACGAGTAATAAATATACTTTATAATGATCCTATTAATATCTAATAATAAAAATAATGAAATTCGATAACATGCTTTAACCACCAGGTGTCCCTTTCTATCAGCTGTGCACCTTTATGGTGTAAATACAGCCTATCTACCAATAGAGAGCCGCAGTGACGCGTCCTTAAACCCGGAAGTAAACTTCTTCCGGTTCCTTCGTCTAAAACGCAATGCAATTTCTCCATAGGATTTTCGAAAATAGCTCGAAATAAGGTCTGTGGTTGACACATATTTAAGAGAGGGATCACGTTTTGTTCAGCCGGATAATCTCCACATGTCAACCCTACTTTTATAATTTGTGAATCATAAATCTAGTCGCCAAAAGCGAAATGCTAACGTTATGCTATAAACGAACTACAAGCCAGTACAGCAGCAGGGTCGCACGACTTCAACGTCACGCCAACTTAAGATCGTTTCAACTGACTTGCACTGAAACTGCACTTTGAACACTTTAAATATATTAACATTTTAAACTGTATACCCCGGTTATCTAGGCCCGTTTTGTTTAATGTATACCACGTTTATCTAGGCCCTTTTTGTTTTATGTATACATGTCACACTGTGGGAAACGATATTTCGATATTTCTGGATGTATAACACATGTAGAATTTTTGACAATAAAGCTGAATTTGACTTTCGCGTGCTTGCATATTTTAACAAAGCTTTTCATTTTAGCCACACTGAATTTAACTAGAAGTCATGGCTGTGTCAATTACCAGTCTGATATTGTTTTACAAAGATGACAAGAACAGTGTAGATAGAGGAGAGAACCACTACAGTCAGGACACGTTACAGTGCAGCCTAGATGAAGGTGTGCTTACCGGTGTTGTCAGGGCTAGCATGAGGGACAAGGTTTATAGTGTCGGTGAGTAGTGATAGCAAGAGTACCGTTAACCTTTTAAGACCGAGTTAATTTATTCACATTAATTCCCATCAACAAATCAATTGTATGTGTCACATGAAATCTTTATTAGGCAAGGCAAGTTTATTTATATAGCACTTTTCAACACAAGGCAATTCAAAGTGCTTTACAAAAATGAAAGACATTAAGAAAATGGCATTTAAAATCAGTCATTAAAAAGAAAAGCTAATAAAAGAAACATTAAAAGAAAAAATACATGGATAAAAGTTACAGTGCAGTCTAAGATATGAATAGTTCAATTAAAAGTAGCGACAAAAAGAAAAGTCTTCAGCCTGGATTTAAAAGTAGTAAGAGTTGCAGCGGACCTGCAGGTTTCTGGGAGTTTGCTCCAGATATTTGGAGCATAATAACTGTACGCTGCTTTACCATGTTTAGTTCTGACTCTGGGGACAGAAAGCTGACCAGTCCCTGAAGACCTGAGAGATCTGGATGGTTCATCATTTAGCAGGAGGTCAGAAATGCATTTTGGTCCTAAACCATTCAGTGCTTCATAAACAGCAGCAGTATTTTGAAATCTATTCTTTGACACACAGGAAGCCAGTGTAAAGACTTCAGAACTGGAGCGATGTGATACAATTTCTTAGTGTTGGTAAGGACTCGAGCAGCGGTGTTCTGAATCAGCTGCAGCTTTCTAATAGATTTTTTAGTGAGACCTGTGAAGACACCATTGCAGTAGTCCAGTCTACTGAAGATAAAAACATGGACACGTTTTTCCAAATCCTGCTGTGACATTAGTCTTTTAATCCTAGATATGTTCTTTAGGTGATAGTAAGCTGATTTAGTAACTGTTTTAATGTGACTGTTGAAACCAATAACTAATTTAACCCGCTGACAAGAGAGCCCACCTCCGAAGATCGTGACTGGGGGGCAGGTTCTCAGGAAATTCTTGGCTTCTCTCCCCCGAGCCAGAAGAGGAACACTACAGCTTGGAAACACTTACTGTTCCTGAAATTATCAAATCTGTTGGGCATCAGGGACCTGAGGCAATTGTGGCAAGCATGGCATTGTCTGAAGAGCAACAGAGGGCAATTCAGGTGGCTACCACTGGTCAGCGAACCAACCCAAACTGGCATTTGTTCAGGAAAGGAAGGTTGACTGCCAGAAACTTTGGAGCTGTCCTGAGGTCAAAGCGTGTGACTGCTTCCTTTATTGCCAGGGTGCTAAGGCAACAACAGGCCCTTGATGGTGTTTTGTCTGTACAGTGGGGGACTATGAATGAATGTGAGGGCGTCAGGGCATTCACCACTGCAACTCAGATGAAGGTCCAAGAGTCAGATTTGTGGCTCTCCCTATCAGGATTGTTGGGAGCATCTCCGGATGGTCCGGTAGGGTCTACCGCTTTGCTGGAGGTAAAGTGTCCCTACAGAGCCAGGGAAATGACAATTAGTGAAGCATTGCAAATCAAGGGCTTCTTTGTCAGTAAGGAAGGAGAAACATTCAGCCTGCGTGAGGAACATCCTTACTGGCACAGCTTCACCTCACTGCAAGGAAGAAGAAATACAAAAATTGTGAATTGTTTTTAATTTACATTTACTCGCCTTTGCAATGTTGTGGTTGTTAGAGTGTTAGGTTTCCTGTCAGCTCGTCTGTTGGGAAGATATAAAATATAGTTTCATGGAAGTCACACCGTCACATATACTGTAAGAGCATTAAGACATACAGTACATAGGCTAAAACAAAACATCTAAAGATATAACTTTGCACTTTGATAAGTCTCGTGAACATTCTCTATTTTGACATTTTTATAGATGAAAATTGAACTAAAGAAATAAATGGTAGATTAATCCATATTGAAAATAGGTGTCAGCTGCTAAACTAATTATAATAGTTATATTTCTTAATTAATTAAGATAAGATATTACTGTATTGATCCCAATTTGGGAAATGTTTGTGTTGCAGCAGCATAACAAGAAAAACAAAATATAAGTTATTATATATACAAAAGTATGTGAGGGATGGAATATTAAATTGAATATAAATGTAAAATGTACATGTGATTTTACGTCCAAGAGAAGCTATGGAGCAGAGAGTTCTCTGCCAGCCAGAGGTGATTTGTTATTAGTTCAATATGTCAAACTGATTTCCCTGACTACAATCTTTAGTTACATGGTGAAACGTTATGCTGCTTGTACTAATAAGACTTATCATATAAGCCACACAGGTTTTAATAGGATGTATTCATTATCTTTACTTATGTTGCGGTCTTTTCAGCAGCGCCATCTCTATAACGGCGATACAGTCACTACCCATTATTTACATTTCACGCCAACATGGACAAAAATGTAACGTCAGCTTACCTCATGGCACGAATCCAGACTCTCCTTTGGAAAACATTGGCCGGGAAACGATAGAACAAGCACGTTTCATGCGAAGACCTGTGGCTGCAACCCGGAGCAAAGCAACAAACCATTGCGTAGCTAACTAGTAGCGCTAGCTTTAGCTAACGTTAGCCAACGAAACGAACTGCCAAGTAAAATTGGAAAACACTGGTAATTAATTATTCTATAATTTGTAAAACTACGGTGTTAAAAACGACAATTTCAAAAATACAGATTCTAATGGTCAGATATAGATATACAGATACTAAAGATAGGCAGGTACTTGCTTTCAAGCAGAAAACAGGGGAAAACAAACTTAGCGGGAATGTTTACGTGTTCGGCGTAATGACGTACAACGGCCTCGACAATTTCTGTAGTCCTATTCAGCCATTCGGTAACAACCATCGTTTTTCAGACACGTAAACTCTTCAAAAATCCCCAGTGGGGTCACTGCTGATGTATTTAATGTCGTAGAACAAAACGTCAATTACCTCTTAAATTTGTGTCAACCACAGACCTTATTTCGAGCTATTTTCCAAAACCCTATGGAAAAAATGCATTGCTTTTTGAGGAAGGAACCGGAAGTGCTCAAAATGCTAACTTACTTCCAGGTTTTACGACGCGTCACTGCGGTTCTCTATTGGATCAAATTTAAAAGTCAGCCGAATTAGTGTTGATCCTGCAAAGAGACGTATTGTGTGAAAAGAAATGTAAGATGTTGTTTAATTGCTGATATATTTATGATCCACGTCACGTTTTCAGTGTTGGTGGCAGTTCGTCATGTTTGTCTAGAAGTCTTCTCATCAGGGCTCTATAAATAGAGAACTACGGCAGATATGTAATATTTAATGCAGCCGAACCGTGTATTACAATGCCGTTATGTGATGACTTTCAAAGAGAAAAGCAAGCACACTCAGAATAAAGTATTATAATTATTTTTTTTTATATTTTCTTTCTATTTGTTAATGACGATGTGATGTGAGATGTGAGACTGGAATTGCACAGGGGAAAATAACGTATCTTTAGATGCGGATTTTGTTAAACTAATACGTTTGCGCTGTGGACCAACACTATAGATTGACGGGGAAGGGGGTAGCAATAAAGATAACACCATTAAACAGTTACACAACATAACAGAAATAATATCGATAGCAGCGTCCCTAGCAACCACCTTGGTAACAATGAAAACGTTCTATGGACGCAATTTCCTGAAGTAATCTTCGTAATAACTAGCAAACTAAAGATCATGTACATCCACTGCACACATAATCTGAAATAACAACTCATATTTCTCGCATCAAATGACATCGAAACGCATTTTAATGGCCAAACTAACTTTAAAATAGGCATTTTCCACCGAGAATAAAACGAAGCCATGTTTTTTTTTCTGCAGGGAGAAATTTGAAGATCACGTGACATAAATGACAGCCATTGGAATGAATGGTGAAAAAAAAAAACGGGGTTTGTCAAACAGAGCACAAGGTGTAGTCCTAAACGATAGCTGGGGATTCTGGGTAGTGTAGTGTCTTCTGCCATCCTTTACTCCGAAAAAATATTTGTTTCTCCGAATCGAAGGGGAAAAATACAAAAGCACTGCTCACAATTTAAACCAATCAATGTTGTGTAATTAACAAGGATAATCTGGTGTTTTTTAGTCGATGAGTAGTGCAGATATCACTGTAAAATCAATCGACAGTAATGGGAATACTTACTTCCGGGTGTACAATTCTCCGTTATCCAATGGGAATGGACGCTCACATTGCCTTTAAGGGCAGCTGATACAAACGAATGCCGTGCTTCCATGAGCGTCAAATCCCGCCGCAGATGGGAATACATTGCAATCAGTTGAAAGCTATTTGCGTCCCTTTATGAAGCGGAAGGAGCCTAGGAGCGTAACAACTGCACGCCACAGGACCCTGACCAAACTTCGCTCCTGGACGATTATGGAGTGAGAGTGTGTTGCCATACAACCTCTGCGGATCCCCCAGCATGCAGCAGACTGACCAGTTTTCAACCTCTCTTAGTTCTCCCACACTACACAGCTCCTCCGCTCCCTTCACAAATCCACTTCAAGACCCTACTGATCTACCGAAAATTGTGAAATAAGCTCCACATTGATATCAGGACAGCAGCAATTCTGCTAAACTCTCAGAGTGTACCTGCATTAAACATTACACACTCTGTGTCCCTGGGTAAAAAAGTAAGCCATCCTATGTGTACACTGTGAATACTTGTACATGTTGGTTTGTACCTGTTCGTACACTGTAAAAAAAAAAACGTTGTTTTTACGGTAAAAACCTGGCAGCTTTGTTGCCAGAATAATGATGTAAAAAATATGGTAAACTGTAAACAACTTTACAGAACAACGTGTATATTTTACAGTTTAAAACAGTTGTAATTTACATTTTAAATCTGTAATTTCAACAGCCCTTTTCTGCTGAATTAGCATGATCACGTTGCTATTAAACTGATTATTTCAGTAAGATTTACATGCAGCTGTTGTCTATTGTACATTGAATCCCATTCAATTTAACAGAAAAATACCAAACAAATAACACTGTTTAACTGTAAAAGCATCAGTGTAATGCTGTAATTTAACTGAATTTTCCCGCAAATTGTAATCAAAAGTTGTGTATAATTTAGTGTATTTTGCCGTAGTAATGACGAGTTTTACGGTGAAAGCAACCTCTAACTACTGCAATTTAAATTTTCTGTAAAATGTATTTATTACAATTAAAATGCAGCAAAAACTGTTTTATGAATAACAATCTCAAATACATAGTATAAAAGCGCCTGTAAGGATTATTGCTCAGTGGAAAAAAAATGTTTTTCCTATACATTAGTCAGATTGAAAGATTTCATTTAAACTACACTGCCTTCGTATATATATGTTTGACTATTACCAGAAATGTGAAGAATGTAATCCAGGGTACACAGATTAAGCATTTAAAATTAAAAATGCAAAGCTAGATAAACCTCAAGAGCCACTGTATTAAAAATTGAAAAAATTCCAACAAGAACTTGCCTTTCCAAGAATTTATTATATATATATATATATATATATATATATATATATATATATATATATATATATATATATAATATATATATATATATATATACATATATATATATAATAGCAGTTATCAAAAACATCTGTCATTTCTCAACATACATATTGGTAAAACATACAAACTAAGGCTGCACAATAAACAACTTCAAGCTGAACAAAGTTGAGAGGTTACTTACAAATGATTTATGGGAAATAATGTTTATAAAACAAAAAACAAAACAAAACCACCCAGTGGAGTGTAACACGTCAACATTTTTACACTCAACAGTGATGTCCTGAGCTTTTACATCCACATAAACCAACCGAAGATTGTTTAAGCAACTTCACTTTGTAACAGCAAACCCCAAGAGTGGCTACAATGACCTTAAAATAATAGTTTGACATTTTGAGAGTTACATATTGCATTTTTTAAAATTAGTTAAAAGAACAATTTAATTAGAAAAAAGGCACTTCAAATTTTAACTACGATTTAAACAATCAAACAAACTGTAACTTGGGCACATCGCCACATGCCATCGATCTTACTGTCCATATTCAGACATCACGCCACTCATGGTCCGAAAGTTCCTGTATCAAGGTGAGGACTCTCGGGTTCACCTGAAGACGGGATGCGCGTGTCTTCTCCACTTTGGTGCCCTTCTCTGGGTTGATGGAGAAAAAACACCTTAAAATAGAAAAACAAACAAACAACAGAATTAATAATGAAATAGCTTGCCTAACAACAAAAAAATTCACATCAATCTTATTATGTTGAAGCCAAAATGACAATTATCTTAACCCCCAATTCACTGAAGCAGCTGCTTTAGATTTGTTGCAGTTTAATAAAATAAATTGTTGGATAAAACCCATCCCAAAAAACACATACCTCTGGACAAACTCCAGGGTGGATGCCAGCTCTGACGGGTAGGCGATGTTGAAGCAATAATAGCTCCCAAACATCATGGACAGGGCAGAAACCAAGGAGGGGATGTTGTCCTGTACTATGTTTCGATCCACACTCAGCATGTATCGCTTTGAAGAATAGCATGATCGTCCTAAAAAAGAAGAAAAACACAATTCAAACTAAATTAAAACAAGACTTGTCTTCCTGAAACATTTCACAAAACAATTTTAGCACATATGTTATTACATTTTAAGGTCTGTTAAATTGCTCTCACCATCAATACAAAAATGTATGTATGTGTATTTGCAGGTTAAGGGGAGATAAAGGGGATAGTTTAGGGGATAGTTCATATTGTTTGAAGGGGGGTTGTAGGAGCTACAGTTTGGAGAAACAGAGAGGAGAACCAGCAGACAGCTAAGCAATGCACTGCTGTGGACATAGTTAAGCCACCAAAAAAACTAAAACAATATTACTCTTAGTGTATGCTATATTAAAGAATATTTTCAAAGCTCTACCTTGCTGTCAGACAGCTATACAGTCTGTTTCTGATAGGGACTGAAGCAGCAGGGTACATTTGTGACAATATTCTAAATATAGCGTACATGTAAACTGAATTTTTAGGTGGCTAAAATACTTTTCGCTGCTGCACCCATCCACAGCTTTACATACGTACCCGTACTCCTGCCTGTTCCTCCAAAGACATGCAAGTAATACACTGACTATGGATAAGTATCCATAAGCATCCAAACTAGCCCTTTACGAGCTTACAGTAACAAAAAACATTGTGCAACATAAACGTCTCAAATTAGACAGAAAAGAGAGAAAGAAGTGGCAGAAAGAACAGAAAAAAAGTAGTGAACGTTTTTACTTACCACACACAACAATGGTGGGAGTCAACTGAACTTGGTCCATCTGTACTTCCCCTGCCAGGCATGTGTCCTCCACATAACAGAACATCGTGTCTTCCTTCTCATCAAAGTAGGACAGTAGAAGCAGCACCATGTCTTTGACGTCTTCAGAACAACCACTTAGCTCTCCTCTCATCACTTTGAACTTGGTTAAAGCCTGTAGCAACCTTTTGCTCTTGTGCACAGCAACCGTATTCATGTAGTTCAGGAGTCGTTTCCCCTTCAGATCCAAATTCCGTGTGAAAGTTTCTTGAAGCTCACTTCCTGTGAGTTCCTTGAAGTGGACTGCCATGCCAAGGTCGTCGAACCAAAACGGCCACTCTTGCAGGAGGGATTTTATATTTGTCCCTTGGTTGACTTGTTTACGCTGCGTGTAGAACGTTGACTTCATTAGAAGTTTGACCTCCTCTGGATTTACATCAGTTTGCTTAGACATCACCCTCAGTTTTTCCTTTTTCTCCTGCTGGCTCTCTTCGGTCTCTCCAAGGGGCAGGAATTTTAAATCCCATTTAATGCACCCATAAGTGTCCTGGATTGCTGCTCTCTGTTCTGGAGGGACTTCATCTGTGTCTGACTCGTCGGTGCCATTCTTTCTTTTTCTTATTTTTGGGGTCGTGGATCGCTTCACATTCTCTATCCTATTTTGCAATTGCTTGACCAGAGAGTGATACCCTGGCCCGATCACGTCTCCCTCTATTATGTCTTGAAGAGACGTAGGATACTTTGCCACTATCTTTTTTGCAACTTCAATAGTGTGTCTTTTACTTAAGCAAGTACTTTTTCGCTTCATTTCACACACCAGAATCTGTACCATCTCTCTTCTCATTTGTGGACTAGGTCGTTTTCCTCTGTCCAGTGTCTGCATCAGTTCCTCTGGGAACTTATCCCACGGTATCACAAAGCTATCCATCCAGTCTATATCAGGCCTTTTGCAGCTGTCGGAAGAGGTTGAGGATGAACTTCTGGGTGAAGAGGACATCAAGGATGCAGAAGGTCCTGGCGAGCCACCAACAGATGAGCTGCTGGATTCAGGAGTCTGGCCTGCAAAACACACACATATTAACAAAAAGAGTTATGAGGAACACAGTTTTAATGTTTCTATATTTCTGATGTATCTTTTATGCAGGCCACTTTGGGCACTGGTTGCATCCTGTACTAAAATAGTCACAAGTATACATACATCTCAGCTTCCAAGCAGCAAGGACTTTTCTGGCTTGAATTGGCCTCAAAGCTGACAGCAAATCTGCTTCCTTAACAAACTGGAAATCCTCATAGGTCTCCACCCCAAGGGATTGTAAAGTCTCTTCCAGAATATCTTTTTTCATCTCTGGAAGGTCAGGCAAGACCTCAGTGATGGCACTGCATATAAATGTTTGCTCCATGTCTGTCATCTCTGGAATCATGGAAGAACGACACTTTTCGGTTTTCAAAATTACAAATGAAAGACAAAGATAATTAGACATTTAGTCAAGTAATACTGTACATACATTATATACAGATAAGAGGAACCTCTAATTTGAGTATAGGGTGTGATTGAGGATGTATACTTTTTATTTCTGTACATTGCAGAACAAAAACTGCTGTCACTTTAATATTTTTCAAATAGTATTTTATCATTTTCCCTAAGCATACATGTGCATTGTAAGAATGGTTTCAACACCACAGTAGCCAATATCGTGTTTATTTTGACAACACACTGTGTTTCAGCGGGATGACTTGGTGCCCGTTAACAATGTATGATGGTAACGGATAAAAATCTACCAAGTCGTTAATGTTAACACATTGCAACCTTGCATTCTGTTTTGTCACAGAGTACAGGTGGTATTCAGAATGATAGTCAGTTGTATGTATATCCATCACAAAATACACAGCTGAATCATTTTGAATTAAAATAATGAGCAGTTCTCCGAACTCCATGGACTCGTCATTTTTGGACACAAGGAAAAGCCCTTTTTTATATGATGTACCTTTATACTGTATGTCTGTGGAAACACTAGTATTGTTTTCTGAAAAGCCAAACTCTCTCACTGCATGTTTGATTGAATCACTGTAAAGACTGGAGTAAAAATTACAACTGTCTTTGACTTGCAGAAGTTGACTGCATCCTGGCCCAGCTGAAAGATATGCTTGAAACATCTGATGTCTTTCGGATAAAGTTAGGCAGATGTTTTTAAAGTTTTTCAAATGCCTGGCACATCTCTTGAAGTAGCTGTGTTTACTTTCAAAACGCATTGTCCATACTCTAATCAAGGGGCCAAATTTCAAGATGAGTGCCGGATAGTGTCTCATGAAATGGTGCTTTGGTTTTAGTGGACTCTCAGGAAAGAAACACTTCCTTGTTTCCAAATATTCTTGGATTGTAATGTCAAGATAGGCTACCTGTGACAACGAAATCTTTTGTGCACAAATCAGATCAACAATATCTTTAAGCTGGAGAGTCAACTGCCACACATCATCTTCTGGATTTTGCACTTTGTCTCCAATTAATACAGGCAGCAATCTTAACAAATTCCAGTTCTGAATGGCTTGACCTGAGAGCTTGAATACGTCAGAGTTGACAGCACAGGGCTTAGTGAGAGCATCAGATCCTTTGTACTTGAACTGTTTTATGCGCCGGTTCAAAAGTGAATATGTAAACCATTTCTTTTTCTTAATAAAATACTTTAAGTACAGTGCAACATCGTAGGATAAGACACCCTCAAATATGTCATGGCCTAAACAAGGTGGGAGACCTGGCTTGCAAACATGAAAAGATGTCAGAGCATTGAAGACAGAGTTTGCCTTTATGCCTTTGATGTGTGGACTGTCTTCAACTTGTAGATCAGCAACAGCAGAATCGTAACCTTCGGGTGTGCGCTTTGGCCCACATACATTTGGATCATCTCTTAAACTCACTTTGTGTGATTTCACAGTACCTGCAAAAGTACTTTGAACGACTAAAGTTTTCAGTGAACCCACCAATACCGTGTGAACCCAAGTTATCACCCGCAATGCAGTACAGAGCCCCTTTGACCATGTCTCCAACTGTTGTAACTATTCCATTTTCCTCCAAATCTTTTAAATCCACTAACATCTCTGAGAACACCTTAGCAAATCCAAATTGTTTTAGGTCATTCTCTCCACACAATAAAACCAGGGACATGTGATCAGTATTAGAGCGCACATGAGCAGGTAGATTTGCCACAGAAAGATAGACTGCAACAACTTTGTGTTTTTTCCTAGCAGAGCCAAGGGGGTTGACAATTTCAAAAGCATCCTGGTACAGAATTAGCTTCAGGCATCCTTGATTTTCAATGAAGAACTGGTTGGACTTAAAGTTGTGTCCATCACTTATGTCACCAAAAACATCTGAGTCTGTTTCACATGACTGCTGTGACATTGAATTCTTCCAAAATTCTGATTCTAATAAGCCACTTACTGTTTGTTTCAGAGGTATGTAGTAAGCAAACCTTTGTGTCATATTTTCATCATTTCCTAATGTTACTTTTTTAGGCTCTATGTATTTGAACATCTTTTTGAATGTCTGAGCTCTTGAATATGTTGTTCTCAGTGGTCCCTGGTGACAGACTGAGAACAGATCGGAATCCTTCACACAATCACAGATTTTAGCAATAGCATCATCAGTTAGAGACATGTCATCTTTTAAAAGTGAACGTAGTTTACTTAAAATGTAATCCTGTCCCAACTCATGCACATTTTGCATCTCTTCGACAATGGTCTGTATTGTTGAAGCTGGAAGAAGGAGCTGCCCTTGCAATTTTAAGTAGAATAAGCATACATTCCTAAGATAGGTCTCATTGAAATGCTGTGTCAAATCAGTGCTTTCATTTGTTGTTGCATCATTTGGGCTCTGGGAAGCATCTTCATGTGCAGAACACGGAGAAATGGCTTCCCTGTACATGTCACTTATGCTATCAACAGAACATGCTCTGTGTTTTCTGGACATATGAGCAGTAAATGACGATTTCACAGTGAAAGTATTTGTACAACCAGTTACTGGACATAACACAGGTCGTCCCTCCACTATATGATCTTTTAAGTGGGATATAAGTTATTTCACTGTTTGAAATTGGCGCGCACATAACGAAATTGCACAATTTAAATCTGTAACAATGGTTCACTGTTTGAAATTGGCGAGCACATAACGAAATTGCACAATTTAAATCTGTAACAATGGCTCTAGCAGTGGCTGCAGGCACATTGTGAATCCGATAAAAGTGAGCTTTAAAAGATGCGTAATTACAAAATGTTCGCTTGCAGTTCGTGCCAACACATTTGAAAAAACACTGGGGTTCGTTCCTATGCAATCTAGAATGCAGCACATAACCCTTCAAAGTCTGTAGCGTTTTGCTGCAAAAACGGCAAGTAATCATTTTTAGGGGTTCCTATGCAATGCAGAACATAACCCCTCAACGGTTAGCTTACCAGTGCTACAGATGTGATCCTCCGCTCATGTGCACACAGCTCCACGTGGTCCGTGGCAGGCAGACTTGAGGCCGACTTGGCCGCGTAACCGTTAACCTGCAAATACGGCAGGTAATCATTTTTAGCACGCTAACACGACTGCCCGTTAACTTTGAACCCGCTCAGATGTAGCTTCAAACCCCCCGCTTCATAACAGCATGAATTAAATGAAAATAAAGAGTTCAGCTTTTAGCATGATACTTCAATAACGTTACCAGACTATTTAAATTAACTCCCGGTCAGTAGACGTTATAACTTTGACTGCAAAATGCACTCAATCACAAACAGAAGTTAGTATTGTCCTGACAACACACCGTGTTATAATTGAAGTTTGAAGAAAATAAACGGTTAGCTTACCAGTGCTACAGATGTGATCCTCCGCTCATGTGCACACAGCTCCGTGGTCCGTGGCAGGCAGACTTGAGACAGACTTGGCCGCGCACTGAGCCGTAACCGTTAACCTGCAAAAATGGTAGGTAATCATATTTAGCAATATAATAATAATATAACTGCCCGTTAAATTTGAACCCGCTCAGATGTAGCTTCGAACCCCCCGCTTCACAACAGTATGAATTGAACGAAAATAAAGAGTTCAGCTTTTAGCATGATACTTCAATAACGTTACCAGACTATTTAAATTAACTCCCAGTCAGTAGACGTTATTGTTACAGAATGGTTTAGGCTAGGTTGCAGCTCCACCCTGTGGACGTATTGTGCCTGTGTTATATATATATCTGCCTCACGTGACTCTACCCCAGTTGTATGATTACCTGCTTAATGTGAATACACGGCGTTGAGACACAGCCTGATTTGCCTTGTTTATTAATGCACCTACATCTACAAACATGGTGTCAGAAGCTCAAATAGGACCCAGCTGTGGATTGCATGCTACTGTCCGTCGCTGAGACGGCGTGCATTTATTTGTTTTGGTGAGGTTTAGCAGTTTCAGTTAGCCTGTTAGCATTAGCGTCACGTTGGAACAATGGCATCCAGCATCCCACCTCCGGAGCCTATGAAGATGGCGGGGGACATCCACGGCAACTGGGTGAGCTTTCGAGCAGAATTTGAGGATTATCTGCTTGCGACCGGGCTCAGCGAGAAAGAAAAGCCGGTACAAGCAGCTGCGCTAAGGAGGCTAATGGGGAACGACTGCCGCCATGTTTACAAACACAACCTGGGACTCACCGCGGACCAACAAAAGGATGCGGGTGATATACTGGTGGCACTGGAGCAATACTTCACGCCCGCAAAGAACGTAATCTTTGAGAGGTACGTTTTTGGCAACCTTAAACAAGAGGATGGAGAGCTCTTGGATGCGTTTGCTACCAGGCTGAGGGAAAAGGCTGCCTCTTGTGAATACGGAGCTTTAAAAGATGAACTCATAAGGGACAGGCTTGTTCTCGGGATAACTGACGAGGGTGCTAGACGTCGTTTACTAAGGGAAAAGGACCTTAAATTGGACGAGGCCATTAAAATTTGCCGTGCAGCCGAGGTCATGGACAGCAAGTTAAAAACCATGTCACTGGGCAGCTCTGGACCTGGAGACAGCGTTAATGCCACACAAGGACAGCGATATGGACGGAGGTCTGCCAGCAGGCCATCCGAGTCCACCAACACATCTGCACAACCACAGAGCATGAGAGACGCTGGCGAATGCAAGTACTGTGGCACACGGCACAAGCGTGGGCGGGACCTGTGCCCTGCTTTTGGTAAATCGTGCCGCTCGTGTGGCACTGCTAACCATTTTGCAAAAGTATGCATGAAAAGAGGCCAGCAGGCACGCCAGTTGAATGCTGTGGATGACCCGTTGCCAGGGGAACTGGAGGACAGCGATGAGAGAGACGTGTACACAGCGGAGAGCGTGGGGGCTGTGAACACTCAAGGTAAAAAGTGGTTTGTCAACCTGCCACTGCAAAGTGGGGTTCAGAGGTGCCAGCTCGACTCTGGAGCCACTTGCAATGTGATGAGCATCAAGGACAAGACGAGACTGGCGTCTAGAACGCCTCTTCTGAAGAGTCTCACCAGATTAAAACTATACAACAGTGAGTGGATGAGCTCATTAGGTGTGTACAGCACACAATGCGTCATTAGGGGTAAGACGCACAGACTGGACTTTGAGATCGTGCATACTGGCCAGAGGCCCTTGCTTTCGGGTGAGACATGTGAGAGACTTGGTCTGATACGCTTCACCATTCCTGAGGAGCTGAATAAGGTGCAGCACCTACCACGACGTGTTCACCAGCCCTGTTGAGTCTCTGCCTGGTGATATTCACTTTGAGCTGGACAGCACTGTGACACCGGTGCAGTGTGCTCCCAGGAACGTTCCAGTGGCCCTCAAGGCAGCTGTTAAGGCTCAGCTTGATCGATATGAAGAGGAGGGACACTTGACCACAGTCACTCAACCCACGGACTGGATTAGCAATCTAGTCATAGTAAAAAAGCCAGACAAATTGAGACTATGCATTGACCCGAAGCATCTCAACCGTGCTCTGAAACGGTCCCACTACCTTATGCCCACTTTAGATGACGTGTTGTATAAGCTGCCAAAGGCACGTATATTCACCCTGGTGGATGCACGTGATGCATTCCTGCAGTGCCGCTTGGATGAAGAAAGCAGCCTGATGACAACATTCTGGACACCGTGGGGTAGGAAACGCTGGCTGAAACTTCCTTTCGGTGTGTCAGTTGCCCCGGAGCTGTATCAAAGGAAGCAGCATGAGCTGCTGGCTGGCTTGACAGGGATTGAGCCCATAGCTGATGACATCCTTGTAGTCGGCTGTGGGGACACAGAGGATGAGGCCAATCGCGACCATGACACAAACCTCATCGCTCTGATGGACAGATGCAGGGAAGTAAAGCTGAGACTGGGCCTGAAAAAGCTGCAGTTCCGAGTGAAAGAGGTCCGCTTCCACGGCCACATACTGTCCGCGGAGGGCCTCAAGGCTGACCCTGACAAAGTCAGGGCGGTGCTGGACATGCCAAACCCCACAGACGCAAAAGGGGTCCAGCGGTGTGTCGGATTTGTGAACTATCTGTCCAGATTCATGCCACGCTTGTCAGCGGTATGTGAGCCGCTGAGGAGACTGCTGGACAAGGATGTGATGTGGCACTGGCTGCCCAAACATGATGCCGCCATGAAGGAAATCAAGGCACTGGTCACGGCGGTGCCAGTCCTAAGGTACTATGACGTCCGCAAGCCAGTCACCGTACAGAGCGACTCCAGTCAGGCGGGTCTGGGCTGCTGCTTGCTTCAAGGGGGACAGCCTGTCGCATTCGCCTCCCGGGCATTGACCCAAACAGAGCAAAATTATGAACAGATTGAAAAGGAGTGCCTGAGCATCGTATTCGCCTGCCAACGCTTCCACTACTATCTATATGGGAGGGGTGATGTGACTGCAGAGACCGACCACCGCCCGCTGGTGTCCATCTTCACCAAGCCCATCCTCAGTGCGCCAAAGCGCCTTCAGAGCATGCTCCTCACACTTCAGAATTACTGCCTTGCGGTGGTATACAAGCCAGGCCCTGAGATGTACATAAGTGACACGCTCAGCAGAGCCACCACCCCGCCACAGAGAACAGACACACTGTACCAACGTGAAATGGTCTGCAGCATGCAGCAGGAGCAGTGTGACACGGCGGCCATTCAGCAGGCAGACTATTTAAATGTCAGCAGCCAACGCCTGGCACAGATTCGGACACACACTGAGGAGGATGTGTGTCTTCAAAAACTTAAGTCTGTCGTGCTGGAGGGATGGCCAGGACACAAAGAGGAGACCCCTGTAGCCGTCAGGGACTACTGGGCCGTCAGAGATGAGATAAGTGCACAGGATGGCGTGCTCTTCAGGAGTCAGCGCGTCATCATTCCAAAAGCTATGCGCCCGGAAATGCTGAGACGGATCCACTACAACCACGTGGGGGGCGAGGCGTGCTACAGGCAGGCCCGTGATACACTTTACTGGCCCGGTATGCAAGGGGAAGTCAAGGATTATGTGCAAAAGTGCTCTGTGTGCAATGAGTATGCACACGAACAACAGAAAGAGACTATGATGTCACACCCGCTCCCCACACGTCCCTGGCAGCTAGTAAGCATGGATCTGTACAGCTACGCAGCACAGAACTTCTTGCTCGTGGTGGACCATTATTCTGACTTTTGGGAGATCGACCTGCTCCCTGACCTATCAGCGGACACCACGATCCGTAGATGCAAGGCACAGTTTGCATGCTACGGTGTCCCAGACAGGGCCATTTCTGATGGTGGAGGCCAGTTTGCCGGTGGAGAGTTCCGGTCGTTTGCGAGAGAGTGGGGTTTTGAGCATGTCATGTCCTCACCGAGGCACCCAAAGGCTAATGGCAAAGCGGAGTCAGCAGTGAAAATTGTAAAGAGCCTGTGCAGAAGGGCAGACCGTGCCAAAGAGGACCCCTGGAGGGCTATATTGCATTGGAGAAATACGCCCACTGAGGGTATGCATTGCAGCCCAGCACAGCGGCTTATGTCGCGGAGACTGAGAACCCTTCTCCCTGTGGCCGACCAGCTACTGGTGCCTCAGGTCGTCACGGGTGTTCCTGACAAGCTGAAAGTGAAACATCAAGCAGCAAAGCTGACATATGACAGATCTGCCAAGGATCTGCCGGAGCTGAACGTCGGCCAGCCCATACGGATGAAGCCGCTCCCAGGAGACAGGACAGGCCGATGGAGGAGAGGTGTGTGCCTTCAGCAGTTGGGACTCCGGTCCTATCTGGTCGGTGTGGAGGGGACCACGTATCGGCGCAACAGGGTTGATCTTCGACCAGCAGAGGCGGCCCTTCTCCAGCCGTCAGTTCTCCCAGAATCGGCCCCGGAGCAGCCTGCGAGTGGGGGGAGCGCCAGAGAGGTCGTCTGCGTCCCCGAGGAGTCTCCAAGGCCATCACCCCCGAGGTCGTCGCGGTCTTCCCCGCAGACTGGGGGTACACCATGCCGTGAGTTACAGGGCCGGGCCTTCTCCCGGAGCGGACGGCTGATTAGACCTCCTGACAGACTTGATCTCTAGGACACACACACGCACTCACACACACACACTTGGACTGTGCGCACTCAAACACACATGGACGATAAAGATTTAAAAAAAAGAAAAAAAAAAAGGAAGGAAGTGGAGAGATTGTAAAACAAATGTGATTGATTGTTCTGAGTTTATTGCTGATGTGTTCTGATCCAGCTATTATTGAAGTGTCTTTGCTAGGTGCACTATTTGTTGTTGAAATCATTTGATTAATGTTCTGTTTAAAGGTCAACAGTTTAATGGCAGTATTGATCCTGTGTTGTTACTTAACAAAAGGAAGGGAGATGTTACAGAATGGTTTAGGCTAAGTTGCAGCTCCACCCTGTGGACGTATTGTGCCTGTGTTATATATATATCTGCCTCACGTGACTCTACCCCAGTTGTATGATTACCTGCTTAATGTGAATACACGGCGTTGAGACACAGCCTGATTTGCCTTGTTTATTAATGCACCTACATCTACAAACAGTTATAACTACTATGACTGCAAAATGCAATAAATCACAAACAGAATTGTCCTGACAACACACCGTGTTATAATTGAAGTTTGAAGAAAATAAACGGTTAGCTGACCAGTGCTACAGATGTGATCCTCCGCTCATGAGCACCTGCACATAGCTCCGTGGTCCGTGGCAGACAGACTTGGCCGCGCACTGAGCCGTTAACCTACAAAAAGTGGCTGCTCCCGCGATGATTAAATAGTCCAATGAAATAACAGAAACAAACTCTACTGCTCAGTAGGCGTGTCTCAGTTCAGCGGCCGTTTCCTTCGGAGGCTGCGTTCTTTGACCGCTTGCGTCACTTCCGCCGAGAGGCTGTCCCAATTTTAAAAAAATACAAGACTCAAAAAGTAGATTTACCGCTGTGTGGACGGGCCGTTAGTGGCGCGTTCGATTACTGTTTGGGCTGTCTGCCGTGGGCTGCATTCCACTCCAAATAGCCGGGCGGCCCGAGAATCCAAACGCCAGCGGTTTTATGGATTCTCATTTAATTTCCAAAAATGTCTCAGTACTGGGTTATTTCCAATTTCAAAATAAACATATGTATTAAAAAAATAGAAATAAGAAGTAAGTATATTATAGTATATTCAAGAATGAAAAAATATAAAAAAACATGATTTTAACACTGTCATGTTGTCATTTTAACTGTATTGTATTGTTTTATGTATTACAGTTTTTCTGTGTTCAAACCACAGTAATCTGTAAATTATACAATGAAATATAATAATTTTTAACATATTCTTAATGTGAATTTAACAGTTTTGTTTGGTTCAGTACTTTACGAAATATTACTGTCAATTAAACACTGCTTCATTGTTTCTCTATTTACAGTTTTTTGATGTCGTGATTTTACAGCTTTTCCCTGTTAATTTCACGGACTTTTTTTTACAGTGTAGGGGGTGCGGGGTAAATATGAGCCAAAAAGTAAGTCCTTGTAATTAATAAAATCTGCTCTATCACATTACAGTAATTGATACTGACTGGATCCATGCATGATCAAAGACAGAAAGAGCCAATACATCAATACAGGAGCCACCACCCTCTTACACTAAGCATCATATCAAAACATAGATGGAAGAAAAGAGGAGGACCACAAAAAGAAATCCCACTCCAGGTTGCTTCGGAACATATGGCGAAGTGACGAAGCCTCATTAGAAAAGGAGACAACGTGATGCTCAAACACTTACCAGTGGAGCCTGGGAGAGACCATAGAAAAATGTGAGCTTCTTCATAATACGGAGCACTTCTTGTCACTGTGTATACAATACGCTCTAAAGTCAGCCGAGCTCTGCCAACATCATTTTGTGCTGCAGCTGCTTCTGCCGACACAACTCTCTCCTTACGTGTTGTGTCATTGACTTGAATATTCAATGTTTATGTTATTTAATGGTGATTCGAAGGAGTGATACACGGATTCTCTAAAGGACAGCTCAAGCGTTCAAGGTTAGGGTCTGACTGGGGTCCTTTGTTACATGGCATTTGAGCAAGCTTTAGCGACTGGGAAAGTTTAAATAAGAAGCCTATTACATTTGTTTGCTGTTAACCCTTCTTCCAAATAATGTAAATGACATTAATTATGGGGTCAGAGCCCGCAGCTCATATTGGAACCCTGCGCATATTAATCCAGCCATGGTCATTAGCAGGGTTGGGAAGGTTACTTTAAATATGTAATCCATTACAAATACTAGTTGTAATCAGTAACCTCATCTGAGTATCAAAATATAAAAGTAATGTAACCTGATTACTGTATTTTGTATTCTTTGGTTCTACTTCTGGAAACTTTAACTTCTTCCCTTGGGGGGGTTGGACTCATTCCCTACTCAGAATTATCTATTTTTGCTTATATCTATTTTTGTTCTTTCCTCTCACACACTAACCGGAGGATGCTTACTCACACCTTGTATGAGCTTCAACACTCAATCTGACAGCGTTAGGGCCAGGATACAAATGTGCCTGGAATGAGTATACTTTTGTGATAAAGGGATTTAAAATGTATCAAAAACAAAAGACTGAGGGTGGTTTTAACATTGCTACATGACAGTTCATTACTGATAGCTACATGCAACTGAGAGATTGAAAGAGAGAAAGAGAGAATGACAGCTAGCGCCAGCTAACTTACGTAGCTAGCTAGCTTGTGACAATTATAATATTAATTGATTACATTTGATAAAGCACCTTTCTGAGCACTTCACAGTATTAGGGGAAGCTTCTCCATAGACAAAGTCAAAACAATTATTTTAAGTTCAGTGGATGAGACACAAGAGCACAACATGTTCCCCACATTACTAGCTAACGGTATCAATGCTAACAAAAGCTAGTTGGCACATTTTAAGCTCCTACATAGCATAGACCTTACTTGCTAAATATTTGTGAGCAAATATATCAATAAAAGTATATCAATACAGTGGCGGCGCCAGGGCCGGCCCATAGCACTGGCGTTATAGATGTTCGCCTGGGCGCCAGATCTGGGGAGGCGCTGCGCTGGTAGCTCTGGGAAAAAAACATTTTTGACCATTGGTACTCATCCTAATTTTCAGCCTTGACGTATCAATATTCATAATTAAGTAAATGTAACATCCTTTTCATCCCGGTTCCACTTTTCATTTGCCCTGTACGATGGGCGCTGTAAGTGATGAGAATGGAGGATTTTGGCTTATCAGGCACCCCCCGCAGCTCACAGCCAAAGTGCGAGTGAGCGTGGGAGCGAGCGAGCGAGCGAGGGAGAGAGAGAGAGGGAGGGAGGGCGCACCGGTACCGGCACTGTTGTTATTAGACTCTGGTGCTAGCTGCTCTAACGGAAGAAGAAGATGTTTCTACAATAATGTGGAGGGAGAGTCCTCTCCAGTCAGACTGAGAGGCTGATAACTACAGCTCAGTGAGGTAAAAGACTCTGAGTATTTAGATAGTTCACTTTAGTCTAAAGTTTTCTCAGTGAGTCTCAAACGGTTTGATCACAATTTAAGTAAACACATATTTCCAAGGCACTCCTTTATAATTATTGGGATAAACAGGTTTGAAATCATTTCAATGTATACTATAGGACAGTAAACCAAAGATATCGTTTAAAACTGGAGAGATAAAAAAATATGCATAGATAAATAAATGTTAACTATACAAGGCCGGATTAACCATATGGGCAACCTGGGCAAGTGCCCAGGGGCCCTTGAGCAAAGAGGGCCCTTTTTTTTTTTTGGGCACAACCTCACTCATCATACATTGTTTTACATGACACTCACTCTTCGCCATAAATAACTGGTCAAATTACTGTAAGCCACTGTACTAGGTCTCACTATGTATGTGCTCAACTTTATTACTACGCGGCGGCGGTGTATAGGCGAATCAGAGCCCCACCCTTGAGCAACCACACAATTTCACTACATATTTTACCTTTGTAACTCTCGATGTTTGTGACAAATAGAACTCCTTGTGTACAGCCAGCCAGTCATATTTTGGCATTAAGTTGGGCGCTGTTCTGAGGTTTTGATTGATATTACCTAGGTCTTCTTGAGCAGGGGCGGACTGGGACTAAAATTCAGCCCTGGAAACTGACCCAGTCCGGCCACATGAAATGTCAAATGTTAGAAATCCGCTGTTTATTATTTAAAGTTTTACGTCCGATTCGCTCCTTTTTTCCTCTCTGTACACTAGAGATGTTAAGATTCACCGATTCGCATCGGTGCACCGGCATAAACGTTCAAGATGCGAGTGCACCGGTTGAAAGAGTGCACATCGGCTACAGTTTGGGTTGAACTCGCGATGCATCGATTGCATAGCGTCTTTGCATCGGTAAAAAAACGATTCATTCATATAAAATCCCCTTATCTTGTCAACGTTCAGCAGAGACGATCTTTGATATTTTCTTCGCCACTACGGAGAACGAGAGTCTCAGTTATCAACACACACGGAAGTTGAGGAGAAAGAGAAACACAGCGCAGCGAAAAATACCTACAAATCAAACGTTTGGCAACACTTCGGATTGTTCAAGAAAGACGGTGTAATAGTCATTTATGCTATATAGTTGACCGCAGGTCATGGAGAGTAATAAGGTATCCGTAGACCTTTGTATGAGGTATCTTTATTACTTAACAGGTCTACAGCCATGATACATAGATCCGTCCTAGATGCGGACTTGCATACACACAGTATCACTCCGCAGCCGCACCCCATCAGTAACGTCCTGATGGTATATGTGCGCGGCACTATTACTACAGACGGTCAACTTGAAAAATCACTCGCAAATTGTTAACGATGCCGAGCCGCTTTAAAGTACACAAGTAGTACGAGGAACTTAGCGACGCACATAAAGAGGCGACATGGGGTCTGCGGCTGAAAAGAGAAACCTGAAAGTGAGACATATGAGTTAAATCACTCAGTGAGGTGTTCTGTCAGAGAGAGGTGTTTAGCTTACAGCAGCCTGTGACGGCCAATAATAATTTAAATGTCTTCCTTACTGTAAGCAGTTATGAAATACCTGTTTGTGAAAGGTTATTTGTTTTCTTTATTGTTCAGATAGAAACCAATGCTTTCTGCTCACTGGTGTGTTAGCCTCTGAGTGTTAAGCACATCAGGCTGGCAGCTGTATGGGCATTGCTCTATGGTAGCTGTTATTTGCACATTGTTAATCATGAGCAATGCATCCTTACATTGTTTAACTGTGAGGTGTTATACAATTGTACTCTGGAGAGCTTTTAAAGGTAAAAAAATAAACGGCATGATGGGATGTGCAGTACCAAATATGTAAAGCACATTTTTGTTAATGTATGATTTGCTGCATATAAGGAATAAAACAAAAATCCTCTGTCGTACCATATTGAAGTACCATTATTTTTGCATCGTGTTGAATCGCATCGTATCGCCCCGAATCGCATAATGTTGAATCAAATCGTATCGAACTGTATCGCAACAGGGGTGAATCGTATCGTATCGCATCGCCTGGTGTTTCAAAGGTATCGTTAATGTATCGTATCGTGGTAACGTATCGAGATGCGCATCGCATCGGCCTCAGAGATGGAGATGCACATCCCTACTGTACACAGCTCCAGTTTGGGCATTGGCCTGTCATCAGATTTCATTTTTAGTTGCTGCTGTAGCGGAAGTTTAGTAAAAATATTTTTGATGAAATACTCCAAACCTCCACCCTCCATAATTGCACTTGCTTCAGTTGCTTGCTACTTTTTAAGGGCGGTGATGACAGTTACAGTACGAACTGAAGTTGATGCGATTTGATTGGATTGTGAGGCATGACGTGAGCCTCATCTGATTGGTCAATCCCTCGATTTTTTTCACCAAGGAAAGACAATTCCGGCTAGCCTCCTCTCGCAACAGAGAGTGCAATCTACTGTTTCATCATAACATCTAGAGGGGCGCTGTTTAACTCTTTGTAAAATATAATGAGAATGGGAGAGAGATGGGCCGGCAGAATAATTACCGAAACTAAACAAAGTGTTTTTATTTATTTATTAAAATTATAACTACAATCCAAAAAAACAGGGGAAGCCTAGCTTCCCTTGGCCTCCAGGAGAAAACGCCACTGAGTTCAAGGGATAATTCTCACCCACCACTTGTTCTTGCCCTGCATTTGTATGTAAATCTGTCCGTCATCATGAACACAGGAGGCTGGCTCTCTGAACTTGCACCCTCATCATTCTCTTCATCATCTTGCACTTGTTCTAAGCTGCTGCTGATAGTGCTTGTAGCAGCGCTGCTGCCAAAAAGGTCTGTCAATTTGCGACATTTATATGCTTCACCTGCGAGTGACTTCACCTTTTTTTCTCTTGCCTTCTCGGCCCCACCTTTTTCTTTTCGTTTTCTTTGATTTTTATCCATGTTTTTTCATTCTCCCTGTCTGCCGAGGCATCTAATCCCTTCCCTTCGTGTGGCCAGTCTTTTTTCTTCTTCGTGTGTGATTATTTGACAGATAAGAACCACACAACTGCATTAGCGTCTGCTGTCGCCCTCTGTAAGCCGTCAGCGCAACTTAAATGATGACGTTAAACAAAAAATGTTTAAAGGGCCGGCCGGCCGGCCGTCAACGGCCCTTGACGACCGGCCGTTCTGTGGTTCTCCAGATTCTACAGATGGCCAGTCCGCCCCTGTTCTTGAGCCATACACTGTATTGAGGTCGTATCCGTTGTATCTTTGTCTGGTGATTTTTGACTGAAAGGGCAAAAGGCTAGACCTACTTTGGTTGAACTATGTGGCTCCGTCCCTGCTTTTGACAAATAGGTGTGCGATTTGACATGCCAGATTGACTGAAAATTCTAAATATTGGTCATGTTGGTAGGATTGGGTAGGCGTGGTGCTACTTGTTGGTACGTGGGTTGGGGGGGGGGGGGGGCATGAGTGCTCAGTGCCCAGGGGCCCCTGGAGGTACTAATCCGGCCTTGTAACTATAGGCAAAATAAGATATAACAAAAATAAAATAAGTTACATGTATATGTTATTGGCTATAGGTTATTGGTTATGTTCACATACTTATTTGATTATTAAAATGTAAACCAATCTTTTTCATATGGGTGTTTTAGAGTTGTGTTTTATTCTCTGGCTGGGGGGGGTGGCGCCAGCTAAAATCTTGCGTAGGCCAGCAAATTGTCTAGAGCCGGCCCTGGGTGCAGCGCCATATGGCTGGGGTAGGCTACAGCCATACCAATAAATGGCTTAGCCCCACCTTAGCCCCACCATGAACAATTATGTAAAAGCAAGCAAATTAAATTAAATAATAAGCAAAATGCTAAATGTTGAGAACTGGGCTTGCGAAAATATACGGGTTGTGTCCACCACAAACTGATCCTGCTGTAACAACAAGTGCACGTTGCAGATGGTTGAGACCATTCGGCAAATGCTAGAAGAGGGGTGCAAGGAATAGTCTAAGTAGGCTAGTGGGGGAGTTGTATACACTGAAGATGTGGAAATTATCTGGCGTTATAATATCAGCGCGGCCGCGGTCAGATAAAAATGCCTCCGAATGCAATTTGAATAGACCTAAAGCCAATCAGAGCAACGAAACGTTGGGTCTGCGTCATGCATTACTGATTGAGATCAGTCGGAACCGACATTGAGTATCCCCATTGGATCTTCAACGTGTACTATCGTACGTCACGTTGACAGTGATCCTTTTTATTTACGACAAGACAAATGTGCCGTTTTATTTCATACAGTTCCATTTTGATTGAGACAGGGAAATAATCTAAACCTCACGCGTGGCGTTTCAATGTCAAGGAGGGTGATATAGTGTGTATGTAATTACATTGCAAATACTGACTTGAGCCCCACCCTTCTACCATAGATTACCCAACAAAAATACTCCGGGGCTGCAATATATAATGAAAATAGCGAGGGCATGCGTGTTGTGCTTGCAATTTGGTTTGCATACGTTTTTTCACCAGGGCTTCACTGTTCGCTGTTGTGGCAAAACACACAAAGAGAGAAAGGGAGGGTTTGTTACCAAAATGACTTTGTACAGGGAATATATTGATTTAAGAAAAAAAAAAAGTACATTTGAAAAACAGGAGAGAAAAAGGGCAGGTGCTCAAGTCCCCTTTGAGGTCTATCTGGCTGTTTACATCTGGTTCCACTACACTCATGTGGGCATACAAAAACAATATTACTGCAGATATCAAAGCCATATCCACTCTGTTCTTTTACTCAAGTAAAACTACCTATAGAAAATGTTTTAAATACTCTGCTACAATTAAAAGTCCCGCATACAAAATCTTACTTAAGTAAAAGTATAAGCATCAAAATAATATTAGTAACAAAATGACTTTCTGAAAATGGCCCATCAATAATCATATTAATGATATTAAGATTATTAATATAGCCTAGTAATGATTTCATTACAGCTGGTAAAGGTAGAGCTCATGTGTAATTACTTTAAATACCGCTGGCTGCATGATATTTTACCCCATGATTATATATAGTTATGGGTTAAAAAGTTACATGCCAGTTTATTTTTTAAATTGATTTATATTTTGTATTATAAATCAGCATTAAAATACTCAAGGAAAGTATATCAAAATTGTATTTGAGTAAGCCTATACCTGAGTAAATGTACTTCACTACATTCCACCATTGACCAGATCTAAATCCCTCATTACGCATCATGTCCATATTTGGATCAGTGTTCATGTCTCATGTCATACTTACTATAGTTGACTGAAAAAGAGGAAAAAGTTTGTTTATGGACCTCGGTGTGATTTAGAGCCCCAGGTTTGATCGCGGCCCCAGAAACGGAGTGATGATGATGATGATGATGATGATGATGATGATGATGATGATGATGATGATGATGATGATGATGATGATGATGATGATGATGGTGGTGGTGGTAGTGTGCGGATGGGATGAGCTGCTGCCCCTAAACCTTCCCTGTGTGGGCGTTAAGAACTCCTGAAGCGGTGAGGCACTAGGACTATTCACGCAGTATATTTCCCTCCCATTGGTCCCTTAATAGAAGCTGCACTGCTGTGACACAGCCTAGTCTCCGGCGATAAAAAGAAAAGGCGACGCGCCGCGCAGGAGAAACGCAGAGTTGGAGGGTGGACTTCTGATGGTGGATGCTCCTCTGCGACTTACGACTGGAAGTATCTGTCCAACTCCTGAGGTACTGACTTCATTTATTATTTATTTTCTCTTTGCTTTAAATTAAGACTTACAACTTTTTTCTCTGATTGGTGTTAAAAATGATTTCCACGATAAGTTATCTCATGAATTGTAGTACTTAAAACTGTGAAAACTGAACGACGTATGGTGTTTTTCCCTTTGTGTGTGTGTGTGTGTGTGTGTGTGTGTGTGTGTGTGTGTGTGTGTGTGTGTGTGTGTGTGTGTGTGTGTGTGTGTGTGTGTGTGTGTGTGTGTGTGTGTGTGTGTGTGTGTGTGTGTGTGTGTGTCAGGGATCTGGTGAAGAATGGAGTGGTATGTCCTGGTGCTGATGCTGAGCCTGCCGCCCTTCATCCACGCAGATTGCTCTTCCCAGTGTCAGAAATGTGTGCAGCAGATCATCAGCCCCGGCGCCTTCAGCAGCATGGTGAGACACCTTCACACGGAGCTCACATCCAAGAGAATGTAGCTTGAAAAAAATATTCTCTGTTTGGCAGCAAAAGCGTAAACTTCATTTGGGACGAATTCTCATTATTTGGAGACGATAGTCGAGTTATAATGTCTCCATATATTTAATGTGTCTCTTCCCAATGTTTTATCGTTAGTTCAGCACATGGCAACACCTTTCCTGATTATGTTTAACTTGAAGGACCGTTAAATAACGTTAAGTGATATCACCACTTCCTTTATTGGCACTTAATAATAACAAAATAAAAACCTAATTGATTAACTTTACGCAACCCGTATTATAGCCATCAAAACGTTTACATTTACTCATTACAGACTCTGGCAAATAAGGATATAAGTGTTTTTTTACATATTATTTTGTATATGTTTTTCATTTCCTTAATCCTTAAATTACAAATGTCACATTTGTCAGGGTCAGTAAATATTATCGATTACATCTTATTTTTTAATCTTCTACTCATGATGCACAAATGAAAAGAACACTTAAGGGGTTTTAAAGGTCCTTCATGGGAATCAGGAAAGGTGTGTTTCGGGCAAACGGAAAAACCTATTAAATGTATTAATCAAACCAAAAAGGTGTGACACCGAGGGGTATACCATGCCTCACTGGGTTCACGGACATGTGCACAGATTGTGGGTTTACTCTGTCTCTCTGTGCGTCCTGCAGTCGTGCGGTGCGGAGTGTGTGGGGGGGCTGCAGAGCTGCCAGCCGGCTCCCGCGCTGGCGGACTTCAGGCAGGATGAAGGCGCGGAGGAGGAGGAGAGACAGCAGGCGGACCTGGTCAAGCGCTACGGAGGCTTCATCAAGAGGATCGACAAGAACAAGAAGAAGATGTTGGGCTCCCCGTGGCGCGACAATTACATCCTGGAAGCCGAAGCACTGCCCAAGAAATACGAGGACTTGTTGAAGAGGCTGGGGGAGAGGGATGCGGACGGGCCAGAGCCGGAGCACCAGATGCTCCATAAACGTTACGGCGGCTTTTTACGCAAATTCGGCCCAAAGTCAAAGAGGAGTAGCTCCACGGAGCAGGAGAGCCAGGAGCCCGAGGAGGTGCAGAAGCGCTACGGGGGCTTCATGAGGAGGATCCGGCCAAAGTTGAACAACCTGAAGTGGGACAAGCGTTACGGAGGCTTTCTGCGCCGCCACTTCAAAATATCTGCGCGCTCAGTGGAGGAGCCGTACTACTCCTATGATGACTTGAGCCTATAGATGCTGCAAACTATGAGAACTCGTGCAGGTTCACTTGAAACGCCACCATGTATCCAGAATGATCATGCCTGCCCATGTTGCTTTTCTCTGTTGCCTTCTGTGTAACTCATCTCCTTGTTATTACCATCATCGTCTATCATTCAATAAAGGATGCTTGTTTAATAAACTATGAATACAACCATGTTCCTGTTTGACCAAAAATTTAGAAGGGAATCCTGATTGACCGAGTTCAGCCTCAGGGCGAAAAGCCCCATCCTGCCAAACTCCATTCAGAATTTAGTGATTTGATATGTTTTTATTTATCGACATGACACGCCTATAATATATAAATAAAATGTCGCTGTTAAATGCGGCATGCACCATTCACTGATTGACACTTTTAATGCAACTTTAATTCAAGAATTGGTGACATTTAATTAAATATAATGTGCTTGATGGGTTACTTTGTTGCCATACAAATCCATTCGTCCATCCTCATAACTGAAGAACACTTATTTCCTGATGCGAGTTTGAAGATAAAACGAATAAAAATAGATAGAAATTTGGGATTTTCAAGTTGATCGATCACTTTCTTAGAGTGAGCCATTAGCTGGCAAAGCAAATACATATAGAGTACAAAATGATTCATATTGTACTATCCGACTGATTTAAACTAATATGGTTTTGCCTTTTCTGTATAGAATAAATTCTCAAAATTCTTCCAAAATGATCATGTGCCTTTTTTCTCGAGTTTGTTATGTTGTCATCATGCGCCAATGAGCAGCTCTCATAGGAAAGAACGAGACACCGCCTCCGACGCTGTATCCAGTTGTTATTACATCCATGATCTGAATCCACTGAACAGAAGCGCGTCACAGTGCTGACAGTGAGGCTGTGGCGCCATCTTGTGGGCGAAGGGAAGAAGTGTCAAGCGAAGTCCCACAGTTTCTACAAGATAAAAACTCACTCAATAAAAACGTGTTAAAAAAAAAGGATAACAAAGTTTAAAATGTCAAGATAAGTCCCAATGATTCTAAATATCACTCAGTAATCGTAAATATAAAACAAACAGGATAATACTCAGAAACACACAAATAAATACATTTGAAAAGTGTCAAGTCCCATGAAACTCATTCAGAGAAGAATAATAACAATAATTACAATAATATTAATAATAATAATAAATTAAATGTGTGAAGTGTCAGGTAAAGTCCTAATGCTTCTACAGGATAAAACAAACTCAGTAAAGAATAGAAACTCAGTGTGTAAACGTTTAGCACAATAACCTTCCAGCTGTGAGACTCACGGCTGCAGCTGCTACTCACTCAGCCTGGACTGGCAGAGGATCTTTACAACAAACACACGACATAAAGGGAACTGATAGAGGACTTATCATATATCCTTATTGATTACAATACCAGTGGGGGGATGTAACTAAGTACATTTACTCAAGTATCATTTTGCAGAACTAACAGGAGTATTTAAATTGCTACTTTGTAAATCTACTCCACTACATTTATTTGACACTTATACTTAGTTTATACATGAGTAACATGTTGTTTGAATGGTATATATTTACTACTTATTTTGTCATTACTATCTTAAATTAAATTATTAAACATTAACATGTATTTTTCTAATAATGAAAACACAATAATATAATATCCTATAATAACACAGCACTTTTAAAATAGCCAGTCTTCACAATGAGGATGTTTCCTTTCGATACCTGAGTACATCTAGCTCATAACACTTCTGTACTTTTCCTTATGTAACATTTTTAAATCAGGACTTTGACTTGTAATGGAGTAGGTTTAGTAATTTTACTTAAGCAGAGTAGCTGAGTACCCTTTCCACCATTGATGATCACCCATTATATATTTCTATAATACTTTTATATATTTTTTAATATTCTCACCAGAAGATATTAGTTTAGATTAGGGCTGCTTCAATACAACAGGGTGAATACACTATAACGCTACTCTGGTGAATGGATCTACATGGAAAATGTCTTTATTACTATTTGCTTTAAGGTAACTATCATTTGTCTCAATAGAAAATACCATCCATGTATATGTTAGTGGAAAACAGCTAATTTACTCGTTTTTATCACCTCAACACATTTAAAATCTAGTACATTGTCATTTTAACTGATTTCATTTGATAAAGACATCTGGAAGCGATCAACAATAAAAATAAGAGTGAAAAACAACACATTCATATTTACACTATGTAACAATACACATTTTCCATTTGAAGACTGAGCATTTATTACTAAACTCAACAACCCTGTTTCTTTCGGCCTCATTGACATACGTCCCTGCAGAAACACACGGCTGTATCAAATATATTAGTTACATATTTACAGTCAAATCATTGCTGACACACATCAGACATACCTCCAATACTAATACCTACATGGTCAAATTGAAGGACATCTACAACTCGAGTGTTGTATTAAATTATCTGTCAAAGTGAACATGTGGACGAGTCCTCAGCCGTCCTTTCATCCAGAATAATGAGAATAACAAGGGGTGGGATGGGGGGGGACATCTGTCTTTGTCTCACTGTTGCTCCTCTGACTGCCCCCCCCCTTCCTCTTTAACCTGCTCTGGCTGACCCCCTCCGTCGCCTTCCACCTGGCATTCCTCTTGTGAGTCGTCGGCAGCGGTTGCCGTGGTTTCCAGCACACTGATGGTGCCGGCCTGCTGCTGGACTGAGGACAGGCTCTGCATCGTCACCAGCTGGAACTGAGGCCCCATCAGCTTCAGCAGGGACCCCCCGGCCCCCTCCTGGCCCCCCGCCGCTGCAGAGAGCACGGTGAGGTTAGAGGCGTCGCCCGTCAGCTCGGACCCCGAGAGCGAGGAGGTCAGGAGGGTGTACCCCCCCAGGTTGGCGCCGGTTCCTCCTGCCATGGTCAGAAGTCCCCCCATCTGGTTCAGAGTGATCTGGGTGGGGGCGGCGTTGACGGAGGCGGGCCCGGAGACGGCTCGGGTCAGCCGGGGACGCTTGGGCGTGGGGGGGGCGGGCACCGGGGCGAGGGTCATCAGCACGTTGTTCAGGTGCTGGGATTTACTCTTCAGCTCCTTGGCACGCTTCCTGTGCTCGTCACACTGCTGCTCCAGGGCTGAGGAACACACACCGTCAATACACACAAACACACACTGTCAATACACACGGGTTCTACTTGGGAGGACTGTAACGCAGCACAAAGAATAAATATCCATTTACTGTTTACTTGTTTCACACACACACACACACAAAAAACATGTGTATCTTAATGTGTGCAAATGTGTCTGTTGATTGTGTATATATAGGATATACATATTTGAATTTTGTATTCGAGATGGTTGGAAATGTTATGTCGATCTCTCTGTCAAACTGAAAGATCGACATTAAAGTTGACTTTGACTTTTGTTAATGCGTAAATGCTTGCAATGTTAATAAGAATAAAGTGTATTTCCAGGTACATTTAAACTTTAAATATACAGTCTATGGTTTACACATAAAAGGAATTTGCTTTGGCGTATGATGGTGCAAACATAAAACACAAATTAAGTTAGGAAAATTAAGAAAGGTAAAAAATAAAATGTACGCACATTTGATTACATTACCAAGTCGACCCCAACGAATGAATTGCATGGCAGTGAAAGAATTGGCAGAAGCTACGGAATGTTTGCACTGACCAACGGCACACCTGATCCATGACTAATATTCTGCGCCAGTCCTTTTGTTTGTTTGTTTGTAGCCTTTATTTAACCAGGTGAAAGCCCCTTGAGATCACAGGATCTCTTTTTCAAGGGTGACCTGCAGGACATTAGTTACACATGTAACATAAAAACAACAGAACAACAATAAGGATGACATACAACATAATGTACAGGGTACAGTTTACAAACTGTATTTACAGTGACAGGTACCATGAGTATCAAACAGCATGTCACCCAGCCGAGTTTTAAAATGATGCAGGGGAACCAAAGGGCTCAGTTTTAAACATGTTTGCAGACTGTTCCAATTTAGTGGAGCTGCACAACTAAAAGCTTTCTTCCCTAAGACAGTCCTAGCACTTGGCACATTTAATAAAACAACATCATGAGATCTCAGGCAATAAGTACTTTCAATTCGTCGAGAGATCAGAGAGCTGATATAAAAAGGTAGTTTACCCAACATGGCTTTATAGATGAATATGTACCAATGACTGAGCCTCCGTAAAGTTAGTGAAGGCAGACCTTCCCTGGCATACAGGGGTACAGTGATGAGTAAGTGCTTTACAGTTAGTAACAAATCTCAGGGCACTGTGATAGGCGGCATATAACTTTTCCAGGCAATGGGCAGGTGCATTCATATAGATCAAATCACCATAGTCCAGCACAGGTAAAAAGGTCACAGTGACTAGTCTTTTCCTGGCTTCAAATGAGAAACAGGACTTGTTTCTAAAAAAGAAACCTAGTCTAACCCTCAGCTTTTTAAGCAGGTTAATGACCTGAAGTTTAAAAGTAAGACAATCATCAAGCCAGATACCTAGGTATTTATAACAGGTAACCACTTTGAGTACTTGTTCTTGCATAGTAACAATATCCAAAGCAGTGTCTGTAGTCCGTTTAGCTTTAGAAAAGAGCATTACCTTGGTTTTATCAACATTTAAAAGAAGCTTAAGCTCAGCGAGCTGAGTCTGAATAATGTTAAAAACAGCCTGTAATGTAACACCAGCCTCCTTAATGGAGGGACCTGCACAGTACATCACGGTATCGTCCGCATAAAAATGTAAAGTAGCTTCATCCACATTTTCACCTAAACTGTTGATATATATAGAGAATAAAAGTGGACCTAAAACAGAACCTTGAGGAACACCATTAGCAATGTTTAACCACTCAGAAGAAAGCCCATCAAAGTGAACACATTGGGACCTTTCAGAGAGGTTGTTCCCAAACCACCCCACTGCATGGCTGGATATGCCAATACTGAGTAGCCTCTGCTTTAAGATGCGATGATCAACGGTGTCAAACGCTTTGGAAAGGTAAATAAACAGAGCTGCACAACTCTGCTTATTATCTAAAATACTCGTAATGTCATTCACCACTTTCATTGTGGCAGTGATGGTGCTATGTTGCTTTCTGAAGCCTGACTGATGTTTAGACAGGATATCATTTTTACATAAAAACTCCTTTACTTGTTTACTCACTAGGCGTTCGAGCAACTTCGCCAGAACTGACAATTTAGAGATTGGCCTATAGTTATTTAAAATAGTTGCCTACCCTCCTTTTAGTAAAGGCAAGACATACGCTGACTTCCATACTTTTGGAATTACATTTGTGTTGAGGGAGAGGTTAAAAAGAGTAGTGAGAGGAAGAGCAATAAAATCTGCAGCTATCTTTAAAAAGAAAGGTTCTACGTTGTCCGGGCCAGCCGGTTTCTTAGGATCTAACTTGGTTAATGCTTCATGAACAACATCAACAGTAAAAGGAGTAAAACTGAAAGGGTTTTCCGGACCACATTGTTCAGAGTCACGGATTGGGGTGTTCACAGAAGCAGAGTTAGTGACAGAATCAAACATAACCGCAGGACACAAAATGCTCATTAAAGCAATTTAGCATAGTGGCCTTGTCCGATATAGTGCCAGATGCTGTGGTAATGCACGGAGGTAGCTCATTTCGGATATCACTGGTGGATATTGATTTTATGGCTTTCCAACATTTCCTAGGATTATTTAGGTTTTCTGTGGTAACTGACAAATAGTACTTCGACTTAGCACTTTTGACATTTGAAGTGAAGCTATTCCTTAGCTGCCTAAAACGCAGCCATTCTACCTCTGAGCCTGATTGCCTAGCCTTTGCCCAGGCCTTGTTTCTCTCATGCAGGAGATTAGACAGTTCAGCAGAAAACCAAGGCTTGTCACGTCCTTTAGGCAGTAGGAATGCTTTAGCTAAGTGTAGCTAACCCCTAGTAACAACAAACTGGAAGATGTGTATTAACCCCCCCTCCACTGACCGGCCAGGCTGCGGGTGTACTGCTCTCTGTAGCGGTCCATCTGGCTCTTATGACTGGCCAGAACCTTCTTCACTAGGTCCAACATCCCAAAGTTCTGCACTATGTTGTTCAGCAAAACAGCATCTGGAAAGCAAAGACAGGATGTTCAGAGTTCTACTGCAACCTTTATTCAAAAATTGCTGGACTAAGACTTTTTGTAGCCGACTCACGTTTGGTAGAATAATCATTTTCACTTTCTAGTCATGTTTAAGACATGAGTAATGTATGAACATGTTCAAAGACACATGCATTTATATGAAGTGTTTATTTCTGATGCTATGACTTATAACGTTTATATAAATATTTTTATTATTTTATTTTTCTAGTACATTTTATTTGTATGTTTATATTCTTCTGTTTAAATGCATTAATTATCATTTATTTATTCCTTTTATTCTAAGATAGAGGAACAAAACACACTTTCCCCCAGACAGTCATTACAGTGGTGGGTGTAGTTGGATGTTTGGACCCTCCATCTGACCTTTGACCTGCAGCGGGGGGTCACACACTCTCTCCTGCAGCCCCTTCAGCACCTCCTGCAACTCCTTCTGGAAGTCCTCCACCACCTCCTCCATCAGACCAGCATCCTTCACTGAACGCCAGAACGTCACCGAGTCCTCTGGACACACACACACACACACACACACACACACACACACACACACACACACACACACACACACACACACACACACACACACACACACACACACACACACACACACACACACACACACACACACACACACACACACACACACACACACACACACACACACACACACACACACACACACACACACACACACACACACACACACACACACACACACACACACACACACACACACACATATATTTATATAAATATATAACATTTCAGAATCAAACAAGTATGAGAGCACTCTCATAATAACGTAACACAATCAGAGACTGGAAATATTCCCCCCCCCCCCCCCCCCCCCTCTCTGATCGCTGAAATGGGGAATTGAAATTACGGGCCAAAAGTTGTATTTACAAGTATTAAAAGTAAGCAGAGGACACCAAACCAACTGAGACCCGTCTGTCCCCCGCATCTACGCACTGTACAACACACACACATCTACACACTGTACCACACACACTACACACACACACACACACACACACACACACACACACACACACACACACACACACACACACACACACACACACACACACACACACACACACACACACACACACACACACACACACACACACACACACACACACACACACACACACACACACACACACACACACAATAAAGCAGGGCTCGACATTAACGACTGCCCGATGGCCAGCTAGTATTTAGCTCGGGCAATGAAGCCTCACCTGCTGGTTGCCCGATCGGGCAATCTATTATGCTAGTATCATGCAGCTCGCGGATCCAGTAATGAGTTACCCGACACCAAAACTAAACATATCTTTAACTAGTTTAGGTAGTTTGAGAGGTAATTAAAACAGCTAAGTGTGATATTCTAACCTGAAGTGTGTGTTTTGTCCGCTCACTGCTGCATGTGATCATGCGGAGCTGCGTGTCGACTCGTCAGCAGCAGCTGATCTCTCTCTCCCGCCAGTTTAGACTTCACTCGCGTTTATGTCCATATTGATCAGATCTAGCTAGTTCTAGCTAATGATAGGACTACCTGCTTATTAAAAGACACCTAAACAATAAGCGTCGCTATGCAACTGGGTGAGGCCACAAAGTATAGCGCAGCATTATGCATTTGTTTACATGCCCACCGGAACCCCGAGTCATTAGCAACAGATCAACGCACAATCAACCCATACAGGACATCTCTTTCTCCACATTAAGTGTTAGACATTAGAATTGACTATTCTTGTCTGTCACATACTCTTCTTGTCTGTCACATAAGTGGCGCTAAAGGGAATTTATTTTGACCGAAGAGATTTAGATTTGCCGGCTAAAGGGAACTCTGACGTCGCCATTTTGTGTGCTTCGCGGATGCGCTCGGCTCCTCTCAGCTCCTCTCGACTGCTGCTCGGGTCTGCTCGGTCAGCTTCCGGATGAGGAGGCATTCGTTCGGCCAACTGACAGTAGATAACATTACAACATTTTTAACAGGGGCCATAATAGTGTAAATAATGTTTGTTTTGGCAGTTATAACTGAATGTAATGTTTTCTACTTTTTTAAATCTGGAAAGGCATTTGCCTTCATCAGATGGAAAGTGTCTTCTTGACCAACAACTTAGTATTTCTTATAGCTATGCAGGGCATGCAAGAGAGCAAACACAAATAAGAACGAACAAACAATTGAAATTAAGAATAAAATTGAAATTGTACAATATAATATTGTGGTGGTTCATCTTATGATTCAGTCTAGAGAATGCACCAGACAGCATCTACAGTAAGACCTGCAAAAATCTAAATGTTCTAGGGGAAGGCCCCTCAAAACCTTCGTGCAAATTCGTCCGCGCGCATTTTTCAGGGCAATCTCTATTGGGCTCAGGGCCATCTGTAAATTAGCTTAGATGGCCCACAGGGCCACCTCCCAAAATCCTTAATGTCATGCACTGTAAAGTATACACTCCACCGGTTCCCTCCACATTAAGGTGAGTGTGTGCGCAGGTTTGATCACCTCCGATGGCGGTGACCCACTCGGACGTCTCCTCCATCGCCTCAGGGAAAGAGACTGCTGCTCCATTCACTGCAACACAAACAGTACACAACACTCATCAAACCACACAACTCCATTCATTCTGGGTGATACCGCACATAGGAATATGCAGGGGTGGACTGGCCATTGGGAATACCGGGAGTTTCCCCGGTGGGCCGGTGCTGTGTGTGGACCGGAGGGCCAAAAAAAAAAAAAAAAAAAAATCTTTTTCTTTTTTGCTTAAATCCTACCGGCCCACATTTGTAAGTGTTCCGGCCACTCCCTTTTTTTTTTTTTGCTTACCTAAATCCTACCGGCCCACATTAGTAAGTGTTCCGGCCCAGCCCAGCACAGCCCAGCACACCCCACTGGGCTGGGCTGGGCCGTTTTGATAGGCTACCTTTGTTCTATCTATCAGTTTCAATTTCACACATCGGGCCCGTAGCAGCTGTCACTGCGCAGTGAACGATCAGGAGTGAGTGACTGAGAGACCTAGCTGGCAGTTGCTTACAGATGGATAAGCAAGCTCCAAAGCGTAAAGGCGCTTTTGTATAGTTTGTATATACAGTATTGTAGCGAGCCCTGGGTTCAGAGGGAGGGGCTTGCATAGGGGAGGGGGTTGGCAGGGAAACGGGGTTGAGGGGGAGTGGCTGTACGGCTGTACCCGTAGGATAGAAAAGGGGGAAGTGACGTCTGACTTAGAGGTCGCGCGGCTGTGGAGAAGAACGTGTTGCCCACATTCTGTTACTGAGTTTAGGCTAGTTAGCTAGCGGGTTTATTGTTTTGGGTGCAGTCACTTTTGCCTCCTCTTGCTGTACAAATAAATGTTGAAAGAAAAAGTAAATCTGTTTACAGTTCTGTTTTATATGGGTGTTGAAGAAGAAGAATTGGGAGGGATGAAACCCTCTTTAATGGTCACACATGCAGAGCACACAGCACACACAGTGAAATGTGTTCTCTGCTTTTAATCCATCCTAGTACCAGGAGTATAGTACTAGGAGCAGTGCGCAGCTATTGTACCACGCCCGGGGAGCAATGGGAGTGAGGGGGGAAAGGGGATGTCCATTGCCTTGCTCAAGGGCACCACGGCAGGGCAGGAGGTGAACTGGGAACTCTCCAAGTAGAAGTCCACACTCCAAATGTAGGTCTGGTCGGGGACTTGAACCGGCGACCCTACGGCTCACAGTCCAAGCCCCTACTGACTGCCATAGATTTAGTCCCTAATTTTGCTCTAAAAGTGCACCAGATTGCTGCATTTAACTTCAACATTTAAAAAAAAATCTTCCCAGGGGAACTTGCCCCCGGACCCCCCTAGAGAAGGTGACGTCCACCACCTGCCCACACCCCCTGTTTAATGGTCTCACCCACATTGAGGATGCTTCCTACGCCCATGTTTTATTCCATGTGTCAAGTCAGGCAAATTGGGTCAAAATGTTATTGCATCAATGATCTGTTAACATTAAAATCACTAAATATATGCTGTAACTATTTTTTCTCTAGGCAACTCAAGGGCTCAGGTAATGTGATTACTATATGAATAATGGTCCAAAATAACATAAAATGCATAGGCTTTTTTGTTAAGTAACATACTTTCGTCGCCGGGCCAGCCGATACATGCCGCGCATTAAGTGGGCCTGTCTGTCAATGAATCCCCGGGCCACTTTTTCCCCCCAGTCCGCCCCTGGGAATATGGCTTACAAGCTTTTTCCCCCTATCATTTCAGTTATTATTAACATTATTATTAATATATGTATTGTTTAGTGTTTTCCTATCCTATATTCATGTTTCTTGTGCACATAAAAATACTCAAAACAAATTCCTTGTATTCTCAAATCTACACCCCCCTGTAATATAATTGATATACCTGGACTGCATCCCAACATCGCCAGCATCTTTTTTCAAATGAGAACAGAGTGCAGCCAGCGTCTTCTTTCTGAGTATTTTTGCCTTTCTTTGTGGACACCTTTACATACTGCAGCAGTGGAACCAAACCACCACTCAAGCGTAAATATAAATGTTGCATCCTGTAGAGAGCAGGGGTGTCAAACTCAAATACACAGTGGGCCAAAATAAAAAAATCTGTACTAGTCGAGGGCCGGACTGGTTCAATGGTTATTGCAAAACTTATTGAAATGAAATTATTGCACATATTAAACCTGGAACTAACAAAGCTTAAATGATTGCCTTTAAAAACAACATTAAAAATTAAATAATCAGTTGCATTCATTTCTTATGGCTCTATCTGCAGCTTTTCCAGAGTCATTTCTTATGATTACATTTTTCCACAGGCCAACAACAGCTTCAAAAAAACGATTTCCCTCAAAGAAAAACCAAACATGCCCTGTTGTCGTGAGAGAAAAAGTGGAAGGAAACATCAATTTAAAGGTGGGGTAGGTCATTTTGGAGAAACCAGCTCGAGTGCGCTAGAATTTGAAAATACACAGCCGGAAAAAATCTGCTACTTCCTAACAGAGCCCCTCCTCCAACACACACGAACGCGCACATGACCAATGAGGGCACGAGATAAGTTTGTGCACAGATGGAAGGCTGACAGGCAGGTAGGCCATCCAGTTACTTTAGCCGGGCCAGCTAAAATGATTGGTCGTGCTTTTTACAGTACTACGGCTTCCACAGATGACATTTTTTAATGGATTTTTTGTCAAAGCACTTCAGATATTCATTGCTATCGGGATGTTAAGAGCATTCCATGGAATATAACAAAAAGTGTATCTCGAGCCGGTTTCTGAAACTTACATACCCCACCTTTAAACTCAGTGTACTGCTCTGTGATGCTAGCTCAAGCAGATACTTGGCATCTCATCTTGGGTACAAGTTCATCGATGTTTGGACTCAGGCTCTGAGCTGAGGAAATCCTCAGGGTTGAGTGAAGGTGTGCGTGCAATATACCGGCGGGCCAGATCTAATAGTGATTAGAAATTATCCTGCGGGCCGCAATAAAATCCACCACGGGCCTTGAGTTTGACATGTATGTTGTGCAGGGGTCGGCAAGTAAGTATGGCCTTGGGCCAATTGGGGGGGGGGAGGGGGGGGGTGCGCTAGTGAACTGTCAACGGGGGGGGGGTGCCGTTCTGTGATTCTCCAGATTCTACAGATGGCCAGTCCTCCACTGCTCACCAACTTATTAAGATCCAAAGCTTTAGTGCGTTTTGAATCAATGCTGAGTACAGCAAAACTAGACAGTCCCTTCTCTGTCATTGTAGACCGAATGCTTCTCGTTTTGCGCCATCCCGTTCAAATGACAATCACATTTCCATGCTCGCGCCAGGTCCGGGGGAGGGGTTACAAGGCTCGCGTCTTGTGCTGCATTCACTTGCACTCGGACATTAGGGATTATCTCTCATAAATGTCCGATGAGCCAAATCCTTTCTTTAAAAACAAAGCTGCCAACTGGGGTGGCAGCATATGCACCGCCAACCCTCGCCATCCATGATCAAGCGGCTTCTCCGATTTTGTTGTCAATGTTTTGACTGAACTTTGTGACTGTTCACATGTAAATAGATATTACGTTTGAATGATTTAGTGAGCTGGTGTTATTTTTTTCAAACCACACACCGCATGTTGGCTATTACAGCACCACGCGCTGTCCACCTACTTATTGATCCACTATCAGCGTCGTGCACCCCGCTGCCAGATTGTGCCTGTGCTGTGTGTCATTCACTCTCAACATGGATAAAAGTACAATAAGCATTCTTCAGGTGTAGGTAGATTCTCTATTCGGACATTATAGCCTATATGTGCGACTATCAGTCCGATATTGTAAAAAATTAAAAAATAAACTTTTTTTTTTTTTTCTCAAAATAATTTCCCGGGCCAAATATTATTGCTGGCGGGCCACCAATGGCCCGCGGGCTGCCTGTTGCCGACCCATGCTGTAGAGGATCCAGCTCTGAGATGAACCAGCACAATGTCTGACGCTTTGAAACTTACAGTCAGCTGATGAGGGGGGGGCAGGGACCAGGTCAGCAGACTGATCAGTGCTGACGGACACTTTGGCTCCCACCAGGTCTATCTTAGTGCTGCGGCATGTGTTGGAGCAGACCTTGGAGTGTTGGTAGAAGTCCAGCTCACCGGAGTCCATGATCTTCCTGTGGAGTGAAATAAGATCAAAGGCTTAGAGCAAAACACAGCAGGGGGAAAAAGAATGTATACAATCTAACATTTTTGTTTTTACTCCCAAACCACCCTGCAACCCCTAATGGCACTGCAAGACACCTGGGGGCCCCAGGCAGAAGAGACATGCCCCCCAACACATCCAGCACAACCGCCACCCCCTAACACTATTAACTTTACTTTTATGTTGTACTTAGTGTTGAGGGACAATATCAGATTCGTCAAAAAAAACATTAGTGGGTCTATAAACTTAAGAGTCATGGCGTCATGGAAATGCTGTATAATTAAATTGGTAATTTTTCAATTACCAGGTTGGGGGGTTTGTATCCAATAATATCAAACCATGTAACATATTCTGCTGATGTTGAGGTGCATATCAGTGTGTAGTGTCTCTACTTTAAAGAGTCCTCTCCTGCTGATGTTCAGGTGTATATCAGTATGTAGTGTCTCTACTTTAAAGAGTCCTCTCCTGCTGATGTTCAGGTGTATATCAGTATGTAGTGTCTCTACTTTAAAGAGTCCTCTCCTGCTGATGTTCAGGTGTATATCAGTATGTAGTGTCTCTACTTTAAAGAGTCCTCTCCTGCTAATGTTCAGGTGTATATCAGTATGTAGTGTCTCTACTTTAAAGAGTCCTCTCCTGCTGATGTCCAGGTGTATATCAGTACGTAGTGTCTCTACTTTAAAGAATCTTCTCCTGCTGATGTTCAGGTGTATATCAGTATGTAGTGTCTCTATTTTAAAGAGTCCTCTCCTGCTGATGTTCAGGTGTATATCAGTTTGTAGTGTCTCTACTTTAAAGAGTCCTCTCCTGCTGATGTTCAGGTGTATATCAGTTTGTAGTGTCTCTACTTTAAAGAGTCCTCTCCTGCTGATGTTCAGGTGTATATCAGTATGTAGTGTCTCTACTTTAAAGAATCCTCTCCTGCTGATGTTCAGGTGTATATCAGTATGTAGTGTCTCTATTTTAAAGAGTCCTCTCCTGTTGATGTTCAGGTGTATATCAGTATATAGTGTCTCTACTTTAAAGAGTCCTCTCCTGCTGATGTTCAGGTGTATATCAGTATGCAGTGTCTCTAGTGGGACATGTCTCCATGCTTTAATGTTCAAAAAGCTCTTTATTGTTCTCATACTGCCTGTGCTGCAGCACCTCTTTTCACCCTCTGTCTGAAACCAGAGTCCAGTCTGCTCTGATTGGTTAGCTGGCCGGCTCTGTTTTGATTGGTCCACCGCTATGTCACTACGTTACGGAAGTAAACAAAGGAGTCCAATGGAGTTGTCTCAGGTGGGGGGGGGGGGGGGAGTGTGTGGGAGAGAAACTCCTGCATGCACAAAAACGTATATAACACACTACAGGAAAGGGAAAACCACAGAAGCAGAATTGGGCCTCTATGGAATGCATTCCATGAGTACAAACCTGAGCATGGTGCCATTGAGGCGGATGGCTCTCTTCCAGTCCTTCAGAGTGGATTTCCCTGCTAAACACACAAACTCCTTGGGGCTGATGAGCTGCCCATTGAACTGATGGGAGGGACAGGAAAAGAACCAGATGAGATGATCCAATTCATCATAAACTCAGTAAAAATTTCCTAAAATGCGTTTGAAATGAGATTTAGCAGAGCTGTTTGTAGACGACAGTGCGTACCTGGACACATTTCACGTTGATACCCGGGCAGACAAACTTCTTCCAAACCAGCGTGGCTTTGGTGTCTCCACAGGTGATGTTGTAGAATTCATCAGCTTCCACATCCACCTCCTCAGATAACTTCACTGCAGGGACCAGGGGCCTCATTTATAAAGGGATATACGCTAAAAAAATGGCGTACGGCAGTTTCTACGCAATGTTTGCGATTTATAAAATACTAACTTGACGGGAAAATGTGCGGTCCTCCACGCAAACTCTAACCCATGCGTACGCACTAAGCACAAAAACGGGAGAGACGAGAAACTGCGACACCGTTGGCAGAAGGAAGAATGGAGAGAAATATGTGGAAATAATACCATAAATAAAATGTTACCTCTCATTTATCATATATGAAGAATTCATTTTTGAAACATTGATAAAAGCCAATCTTAAAATGATTTAACAAACGCCTGTTTGAGACTCCTCAGTGCACACAAAAACATAACTTGGAGAAATAAATAAATACGGATATGTTATTTAAAACCACCTCGAATATGTTGTGTTAATGTTATGAAATGTTTTCTCATAAATGATGCGGTAAGCAGGAGGACAGGATTACGTCTAAACTGACGCTGTTTCGCATTTCTATAGGTTGTAGATAAGAGCATGGTTTTATATATGTTTAATACATGTTTAATCATGAGACGCTGCGCACAGTTGATCGACAGCTGGGACACAAACCACCAAATATGAAAACATAATTCAGATCCATTCGTCATGACTCCACTCCGGAGGGATTCCCCGATGCACACTGCTAAAGCAGCCTCCCTCTCCTCTGTCATCATCCTTCTGGACCTGTCTGCTGCATTCGACACAGTGAACCATCGGATCCTCCTTCGCACTCTCCAAGAACTTGGAGTTTCAGGCACTGCACTTTCCCTCCTCACCTCATACCTCAACGACCGCACCTACAGGGTTACTTGGAGACGGTCCGAGTCCGACCCTTGTCAATTAACTACAGGGGTCCCTCAGGGCTCGGTTCTTGGTCCCCTCCTCTTCTCCCTGTACACAAACTCGCTCGGGTCTGTCATTAGCCCGCATGGTTTTTCATACCACTGCTACGCTGACGACACCCAACTAATTCTGTCCTTTCCCCGCTCAGAGACCCAGGTCGTCGCACGCATCTCTGCTTGCCTAGCAGACATCTCTCGGTGGATGTCTGCTCATCACCTCAAGCTCAACCTTGACAAGACTGAACTGCTCTTCCTTCCGGGAAAAGATTGTCCCACTCTTGACCTAACAATCAACATCGGCACCTCTGTTGTTTCCCCGACTCAGACTGCAAGGAATCTGGGTGTGGTCCTAGATAACAAATTGTCCTTCACTGCAAACATCGCTGCTACAACCCGCTGCTGCAGATACACGCTTTACAACATCAGGAGGATACGTCCCCAGCTGACCCAGACATCAGCGCAGATTCTGGTCCAGGCTCTCGTCATCTCACGCCTAGACTACTGCAACTCCCTCCTGGCTGGTCTACCTGCATGTGCCATCCGACCTCTGCAGCTCATCCAGAATGCAGCGGCTCGTCTGGTCTTCAACCTTCCCAAATTCTCCCACACCACACCACTCCTCCGCTCCCTTCACTGGCTTCCAGTAACTGCTAGAATCCACTTCAAGACACTGGTACTTGCGTACCATGCTGTGAATGGATCTGGCCCTTCCTACATCCAGGACATGGTTAAACCGTACACCCCAGCACGTGCACTCCGCTCTGCATCAGCCAAACAGCTCGCTGCACCCGCACTGCGAGGGGCACCCAAGTTCCCGTCAGCAAAAACACGTGGGTTTGCTATCCTGGCTCCAAAATGGTGGAATGAGCTCCCCATTGAAATCAGGACAGCAGATAGCTTACACATCTTCCGACGCAAACTGAAAACTCATCTCTTTAGACTCCACTTCGAGCGATAGAATTACTAACAAAGCACTTATATACTAATAAAGGGCTGGCTTATCTAAAGCCAGTTGAGTAGCACTTGAAATGTTTGGCTCTATGAAACCTGATGTACTTATATGATTCTGTTTTCTTAAAGGTTGTATCTTCCTGGTCGAATGCACTTATTGTAAGTCGCTTTGGATAAAAGCGTCAGCTAAATGCAATGTAATGTAATGTAATGTAATGATCATTTCTTACAGTTTCTCGTGGGGGGGTCTCGTGTCCCCGGTACAAACACACTGCCTGAGGAAGGCTATGTGTATTTTTTTTGTCATTAACCTTTTTCGGACCACTTATTTATTTAGTTTGGTGACGATCCGACCTCCATGCTGCTACTCTGGTTCAAACTGCATCCACCAAACAATATGATTTATCTCGACCTCCCCAAAATAACCAAAATCTGACATGGTGTGAGATGTCTTTTTTAGCTGTTCTGTCGTCATTTCCTGCTATCTTCTTCATAAAGTCAGTCAAAATGAATGAATGAAAGGGCGTTTCTTTGACTATTTATAGGCAAACATGGGCGTTACGTGAAGCCTGCAAAAGCTGCACCGCATTTCGAGTCGGTTGTGATTTATAAAGGGAAACAGGCGAAGGAAGTGCCATACGCACTTCCTCGCCGGTACGCAATGTTTGGTGAACCGGAAAGTGGCGGAAAATGTATGGACCTATTTTTTGGATTTCTACTACGTAAGCAACCTTCCCACGTCAATCCTACGCACGGCGTTATACATGAGGCCCCAGAACACGATCAATTCTTACATATGATCATGCAACATCTTTTATAACATTATAAATATCATTAAGTGTATTTGAAACACATTTGGATAGCCCCAGCAGGATTTGTTGCTCAGTTACAGAGGTACCTGAGAGCTGTTTCTAGAATGAAATACAAGCTTTGGGACAATTCCTATTAGAAAAGCTTCTAATCACAACACAGACTCTTCTGTTTTTGAGGCATATACACATATTCAAAGTTAATCAATTGTCTTGAAAAATTCTAATAGTGTATTTGAATCACATGGAGTAAACTGGTACGCTTCAGATCTCTAGATTTAAGAATTAGCAATGTTGATTCTGAATGCTGAGTCACATGATCCAGTGTATTTGCGCGGGTCACATTACCTATGACTGCCTCTTCCCTGGAAATTGAATCTGTTCTGTTGGCCTCAGCTTCTGCGTCCACTGATGCTTCTGTGAGGATTTCCTCCCTGAAAAAACAACACAGTGTTTCATCCATCAAACTGAACAACAGGACCATGAAAGCTCACACTGTGTTCCTGAGCAGAGTGTGTACATTACCCCGTCCGAGCGCTGAGCTCTGCGCTCACCAGCACGGCCTTCTCCTCCTCCTCTCCCACAGACGAGAGCTCCTCACCCACATTGTCTGGTATGGTGACGATCACTATCTCCCTCATGTCCTGCATGCTGACCTCTGAAGAAGCCATGGAGGATAGATGGAGCTTCACAACAGACCGGATGACAGCAGAGATGAAACACTGATGTTGATTATATCCCTTTAAATAATATAGAAAATAAAAAGTTGAGTGATCGTAAGTAATCGCACTTATTTGTCTTTATTTTTTCTATTACTAATGTGTTCTTTTTGTCTCTATTTAAGATGGCTGACTCTTTGTTATTGCTTCCCTTTTTTTACCTGCTATGCCACTTTTGCTGTAACACTGTAAAAAAAAGACAAGAGAAAAATAGAATACTAAAAAAGAAAATTAGGGCCTTATAGATCTGACCAAAAAGGAATTTCTCAAAATACAGATTTATTTCTCAATTCTCACTTTTCTCTCAGAATTATGTCTTTTATCTCAGAACTACCGAAACAAATCCCCTTCGGTCAGGTCTCACATTTTTTGCCGCAGTTAGAATACCCTCAGAAATGGGTGCACTATTTAATAACAAGTAATAATACCTTTCGGTAATAATAATGACATGTTTTTTTTTTATGTACTTTGTGTGCTAGTGAGTTTTATTATAAAGTGAAGATGCATTCTGTGTTTTTCATGTGTAACGTACGGAAGTGGTGTAATGGTACAAAGTGCATTTAGTTCATTACTAAAGTATAAAATGTAGGTAGGCCTACTTGTACTTTAGTTGACTAGTTTCACATCATGCGACTTTATGCTTTTACTCCACTACATTCTGGCGGCAAATGTTTTACTTTTTACTCACTACTTTAGTTACTTTTCAGATATAGGTTATTAATACACTTTAATACGTTATTAATATAAACCGACACACAGACATTATTATATATAATTGTTATAGGTCAAGCTACCAACTAGTGTATAAAATAGTTAAAATAAACCCCACCTTTACCAATTGCTACATTTAAGTTATGAACACATAAATGCACCATATAATATTATAAAAAAATATATTTTGGTTAAAATTGTCATTTTGCATAACGAGTACTTAAAGTATTTGTAATGCTTATACTTTTACTGAAGTTCAATTTCTAATGCAGGACTTTAACTTGTAACAGAGTATGTTTACTCTGTGGTATTGCTACTTTTACTCGAGTAAATTAGCACTTTTCCCACCTCATCCGTAAGGCTTGTTTAGAGTATACCCTATTTGATATATTTTAAATGCTGGTGCATTTAAATATTAACTTGTAGTTTTCAATGCAGTTTGGTATTCCCTTTTATTAAGCTAAGACTTAAAGAGACAGCATAATGCCTTCAGGATAATAGATCATCTTACCTTTAGTCGTCAGTAGAGTAATGTTGTCTTTGGGTGAAACAGAGACAGTCTGTAACACCAGAATGGATGGATGCTAGCTAATGTTAGCTTTGGATGCAAGCTAGCTAAACACTGCAGTTCATATTTCCATTGAGCTGCAAGGGGTCTCCTATTTCAAACAAAACGCAGAACTACTTCTTTAATATTTTGAAGGGACTTCTTGAGAAGTACATTTAAACTAATATCTACAGGACTAAATTAGTGTAATTCACGGATATATTTTTTGTTGCGGATTCTTCTTCTCTTGAGAATTAACGGTAGCTTGCATTCTTCTTCTTTGACGTTTTACGGCAGCCAGCATCCGCTGAGTTGCAATTCCGCCACCTAGTGGGAGTAGTTAATACAGTGACATCTCGATGTAGATGTTTTTCCCAGGACAGTGTCGGTCAAAAACTCAAACAATCTGTTTAGTAATTTCCTTGTCTTTCCATACTCTTCTGTTAAACTAATGCTTTGTTCAGAATAAAGGCTACAACTAAACTCTGAAATGTCCTATTATCGATGCTGATGTGAATGATGATTCTCAGTCTTATTTCTGACTCAGACAGCACTGATTTGGTTGCTGACCCCGCATGCTTCCATATTAGAGCCTTGACCAGATCAGAGAAACATAAATATGCATCAGTTATCTGCTGCCAACGATAACCCTTAATATTTGAAGGCCTTTTTTGAATACAAATGAATGGAAATAAACCTCTGTCCCTGGCTGACATGTCTGTTAAATGTTGTACCATTATGTGCGCCCTTGCTCATTGTGTCCTGCAGAGGGCAATGTTGTCTGCAGTGCGTCCTTGCACTACCTGTGGCTTCTACCTTATCCGTTCAGATGTTGTTTGGATCGAGAGCAGAGCGGTAGCACAACCGCATCTCTCCTACCACGATAAATAAATATGCCTAATGAAGGTTAAAGAAAGCTGTCTACTACTGAGTTCTATTAAATCTCCACCGCAACGCACTCCGCCTAACAATGTCAGCCAATAAGACAGATGTTTATTTTCATTCAACTTTCTGGTTGGTCTGGTGTCTTGCCTCTGTTGCATTCACTGAACACGGGAAATTACAATCCTTTCGTCCTCTCTTGTGATGAGGTTCAGTTAAAGCACGGTTAATGTAGGCTATTATATTATTGACTCAATAATATAATACATGCCTTTGAGAGTAGGCAATCTAGGCATATTAACACAATTAATTAAACATACTTATAACGGCGACGGTGCACTGAGATTATTATTATTTTTTAAATTAAATAAATAAATAAAAATGTTTTTTGCTATGGGGCCCCTTAGTGGCTGCGGGGCCCTAAGCGGCCGCTTATGTCGCTTAATGGGTCGGGCCGGCTCTGTCTGTTGCACAGTAAGGCAATACTTTCTGTCCTGCGCACAGTTTACATTTGACCGTAATATTTGTTGCGTCCTTTATCCCCACAAATTGAAAATAGTGGTTATATCTCCAAGTTGTAAATGCGCTGCTGCTCTCGCTGATACTTGCATCTGCCATTGTATGTGTGTGTGCTGGTGGTGAGGGCGCGTGTGTGTGTGTTAGCATTAGCACGTGTTTGTGTGTGTGTATTTTCCCCATAAGGCAAGACCCGCCCAACTCTGTCTCTAATTGGTTTACCCTGAAATGTTACCCCGCGTTAACCAATCACCACTCCTCTCTGGTTACTTTCACTTTTCCATGGTGGTGTGAGAGGATATCGCTGTATTCGCCTGTAAGTTACATCCGCAGGAAGATTCGGTTCAGTTCCATCACATAATGTAACGCAGTCACGCACTCATTAAAATCACAGTAACTATAACGGCGTTACTGAATGGGAATAGGTAGCCTAACTAGTAACGCTATTAGTTACCGCAAAAAGTAACTTTGCGTTAGTCCAAACACTGGTCTTAACCCTCCTGTTGTCTTCGGGTCAAATCTGACCGATTTACTACTTTCATCATCATAACTTTTTTGTTTTACATTCGATTGCATTAAGGCTTTATGATATATCCCTTCACAGTAGACATTTGAACATATAACATTGCTGATCACCACTTTCAACAAAGACAATAGGAGGGTTAGTAACAGTTAAGTTAATACATTTTATTATGATTTATTTTATCTTGTATTTATTTGCATTGCATTTGATATTGAGGTCATCCAAAAAGTAATGGAAAGTAATAAATTACTTTTGTATTAAGTTACTGATTACAATTTTTGTGTGGGGTACTACGACGGAGTATTAGGGCCACACTTAGAAGGAAAAAAACAGAGATTTCGAGAATAAAGTCGTAATAATACGAGAATAAAGTCATAGTTACGAGAATAAAGTTGTAATATTACGAGAATAAAGTCGTAATGTTACGAGAATAAATTCATAATTACGAGATTAAAGTCGTAGTTTCATAAGTGACTTGAGAAGGAGAAAACAGCATGCAGCGTCCTGCAATAAAATGAGGAATGTGGAGCTGTTACGGTATCTGAGAGGACCCAAACGCAGGACACGGCAGAGTGTTCAAAAAGGATTTATTAGTGAACAAAAGGTGCGGGAAGGATAATCCGGCAGGAGTGGCGAGGAAGTGGAGGCTGGTGACGACAACACGGCGGTCAGAGAATGATCCACTGTGGTTTAACAACGATCTGGCGCCGACAGGTTGTGGAGCCTCTGCTGATATGCCGTTGTAGATGGCTGATGAGAATCAGGTGTGAGGGTGAACAGCTGATTGCAGCAGGTGAGCCGGGAGCCAGAGTGACAGCCACCACGCCCACACAACAGGCAAAGGGAAAACATCCCCAAGGAGGCGGCTGGAAATGGACAGCCACCACAGTACCCCCCCCTTAAGGGACGCCTCCAGGCGGCCTACCTGGTCTACCAGGTCTACCAGGGTTATCCCGGTGGAAGTCCCGTACCAGGGACGCGTCGTCGATGTTTCGCCGGGGAACCCAAGACCTCTCCTCCAGGCCATAGCCCTCCCAATCCACGAGATATTGGAATCCCCTTCCACGGCGACGAACGTCCAACAATCGCCTGACGGTGTAGGTTGGGTGACCATCGATGATGCGGGGGGGTGGGGGAAGAGTCACTGGAGGAGACAAGGGGCTGCTGGCAACAGGTTTTAGCAGAGAAACATGAAAAGTAGGGTGAACCTTCATGTGTGGGGGAAGCTTGAGCTTGACTGCAGATGGGTTAACAACAGAGTCGATGATGAAGGGGCCGACATAACGTGGCATGAGTTTTTTAGACTCTGTCTTGAGTGGGAGGTCTTTGGAGGAAAGCCAAACACTCTGACCTGGTAAGTAGTTGGGGGCCGGGGTCCTGTGACGGTCTGCGATGAGGCGGTTGCGGGCAGCGGAACGGAGCAGGGCGGCTCGGGTGTCCTTCCACACCTTACGACAGCGTCGAAGGTGGGTCTGAATGGAAGGAACAGCAACTTCCTCTTCCTGTGCTGGAAACAGGGGTGGTTGAAAACCCATGGCACAATGAAAAGGTGAAATACCTGTGGCTGCATTTGACAGGGAGTTGTGGGCATATTCGATCCATGGCAGATGTGGGCACCATGAAGAGGGGTTCCTGAAAGCCACACAGCGGAGAGCCGCTCCCAGGTCCTGGTTGGCCCGTTCCGTTTGCCCGTTTGTTTGAGGATGATAACCCGACGACAGGCTCACCAATGCTCCCAGAGCCCGACAGAAGACTTTCCAAACGTGGGAAATGAACTGGGGACCCCGGTCAGAAACGATGTCGGTGGGGATTCCATGTAGTCGAACAACGTGGTTGACCAGAAGATCTGCAGTCTCTCGGGCTGTGGGAAGCTTGGGGAGAGCAACAAAGTGTACCATCTTGGAAAATCTGTCCACAATAGTTAGGATGATGGTATTACCTTGTGAGAGTGGAAGTCCAGTAACAAAATCCAAGGCCACATGCGACCAAGGGCGACTAGGTACTGGCAGCGGGCGAAGCAGACCAGAGGGAGGTTGGTGGGAGGACTTGGCGCGGGCACATACTGTACAGGCAGCAACAAAGACCCTGGTGTCTTGAGCCATGGAAGGCCACCAGAACCGCTGTCTGAGGATAAACAGTGTGCGATGGACACCAGGATGACACGAGAGACGGGAGGCGTGTGCCCACTGCAGGACCTTGGAGCGGACAGAGATAGGCACAAAGAGATTATTAGCTGGGCAGTTACCTGGGTTAGGCTGCGCCCGCTGAGCCTCCTTAACAAGTGACTCAATCTCCCAAGTAACAGCCGCTACCACGCAGGAGGCAGGCAGGATGGTGTCTGGACCGGCAGCTGGTTCTTCGGAAGCAAACTGCCGAGAGAGAGCGTCCGGCTTGAGGTTCCGTGACCCTGGGCGGTAGGTAAGGGTGAATGAGAAGCGACCGAAATACAGAGCCCATCGAGCCTGACGGGAGTTAAGGCGCTTGGCAGTTTGGATGTAAGCCAAGTTTTTGTGGTCTGTCCATACAATAAAAGGGAGCTCAGCTCCCTCCAGCCAGTGTCTCCACTCCTCTAGGGCAAGTTTGACAGCCAGCAGCTCTCTGTTACCCACGTCATAGTTTTTCTCAGCTGGAGTGAGGCGGCGGGAGAAAAATGCACAAGGGTGTAATTTTTGGTCTCTTTCCGAGCGCTGGGAAAGAACTGCGCCTACCCCGGTGTTGGAGGCATCAACCTCCACAACGAACTGGCGAGAGGAATCAGGGTGGATGAGCACAGGGGCAGTGGTGAAGAGTCTCTTTAGCTCCGAGAAGGCTGCATCGCACTCTGGGGTCCAGGAAAAGCCAGTTGTAGGGCAAGTGAGTCTGGTTAAAGGGCCCGCCACTCTGCTGTAGTCTCTGATGAAGCGCCGATAGAAATTGGCGAAACCAAGAAACTGTTGAAGCTGTTTCACTGAGGTTGGTTTTGGCCACTCTGCCACTGCTTGGATCTTCTCAGGGTCGGCCCTAATCTTTCCTCCCTCAACGATGTAGCCCAGGAATGAGACTGTGTTGACATGGAATGCGCATTTCTCCGCCTTCACAAAGAGTCTGTTTTCCAGGAGTCTCTGCAGCACCTGCCTGACATGGATAATGTGTTCCTCCTGGTTACGAGAGAATATAAGGATGTCATCCAAGTAGACGAAAACTGATCGGTTGAGGAGGTCACGGAGCACATCGTTAACCATCGACTGGAAAACTGCTGGGGCATTCATCAGTCCAAAAGGCATTACCAGATACTCGAAGTGACCGAGTGGTGTGTTAAAGGCCGTCTTCCACTCGTCCCCTTCTCGGATTCTGACGAGGTGGTAGGCATTGCGGAGATCCAGTTTGGAAAAAATTGTGGCTTCCTGGAGGGGTTCAAAGGCAGAGTTGATGAGGGGTAATGGATATCTGTTTTTTACAGTGATGGTATTAAGACCCCTGTAATCAATGCAGGGCCGCAGTGAGCGGTCCTTCTTGGACACGAAGAAAAAACCAGCTCCGACCGGGGAGGAGGATGGGCGGATGACACCGGCAGCCAGGGAGTCATGGATGTAACTCTCCATGGATTTCCTCTCAGGGCGAGACAGGTTGAACAGACGGGAGGAAGGCAGAGGGGCCCCGGGAAGAAGGTCAATGGGACAGTCGTAGGGTCGATGAGGGGGAAGAGAAAGAGCTCGCTGTTTACTGAACACTTCTCCCAGGTCATGATATTCAGTGGGGACAGATGACATGTCAGGCGGCTCGATCTTGGGTGGTGGAGTGGCGGTCTCTGCAGGCGGTAGGGCAGACTGCAGGCATGAGGATAGACAAAAACAACTCCAACTAAGGATTTTGCCAGTTACCCAATTAATCTGGGGGTTGTGTGTTCTTAACCAGGGATGGCCCAACACTATGGGGGCATGAGGTGAGGAAATTAGGTGAAACTGAATAACCTCACGATGGTTTCCAGACAGAATGAGGTTTACTGGCATGGTGCGGTGAGTGACTTGGGCCAGGAATTTACCATTAAGAGCATTAGCATTAAGAGGTGAATCTAACACTTCGGAGGGAATTCCTGCCTGAACTGCAATATTAATGTCCAAAAAATTCTCGTCCGCCCCCGAGTCCACTAAAGCGAGCAGAGGTAGGAACTGTTGGTTGCAGCAAAGCACGGCTTCTAGCTGCGTTCTGGGTCGGGGGTTGAGAGAGGAGGAAGGGCTCGCCAGAATCCCCACACCTACTGACGAGCCTGACCCTTTTGGCAGATTAGGACAGGAGGAAACGAGATGGCTGGTTTGGCTGCAATAAACACATTCCCCAGCCTGGATCCTTCTAGCACGCTCAGATGGTGAGAGGCGGGCCCTTCCCACTTGCATGGGCTCGTCTTCTGGGGGTGAGGCCGTGTAAGGAATCGGGAAGGATCTGGAGATTGGGGCAGTGGCAGTCCCAATTTGGGGATCAGGTGAGGAGTAGCTGGGATTGGGGTGACGGCTATTCCTATCCCTACGTCTCTCTCTGAGGCGATTATCAATCTTGATAGCTGTGGCAATTAAATTATCCAAGCTAACTGGATCATCCCTAGCAGCTAGCTCGTCTTTAATTGCTTCGTTCAGCCCCTGAAGAAAAATATCCTGCAATGACTCGTTATTCCAGCCTGAGTCTGCAGCAACTGTTCTAAACTCAACTGAAAATTCGGCTACACTACGGGAGCCCTGCCGGAGAGAAAGAAGGCGCCTGGAAGCGTCCCTCCCTCGTACCGGGTGATCAAAAACTTTTTTCATTTCGGAAATGAAAGTATCAAATGATAAGCAAATGTGTGGCTGGCTCTCCCTAACAGCTGTAGCCCAATCTAAAGCACTCCCCTTCAACAGACTCATTACGTATGCTACCCTAGCCCCATCTGTATGATAAGTACTGGGCTGCTGCTCAAAAACTAACGTACACTGGAACAAAAAGGCTCTACAAATCCCCAAATTTCCAGCGTATCGCTCCGGTGTGGGAATGACGGTCTCTCGTAGCTGATAGAGAGGTGCGGCAGGAGCGGGAGGAGGGGCTGCCGGCTGTGCAGCGGGCTGCGGAGGAGAATACTGTGTGGTGAGCAGTTCTACTTGCGTGCCGATCCTTTGCACGTTAGCGGAGAGGTTCCGGAGAGTCTCCACTACCTCACGGAGAACCACAGCGTGATGCCCCACGAGAGCGCCTTGACTGGCCAGGGCTTGGCTGAGTTCGTCCGCAGTCTTGGACTGGTGGCCTGTGTCCGCTGGGTCCATGCTGGCCAGATCGTTCTGTTACGGTATCTGAGAGGACCCAAACGCAGGACACGGCAGAGTGTTCAAAAAGGGTTTATTAGTGAACAAAAGGTGCGGGAAGGATAATCCGGCAGGAGTGGCGAGGAAGTGGAGGCTGGTGATGACAACACGGCGGTCAGAGAATGATCCACTGTGGTTTAACAACGATCTGGCGCCGACAGGTTGTGGAGCCTCTGCTGATATGCCGTTGTAGATGGCTGATGAGAATCAGGTGTGAGGGTGAACAGCTGATTGCAGCAGGTGAGCCGGGAGCCAGAGTGACAGCCACCACGCCCACACAACAGGCAAAGGGAAAACATCCCCAAGGAGGCGGCTGGAAATGGACAGCCACCACAGGAGCATCTTGTGAAGCAGTACTTTAGTTTAGGTTTCTCAAATAATAAAATACTTAATCTTTTGGCACATCAGCATCAGATTATCATAAGTATTAGAACTTTGAAAAAGTTGTGCAAGAAACTATGTCTATTATTTTGAAGAAAGAACCAAACGGACTTGGAGGAGATTGTCTCCTTTCTGCAGGAGGAAATGGCTGGTTCTGGCAGACTACAAGGCTATCTTTGGTTACATCTACGAGCTGTTCAAAGGGGATTTGTTGTTTCACAAGAAATGATGAGACTTGTAATCAAGGCTTTGGATCCAGAAGGAGTCAAACGATAGCCTTGTAGTGGAATCGGTATGAGCTCCCCATTGAAATCAGGACAGCAGAAAGCTTAGCGCAGATTGAAAACTCATCTCTTTCGACTCCACTTCGAGCGATAGAATTACTCAAAAAGAATTGCTAACAAAGCACTTATATACTATTAAAGGACTGGTTTATCTAAAACCAGTTGAATAGCACTTGAAATGTTTTAGCTCTATGAAACCTGATGTACTTATATGATTCTGTTTTCTTCAAGTTTGTATCTTGTTGGTTGAATGCACTTATTGTAAGTCGCTTTGGATAAAAGCGTCAGCTAAATGCAATGTAATAATGTAGTCGGCCAGAACCAGCCATTTCCTCCTGCAGAAAGGAGACAATCTCCTCCAAGTCCGCTTCTCAAGCCACTTATGAAACTACGACTTTAATCTCGTAATTATGACTTTATTCTCGTAACATTACGACTTTATTCTCGTAATGTTACGACTTTATTCTCGTAACTATGACTTTATTCTCGTAATATTACGACTTTATTCTCGTAATGTTACGACTTTTTTCTCGTAACTATGACTTTATTCTCTTATTATTACGACTTTATTCTCGAAATCTCTGGGGGTTTTTTCTAAGTGTGGCCCTAATACTCCGTCGTACATTTATAAGCTGTTTCTTTTAGATATTTCTAAACGTACATTTGGATGTATTCTTAAATACAAAATATGGTACTACAGGATTTTTCTTAGAAGTGTGTGAAAAGAATCAAGCTATGGAAAATAACTAAAGCCGTCAGACAAATGGAGAAAAAGGTACGTTGCCAGGCAACCGCTTCAGGGAGAAATCACTGTGAGTAGCAAAAAAAACAGTTGAATCAAGCACATATAAAGAAGAGGCAGGTTCTGGGGAACTTGAAGTGGAAAATTGAATGAACAGTGTGTTTGAGTGTTACAAAGACAATCACATTGCTGTTCATGCAGGTTTAAAGATGTATGTTCTTACATATACAGTAGGCATATGTGCACATGTGTTGATATGAATTCATTTTATGACTTTAGTCTTACACTAACATAACATTTTTTTGAATCAGATTTCATGTTTTTTAAATATTTGGATTACAAGCACGATTAAAGTGTTACAATACATTTGTTATGGTCAATCCATATAAAATCTATTAAAACAAAGATCAGTATTATTAGATATATACGTACTGCCCACATTTTGTTTTTTATTACGGCTACTTTTGGTATTCTTTACTTTAAATATATATAGTGCATTGTATTTAATGCAGTGATGCAGATTTATGAAACAGAAATACCGGGTTTGCTTAAAAAAATGTTAAACTGAAACTGCATTTAAAAAATATACTTCGCATTATGATTTAAGAGGACACATTTGTTATCCTAAATGTCTTGGTTTCTTCTTTTCTAAGGTCACATGGTTCTGTTGTCTTACATAATACACTTCAGTTAAAAACATCTTATTGATATACATTTGTTCTTGTATTTACATTGCATTTGATATTGTAATCCAGAAGTAACGGAAATAATCATCAGGTTACATTACTTTTGATTGTGATACCTAGATTAGGTAACTAATTACAATTTCCAACATGTAACTAGTCATTTTAACGGTAACCAATATTGGACAGTAAAGGATTGCATGTTGCAATTTGACGAACAGTAACGATAGAGGGAACTAAAATGCATTTGCAGTGTCCAATCTGCCAAATCCAGCGAAGAAGAAAGAAACTGACAGACAGACATGCGTGTTGGCCACTGTTATGAAAACACGGCGGTAATTTGGTTCGGCCAGAGATGCTAGTTGTATCCAGTTCTATGTAATCACAATATTAGTAACCTCGCACATTTCCTCCCGCGCTACCTCAGGGCTACATTTGAGTGGCGTTTTCCTGACATTCTTGAAAAATGTCTCACTCTCAGTGGTCGCAAAAGATAGTCCAGCTGCTCCGCCGAATGAATAACTTTTATTCACCAGGTAAGTTACACCAGAGACACCGAGTTAAACATGCAGTGGACGGTATGAACGGGTTTTAAAGTCGCCCCTTCCACCTCCCCGCAGGCTCCTGTCGTGCTAGCTGCTTTCGGTTTGAGATAAATGGAGCTCAGGTTGGCTGGATTCCTCCTCAGCTCACCCCGCTGTTGAGCCGGTTTCCGGATGTGTTCAGTCCGCCGCAAGGGGGCGCTGTGTCCCTGCGACCCAGCCTGGACTCCTCCGGGAGGAGGACTGAGGCTGTGGACGCTGTCCTGCGGACCCTGAGACAAGAGGGCACCTTCAGCTGCCTCAAGGGATGGAGAGACGAGGTGAGACCATACTGTGAGACACACATTGTTATGATAGGTCCACCGCTTAGAGATGTCTCGTGTACATGTATGTGTTGCCTCTCGCTAGCCAATAGAAGCGCGAGTGTTACATTTTGATACGACGCTGAAGTTGGCTTCCGATTCAGAGCATCCGATTCGGCAGTTAAGGGGAAAGTTAAGGGACATTTAATTTACAGCGCTGAGCGAACAATCCTCCGTGTCTGTACCTCTTAAATCGCTGCATAGCCGATTTATTTGGACTGGATTATCCCAGAGAGTCTAAAGGTTCTTTATAACACCGTTTCAGATTTGTGAAACCTTTATTTTATTTGTGAAAATACAAAAAAGGGAGATTTCAGTGCTTTTTTCACATGTAGACCACATTAGACCAGGTCCTGATCTAAAACCACTAGACCTAGACTCATCAAATCTGGACTGGATTATCCCAGAGAGTCTAAAGGTTCTTTATAACACCGTTTCAGATTTGTGAAACCTTTATTTTATTTGTGAAAATACAAAAAAGGGAGATTTCAGTGCTTTTTTCACATGTAGACCACATTAGACCAGGTCCTGATCTAAAACCACTATACCTAGACTCATCAAATCTGGACTGGATTATCCCAGAGGGTCTAAACCAGGGATGGGGAACCTCCGGCCTCCGGGCCGTATACGGCCCGCGAGACCATTTGGTACGGCCCTCGAGGTAATTTATAAACACATGCAAAAAAGAAAAAAATTAAAGAAATCTAGACCGCAAAAAAAATTAAACAAGCAAGTACCTGTTTTTCCTGGCCAAGGTCAGGGTCCTTGAACACAACACGAGCCTAACGTGTCATCACGTGGTATATGTCTCGTCTGACAGGGGTGCAGTTCTGACGGAGAGCACCAGGAGACGGCTCCAACACTTCACAAATTGCAGTAGGCTTACCCATAAGGAGCCGTACACATGCCGCAGTTTTTGCGTAGCTCGGTGGCTGTGTCTTTAGTTGAAAGCCCAGAGGCGATCTGTTCATCTGTCACACTGATCATACAGTCAATAACTTTCTTGTTATTAGCATCTGGTTAGCTATGCTAACGAATATAAAAAGCTTTTTCTCCAACCAGTGAGATAAAAGCACATCTTTATATGGTCATTATAGTTATAACAAAATAAGAGAATAAAGTAAACAGGTATAAAATACTATATGACAGTAAAAAAAAGTTGTTATTAATAAACAAGAATACAGTTTGAAAGGGGAGTGATTTGTAAAATATCCATAAAGAAAAAGAAATCTGCTTACAGTTCTGTTTCATATGGGTGTTGAGAGATGTATCCATGGATCTCTTCATGTTGCTCTCAAAGTGCACCAGATTGATGCTTTTAACTTCAACATTAAAAAATAAAAATCTTTCCCCCCCCCACTTAAATCATGTTCACATGGATAGGATACTAAATACATTTGCACACATCTTGTGTCCATATCTTTCTGTTTTGGTGGTCATGCCACAACTGTGCACGTGCATGCATGCACGAGTCATGGTGAGATATCTGGATTCAGAGGTTGCTGTTTCTTTGCACTGCATGAAAGAAAGGCGAAATGAATGGGCTGTGATTTTAGTATTTTTAAGCAGAGGTCAATAATTTGTACGGCCCTCGGAGGATGTTGAAAAAATTGAAATGGCCCTTGAGAGGAAAAAGGTTCCCCACCCCTGGTCTAAACATTCTTTATAACACAGTTTCAGATTTGTGAAACCTTTATTGTATTTGTGAAAATACAAAAAGGGAGATTTTGATGCTTTTATTAAATCTAGACCACATTAGACCAGCTCCTGATCTAAAACCACTAGACCTAGACTCATAAAAATCTGGACTGGATTATCCCAGAGAGTCTAAAGATTATTTATAACACCGTTTCAGATTTGTGAAACCTTTATTCTATTTGTGAAAATACAAACAAGGGAGATTTTGCAGCTTTTTTAAAATCTAGACCAGGGGTTTTCAAAGTGTGGGTAGGTGAGCCTCCCCTCAGAGAACATAAGAACAGCCGCGCCCCCACTCCCAATTATTATTGCTGTTATTATTATTATTATTATTGTTGTTGTTGCTATAATGCAGGGGTATTCAATTGCATTTCAAAGAGGTCCAATAAGAGAAAATGTAATTAAATGCTCTGTTTTCGCTGTCTACCTTCCGCCATTTGAAATTACTCCGACTGTTTCTCTCCTCTTGTCTCGTCTCTGTGTGTGTGTTTGAATCTATCGTGCTGACTGCACCGATTTGATTGGCTGAGTAGCGTCACCTCCTTAAAACATTAAACAATAACTTTTTTAAACCTTTTTATTTTTATGTTTTAAACATATTGTATAAAAGTCCCCCACTACTTGGACTATTCCTTGCACCCCTCTAGAATAAGCCCGAATGGTCTCAACCATATTGCATCAGTAACGTGCACTTGTTATTATAACAAGATCGCAAGGACACTGGTAGCGATCGAAAAATTGAGTGTTGTTCAGTTTGTGTGTTGTGGAACATGCGTGTCCGTGCATGAAAATATACCACACACCCAATTACAATTGCATGTTCAATTCACTACCCTGGAAGTTAATACAGTTGTTAAAGTTGGAACAGCCTGTGGACAGCCGTTCTTCCTTGCATGTCAGTCGCCGACACCTTCTTACAGAGGACAGGCACATCTAGCTGCAGCACGACCCGTATATTTCCGCACGCCGTGTTCTCAAGACATATTTTTTTTAACATTTTCAACATGGTGGATAAATCCTTATATGCTCCCGGCAACACACTGAACGTCAACTTTGCCTCCTTATTACACTCACCCCTACTTTAGTGGGAACAATGAGTCTGCGTCTTTGATGCACACAGGAATAAACGCAGATCATACTCTGGCTGCAGCCTTTACCGGTACTCGCTTTTGATCAAAGTCAATGCGGAAAACCTGCACTCAAACAGGTAGGTGGAGGTGAAGGGAATGAGCACTTTTAAAGCCTTTTTGGCGAGGTGGGGGAACTCGGTCTCCACAGACAGCCACAAGTGGGCAAGTGTCACTTTACTCGTCTTTTTCTCGTTCTTTTGTGTCTCATGCTGCGCCTCCCCTGAAGCTCTCTGGCGCCCCCCAGGGGAGGCGCGCCTCACACTTTGAAAACCGCTGATCTAGACCACATTAGACCAGGTCCTGATCTAAAACCGCGATACCTTCAACCTCCAGACAGGGAAGATAGACAAACTAACATCTCTGTTAACCACCTTTGCTTTTTCACTGTCTCCATCCCCACCAACTCATAACGCTGGCAATGTCCTTGATCTCATATTCTCAAGGAACTGCACTACTTCTAACCTCTCTGTAAACCCGCTTCACACATCCGATCACTTCTTCATTTCATTCTCTCTACCCCTTTCCAAACATAACAAACTAATCTCTTCTCATCCTGCACCTGTCCACCGTAACCTCTGTTCCCTCTCCCCCTCTACCTTTGCCTCATCGGTGCTCTCAGCCCTCCCTTCCTCTCACTCGTTCCAACTCCTGCCTCCAAACTCTGCTGCAGAAACTCTCCTCTCTACTCTCTCATCCTCTCTGGACTCTCTCTGTCCTCTCACATCTCGGCAGGCTCGTCAGTCCCCTCCGGCTCCCTGGCTAAATGAAGCACTGCGTGCTAAAAGAACCATCCTTCGGGCAGCAGAGCGGAAATGGTGGAAATCCAAACACCATGACGACCTCCTAACCTATCAGGTTCTCCTCTCCTCTTTCTCTGCTTCGATCTCTCAGGCAAAAAGCACTTTATTTCAAGATAAGATCTAATCTTCCTATTCCAATCCCCAAAAACTATTTTCAATCTTTTCCACCCTCTTGGAACCCCCCAAAGCCCCTTCCCCCTCCTCCCTTCTGTCAAGCGACTTTGTTAACTACTTTGAAAAAAAGGTTGATGATATTCGCTCTTCTTTTTCTGACTCACCTTTACTCACCGCTGGGTCACCAGAACCTCCTTTCACCCACACACTAACCTCCTTCTCCCCTCTCTCTCCAAGTGAGGTTCTTACCCTCATTACCTCTTCCCGTCCTACGACCTGCCCTCTGGACCCTATCCCATCTAACCTCCTTCAGACTATCGCTCCTTATATTCTACCGTTTCTCACCCATTTCATCAACACTTCTCTAACTTCTGGTCACTTTCCAAACAGTCTCAAGGAGGCAAGAGTAAACCCTCTCCTAAAGTAACCCACTCTCAACCCATCTGATGTTATAAACTACAGGCCTGTCTCTCTCCTCCCGTTCCTGTCTAAAACACTTGAACGCGCTGTCTTTAAACAACTCTCCTGTTATCTCCATCAGAACAACCTTCTGGATCCGCACCAGTCTGGTTTCAAGGCAGGTCACTCAACAGAAACTGCTCTCCTTGCTGTCACTGAGGAAAAGCACACGGCTAAAGCAGCCTCCCTCTCCTCTGTCATCATCCTTCTGGACCTGTCTGCTGCATTCGACACGGTGAACCATCAGATCCTCCTTCGCACCCTCCAAGAACTTGAGTTTCAGGCTCTGCACTTTCCCTCCTCACCTCATACCTCAAAGACCGCACCTACAGGGTAACTTGGACAGGGTCCGAGTCCGACCCTTGTCAATTAACTACAGGGGTCCCTCAGGGCTCTGTTCTTGGTCCCCTCCTCTTCTCCTTGTACACAAACTCGCTCGGATCTGTCATTAGCCCGCATGGTTTTTCATACCACTGCTACGCTGACGACACCCAACTAATTCTGTCCTTTCCCCGCTCAGAGACCCAGGTCGTCGCACGCATCTCTGCTTGTCTAGCAGACATCTCTCAGTGGATGTCTGCTCATCACCTCAAGCTCAACCTTGACAAGACTGAATTGCTTTTCCTTCCGGGAAAAGATTGTCCCACTCTTGACCTAACAATCAACATCGGCACCTCTGTTGTTTCACCGACTCAGACTGCAAGGAATCTAGGTGTGACCCTAGATAACAAACTGTCCTTCACTGCAAACATTGCTGCAACAACCCGCTGCTGCAGATACACTCTTTACAACATCAGGAGGATACGTCCCCAGCTGACCCAGAAAACAGCGCAGGTTCTGGTCCAGGCTCTCGTCATCTCACGCCTAGACTACTGCAACTCCCTCCTGGCTGGTCTGCCTGCATGTGCCATCCGACCTCTGCAGCTCATCCAGAATGCAGCGGCTCGTCTGGTCTTCAACCTTCCAAAGTTTTCCCACACCACGCCGCTCCTCCGCTCCCTTCACTGGCTTCCGGTAACTGCTAGAATCCACTTCAAAACACTGGTACTTGCGTACCATGCTGCGAATGGATCTGGCCCTTCCTACATCCAGGACATGGTTAAACCGTACACCCCAGCACGTGCACTCCGCTCTGCATCAGCCAAACAGCTCGCTGCACCCGCACTGCGAGGGGGACCCAAGTTCCCATCAGCAAAAACACATGGGTTTGCTATCCTGGCTCCAAAATGGTGGAATGAGCTCCCCATTGAAATCAGGACAGCAGATAGCTTGCACATCTTCCGGCGCAGACTGAAAACTCATCTCTTTTGACTCCACTTCGAGCGATAGAATTACTAATAAATCACTTATATACTAACAAAGGACTGGCTTATCTAAAGCCAGTTGAGTAGCACTTGAAATGTTTTAGCTCTATGAAACCTGATGTACTTATATGATTCTGTTTTCTTCAAGGTTGTATCTTCCGGGTCGAATGTACTTATTGTAAGCCGCTTTGGATAAAAGTGTCAGCTAAATGTAATGTCTCCTTTTTATTGCGAGATGCAGGGTGTACAGGAGGTTGTCCACTGTGCAAGTGTTTGTCATTGACACAGTTTGCTGTCCAATTGTTCCCTCTCCTCCCCAATGTGGACAGCATCCCTTTTGCTTTTCCCTTGCATCTGTTTCAGACAGTTTATACTTTTTTCTCTGAGCAGTTGGAGTAGGGTGGCTGAAGTACTTCGACTTTCTTTTCTGCGTTTTACTTCGCTTCTTCCATGTCTTCTCTTGTGACAGAGGAAGTGTCTCTGGTCCCTCAGATTGTCTTTTGTCTTCAGCGTATGTTTTTGAAGGATGCACCTGTTTTTTCATTATTGCAACGCCCTTGAGTCTTCCAACCACAAACTCTTGCTGTAGCTGGAGAAAGTCTCCTGCTCTTCTGTGCAATTTTGATGAAAGGATCACTTTTTGTTGTTGTGCGGAACCAGTTCTCTACAACAGCATTACTGTCACAGGTTTTGCCAAGATCTTTTAGCATCAGACCTGTCCAAAGAGGCACAGTACCAGCGTAATGGAGAATTATTTCCACAAGTGTCTCACAATAATGAGGATTTGGCTGGCATGCTCCGTTTGCGTCATCCTCCTTCCCTGCTTCCTCCTGTGCTTGTGTGACCACCTCTTTGATAGGAGCAAAGAAAGGGGATGATTTTGTGAGAGATCTGTGCATGTCTCCAAAAACAGAAGGTGTGTGGTCTTCATCTTCATTTTTGGAATTTATATTTTCTGACTTCTGTGTCCGTATGGCCTCCTGCAGTGCAGAGAGATGTTTCTTGCACCCATTAGTTTCAGTCTTTGATGAAAAAACATGTACCATACACCTTGAAATTGATAATACCTGGCCAAATACAGTAGCATTTTAAAAGAGGGCAAAACAGTACAAAAAATAGTTTTGTCTCCTTTCTGCACTGAACCATGGACAACTTCATACTGATCAACTTCAGCATGTGAGCAGCACAGAGGTGTATTACTGTCAGCTGCACTGACCGCTGCCCTTGGAATTAAGATAAGGTATAATAAGGTATAAGGTATAAGGTTTTATATAATAAAGGTTTCACAAATCTGAAACTGTGTTATAAAGAATCTTTAGCCTCTCTGGGATAATCCAGTCCAGATTTGATGAGACTAGGTCTAGTGTTTTCAGATCAGGACCTGGTCTAATGTGGCCAGGATGCAAAAAAAGCACTGAAATCTCCCTTGTTTGTATTTTCACAAATAGAATAAAGGTTTCACAAATCTGAAACGGTGTTATAAAGAATGTTTAGACCCTCTGGGATAATACAGTCCAGATTTGATGAGTCTAGGTCTAGTGGTTTTAGATCAGGACCTGGTCCAATGTGGTCTAGATTTTTAAAAAGCTGCAAAATCTCCCTTGTTTGTATTTTCACAAAATAGAATAAAGGTTTCGCAAATCTGAAACGGTGTTATAAAGAATCTTATACTTTCTGGGATAATCCAGTCCAGATTTTATGAGTCTAGGTCTAGTGGTTTTAGATCAGGACCTGGTCTAATATGGTCTACATGTAAAAAAAGCACTGAAATCTCCCTTTTTTGTATTTTCACAAATAGAATAAAGGTTTCACAAATCTCAAACTGGGTTATAAATAATCTTTAGACTCTCTGGGATAATCCAGTCCAAATAAATCAGCTATGCAGCGATTTAAGAGGTACAGACACGGAGGATTGTTCGCTCAGCGCTGTAAATTAAATGTCCCTTAACTTTCCCCTTAACTGCCGAATCGGATGCTCTGAATCGGAAGCCAACTTCAGCGTCGTCATATACGACGCCACTATCATGTTACGGAAGCAAACAAAGGAGCCCCGCTGGTGTTAACACAGGGATGTTAGCCTTTGCAGACCATTTACATGCACACAAACATATATTACATACTATACGAAAGGGAAAAACCCCAAAAAGCAGAATACGGCCTCTTTAATGACTTCCATGAGATATAATGTGGACATTCATGGATAAAAGGGATGGCAGTTTCTTCCATCTTATACACTGGACTTGACCACGGACTGTATAAGTTCGAAAACTGTAAAAGCATGTGAATACCTACAGTTAGCCTAGAAGTTATCAATAACTTCCTATGCATCACTGTAATTCTGAAACATTCCTGTCTTTCAGAAATACAGTGTGATGTCACAATTTTCTGAGGCTCCTCTGATGTTGATGGAGAGATCAGCTACAAGTCAGTTTTGGCACACACAGCGCCATGTTACACCAGTGTTCGTGTTGTATGAGCTTATTGTGATGCTTCACACGCAGGCCTGTTTGGTGTGAAGAGGAGTGGAGTCCACATCAATGGCTACACTGTCAGTGACGGGGGGGAAGTCAGCATGTGGCTGGCACGTCGCTCCCCTACTAAGCAGACGTACCCTGGACTACTGGACCATGTGGTGAGTGAAGACTGTCTGACAGTGTCTACATACTGCCATAGTAGATACTTGATGTACACAAAGGATAAGTCTTAAATACAGAGTTCTTCCAATTCAGATTTCCACAAATGAATGAATGAGTCGATTTTATGTCTCCGAAGGCAGCAGGTGGTCTGGCTGCTGGGCTTGACATCAAACAAACTGTGGTCAAAGAATGTGAGGAGGAAGCATGTATCCCAGCAGCCATTGCAGAGAAGGCTCGTCCTGTTAGTACAGTAAGGTAAGCTTGATATTTCTTCCATTAACTTGAATAGTTGTTTAATGATAAACAATCTTATGATTTATTATCAGTCAAACCGACCAGTCAGTTGTGTGTGTGTGTGTGTGTGTGTGTGTGTGTGTGTGTGTGTGTGTGTGTGTGTGTGTGTGTGTGTGTGTGTGTGTGTGTGTGTGTGTGTGTGTGTGTGTGTGTGTGTGTGTGTGTGTGTGTGTGTGTGTGTGTGTGTGTGTGTGTGTGTGTGTGTGTGTGTGTGTGTGTGTGTGTGTGTGTGTGTGTGTGTGTTGTTGGTTAAATACGTATTAATGAGCCACACTGTTGCAGTGGGTGAAATGATCCTTCATTAACATGAACAAACACACACCGGCATAAATTAATCTGCTGCCGAAAATAGTTCCCAACTGAAATAAAGAGTAATCGACATTTATGAGGTGTTTATGTAATATTTATGTCTTCAGTAGGAACCACAGACAAAAAGTAAAACAAAACATTTGTGACCAAGCTAAATGTTGGGTCTGCACATGGAATTAGTTGATAAAATGGGTAACACAAGATTTTGTGAGGACACAATTTAGTCATTAACAAAAGGAAATACTTTAATATAACAAAAAACTATTTCATAACTCACTACTCCTGTGCATTTCTAGCTATACCTATGAGGATGAAGACGGGGTATATCCAGAGAATCAGTTTGTCTTTGATTTAGAACTTCCTGTGGGGTTCAAGCCTAAAGTAGGGGATGGAGAGGTGCAAGAGTTCTACCTCCTGCCCATGGAGAAGGTTAGTACTGCTGTTCTGAATATGAATCCTGTGAGATAACAACAATCTGAGGGGAGACAGAAATACCACAGGGGTGTTTGGTTATTGTCTTGGTTTCAGGTGAAGGAGCTCATGGCCACTGATGACTTCAAACCCAACTGTGCCATGGTGGTCTTGGACTTCCTCATTAGACACTCGTTCATTGATCCAGACACAGGTTTGTGACACGCATAGACCACTATACATTTGAATAATTGATTTAAAGGGGGCCTGTTGTGCATTTTGGGGTGTTTCCCTTCTTGTAGTCTTAGATACAGTAGGTTGCAAATCATCACTACATCACTGTAACACATGTTCTGCCTAGCCCTCCCACACGTTGTTTTAATAGAATAAGGGGCGGGACATCGCTAAGCTGTTGACAAATCACGGCCAGCTAACCACTCAGAGCAGACTGTGGTTTCAGGCAGGCACTAAGCCAGTCCTGTCCCTTCGGAGATTCAGGAGAAAATGCAGGTGTCGAAGGAAATGCTTCTGTTGATAGGGGCCTGTAAAGACGCATGCTACAACTACCATTAAACTGTAAGGCTGGAGCAACACGAGAACGGTAACGCAAACTAACCGAAATCGTTATCAAAAAAGTCTTCCATCCACACGCAATAGGCACCAAAAACGTGTCCTTCCACACGAGACCGCTCGACCTGCTGGAGACGCTGTAGTACATATGCCGAGCCTGTAAGTGGCGCTGTACTTCCGCCACAAAATAGACCAAAAGCAGCGAAGAAGACATCCGAGCATGGTTTCCATGGTTGCCCTTGTGTTTATTCTCCGCGGTGGATTTAGCAGCAGAGGTAGGGAGAGGCAGGACTCTCCGTCAGCAGCAGCTGATCTCTGATCTCTCTCTGTCCGATTAGACTTCACTCGCGTTTATTTCCATATCGATCAGATCTAGCTAGTTCTAGCTAATGATAGGACTGCCTGACACCAGAACAATATGCGACATTTTGACCGGAGGATTTTAGATTTCGGCTAACGGAAACTCTGCCGTGCTGGGGGGGGGGGGGGGGGGGTCTGCTGGAGGCACCTGCTGGGTGCACTGTCCTGTGAGATACCGGGGCCCTTTCTCATTTCTTTAACTCCCCTCCTCGACTCCCCTCCTCAACTCCTATCCTCGACTCCTATCCTCGAGACTTAGTCCCGCCCACAGGAGATGCGAGCGGAGGAGCCGAGGAGGAGAGCCGAGGAGAGAGGAGGGGAAGCAGCAGGCGGTTAGAGAAATGAGAACTCCACTCCTCTGAGCCGTCATTTTAAAGAGACGCCCATTAATGATGACTGGAGGCACAGCAGCCCTCTGTCTGATGGACAGATGTGTTCATGACGACTCAATAACAGGCTACAGATGCGGACACACATATATATGTCTATATTTATATAAATATATACAATTTCAGAATCAAAAAGAGCACTCTCATAATAACGCAACACTATCAGTGACTGGATATATCCCCCCCCCCCTCTCTGGTCGCTGAAATGGGGAATTGAAATTACGGGCCAAAAATTGTATTTACAAGTATTAAAAGTAAGCAGAGGACACCAAACCAACTGAGACCCGTCTGTCTGCCGCATCTACGCACTGTACAACACACACACCTCCAGCTCCTAAAGCATATAATCAGGCTACAGCCGTTGTGTATTTTATTATGTGAAGCACTAAATGGTTTTAGAAAATTATCGACTCTTTGTTTGTAGATATCTACTAAACTACAGCAAATACAGAGAGTAGGCCTGTTATACTGAGTGATATATATTTTACACACTGCTCTGCTTTCTGCACGGACCTCACAGCTGTTCTCTCTGTAAACATCGCGTCGCGATGAAGGCAGTTAATAAAATAATATCCAGGGGATGCATGCAGAGCTGTCATTGGCTGAGATAAGTCCGGCCGTGCGTCACGACTCTTTGAAACATCTCTGTTCCCGGAAATGCATCCGCGAAGGACCCATCAGTGTCTCCTCGGTTATAGCTCCTCCAGAGAGCCTCCTCGACGCTCGATCCTCGGTCCTCGAAGTGCATTTAGAGAAATGAGATGTCCTTCAACATGGCACGCTAAAATTCATTTCCGGGTCACTACCGGAGGACCGAGGAGTCGAGGAGGGGGATTTGATGAAATGAGAAAGGGCCCGGGACCTGGCTCGAAACACTCTGAAAACTGTTGTTGTTGGCGAAACACATCAGCAATGAAGCGGGTGACACGGGGGTGAGCAGGAGAGGTAGGGAGAGGCGGGGCTATTGTGTCATCGTTATCAGAAAATGATCGTATAGGGCGTAGACATGGAGCCGTTTGGCCCCCCAAAGCGTTTCGTCCGATCTACCCACCTTTGGACCCGTTATCGTTATCTGCGTTTCCATGTCGGCCTCGTTTGGCCGAACCGTATCTGATAGAGAACTATAGCGGATACGACCGTTACCGTTCTCGTGTGGCTCCAGCCTAAATCATCTCCTTTAAATAGCTTTGGGAAAGACTGCACATCAGAAAGGCTGTGTAAAATAATGAACCATGTACTTACGATTTCTGTTGAGGTCATGGCCTTCGCCTTGTCTGTCCATTTTGACCAAATATATGGAACTAAGAAAATAAAAAAGTTATGTTTTGATACAAATAACAACGGTTTCCATCCTACCTCAAATATTTCATTTATTATTGAATAATTATCTAGAAGATGTTCCTCTATAATGTGATCTTGCAAACAGATAAGGTCCCTCCCATGTCGAGTACACAAACATTTCTGGAAATTCACTACAACACGATAAATGCAAATCTAAAGTAGTCCGAATAAAACCGTATAAATGTCTTTTATTTCAGAGACATGCTATCAGGAATTTGGGGCAGGACTCCATCAGACACTGGAGTGAAGCTGAGGACTGAGGCAGAGATACATTACCATGGTGATAACAACAACGTCTCCTCTGTGGTTTGTACGGACCATACACCCTCTCTTCAGCCGTCTGAGGGTACTCCATTAACTCTTCCAGTAGGAGGGCCAGGGGCCTCGTTCATAAACGTTGCGTACGCTCAAAACATGGCCTACGAAAATGTTCCAAGCAATGTTTGCGATTTATGAAAAGTAAACTTGACGGGAAAATGTGCGGTCCTCCACATACACTTTGACCCATGTCTACGCACAAAAACGGGAGAGATGAGAAACTGCGACACCATTGGCAGAAGGAAGAATGGAGAGAAACATGTATAATAATACCATAAATCTAAATATTACCTCCCATGTTTGAAGAGTTAATTAGCAAAAATGGATAAGAGACAAGTGCACACAAAAATATAATTTGGAGAAATAAATGAATGCTGATATGTTATAATACTTGCATGGCATACAATGTATTCTGTTAACTTATATGCTAAACAGGACAGAGTTACGCTTAAACTGACGGTTTTCTATTGGCTGTATAGACAATTTTTTTAATGTGTTTAAATTGTTAAGCATTTTAGAGCTTTGTTTCTAAACGGTCTTTTACAAATACAGACTTGATGGGTTGCTCGTAAAAACACAGGAGGTATAGAAACAAAGAACACCATGTATTTGGTCATTTGTACAGCTGACACACACAACACATTTGTTTTATTTCCTTTCACTGTTGGATATATTTGCTGCTGGAGGGTTGAGACGCACAGGCTGCAGTGGAGACACTTCTCACCGCTGATTGACAGCCGGAACACAAACCACAAAATAAATATTTTTTTTGTAAACAATGCTCGACTGTTTGTACATACATGTGCAAACCCAGCTTGATTGCACTTTGTAAAAACATTACATTACATCTGAGTTATCCTGTGCATCTGGCACACCTACGCCATCTTTTCATGTGAATCCCACGCAAAGCTTTATAGATGAGGCCCCTGGGGTTCTGTTTGTGTGTTTTCCTCCCAATTGCTGCTAGCAGGGGAAACCTCTGTGTCCTGTAAGTAGCTTATACTGCATCACGGCCTGGTACGGCAGCTGCACCGCCCTCAATCGTAAGGCTTTACAGAGGGTGGTGAAAACTGCACAGAACATCACCAGGACAAAGCTGCCATCCATGGAGGACCTTTACTCCCAGCGCCTCAGGAAGAAATCCCTCAGGATTATAAAAGACCCCCATCACCCCAGCCACAAACTGTTCTGTCTGCTGACGTCTGGCAGGCGTTACCACAGCATCCGGACTAAAACCACCAGACTAGGGACAGTTTCATCCCACAGGCAATAAGACTGTTAAACACCTGAGCTCTGTTAAGTGCCTCCATCAGCATTCATCTGGTTGCATCTTACAATTGATATACTGTATCTTAATGTTAATCACTACAATAAACAGTATTTTATTTCACTGTACAATATTTAATTTGACATTCTGTTCTTGTATATCTGATTGTATTTACATGTATATAGACTCCCGCATCTACTTGGTCACTTACAACATTCTCTGCATTATTTATCTTGTTTATTTTTCTGAAATGTATAGTTTACTTCATCTGCATCACTTACACATTGGTCTTGCAACAACATCTGCACTATTTTATTCTAATCTATTCTACTCTGTTTCTTATTGCACTATTTTTATTTTATAATTGTTTTATTTCCTATATAACTATGTTGCATTGTTGAAGGAGCTCGGGACTTACGTTTTTCATCTAAACTGTGGCTACTAAGGTACTATGCACCCTTTAAATCTCATAAAACCAGGCGTTGGTTGCTGTTACCTCAGATGTAGGGAGCACTTTTTCTAATGCTGCAAACTCCTAGCATGTCAACCTCAAGCCTGTTGGCTCGCCTTGCTCTGGGATGGTCTCTGAGTGAAGAAGTTCAGCTAACCAGTATCAGCATTACCTTCAATATGAGGAGTAAAATGGTCAGACTTGATATAATGAGAGATATATTAACAGTATTCAAAGAACAAGATGAGAGGCTGGTTACATTGAGTTACCTCATGGGTATAGACTCTACCCTAGGTAGTAAGGAAGACAATTACTTAGCAAAGAATGAGGATAAAGTACACATGTTCCTACAATGTGGACCATTCCAATGCACTCAAATCACAAACAAGTCAGCAAATAAATGTGGCAAAAAACAGGGGGAACAGAGAATGAGGTAATGCCTTCGTTTGTAATTCAGGAAATTGTGGAAAAAGCCCAAATTATTATAAAATGTGTCTGGTTTGCCAACCTGAAGTCTTTGTAGGTTCTTCGGTTTTTGGGATTGTTTATAAACTAGTATGCATTCAAATGTTAGAACAATTAAAAACTATTATTTAATTTGGCAACACTGCATAACCTAGTAAATACTGACACAATGGTGAATGGTAGAAAAAGCATGACTCATTAACTGACAAAGCTTGACTCAGAATTTGGTCATTCTCAGTTACAATTTATTTCCTTTAGAATACATTACAAAAAGACAACTGGAGAAATGTGAGGATACGTTACAAAACAACATTCCTCTAACAAATAACCAGAGGTTGCTTGCGTTTAGCATTTCATAATTTGACTTTTTTTTCAAAGCGTGTATACCACACACTGAGGGTTTTTTTTAAGCGGTGTGCAAATAATACAACATAAGCCAGTGGAATATCATGTAGTTAAAATAACATACAAAAGAATAAGAAGCAGAACAAAGAAGAGTTGCAAACACACTTCCAAAAAGGCCCCTGGAAGACAGGTGCACCAAACACTTCCAATAAGGCCCTGGAAGACAGGTACACCAAACACTTCCAAATAAAAACCAATGCTTTCAAAAAGGGAGTGTCGAACAACTGAACAACAAATGATGGCTGAGTTAAAAACAGGCTGCTATTACTTGAGATCATTTCTCCTTAATGTCAGTATAATGTACATTTCCACAGCAGCCTCACTGAAACTGGGAAAATCTAATGACCTGCGGTAAGTTTTAAATATAAACTCAGTAGTGTGTGCATGTCCTTGATGGTAGCTTAACAGCAATACAATAAAAAACAGACTTTTAAAAAAGCTGTTAAAAAGAAATGGACATGGCTTTGAAGCGACCTAAATAATGCTGTGGAAATGCACATTATACAGAATGTTTCTAGAGAGACCCGTAACGTGGAGGACGAGTTGAGCTTGCATTAACAAATGAAAAAAGATAAGAAAACATGGAGGCGCATTACTAAAATAGGATATAAAATATACTCATGGGAAATTAAAATAAAGGCGTTCCTCTAATATAAACCTGTTTTACATCAATGTGTGGCCCTCTCTGTAGAGGAGGAACATTAAGGCCCCAATACTCTTTGAAAAATTACAGCTTCTTTAATTTTGTTAACCTTTTAATACTCAACTGTTGACAGTGTTTGACAGTCCTGATCCATTGAATCACAAACAGTATTCTGACTTGAAAGCCAAGTTAAGCTTGGCTAAATCTTTGTTAATGTTGCATTCATTAACAGGCTTGTATAAAACACTCAAACAAGTTGGTCTCATACCATCACATATGACTCGAATGCCAATAATCAGCGTAATGGAACAGAAAGGCCATATACAGTTTATATTGCCCATGGGTAATATAGGAGAAAGAAAGAAGAGAACAGTCACACAGCAGGCCATGGAACTCTCCCAACACTTAGAAAGGCAGGCATACATCGGGGGGGCACTGAAGCAGTGAATTCAGGACAGAGGAGACCAGAAAAAACTACAAACCCTCCACACTAAAAAGGCATGAGTGATTCATGCTCTCTCCATGATTTCATGTATCCTAATCATAAACACTAGGATGGGTCAAATGCAGAGAAACAATTTCCCCACGGGGATTAATAAAGTATATCAAAATAAAATAAAAAAGAAGATCATAGCAGTTTGATTTGAAAGCTTTAACTATGTACTATAATCTATACACTGACTTTGTCTACAGAGCGGTGCAGTGATGATGTGATCTTGTAGGCAGACCCGGAAGTTAGCACAAGGGTTCCCTCGGCTAAAAGCAATGGGATTATTTGTATTGGATTTTGGAACAGACGTTTATGATACGTGCACGTTTTGCTCAGCAGGATAATCTCCACATATTAACACCACTTTTATGATACTTAAATGCAACTGTCAGAAGTAAAAAGCCAACATAATGATCTAAAAAAAAAACATGTCAACATCGCTAATCTAAAGGTGGCTAATATTTTGCGTGTTGGCGTTATGTAGTCAAATGTGTAACTTTTAAGCAACCGCTGTTAGTGGGGTATTTACTTACATATTTCCTTTCGTACAACTAAAACGTGAAAATCTCAAAAGCTTGCATTACCCAAATACTTTATTTCTGGAAGAAAAAAAAACATTAGAGATGATGGAACCAGGAAGTGTCTAAATTCTAACTCATTTCCGGGTTAAGGACTCATTCCTGCACCACTCTACTGCATTCGATCTTTCTTTGTTACCCCTTTAGCCATGTTGGACTTTCTTAGCTTCTCCCTATAATGCCCCAATCAATTGTGCCCAGCTTGGTGCCCCAGAGGACACAGAGAGGGTGTGTTATTTGGCCTGGTCTGTCCCCCCCCCCCCCTCCCCCACCCAGCCCTGTGTGCCCTGACGCTCTATAGCACAGTGCAGCCGCCCTTCTTGCCTCGCCTCTTGGCCTGCAGCGCCGCCCTGGTGGCCATCTCAAACACCTCCCTCACTCCGTCCTTGGTCTTGGCCGAGCACTCCAGGTACCCGAAGGCGTTGATGCGGTTCGCCATGTCCCTTGCCTCTTCTGACTTCACCGGCTCCTGTTGGGATGAACCATAGTCATTAAGAAAAATCATGAAGTCATAGAAATTATGAAAAACTATTTTAAATACTTAGTGACTCAAATCAGATTTTTTGTGCATGTGTGAATGAGATATTTGGTTTTCCCATAACTAAACAGCACAAATCCAAATGTCGGATTTGGGCCAATATCATTTAGTCCACTTTCTATTATGTTCATAATATAGATCCAGGTCTGATTTTTTGCAATGCCACCTATATCTGGGGTGCCGCTCACACGGGAACGTTTGCATTTATGCACAGTATGCGTTTTCAAAAAAGTATTCCGTTCACACGTATTTGTTTCATTTGACGTGTCTGTTCACACGAGAACGCTGGAAACGCTGTAGTACATATGCCGGGACTGTAAGTGGCGCTGTACTTCCACACGAGACCGCTCGAAAGCGCTGGACACGCTGTAGTACATATGCCGGGCCAGTAACTGGCGCTGTAACTTCCGCCACAAAATACACCAAAAGCAGCGAAGAAGACCCCGGAGCATGGTTGCCATGGTTGCCCTTCTGTTTATGCCCCGCAGTGGATTTAGCAACATGTAGTAGTTCATGTAATTCTCCATGTCCACTTGTTGCTGATGGTTGTGGTAGAGGAGCTGTAGATTTTGCACTAACATCTGTAGCATGGTCGAGCTGTAGATGTTGTACTACATCTGTAGCATGGTCAGTAGCAGTAGCACTAGCAGTAGCTACTGACCATGCTACAGCAGTGAGCAGCAGAGGTGGGGAGAGGCGGGGCTATGGCTTCATCTATCGGGAAATGATCGTATAGAGGCGATTACACAGAGCCGTTGAACCCCCCAGAGCATTTCGTTTGCAAATCTATCCAACTTGGGACCCGTTATCGTTTGTGGGGTCCGTTTCTATCGTTTTGTTACGGCCTCGTGTAAATGAAAGGGCTATACGCAAGAGAAACTATGCGGATCGAGCCCGTTTTGTTCTCGTGTAAACGGCACCTGAGTGTAGCTTTTTTTGGGGGGGAGGGTTAACCTGCTGCATTCACCTGCTCACTTGTGGTTTTGGGGGTTAGTTTGGAGTCGAAGATTTCTGTTGACCGCATCTTTCATCTACATTTTCCACCGTATCACACTCTTACTTACTTCTATTGGGATGTATTGTATTTTTGCCTTTTTCTATTTGAATTTAATAAATGATCAAACGAACAGAGTTAATTGGACTTTTCTCTCAATCTGTCCAGGAGTAGCAGCGATTGCTCCAAAAAAAAGCTGCTTCTCTCCATTATCATCTGCTTACAAACCCACTGGCTTCCAACTGACAGTGCCGTTTTTTTAATGTTTATATATAAGCGTCTGACGGGCAGTGAGGTTCATGGCACTGACTCTTCAGGTTTACAAATATTATATTTTGACCTAAATCAAAATATAATATTATTTTCAAAAGCTTTTTTAGTCTGATGCTTCGATTAATTTTAAACAGACAGTTCAACAAAAGGATGCCAACATTTTAAATGTTATCATTTAAATATTTAATTGTTCTCTCTTAGTAAGATCCCATTTTCAATAAAATGGTGTTCTTACCTTGACTTGAAGATGAAGTCCATTTGCCTATCCTTCTGGACAAAAATCTCTATTACTTTTTTGTAAAAGTCCTCCTTATCTTCTTGTAGTTTCAAAAGTTGAATCTTAAATCTAATCGATAGATTTATGATTCGAAAATTATAAAAGTAGGGTAGACATGTGGATATTATCCGGCTGAACAAAACGTGCATTTATCTAACAGTTACGTTTCCCACAGATCTTATTTCGAGCTATTTTCTAAAATCCTATGGAGAAATCTCATTGCTTTTTTGTCGAGGGAAGCCATGCGCAGCTTACTTCTGGGTTTTAGGATGCGTCACTGCACCTCTCTCGTCTCCTCTTCACACACACTACACTTTTCGCGGCACACGTACTTACAGCCAATCAGCTCTGAATTATGTGAGATGACGTATGGTGGGGATGGCAGCTCAGTGCCCCTATGGTCATTATTTTTTTGCCACACACATTGAATAGAAAAAGACTGAGCATGCGCAGTGTAGTTTTTACAGTCACCGTTCACTTAGACAGTGAGAGGGAGGGGCATGATCGTGGCTTGACCCACGTCGCTCAAAACGGCTCAATAGGCACACACTATAGACACTAATTAGAAGAACAAAGACTAAAACAGTAATGTACAGAGGAATCAGATGATTAAACATGATCGTAAAATATATTTTAAGAAGAATATTTTTTGCATTTTTTTGTAATTATTATTTTAATACTTTCTGCTGACACTAGGTGGGGCTGTGCCCCCAATGACCAGTCACCACTGCCAACTGAGCACCTATTTATTCATGAAACTAAACTCTTATTGTTTTATTTTTTACAGCCCTGTGCTGTGTTTTTTCAGTTCAGGACTACGACCGGTTCACACAGAAATCTGATATTGGGCACATTTATAAAGAAGTTTGATCTGACAGTAACGTTACTGTACATGCGGGATAGCTTGTAGTACATACTTAGGTAGATATTATTGATGTATACAGAAAACTCCAGAGGCATGGGATTGAGCTCCATACAGGACTGACCTGTTTCATCTTAGCCAGCTCTCGGCGTGTGTGATCGTCATTACGCAGGTCTTTCTTGTTCCCCACCAGAATGATGGGCACATTGGGACAGAAGTGCTTCACCTCAGGAGTCCACTTCTCCGGGATGTTCTCTGCAACAAGCACAAGAGGTACAAGTTGAACATGGAGCAGATGCACAGAATGTGTGTGAAACTAAGGAGGAGAGGAGGAAGTCTCACCCAAGCTGTCGGGGCTGTCCACGGAGAAACACATGAGGATGACATCAGTGTCGGGGTAGGAGAGGGGCCTCAGCCGGTCGTAGTCCTCCTGACCCGCCGTGTCCCAGAGGGCCAGCTCCACCTGCAACACCACTGCATTACTGCCAGGGAAATCACTGCGAGGGGCGGGGCCAAGGAATATATCAATCTATAAAAGCAGCTTTAGTAGTTTATATACTTACTTTTTCTACATTCTTATGCTTATAGTTATGATGTTTAAGATGAATGCCTTTGCTGGTATATCTGAATTCAAACTATTATGTGTAAACTCATTAGATTTGTTATGTTTTACCTCTAAAAATAAAAGATAAAAGATTGATCAGGAACTCCTGCTTGTGATAATCTGTAAAAACAGTGCATTGACTTTATCCTTAAACTCCTTAAGCTCCTTACACACCAAAGACAAGTCCCGACGGAATGTCGGCTCACGTCGCCTCACGTCTCCTGCGTCTTGGCCATGTTTTGGCCATGCACTGGAACACACCGCAAAGACTTCAGCCGACGGCCAAGTTGCACGTACGAACTGCGTGAGGTGACGTGAGGCGATGTTCCGTCGGGATGTGTTCTTTGTTATCAGTTTGGTGTGTAAGAGGCTTTAAACCTTACCATTCTCACAAGACAACATAATCCCAAACTTAATATTCTTTATATCTTAATTTAAATCGAATATGACATGAGCTCAGAGGCATGCAGAGAATATGATTTACAATTTATTCCCCAGATCTTTACTGTGATTTACATTAAGAGATCTCTCTATTATATATGCATCATGTAAGGAAAACAAATTCAAAAATGGGTTCTATGTGAATGTTATATGTTTGTAAAACTTTTATTAACTCTACATTGGCCATTTTATGAATGATTAGAAAATATTGACCCATTTAGAATGACAAATGGAATGTCTTTCACAGAGCGATTACTCTTTAAATGTTGGGTTCATATGATAAAAGTGGTGTGTGTTTTCCTAAGTAGCCTAGCTTAGCATAAAGACTGGCAACAGGGGAAGACAGTTAGCCTGACTCTGTCCATAGTATTATATTCAAAATCTCCAATTTGTGATTTAAAAGACATGCTGGAACTTGACTGAGGCCAGATTTCTGACTTCTCAAAGTCTTGAGATTCGCTGGTTTCCAGGCAACCATGTGACATGAAAAGGCCTGCATTCAGCTGTCATTATCCAGATGACCAATCAGATGGCGATGGGGTGAGGGAGAAACTTTAGAGGTTTCTCAATACTCTAATTTCCCCTCCTCGACTCCTCGACTCCTCGGTCCTCCGGTAGTGACCCGGAAATGGTTTTCGGCGCGCCATGTTGAAGGACATCTCATTTCTCTAAATGCACATCGAGGACCGAGCATCGAGCGTCGAGGAGGCTCTCTGGAGAAGCTCTAACCGTGGATACACTGATGGGTCCTCCACGGATGCATTTCCGGGAATGGTGGAGGCGTGACGCACGACCGGACTTATCTCAGCCAATGACAGCTCTGCATGCATCCCCTGGATATTATTTTAGTAACTGCTTTCATCGCGACGCGATGTTTCCAGTGAGAACAGATGTGAGGTCCGTGCAGAAAGCAGAGCAGTGTGTATAATATATATCACTCAGTATAACAGACCTACTCTCTTTATTTGCTGTAGTTTAGTAGATATCTACAAACAAAGAGTTGATATTTTTCTAAGACCATTTAGTGCTTCACATAATAAAATACACAACGGCTGTAGCCTGATTATACTTTAGGAGCTGTAAGTGTGTGTGGTACAGTGTGTAGGTGTGTGTGGGTGGTACAGTGTGTAGGTGTGTGTGGTACAGTGTGTATATGTGTGTGTGGTACAGTGTGTAGGTGTGTGTGGTACAGTGTGTAGATGTGTGTGTGTTGTACAGTGTGTAGATGTGTGTGTGTGGTACAGTGTGTAGGTCTGTGTGGTACAGTGTGTATATGTGTGTGTGGTACAGTGTGTAGGTGTGTGTGGTACAGTGTGTAGATGTGTGTGTGTTGTACAGTGCGTAGATGCGGGGGACAGACGGGTCTCAGTTGGTTTGGTGTCCTCTGCTTACTTTTAATACTTGTAAATACAACTTTTAGCCCGTAATTTCAATTCCCCATTTCAGCGATCAGAGAGGGGGGGGGGGGGGGGGGGAATATTTCCAGTCTCTGATTGTGTTACGTTATTATGAGAGTGCTCTCATACTTGTTTGATTCTGAAATGTTATATATTTATATAAATATATGTGTGTGTGTGTGTGTGTGTGTGTGTGTGTGTGTGTGTGTGTGTGTGTGTGTGTGTGTCCGCATCTGTAGCCTGTTATTGTCTCATTATAACGCACTGTGAATGAATCAAAGTAAATATATAAGTCGTCATGAACACATCTGTTCATCAGACAGAAGGCTGCTGTGCCTCCTGTCATCATTAATGGACGTTGCTTTAATATGACCGCTCAGAGGAGAGGAGTTCTCATTTCTCTAACCAACTGCTGCTTCCCCTCCTCTCTCCTCGGCTCCCCTCCTCAGTCCTCCGCTCGCATCTCCTGTGGGCGGGACTAAGTATTGAGGATAGGAGTCGAGGAGGGGAAATTAGAGTATTGAGAAACCTCTTTTGAGTTAAGGACATGACGATATATCGCCAAATATAACCTTAGTGTAGATGAATTGCTCTTCATATACATGTCCCCGATACATTTGATTACTATAAACTGAAGTACACTTTGCCCCCCAGACAGCACTGAGAAGTTTTTTTTAGCAATTTATGATACCGTAATTTTCGGACTATAAGGCGCACCTGAATATAAGCCGCAGAAGCTAAATTGAATGATGTGTACATATATAAGCCGCACTGGACTATAAGCCGCAGGTGTTTTAATGTTTAATTACCATATGTAAGGGTTCGTGCACAGAGGGGATTGTCGGGAAAGAGATGGCTGTTTGAGGAAGCTCCCATTTATTAACCTTTCAACAAACAAGTTGCATATTTGCATAACGTATTCAAGTGTTACCATTTAGTGCAATAGTAGCTACAGACCAGGTACTGTGCTGTGTAAACTGTACTGTATCACATAGCGTTTCAGACACACAAACTTTTCAACTTTCAAACTTAAACGGTGCGCTCCCAGCGCACGTTTAACACTTTTGCACAAACTGTCTCGCTCTCGTAATGTCTGTCTGTCTTGCTCTCGTTCTGTCTCTCGTACCACTCTCGGTTCCACTTTTACTTTTGCGCGCTACCTGTCTCACTCTTTTCCGGCCTCCAGCTTTTCCTGCTGGAGCCCGCCGCTTAAAGGTGGGGGGCGCGGACCGGCCATAGAGCCCATAGAGTTAAAGGTGTTGGACTGTAACCTGTAAAATCCATAGATTTAGGAGGTCCCCTAGTGGCCGTTAGCTGTAAAAATCCATAGATTAGCCGCACCGTTATATAAGCCGCAGGGTCGAAAAATGGGGAAAAAGGCACGGCTTATAGTCCGAAAATTACGGTACTTACACCTTTTGCTCTCCATATTAACAACACTGTTATGATATTTAAAGCATAAATGCAATTGCAAGAAGTGACAAGCTAACATTAGGATATAAACAAATGACATATTGGTCACATGACTTCACGTTAACACCGTTATGCTATCGGCAGCTAATATTTGACGTATAGTAGTCTCATTTGGTTACTTGATAGCAACCGCTATAATTATGAGACGTAAAAGCTTATGGCATTCACCAGTCGGGTATTTACTGGCTTTTTATGGCATTAACAAAAAGCTTACATTTTAGAATCTAACCAAAAATGAATTTAAAAAAAAACATTGACTTCATGATGAGGGAGCCCCAAAGTGCCCACATGCCAACTCATTTCCATGTAAAGGACTTATTGCTGCACCACTCTACTGCCTTACCCCTTCAGCCTGGTTTGAATTGTCTCACTTCTCCCTATAATGCCCCAATCATTGTAACCAACTTGGTGACCCAGAAGACACAGATAACGGTTCAAATGTAAAAAAAGATAACAAGTCTGTAATAAACAGCTTACCTGTTTCCCATCCACCTCGATGTCTGCCACATAGTTTTCAAACACTGTGGGCACATACACTTCAGGGAACTGGTCTTTGCTGAACACTATGAGGAGGCAGGTCTTCCCACAGGCTCCATCACCCACGATCACCAGCTTCTTTCTGATTGCAGCCATCTGAAATGAAAATTAAAGAAAGAAGATATTTTTATCAGCATACAAGATCGGGAAGTCTAAAGGCAAGTAGAGACATGTCATTTAAATGAGACGGTGATGACTTGCTTTTAACACGGGCTGAATGATTTGGAAAATACGTATATCACTGCACTTTTTTGACTGATATAGCAACGGCAGTATGACATTGAAGGGAAAAAAAGGTATAATTATTTGCAAGGAACAAATATTTTTTTCATAAATCTGTCAACCCACATTTTTGCAGGCTAGTACATTTCTAAAGCACCCCAATACTTCATGCAGAATGTTATTTTGACACATTGTATCCTTTTACAATATTGCACCTCCTGCATCGACTTCCCTTTCCCAGAGTAACACCTCTCAGTGTGGCAACAGAAAGCCTTACTGACTCGGCACTAGTGGTTAAGCAATGTGGTTTTATTAAATGGCCGATGCCCATATTTAGAGAGTGGGCGGCCGTTAATGATAATGTTGACAGATTGTTGATGTTCTGTTTGTTGCATCTGAGAAAATACAGCAATTAAATAACAAGTGAGGCACTAACTTGCTGAATTTGAGTCTATTAACCTCTAGTAATTCTCACATTGACTCTGTTCGCTTGAGCCGATTTGCACTCCGTCTGCAGTGCACTTCTTCTAAATAAACAGAAATGTACCAACTAAATAAAGGATCCAAGGTCACCAAATATCTTAAGTTATCAGTATATAGCAGCACCTCCTTTTGCTGATAGACAACTATCATTTTTAAACCTATATAAGGTTCAAGGTTCTTTATTTGCCAAACGAACATAGCTACAGTGCAGTTATGTCTATGAAAATCATGTGTCACAGGATTCTCCAACAGTGCAACGCAAAACACTGATAAACAGAAATATATAGTGCAAATAAATAGTAAATACAAGAAGAAAATAGTTTGAAATAGTGCAATAAGAGTATATACAAGTCATTGAAATATGATTTATTAGGTAAATAGATTAATCATTTTTAAGTAGCAGCCAGATGAATATTGTGGATGTTGTTTCAACAGTTAAGGTGTTTAACAGTCTTATTGCCTGTGGGATGAAACTGTTCCTGAGTCTGTTGGTTTAAATAAGAATAAATAAATAATGTCAATAGTGTAGTGGTATTCCCTGGTGTTGTTTAAGTGAAAAAGTACAATTAAAAAAGAAGTAATACAAATTGGCAGGTTGATTATCTCAAAATGGCCTTTATCTGCCCCATCAACAAGTCAATAGTCAACAACTATAGGCACTATCTGCATCTCACAAATGTATATATTTCTATAATAATCAGCATTTATTCCAGCGTAAAGTATTTACATATAAATTATGTTCTTGCAACATAATCTTGCAGTATTTTATTTCTGCTCAGTTTCTTCTATCAATGTGTTTTATGTCTTATATGCATTGTTGGAAGAGCCTGGGATTTAAGTTGTTCATTTCCATAACAACACTGTAGCTACTGTGCATAAGACAATAAAGCCTTTAAATATTGAATCTATTAACTACACAGAACCAGCAAAATACTAACCATCTCCTTCCCATCTTGCTTGAGAGCAAACATATGGGGCATTATTCTGTTTAATTTGGGTTATTACAAATAGTAACAGAACATTATAATAGAGATAATCATTCTTATTCCAAAAATGACCTTATCAACAGTCTAAATTATTATTGTGGCCGTTGATCCAAAACAGCTATATGTCATATCGGTATGGTCCTCACCACGAGAATAGTGCCTGATTTAAAATTCAGCCAACCCTAATATACATTTTAGTGGATGGATCTAGTACTAAACGCATTCAGATTAAATTATATAGAGCCTGCCTTATAACCCTTTGCTATAAATTAAATACTACAAGCTTAAGAGAATGACATCGAGTGAATAACGTTAACACACCTTCGGCAAATGTTATAGTTATAATATCCTAATACGGCGTTAACTTGAAGTGGATTTGGCAAGTTTACGTTGCATTATCACTTCACTTCCTCACTGCTGTTTGCCTCAAATGTAAGGAGAACATGTATCTGCCAATTTAACCTCAGATTAATCTCGTCGCATTACAGATGATTTACAATCCTAATGGCACATAATCGTCAATAATATCATTTTTGGCCTATGTTTATCTGAATCCGTTACAGTGTCAGCTAACTTCTAGCTACCAGCAGTTTCCATTGCAGCTATAAAGCTAACTACTAGCATGCTAACTTTGCTTAGTTTTTCGAGACAGCTGGTAGCTTGTTGAGATGGATACATGAGATTTGATACCGTACTATTGGTTTTAGCACACATCGTGACATATAAAGCAAGTAAAAGTAGACATATTATAAGTAACGTGAGTCAGGTTAACGTAATTGTACCGTTTTATTGGAGATCCTCGCCTTTCTTCGGTTTTCCTGTCGGACCTTACAGTCCCGCCCCCAGTGCCACGAAGATTGGGTCCGCCCACATTGCATACTTTCTGCCAATGGGACATTCTATGGGATTAGTTTTGTATCATAAAGATAAAGCAACACTTTCTCAGAATAAAAAACTATGACTTTAAAAGAAAAAAAAAACTGAGTCAAGCAAAATAAAATAAATTTCAAAAATAAAAGTTGCAAACAAATCATTTGTGTAATCATGTAAACTATAAGTATTTTTTCTTTGTTTTAACATAAGTTTTTGTTTGCAGTTCTTGTTTCTTCTTTCTCAATGATCAGACTTTTGCTCTCGCTGCAGCACTCTCATTTGCGCTCCTTCACTTTTTGTTTGAGATTCTGACACAAACATCCCAGGTGGGCGGGACTTTCAGGGGTGCGTCCTCATTGGCTATTCAGTTTTTGAGTTACAGCACAGTCCTCCAGCGATTGTACAGTGCAGGTGTTACCGAATAAGATGTGGTCCGAACAACTGGTGATATTCTATAAAGGTATAGGCAGATGTATCAGGGGCGTGGCCTTTGTCGAATAACCAGGAAATACACATTTCGACCGCTTCTTCTGTCATTTACATACATCTTTTGGTATATTTGGCTCCATAGGAACACTTTGATGCACATTCAGTCCCAGTGTGTAAGGTTGTGGTTGCGATGCCGATATGCGGACGCGTACAGCGAGGACTACAAAAAGACACATGAGGTGACTGGGGATGTGTGTTCAAAACATTGCAAGCTTGAATAAATCATTTAAACCATTTATTTTTGCCAGACTTATTACTGAATATCATTCTTAATGTGATACCAAGTCCATCTGAGACCTGTGTACCTTCAGACAGCCTACAAGTGAAGCACACGTTGTTTACTCACAGTTTGAAAGCAGCGTGGAGAAGTCTTCAGCTGTGGAGCTGTGATCCGCCCAGGATAAACTGTGATACGACTTCTGTGGCTTGTTCTTGTTGTCAGTTTTATATGTGTATCATATATCGTTATTAATATGAGGTTGAGTTGATTTGAGACCCGTTTATACTGTCATACCGTCTGTTGGTGAAACATACAGTCTGTCTGAGTTGTTTACACCCATCTCCAACGCAGCGTAGAGAGCTGTGGTAAACAGTGATCTGCTCAGATTAAACTGTGATACGAGTTCTGTGGTTATCAACCAGCGATCATGTTTAATATTAAAGACTACACACATGTATCCCTTATCAAAACGGTATTCTGCACTTTGCCGCACTTATCCAGATCAAATTTGACTGTTTACTCGTTTTGCAAAGATAGAAGCAGAAATGTCATTGCTACATTTAAAGGGATATTTAGAATTTAAAATGCTGCTTGATCGTTAATTTTGTTCTCGGCAAACAATATTATGAATCCGCTATTCAAAAATATTATTCAGTGTCCATCGACGGGAAAACAACAAAAAAGTTCATGCTGGACTCAAACCCGAGTCCCAATAGCAAAAATCCCTTGTGCCATGCGCGTTATGAGTGAGCCACGGCTCAATACGCAACCCAGTCTCATGGCATTTTGCATTCACCAACACGATTTTTAATCTATTGATTCGTGTTCACCAAAACGATTTCCCCCTTTTTTTCGTGTTGCACAGCACGATTTTAAAAGCAATGTATTTCTACTGGTAATGTGTTTCGTGCCTACAGCACGTCTTTTTCTCCAGTCGGGTCGTGGAAGACCGGAAGCTGTGTGGTTCATAAAAACATGTTCTTACTCAATATCAAGCCACAATTATTGCTGTTATTTTAAATCATATAATTTCGGCCTTTTGTTGCCGTCTATGAGGAAAATAAATGGGGATCAGAGCCTCAGAATACTGAAATCTGTATTTTTTGAAATCTTTTTTTCCTTCTAATTTGTTATTCTTTTCAAATAACACACTGTTATTTACTCAGCAATAACACACAATTATCCTTGCTTTTATTTATTGGTTTGATTCCATAATCTCTGGCTTTTTTGCCCTCCGTCAGGAACTGAATTTCAAAATAAAATAACCGGAAACAGACGTAGGCCTCTAGGAGTTTAGGATGGCCGAAGACACTACACTACCCATAATCCCCAGCTATCGTTTAGGACTACAGTCCCCATGATTAATCTTCAAGCTATGGGATTGGATGTTGGAGTGGCAGTGCGCCAAGATTACGCCGAGCGTCAAACAGCTTTTTGAAATTGAACGAAACCACGCCAGACTATCCAAAACTGGAATCGAACGCCCCCCCAGAACTACACGCTGGCTATTGTGTTTCGCAAAATGTTCTATGGGACGTCTCTACTGAACGTTTTCGTTTTCCCCACAATTAGAAGTTGCCAGTATTAAACACATTGGTGTTATCAAATGTAAAACATATAATTAATAAATGGGTGAAAATCGCTTGTGTCCATAATGCGCAGCATTAATATATACCCACATGACAGCTCATTGTTACCTTGTAATTCTACTCCACTACAATTCAGAGGTTAGCCAGGTATTTTTACTCCACTACACTTATTTGAGTTACTTTGTTAGCATTATAGTCTTAGCCTTGTCATTTTTATTAGCCTTAACATGAAGTAACATTAAGTAACCCACAATGTTAAACAGTAAGAGTAGTCATATTTCGTGAACCCTTTGAAGAGTACTGTCACACCGGGGTGTGATCATTCTATAATACACAATTTAATCCCGGGGGAGAAATGCTAACGCTAACGCTACATTAGCATCTGCGATCTTTTCTACTTCATGCTATCTGCACAAATGGTTGACATTAAACATTAAAAAGATCAGGCAGTTCAGAGAGAATCAAAGGAAGGCAGGCAGGCAGCTTTGCATGACATTCTCCTGGACGTGTTTCATTGTGGTGATAGTGAGGATAGTCAATCCCTTGTTTGGCAAAACACTAGTGACGGCCATCTTGGTGTGTTGTTATGAGAGTGCAAGACCAGAGATGTAGTTCATTAAGCGTTTCACACAAACAAATGTGTTACTTCACAGTTTTACGACACATTTTTATTTTTTTGACTCTTTTAAATTGAAAAACATCATATGTGTAATTCGTGGCACAATTCGAACGGGATCGAAAGATAATCTTTCTCTCTCCATTGACTTCAATACATAGGCTTGTTTGAGACAAGCGAGACCTGCGCAGTTGCGATCAACTAGTGATGTTACGTATTGCACCGAGGCTTCGGAGCGTGTGTCGAGTAATTACCGAAGCTTTTTGTGAAGCATGTATCGAGGCTTGTATAGTTTTGGGCCAGTGACGTCATTGATGACAAACGAAGCCTCGCTGTCTGTCGATACCACGTGACTGCTTCAGAAAGCGATTCAGATCAGTTGAACCGTTGAACTGCAACGCTCATAATACCCATGGATGTATAATAAGAACCATATTACCCCTCCTGTACCCGGGCCCGCTGGTGACACGATGGAATTAAAAGAGCTCAAAACCTCACTTATATAGAGGTCGGAACATTTCATAAGTATAAATAGATACAAGCATAAATAAATGTAGGAATAAAAAAATGAATGAATAAATACAGGAATAAATATGTTACAGTGTTTTCATGGAGATTCAGTGTGTATGCTGTGGCTCAGCTGGAAAGCAGTTGACTCACGACCGTAGGGTCCCTGGTTCAACGACTCGTCAATATGTCTTTTTTGTTGTTTATAAAAGCTACAGCTAAATGTGATAATGTAGTTAATAAATGTATTCTTTGATATGGTTTCGCCTTTCTCAGGCTAAAACATGGTTAAGTTTATGAATATTAGTTAGAAATACAAATCCCTCTTTGCAATGTTTACCAGCCTCCTTAGGCTTTTCAATCAACTGGAATAAAAACAATATTGTTAACATGAACATATGATTCAATGTTTGTTGTTTAGAGTTATTCTAAGGCTTTACTCATTGGGAACTCGGTATGAGATAGATAGAGCACACTGTTGAGATGTCCAATCTGCCTGTTTTACAAACTTTGACCAACAGGGGGTTTGTGTTCAAATGAAGCCCATTGTCACTATAAGAGGTTTCTCAATACTCAAATTTCCCCTCCTCGACTCCTTTCCTCGACTCCTATCCTCGAGACTTGGTGCCGCCCACAGGAGATGCGAGCGGAGGACTGAGGAGGGGAACTGAGGAGAGAGGAGTGGAAGCAGCAGGCGGTTAGAGAAATGAGAACTCCTCTCCTCTGAGCGGTCATTTTAAAGAGACGTCCATTAATGATGACAGGAGGCACAGCAGCACTCTGATGGACAGATGTGTTCATGATCGGTATATGAGACAATAACAGGCTACAGATTCGGACATATACACACACATATATTTATATAAATATACAATTTCAGAATCAAACAAGTATGAGAGCACTCTCATAATAACGTAACACAATCAGAGACTGGATATATCCCCCCCGCTCTCTGGTCTCTGAAATGGGGAATTGAAATTACGGGCCAAAAGTTGTACAAGTATTAAGAGTAAGCATATGACACCAAACCAATTGAGACCCGTCTGTCTGCCGCATCTACGCACTGTACAACACACACACACACACACACACACACACACACACACACACACACACACACACACACACACTGTACCACACACACACACAGCTCCTAAAGCATAATCAGGCTACAGCCGTTGTGTATTTTATTATGTGAAGCACTAAATGGTCTTAGAAACATCTGGACTCTTTGTTTGTAGATATCTACTAAACTAAAGCAAATAAAGAGAGTAGGCCATACTGAGTGATATATATTATACACACTGCTCTGCTTTCTGCACGGACCTCACAGCTGTTCTCACTGTAAACATCGCGTTGCCGTTCAAGCAGTTACTAAACTAATATCCAAGGGATGCATGCAGAGCTGTCATTGGCTGAGATAACTCCGGCCGTGCGTAACGCCTCCACCGTTCCCGGAAATGCATCCGCGGAGGAGCCGTGGAGGACCCATCAGTGTCTCCTCGGTTAGAACTCCTCCTGAGACCCTCCTCGATGCTCGATGCTCGGTCCTCGAAGTGCATTTAGAGAAATGAGATGTCCTTCAAAATGGCGCGCTGAAATTCATTTCCGGGTCACAACCGGAGGACCGAGGAGTCGAGGAGTCGAGGAGGGGAAATTTGAGTATTGAGAAACCTCTGACTGTCACTATCCGATCCGTCCCCCTGCCCGATCGGTACTGCGCATGTGCGAGATGCTCCGCCATATTGGAGAACTCACGACGGCAACCCAGTAAGGACACTTGACACTTGACCCATGATGAAGCCTCATGAGATGAACCCTTTTGCGAACCATTTGGCTGGAAAGCTTCAAAGCTTCATAAGGCTTCATCTCGCCATCACTACGATCAACGTCTTGCTAGTGCGTTGCATGATGGTTAGTAGGCTTGTTTGAGACGCGTTGCGGCTCGCCTCGAAAGTAGACGAGAATAGCCGATCGCAGCCAGGGGAGGTCTCAAAAAACTCGCCTGAAGTCTGACAGCTCCGAGTCGGCTTCTTCTTCTTCGCCTTCTTCTTCTTCTTCTCTCGGTTTTTTGGCGGATTGCAAACAACTTTAAGGTGCATACCGCCACCTCCGGAGTCGGCTTGACTCGGTTTGCATTTATAAAAAATACACAAATGTGTTTAATCGTTAATGTCAGATATGTACTAAGTAAATACATTTGTTCCTGCTCAAGATTAGATTCTACTTTATTGTTATTGCACATATTACAGGTACTGAGACAACGAAATGCAGTTTGGCTTCTAACCGGGAGTGCAACAAACAGTAAAGTGAAAAGTAATGTACACAATCTACAGAATAAAATATAGAATGAATTGAGCAGCAGGCTGTGAGCAGTATGAACAGTATTAACAGTGTGTATGAATATGCTAAGATATATAAAGTATGAAAACGGTAAGCAGTGCAAGTATAGTATAACATATATAGATATTAATTTCATGATGATAAACATTGTGGAACAATTATGAAAAATGTTAATGGAGGGGGCAACGTAAAACTGACACAAAACCACAATAAACTTTTGCCGAGCCACTAGGCTTGTTTGAGACAAGCGAGACCGACGCAGACCTGCGCAATTAAGATCAACGTCTTGCTAGTGCGTTGCATGATGGTTGGTCATTTTTTCCGACTTGCTCTGGAGGCTCGCCTACATGAGACGTTGAAATCTCGCGGGACAAAGATGCCCGCAGCCTTGAGAGCGAGGCGCGGCGAGGCGGCGCAGTTCCTCTCCACGGGCTGCGGAAGCGAAATGCTTGATGGGATCTCGAGCTGAGCGCTCATTGGTGGTTTTTACCACGTGCTGGTGATGAAACTCTCCAATTGGCTCGGCAAAAGTTCGTTGTTGTTTTGTGTCAGTTTTACGTCACCCCCTCCATTAACATTTTTCATAATTGTTCCACAATGTTTATCATCATGAAATCAATATCTATATATGTTATACTATACTTGCACTGCTTACCGTTTTCATACTTTATACATCTTGTTGAACTGTTGTGAACAATTCATCTCTTGAATGCTCTTATGCTGACGTCATATCTGTCAATCTGTCAATCACACAGCTGGTTCTAATAAAGGAATCATTGCTGACTCACTCGTCGGAGGGGATTCAGTCAGTGTCATGTGAACTACAATGCAAGTGTGTGCGTCTTTTATTCCTCCGTAGTATTAGTCCAAGGCTATCTAGACCTTTGCTGGTAATGGCTGCTGCGCCAACAGGTTATGGGCCCAGAAAGGATTTTGGAAACCGATGGAATCGTTTGTGCTTTGACGGAGATGAGAAAAACTATGAGTTGTGGGAAACAAAATTTCTTGGCCACCTGCGTCTACAAGGGCTGAAAAGCACCATATTGAAAGAGCCTGACAGTGGCGGAGGCGAAGAGGATGCAGAAGCAGCCGCGGTAAGAGCCGCAGAAGACGCTGATAAAAATGAAGAAGTCTACGCTGAACTTATTCAATTGTTGGACGATACAAGTTTGTCTCTGGTTATGAGAGATGCAGCGGACGATGGGAGAAAGGCGTTGAAGATTCTGAGGGATCACTACGCTGGTACAGGAAAACCGCGTGTGATCAGCTTGTATACAGAGAGCTTACGTCTCTCCAGAAATATGCTAATGAAAGCATCACAGACTATATTATACGAGCAGAGACTGCTATCACAGCACTGAGGAATGCAGAAGAGATTTTGAGTGACGATTTATTGATAGCTATGATTCTGAAGGGGCTGCCAGCGTCATTTAAGCCATTTTCTATCCACACTACACAAAGTGATTAGAAGATCACCTTCGCCGAGTTCAAGACCAAGCTGAGGAGCTACGAGAGCACTGAAAAGTTCAGTGGGAGCTCAGTTGATGACAGCGTGATGAAAGTAAGAGCAGGGGTGAAAGTGGTTTGAATTTCTTGCAGGTACTATAATGCTACCCCGACCTTCATTGGTTCATATTGTTCTCCTCCCGCCCCCAGCTTCATGCATCCCTGAACACAAACTTCACATTTTTAATGTCTTTATGGGGTAGAAATTAGAAACACTTGACAATATGTATAGTCAATTATTTATTTTCAATTGTGCATACAACTTGTGTCAAAACTTAACAGACCATTAGCAAGGCATGTTGAGGGACGTAAACTACACACTTTTCCACATTTTCCACAGAGGGCTGAAGTAGCTCTCCTCTTCTGTGTACCGGCGAGCCATGCAGCTTGTTGAGTGGGCTGCTCTTCTTCCTTTGCCCAGCCAGGTCTTCACATAAGGCAGTGGATCCCACTGTCTGCATGGTGGTCCCACAGAGCTGATGAAGAGGAGATTTGCTGCATTTTTTGTTGTAAGTTTGCTCCTATACTCAGTTATGATGTTATTCATTGGGCTGAACCCCCGTTCACAGTCAGCATTGCTTGGAGACAGTGCCACTGCCATGAGCAACTTCTTCATTTTGTTGGGAATGTTTCTTCCTCCACTGGCCTTGTATTCTGTGAATCCAAGATGGGCCTATTGTTGGTTCATCACACAAAGCCCTAACCTCATTATCTCCAAATCGAGGATTGTCATGGTCCCAGTTGTCAGGGTTGAGGACTGCCATTTGATTGATAAGGCTGTTATAAGCCTCTTTTCGGTTGGCTGCAACACTGGCCTGTGCTCTGTTTGCTGTGGTTGTGAAGAGTCTTTTTTTCATATTGTCTGCCATTGTCTGCCTGTTATTGTATATGTAATATTTTTCATTCCCTTCTCTTTTTCAAGTGAGGGTGCATAACATTCAACTGGGACCCTTATGCACCCCCGTAGAACCGGGCCTGGAGGTGGCCAAACTACGGCCCGCGGGCCACATGCGGCCCGTTGATGTGTTTAATGTGGCCCGTCCAATATTGGTATAAATGAGCCAGGGTTCCTGCGCTGATCTTAAAAAGCCTTAAAGTCTAAAATACAACGATCCAATTTTTATTTGTTATCCCCCACTGTCCACACGTCGCGCGCGCCGCGAAAAGTCCCTTCCTCCCTGGTCGTCGCAGCTGCGCGTGGACGTCGCCCCGCGCGCGGGAGAATGAGATTAAAACAACCCTCAGCCCGACATGAATCAAGACGGAACCAAACAATGCCCTCCGGCCCGGCTGTCACATTGATACATCATTGTGGCCCCTGAGCCAAAAAGTTTGGCCACCCCTGTTGTAGGACATTAACGATAAAACAGAATATTGTTGTTCTACTTTTAGACATCTCGAGATCGACTGGGGATCGACTGGTTGGGCACCCCATATAGAGATATACAGTTTGCTAGTTAGCTAACTTATTATATTCATCATGGCCAGGTTCATGTCCATTCTCTGGGCTAAATAAGCATCATCACCTGTGTCATCTGTGGGCGTTGTTTTTCAAATTTTAAGCACATTCTGAGTTTCTTCATCTCTCTCCTTTCTCTTAAACGTCTGAAGAGTCGTCGTTTGCATGTTTGCTTTAATTACCACGTAGCCTAATTTTCTAGCTGTCATTCAGTCACTCCATTCTTTTCTCCTCCCGCTGTTCTGATCAAGTGGGAAAAAGCTAATATGTGACCCGCTCTTTCGAAATCAGTCGGAAGTCGCAACGGCTCATTTCAAAATAAACGTGGATTTGCGTAAAAAAATAGTTTTTCGGGGTTCGGGTGTTTTGTTTGATTTTAAATAAACAAAGTCTTGGCTTTCAGAATATGAAACTTGTTCCGACAAATTCAGATGATAAATACAACTTAGAAGCTTGTAACGGCATAATTACAAGCGGAGAACGGAGTAACTTGAGGTCACAGCAGGCATAACAACAGCCGGTGTTTCTCGTTACTGTTTTCCCCGGGACACAAACACAATACGCACAAACGCAAAAATACACAAACACACACACACACACACACACACACACACACTCGCGAGCTTCCCCCAGACCAATAATCCAAACCAAAATATCTGCCCTTCGTAGTATAAATTCCACGGGTGGAGCTGTCAATTCTTCCTGGTCCTCCGGACCGCCTGGAAATCTCTTACCGGTACTAAGGACCGGGTAGGACCGGCACACTTTCAACACTGAGTAAGAGGCAAAGACTTTGATGTGAAGCTGCTGACCTGTTATACTTGCGGCCAGAAGGGTCACATGGCCCGCGAGTGCAAGGCTGCTGGTCACGGGGAACAACAGAGACAGTGGTGCCGTTTTTGCAGAAGTTCCACGCACAGAGATGCAAACTGCAGGGGGAGAGGACGACGAGACAACGTAAAACAGGCCATGGATGAAGAGGACCACGACCACCACCACACATTCGCTTTCAAGGCCCGCGAACGACAGGTGGACAGCGACCCGGGCGATGGACTGAAGCAAAGAGGGCTTATGGTCGACACCGGTGCTACATCGCACATAGTGACTGACATGAACAAATTCAAAGACTTTGACGAGAGTTTCGAGCCACGAAAACATGTCCTGGAGTTTGCTGATGGAGTGAGGGCCTCTGGCATAGCACTGAAGAGAGGTGCAGCCAAAGTTTGGCTGAAAGACAATACGAGTGGAGACGATGCTGACGGGGGCGCTGTACGTCGTATCCTTTCCCCAAGACATTTTCTCGGTCAAAGCAGCGACGACCAATTGAGCCACGGTCATATTCAAAGAAGGACAGAACAAGCTCATTCACGAGAACGGTACGACATTTGATATTAAGGTGTATGATAGATTGTTTTATTTAAACACAGTTAATGATGAAAATGTTGATGAATGTCATGGGTGTTATGATATCAAAACATGGCACGAAATTCTAGGTCACTGTAACTACGAAGATGTGTCGAAATTGCAAAAAGTCACAGAGGGTATGACAATTAAAGGCAAAACTGATACATCTAATTTGACATGTGAAGTGTGCACAAAAGGTAAATTTGCGCAGAGCAGAGAGCCAGATGAAAGGGCAAAGGCTGCACTGCAGCTTCTACACACAGATTTGTCTGGACCTATAGATCCTAAAGCTAAAGATGGGTTCAGATACACATTAGCATTTACTGATGACTATTCAGGAGCAGTTTTTGTTTATTTTTTTTAATCTAAGAGTGACACAGTCAAGGCTACTGAGAAGTAGGCCTACATTGCTGACGTTTCACCTTATGGAAAAATCAAATGCATTAGATCTGATAATGGTACTGAGTATACTTCTGGTCAATTTCAGTCATTGCTAAGTAGAAATGCCATCAGACATGAGACCTCAGCTCCTTATTCACCCCATCAAAATGGGACAGCTGAGAGAAATCGGAGAACATTGTTTGAAATGGCAAGATGCATTCTAATTGAGAGTAACCTACCAAAATAGTTGTGGACATATGCAGTTATGACTGCTGCTGTCATTTGAAATAGGTGTTACAACAAACGTGTAGGACAGACTCCATACTACATGTTGACAGGAAAGAAGCCTAACCTTTCAAAAATGAGAACATTTGGGTCACCATGCTATGCTTACAAGCAAAACAAGAAAAAGTTGGATTCAAGATCTGAAAAGGGTATTTTTGTAGGCTATGATAAGAACAGCCCTGCTTATTTGGTGTTTTATCCTGAAACAGGAAAAGTACTCAAAAATAGGTTGGTCAAATTCATCACCAAGAGTGTCATTGAGAGTCAGACTCAAACACAGCAGGAAACGGATGATGAAGATTTCAGTATGAGGAGAGCTGTAAACCACCTACCAAAAATTGAAGAGGCAAATGTAATCCCAAAAGAGTCACAGGAAAATGAGACTAAGATTTGTGATAACATTCAGACAGGTGAAGGCCAAAGTAGCCAGATGACATCTTATCCACAAAGGGAAAGAAAACCTCCTCAATATTTCCAGAGTACATCTTATCCACAAAGGGAAAGAAAACCTCCTCAATATTTGAAGGATTATGTGTGTAAAGTCGAATCTGATGACCAAGGAGAACTAACCCTTGATTACTGTTATAGAGTTATTTGTGATGTGCCCCAAACATTGAAGGAGGTTATGACATCACCAAATTCTCAATTATGGGCTAAAGCTATGGAGGAGGAAATGGATTCACTAAGGGAAAATGACACATTTACCCTGACCACACTGCCAGAAGGTAAACATGCAGTGGGGGGCAGATGGGTTTACACAGTGAAAGAGAACCCAGTTAAAACATGCAAAGCCAGGTATGTAGCAAAAGGCTATAGACAAGTGTCTGGTATTGATTATAAGGAAACCTTTTCTCCAACTGCAAATATGACATCTGTACGTAGTCTAATGCAAATCGCAGTACAACATGATTTAGAGTTGTATCAAATGGATGTTAAAACGGCATATTTACATGCTCCTATAGACTGTGAGTTGTTTATGGAACAACCTGAAGGATTTGAGGTTAAGTCAGATAAGGGGGAGAAACTGGTCTGTAAACTTAACAAATCACTGTATGGTCTGAAACAATCAGGACGGAATTGGAATAAAATGCTCCATGATTATCTAAGTGAAAATGGTTTTATTCAAAATCCGGCTGACCATTGTGTTTACAGTAAACTAACATCTAAAGGTGAAAGGATTATTTTGATAATCTGGGTTGATGATCTTATCATTGCAGGAAGCAACAGTCAAACAATCCAAAATGTAAAAGACATTTTGGGAGCCAAATTTAAGATGAAAGATCTTGGCAAACTTAAGAACTTTCTAGGCATTGATTTCACACAGACAGATGGTGAAATAAAGATGAACCAGAAAAGGTACATCATGAAAATATTGCAAAGGTTTGACATGTCTGGCTGCAAGGCAAGATCGACTCCATGTGAGTATAAACAACAATTTGACAATGAAGGTGAATCTGTTGATCAAAAGAGGTATCGTGAAGTGGTAGGCAGCTTGATTTATGTAATGACATGTACTAGACCTGATCTAAGTTTTATTGTCAGTAAGTTGTCTCAACACTTATCCGAACAGCATATGGTAACAGCAAAACATGTGTTAAGATACTCGAAGGGAACTGTAGACCAGGAGTTGTGTTAAGAGAAGTGATTCAAAACTAAAACTTGTTGCATATTGTGATGCTGATTGGGCAGCAGATCAAAATGACAGACGGAGCACAACTGGGTACTGTTTTAGTCTATGTCAGACAGGACCTGTTATGTCCTGGAAATCTAAGAAACAGCCTACAGTTGCTTTATCCACATGTGAAGCAGAATATATGGCATTGGCAGCTGCAGCTTGGATTGCAAACAACTTTAAGGTGCATACCGCCACCTCCGGAGTCGGCTTGACTCGGTTTGCATTTATAAAGAATGCACAAATGTGTTTAATCGTTAATGTCAGATGTGTACTAAGTAAATACATTTGTTCCTGCTCAAGATTAGATTCAACTTTATTGTTATTGCACATATTACAGGCACTGAGACAACAAAATGCAGTGTAGCTTCTAACCAGGAGTGCAACAAGCAGTAAAGTGAAAAGTAATGTACACAATCTACAGAATAAAATATAGAATTTATTGAATGATGAATAAACAGTGAAGGGTATGAATACACTAGACATACACAGCAGCCTGTGAGCAGTATGAACAGTATATGAATATGCTAAGATATATAAAGTATGAAAACGGTAAGCAGTGCAAGTATAGTATCACATATAGATATTAATTTCATGATGATAAACATTGTGGAACAATGATGAAAAATGTGAATGGAAGTGAAAACTGACACAAAACAACGACAAACTTTTGCCGAGCCAATTGGAGATTTTCATCAGCAGCACGGGGTAAAACCCACCAATGAGCGCTCAGCTCGAGATACCAGCGAGTCGTTTACCATCAAGCATTTCGCTTCCGCAGCCCGTGGAGAGGAACTGGGTTATGGCTAGAAAGGATCCGTCTAGTGTAAATATGACGTCACGTTCTCGTTGTAACTCTCGTTGTAATCGGAGTGGCTCGGAAACACATCTACAGCAGTAACATGATGCAACATACACATTAATTTAGCAGCAATATTGATAGAGAAACATCAGACTTAATAGTAAAACACTGCAAGAGAACATTTTATTGCACCAGGAGCTATGTTGGGACTTTTACTGCGACAACGTTGACTTGCCTGTGAATACAAAATAAAACAGTGTTGCTGATCTACAGTGTTGTCATTCTTCTTTGAACACCAACAAGACCGCTAACACCCTATTTCAATAATCACACTCCCTGTCATTGACATAATTAATAGATAGTTTAGCTTCTCACCATCATTTGCTGTGGCCAACTGATGTTAACGATCGTAACTGAAAGGCTGCCTGCCAAACGTAAACATTCAGCCATGTGACATTCAGCCAAACTCTCGCGAGAGTTTTACACTAGACGGATCCTTTCTAGCCATAACCGAGGAACTGCGCCGCCTCGCCGCGCCTCGCTCTCAAGGCTGCGGGCGTCTTTGTCCCGCGAGATTTCAACGTCTCATGTAGGCGAGCCTCCAGAGCAATAGAGAGGCGAAGTCCCTCCCTTTCCGGGGGAGCTCATGGGACCCCGGAAGCGGAAAATTATACATTGAATTCAATGGAGAGAGAAAACGTATCTTTTGATCCCGTTTGAATTGTGCCACGAACTACACATATGATGTTTGTTAATTTAAAAGAACATTTTGCAAGTCAAAAAAATAAAAATGTGTCGTAAAACTGTGAAGTAACAATTTTTTTTGTGTTAAGCCGCTCAGTGAACTACATGTCTCTGGTCCCGCATAATACGCGTCACCAACACAAAGATGGCCGTCACGTTGGTACATTTCACCTCATTCTTTCAGAATGAGAATAAAAGTATAAAACGAGGTGAAAATCACTACAAGTCTGGGCACGTTGAGAGCTGTACATACACGAAAGGGGAGTTAGTCGGTTCTGTAAGAGCCAGTATGCGGGACCGGCTTTACAGGGTTTCGGTGAGTAACATGAGTGCAATGTTTAACGTTAATGTCAGTCAATAAGGAGGAGAATGAAAAAGAAGATGATGAACCACAGACCTGGCATATAATGACTGCAGTGTGCAGGGCTGTGTTAATTTATGTTACTGTTATCAATAGCATTAGTTGACTGAGAAAACCGTCAAGAAAAAAAGTTTACCGATGTTACGAGTCGACTAGTATAATATGCCCACGGCTGTGATTGACAACCTGGACAGCCAGTCAGAAGCTAGAAGGCCAACCTAGAGAGCCAATCAGAACCTAGAACGGGTGTACTGTATACGGGTTTGTATGCTGTGGATAACATTAGTGTTCACAAGAACAAGGTACACTCCCGTGTTTTGTTTTAGTTGCTCTTCAGATTGAAGCGGACAGTTTTATATCGACTATACTGTATGTGTGATCTCCTTTTACATCTCGTTGTGTCATTTGAGTTTATTTGCTGTGTGTAGATTCAAGGATTTTGGTTATCTTGTCAATTTGTTTGGTTATCTAGGCACAGCTGTGTGTGACTCCCTCTGGTACACTGGTATGTGTTTTCCTAATGTAGAGAGCATTGATTAATTCATAAACTACACACTGAGTCTAGATCCTGACCAAATCCTTTTTTTTTGTTGATCAAATGTTTTTCAAAAATGTAATACACATTTAAAAAAATTCAATGTACAATCACATCCAATACAACACAAATTACAAAAAATACAGAAAAACAAACAATAACAACAATCAGACAAGTGGACAAAACTATAGACAAATAAACCCTCCCACCCCCAGATCCGGACCATCCTTGTATTGCTCATTCAATCTATTATAGCATGTTAACAAACATGGTACTTACTTTATTTGTACAGATCTACATGGGAGACGATGGCGCGATGCAGAGCGCTGTCTGTGATTGTGCACGGGGGATGTACAAATGCAGCCACACTGCAGCATTGGCAATATTTGCCATGTGGCAGATCAGCTCCACAGAAGTTGAGTGCCAGTGGAGGAAGCCTGGCACTTCAAAAGTAGTCCAGCCGGTGTCTCAACTCTACCAACAGCAAGAGGAGACCTACAACCCACTGGCCAGAGACATCGCTACTGAGGATGTAGACTGGTTCAGGTCTGCACTGAGGGGCACACAGTGTGGCATGGCATGGCTTTTGTCACCTGAGCCAGTGCTGCAGCCTCAACATCCGGCCATTTTCACCGTGCCGGAGCTGGTGAAGGAGCATGGCGGTCGGGGGCTTGAGGCAATTCTTGCCGACTGAGCAGAGACCAGCAAGCTGCCATCCAGACAGCCACCGTAGGAAAGCGGACAAATCCTCAATGGCAGTTACACAGGCAGGGCAGGTTGACAGCCAGCAATTTTGGTGCTGTGCTGAGGTCGGGACTTTCATCCACTCCATGCGCGTCCCTCATGAAGAGGGTGCTTGGGGGGTACAATTTAGACGGAGTCATGGCTGTCAACTGGGGAGTTGTAAACGAGGCCGAAGGGGTGAAGGCTTTTGTGCAGGCCTATCGGGTGACAGTGATCGACTCTGGTCTATTTGTGAGTGAGTCGGGTGTTTTGGGAGCATCACAGGATGCAGCGGGCCAGCTGGATGCTCCCCCCTCCCCCCGGGGATCGCAGGCTGAAAGGTTTGGGAACCCCTGGCTTAGTCAACGGTGAGGGTGCTGGCTACTTCCTTTATCAGGGGATTTTGCAGGTTCACCAAGGCACAGCAAAGCTGTACCAGCACATTTGCAGTGTTCCTGAGGTGGCAAGGAATCAGGTCCAGAATCCTGAACTCCTTTATTCTGGCATTTGCCCTCTCCACATGGATCCTTTTCTTGGCTATTTCCCTGGTAGCTCTCACTTCACTCTCTGTGAACTTACCCTTGTTCAGGAAAGGGGGAATGTTCACAATCACACCCGCAGGCACAATATCTGAAATTAAAAAGCCCTTGTCTGCCAGGATAAGGTCGCCAGCCACTAAATGTTCCAGAATGCCTGAATGCTGCATAATGGCCTTATCAGACACAGAGCCCGGGAAGAGTTGGCTGCAGAAGTTGATGACTCCATTTGGGGCCACAGAGATGAGCACTTTGAAGGAGTGCATCCCTCTGTAGGAGGAGTACGTCAGTTTGGCGTGGTCCATCTGGCTTGGGGCGGCCACGTGGATGTCGGTGCAGTCTACAATCATTCTGCAGTTGAAGGCAGAGGACTGGAAAGCAGCAGGCATGCTGTTTTGTTTTTTTTGCCTACTGGGCACAGTGGACATCATTTTTTCGAACAGCAACCTGTGGAGCAGATGGACCATGGTGTTCACCTCATTACCCACTGTTGCGGTACTGCAGTGGAACAGCTGTGCAAGGTGCAGTTGAGGATAATTCTGCAGGATCTTCATCATGGCCATGAAAACCTGGTCTGCCAGCAGGATGCCCTCCACTTTCCATCCAGCGTAATACACAATGGAGCCCTCAAAGCGCTCCACCAACCCCGCCACCCTTTTAAATAGAGATGTCCAGATCCGATCACGTGATCGGGGATCGGAGCCAATCACATGATTTTCAAAAGATCGGAATCGGGAGGAAAAAAATCAGGGATCGGGATTTTTTTAATTTTTTTTATTTTGTATTCAATGTTACAAAACAAAAATGACCATGTTCAAGTCTTAAAGTCATCCTGAGGCCTTAGTTTTGGTTTCAAATTACACAAAATCATGTATGTGTTGCTTCTTTGTGGCTTGTTTTTATAGACCTGGTTGCTTATTTCTCTCAAATCTGGCAACAGAGTGGGCAGGGCGCAGTGTCTAATTGTAGCAGTAAGCTAACGAGTACTGAAAGCTTTATTTTGTTTTGATCCAATGCTGCACAACTGAACTGATCCAATGCTGCTGTGAAAGAAAGAAGCTATATCCATGTTGGATAGAATATTCAATTTAAATCAAAAAATAACCTTAAGGGACAACTTGAATGCTTTTTTTCTTTTTTTTTCTCTTAATGCATTGCATAAAGATCGGATCGGGAAAAATCGGTATCGGCAAATTGTCAAAAATCAAATGATCGGAATCGGATCGGGAGCAAAAAAAGGTGATCCGGATATCCCTACTTTTAAACATGGCCTGATCAGGAAGCCCTGTTTCCATACGAATTACATCATCAGGTAAGCCTGCCGCTGAATATTTGGCCATTCGCATCCAAGTATCCCCTGCCAGGTCTGCGGAACAACTGGACTGCACACTGGAGGGTCCAGGTTCGGTGTCTGCGGACTGCACGCTGGAGAATTCGGGGTCAGTTTCTGCAGACTCAGGCCCTTTGCTGTAGCTGTGGTCGCTGGACTGATTAACCGCTAAGCTCCCTTTCTCTTTGGTCCACTCAAATACAGTTGGCCCTTTCTCTTTTCCATGAGGAAAATGGCAGCTGCATATTCTGCTTTTCTCATCTGGCTCCCTGTCTGCTCGTCTACAATGAGAACATTATATAATTAATTACTAACAATCATTTAAACCTGCCAAATAGCCCCCCTACCCATAGTGTAAACAGTCTGCACTCTTCTATTTATCTTGTGAAGCACTTGTAACATTCAGCTTGTGTGTGTTTTAGTTGTCTTTATTTCCAGGTAGAAGAGGACCAAGAGTGAGGAAGTGAGACAGAGCTCTTAAAAGGCCAAACAGTGTGTTTGGCCTTTAAGTGTGACACATATGTAGTGATAAATGCTTCACCTGACCACTGTTCCTAAATAAAAAAAGTTTTCTGCATCGTCAGTCATTTTTTCCAAATAATTACCAATATTTCACAAATTCTTCATGTCAACTTAAGAGCACAGCTGTATGTTGACTGTCAACTTTGCTTGGTTCATCTTACTGGGGGCAGCTACATGGATGTCGGTGCAGTCCACAATCATTTTGCAGTTGAAGGCAGAATGAATGTATTATTGACTCAGAAGGAAGCACAACTTCATGTCATACAATACATTGACTTTATTTGTAATTGTGTAAAAAAATAAAGCATTGATTAGCAAGCAGGGCCTGCAGGAACAGAGAACGGTGATGGATGGAGCTGGGAAGAGAGAAGAATATTGAAAACAGATCAACTTTATTATCGGATATTAAAAATTCAATTTTCAAAACAAGTTGCTGCTCCTACAGTTTTCTAGTGTGGAAAGATGATTTCACATGACCTAAGCAAAATATCACACTCAATACATGTGTGTCTCTGGGGGGTGCATTGTGCCTTTGATGTATATAAATAATATACCATAACCAAATATTACGTACAGTGGAAATCAGGTTGCCAGAGCAGGTCAGTGTGCATGTTCCTCAGGGTCTCAGCAGTTACAGGTGAGGTAAAGAAAATAAAAGAGAAAAAGGTCAGTAACAGCACTTTAAAGTAACAACACTGAATAATTATCTCTCTTAATAATTTTCTCTCAGTAATCACTCAACTACTGTCTTTCCAACAAACAGATTGACTCACCCTCACTGTCATCACAATGACACATGTCCAGAAGAATGTCATGCAAAGCTCCCTGCCTGCCTGCCTTCATTCGACTCTCCCTGAACTGCTTCCTTAGCACCCGGTGGAGGGCGCAGTAGGCTACTCTTCAAATGTTTCACAAAATACTTACCATGATGACTACTCTTACTGTTTAACATTTTGGTGTACTTCATGTAATAAAATAATAACTTCATGGTAAGGCTACTAAAAATGACAAGGCTAAGTAATGTAATGCTAACTAACGTGCTCGCTACTCGTCGCTACTAGCTAGGTAGCTAACTTGACTATGTTCCATTCACAACATGTATATTACCTATGATATTACCTGATATGTCTGATCCAGCGACTCCTGGTCCTTTCATCAGACGGGAAGCGATAGAACGAGCAAGTGGTATGATCACTTTTGTGATTACAACATGGTACAAAGCACACAGGCATCTTGTAAAAGTGAATTTATTGGAGCAATCTCTTATATTTATTGGAGGGAATAAATCAGTTATGAAATTTTCTTCTTCGCTTTAATTACGAGTCGCAACCACTTGGAGCATTATCGCCTGTGACATCACATAAGCGACCCAGAATGGGATTTGGGATTTGTAGTCTTTGTAGTCGCGTATTTTTCATATTTCAACAGTTTTACGACAAAATGTGACTTTTATGACATGGAAATGATTGTTTAAGATTGACAAACATCATATGTGTAGTTCGTGGCACAATTCAAACGGGATCAAAAGATACGTTTTCTCTCTCCATAGAGAGGCGAAGTCCCTCCCTTTCCGGGGGAGCTCATGGGACCCCGGAAGCGGAAAATTATACATTGAATTCAATGGAGAGAGAAAACGTATCTTTTGATCCCGTTTGAATTGTGCCACGAACTACACATATGATGTTTGTCAATTTAAAAGAACATTTTGCAAGTCAAAAAAATAAAAATGTGTCGTAAAACTGTGAAGTAACACATTTTTTTGTGTTAAGCCGCTCAGTGAACTCCATGTCTCTGGTTCCACACAATACGCGTCACCAACACAAAGATGGCCGTCACGTTGGCACATTTCACCTCATTCTTTCAGAATGAGAATAAAAGTATAAAACGAGGTGAAAATCACTATAAGTCTGGGCACGTTGAGAGCTGTACATACACGAAAGGGGAGTTAGTCGGTTCTGTAAGAGCCAGCATGCGGGACCGGCTTTACAAGGTTTCGATGAGTAACATAAGTGCAATGTTAAACGTTAATGTCAGTCAATAAGGAGGAGAATGAAAAAGAAGATGATGAACCACAGACCCGGCATATAATGACTGCAGTGTGCAGGGCTGTGTTAATTTATGTTACTGTTATCAATAGCATTAGTTGACTGAGAAAACCGTCAAGAAAAAAAGTTTAGCGATGTTACGAGTCGACTAGTATAATATGCCCACGGCTGTGATTGACAACCTGGACAACCAGTCAGAAGCTAGAACGGGTGTACTGTATACGGGTGTGTATGCTATGGATAACATTAGTGTTCACAAGAACAAGGTACACTCCCGTGTTTTGTTTTAGTTGCTCTTCAGATTGAAGCGGCCAGTTTTATATCGACTATATGTGTGATCTCCTTTTTACATCTCGTTGTGTCATTTGAGTTTATTTGCTGTGTGTAGATTCAAGGATTTTGGTTATCTTGTCAATTTGTTTGGTTATCTTGGCACAGCTGTGTGTGACTCCCTCTGGTACACTGGTATGTGTTTTCCTAATGTAGAGAGCATTGATTAATTCATAAACTACACACTGAGTCTAGATCCTGACCAAATGCATTTTTTTTGATCAAATGTTTTTCAAAAATGTAATACACATTTAAAAAAATACAATGTACAATCACAACCAATACAACACAAATTACAAAAAATACAGAAAAAACAAACAATAACAACAATCAGACAAGAGGACAAAACTATGGAAAAATAAACCCTCCCACCCCCAGATCCGGACCATCCTTGTATTGCTCATTCAATCTATTATAGCATGTTAACAAACATGGTACTTACTTTATTTGTACAGATCTACATGGGAGAGGATGGCGCGATGCAGAGCGCTGTCTGTGGTTGTGCACGGGGGATGTACAAATGCAGCCACGCTGCAGCATTGGCAATATTTGCCATGTGGCAGATCAGCTCCACAGAAGTTGAGTGCCAGTGGAGGAAGCCTGGCACTTCAAAAGTAGTCCAGCCGGTGTCTCAACTCTACCAACAGCAAGAGGAGACCTACAACCCACTGGCCAGAGACATCGCCACTGAGGAAGTAGACTGGTTCAGGTCTGCACTGAGGGGCGCAGCGTGGCATGGCATGGCTTTTGTTACCTGAGCCAGAGCTGCAGCCTCAACATCAGGCCATTTTCAAAGTGCCGGAGCTGGTGAAGGAGCATGGGGGTCGGGGGCTTGAGGCAATTCTTGCCTCAATGCGACTGAGCAGAGACCAGCAAGCTGCCATCCAGACAGCCACCGTAGGACAGCGGACAAATCCTCAGTGGCAGTTACACAGGTAGGGCAGGTTGACAGCCAGCAATTTTGGTGCTGTGCTGAGGTCGGGACTTTCATCCACTCCATGAAGAGGGTGCTTGGGGGGTACAATTTAGACAGAGTCATGGCTGTCAACTGGGGAGTTGTAAACGAGGTGTATTTGGCCAGTGTGTTTTGCCTTTTAAGTGTGACACATATGTAGTGATAAATGCTTCACTTGACCACTGTTCCTAAATAAAAAAAGTTTTCTGCATCGTCAGTCATTTTTTCCAAATAATTACCAATATTTCACAAATTCTTCATGTAAACTTAAGAGCACAGCTGTGTGTTGATTGTCAGCTTTGCTTGGTTCATCTTACTGGGGGCAGCTACATGGATGTTGGTGCAGTCCACAATCATTTTGCAGTTGAAGGCAGAATGAATTTATTATTGACTCAGAATGAAGCACAACTTCATGTCATACAATACATTGACTTTATTTGTAATTGTGTAAAAAAATAAAGCATTGATTAGCAAGCAGGACCTGCAGGAACAGAGAACGGTGATGGATGGAGCTGGGAAGAGAGAAGAATAAAGAAAACAGATCAACTTTATTATCGGATATTAAAAATTCAATTTCAAAACAAGTTGCCGCTCCTACAGTATTTTAGTGTGTAAAGATGATTTCACATGACCTATGCAAAATATCACACTCAATACATGTGTGTCTCTGGGGGGTGCATTGTGCCTTTGATGTATATAAATAATATACCATAACCAAATACTATTACGTACAGTGGAAATCAGGTTGCCAGAGCAGGTCAGTGTGCATGTTCCTCAGGGTCTCAGCAGTTACAGGTGAGGTAAAGAAAATAAAAGAGAAAAAGGTCAGTAACAACACTTTAAAGTAACAACACTGAATAATTATCTCTTTTAATAATTTTTCTCTCAGTAATCACTCAACTACTGTCTTTCCAACAAACAGATTGACTCACCCTCACTGTCATCACAATGACACATGTCCAGAAGAATGTCATGCAAAGCTGCCTGCCTGCCTGCCTTCCTTCGACTCTCCCTGAACTGCTTCCTTAGCACCCGGTGGAGGGCGCAGTAGGCTACTCTTCAAATGTTTCACGAAATACTTACCATGATGACTACTCTTACTGTTTAACATTTTGGTGTACTTCATGTAATAAAATAATAACTTCATGGTAAGGCTACTAAAAATGACAAGGCTTAGTAATGTAATGCTAACTAACGTGCTCGCTACTCGTCGCTACTAGCTAGGTAGCTAACTTGACTATGTTCCATGCACAACATGTATATTACCTATGATATTACCTGATATGTCTGATCCAGCGACTCCTGGTCCTTTCATCAGACGGGAAGCGATAGAACGAGCAAGTGGTATGATCACTTTTGTGATTACAACATGGTACAAAGCACACAGGCATCTTGTAAAAGTGAATTTATTGGAGCAATCTCTTATATTTATTGGAGGGAATAAATCAGTTATGAAATCTTCTTCTTCGCTTTAATTACGAGTCTCAACCACTTGGAGCATTATCGCCTGTGACATCACATACGCGACCCAGAATGGGATTTGGGATTTGTAGTCTTTGTAGTCGCGTATTTTTCATAATCTTATATTTCAACAGTTTTACGACAAAATGTGACTTTTTTGACATGGAAATGATTGTTTAAGATTGACAAACATCATATGTGTAGTTCGTGGCACAATTCAAACGGGATCAAAAGATACGTTTTCTCTCTCCATTGAATCCAATGTATAATTTTTCGCTTCCGGGGTCCCATGGACCGGAAGTAGATGGGCGTGACTTCGCCTCTCTATTGAATTCAATGTATAATTTTTCGCTTCCGGGGTCCCATGGACCGGAAGTAGATGGGCGTGACTTCGCCTCTCTATAGAGAACCGCAGTGACGCGTCGTAAAACCAGGAAGTAAGTTAGCATTTTTAGCACTTCCGGTTCCTTCCTCAAAAAGCAATGCATTTTTTCCAAAGGGTTTTGGAAAATAGCTCGAAATAAGGTGTGTGGTTGACACAAATTTAAGAGATAAGTCACGTTTTGTTCTACGACATTAAATACATCAGCAGTGACCCCACTGGGGATTTTTGAAGAGTTTACGTGTCTGAAAAACGATGGTTGTTACCGAGTGGCTGAATAGGAGTACAGAAATTGTCGAGGCCGTTGTACGTCATTACGCAGAACACGTAAACACTCCCGCTAAGTTTGTTTTCCCCTGTGTTCTGCTTGAAAGCAAGTAGCCTACCTGCCTATCTTTAGTATCTGTTTATCTATATCTGACCATTAGAATCTGTATTTTTGAAATTGTCGTTTTTAACACCGTAGTTTTACAAATTATAGAATAATTAATTACCAGTGTTTTCCAATTTTACTCGGCAGTTCGTTTCGTTAGCTAACGTTAGCTAAAGCTAGCGCTACTAGTTAGCTACGCAATGGTTTGTTGCTTTGCTCCGGGTTGCAGCCACAGGTCTTCGCATGAAACTTGCTTGTTCTATCGTTTCCCGGCCAATGTTTTCCAAAGGAGAGTCTGGATTCGTGCCATGAGGTAAGCTGACGTTACATTTTTGTCCATGTCACGGTGAAATGTAAATGATGGGTAGTGACTGTATCGCCGTTTTAGAGATGGCGCTGCTGATAAGACCGCAACATAAGTAAAGATAATGAATAAATCCTATTAAAACCTGTGTGGCTTATATGATAAGTCTAATTAGTACAAGCAGCATAACGTTTCACCATGTAACTAAAGATTGTAGTCAGGGAAATCAGTTTGACATATTGAACTAATAACAAATCACCTCTGGCTGGCAGAGAACTCTGCTCCATATCTTCTCTTGGACGTAAAATCACATGTACATTTTACATTTATATTCAATTTAATATTCCATCCCTCACATACTTTTGTATATATAATAACTTATATTTTGTTTTTCTTGTTATGCTGCTGCAACACAAACATTTCCCAAATTGGGATCAATACAGTAATATCTTATCTTAATTAATTAAGAAATATAACTATTATAATTAGTGTAGCAGCTGACACCTATTTTCAATATGGATTAATCTACCATTTATTTCTTTAGTTCAATTTTGATCTATAAAAATGTCAAAATAGTGAAAATGTTCACGAGACTTATCAAAGTGCAAGGTTATATCTTTAGATGTTTTGTTTTAGCCTATGTACTGTATGTCTTAATGCTCTTATATGTGACGGTGTGACTTCCATGAAACTAATATTTTATATCTTCCCAACAGACGAGCTGACAGGAAACCTAACACTCTAACAACCACAACATTGCAAAGGCGAGTAAATGTAAATTAAAAACAATTCACAATTTTTTTATTTCTTCTTCCTTGCAGTGAGGTGAAGCTGACCTTGCACTTGGTGCCAGTAAGGATGTTCCTCACGCAGGCTGAATGTTTCTCCTTCCTTACTGACACAGAAGCCCTTGATTTGCAATGCTTCACTAATTGTCATTTCCCTGGCTCCGTAGGGACACTTTACCTCCAGCACAGCGGAAGACCCTACCAGACCATCTGGAGATGCCCCCAACAATCCTGATAGGGAGAGCCACAAATCTGACTCATGGACCTGCATCTGGGTTGCAGTGGTGAATGCACTGACGCCCTCACATTCATTCATAGTCCCCCACTGTACAGACAAAACACCATCAAGGGCCTTTTGTTGCCCTAGCACACTGGCAATAAGGGAAGCAGTCACACGCTTTGACCTCAGGACAGCTCCAAAGTTGCTGGCAGTCAACCTTCCTTTCCTGAACAAATGCCAGTTTGGGTTGGTTCGCTGACCAGTGGTAGCCACCTGAATTGCCCTCTGTTGCTCTTCAGACATTGCCATGCTTGCCACAATTGCCTCAGGTCCCTGATGCCTAACATATTTGATAATTTCAGGAACAGTCAGTGTTTCCAAGCTGTAGTGTTCCTCTTCTGGCTCGCGGGAGAGAAGCCAAGAAATTCCTGAAAACCTGCCCCCGAGTCTGTCCCTCAGCCAGTCACGATCTTCGGAGGTGGGCTCTCTTGTCAGCGGGTTAAATTAGTTATTGGTTTCAACAGTCACATTAAAACAGTTACTAAATCAGCTTACTATCACCTAAAGAACATATCTACGATTAAAAGACTAATGTCACAGCAGGATTTGGAAAAACATGTCCATGCTTTTATCTTCAGTAGACTGGACTACTGCAATGGTGTCTTCACAGGTCTCACTAAAAAATCTATTAGAAAGCTGCAGCTGATTCAGAACACCGCTGCTCGAGTCCTCACTAACACTAAGAAAGTGGATCACATCGCTCCAGTTCTGAAGTCTTTACACTGGCTTCCTGTGTGTCAAAGAATAGATTTCAAAATACTGCTGCTGTTTATAAAGCACTGAATGGTTTAGGACCAAAATGCATTTCTGACCTCCTGCTAAATGATGAACCATCCAGATCTCTCAGGTCTTCAGGGACTGGTCAGCTTTATGTCCCCAGAGTCAGAACTAAACATGGTAAAGCAGCGTTCAGTTATTATGCTCCAAATATCTGGAACAAACTCCCAGAAACCTGCAGGTCCGCTGCAACTCTTACTACTTTTAAATCCAGGCTGAAGACTTTTCTTTTTGCCGCTGCTTTTAATAGAACTATTCATATCTTAGACTGCACTGTAACTTTTATCCATGTATTTTTTCTTTTAATGTTTATTTTATTAGCTTTTCTTTTTAATGACTGATTTTAAATGCCATTTTCTTAATGTCTTTCATGTTTTGTAAAGCACTTTGAATTGCCTTGTGTTGAAAAGTGCTATATAAATAAACTTGCCTTGCCTTGCTAAAGATTTCATGTGACACATACAATTGATTTGTTGATGGGAATTAATGTGAATAAATTAACTCTAGGTTAACGGTACTCTTGCTATCACTACTCACCGACACTATAAACCTTGTCCCTCATGCTAGCCCTGACAACACCGGTAAGCACACATTCAGCTAGGCTGCACTGTTACGTGTCCTGACTTGTAGTGGTTCTCTCCTGTCTACACTCTTCTTGTCATCTTTGTAAAACAATATCAGACTGGTAATTGACACAGCCATGACTTCTAGTTAAATTCAGTGTGGCTAAAATGAAAAGCTTTGTTAAAATATGCAATCACACGAAAGTCAAATTCAGCTTTATTGTCAAAAATTCTACATGTGTTATACATCCAGAAATATCGAAATATTGTTTCCCACAGTGTGACATGTATACATAAAACAAAACAAAAAGGGCCTAGATAAACGTGGTATACATTAAACAAAACAAAAAGGGCCTAGATAACCGTGGTATACAGTTTAAAATGTTAATATATTTAAAGTGTTCAAAGTGCAGTTTCAGTGCAAGTCAGTTGAAACGATCTTAAATTGGCGTGACGTTGAAGTCGTGCGACCCTGCTGCTGTATTGGCTTGTAGTTCTTTATAGCATAACGTTGGCATTTCGCTTTTGGCGACTAGATTTATGATTCAGAAATTATAAAAGTAGGGTTGACATGTGGAATTTATCCGGCTGAACAAAACGTGATCCCTCTCTTAAATGTGTGTCAACCACAGACCTTATTTCGAGCTATTTTCCAAAATCCTATGGAGAATTTGCATTGGCTTTTCAAGAAGGAACCGGAAGAAGTTTACTTCCGGGTTTTACGACGCTTCACTGCGGTTCTCTATACTGGCAACTTCTTATTATGGGAAATACGAAAACGTCTTTTAAAACTACAATTCCCAGTAGAGACGTGCCATAGAACATGGAAACCTATGTGCGAAACACACAATAGCCAGCATGTGTAGTTCTGGTGACGGGATGGGGGAGAGGGTGGACCCGTCCGACTCCAGTTTTGGACCATGTGCCGTGGTTCCATTCCATTTCAAAGTGTTGTTGGACGCTCGGCGCACTGCCACTCCAACATCCAATCACAGAGCTTGAGGACTATCCCAGGGTTTGTCCATGGATGGGTTTGTCAAGCAAAGAAGAGAGAATACTTACTTCCGGGTGTAAAATTCTCTAAAGCAACTACTATGAGCTGCTCCGACCCTCGGTCCTGACGGACTCCAAAAGTCCGACATTATACAATCAAACAAATAAATAAACACAAGAATAATTGTGTGTTATTGTTGAGTAAATAACACTGTGGTTTAGAAAATAATACAAAATTAGAAGTACGAGTTGGGAGTGAGAATGTGTTGGTATTTACCTTGCATTATGCACGTTACTAATAAAGAATTATGTTAATGTATGAACTCTATTTACAATGTATTCACATTAATAGTTCATAATCAACGAATGACAAAATGCAGTGACAAGAAAACAACCATTTTATAGCATTTGTTTGAGTAATAAGAGGCAGTTTAATATAAAGGCAAGGCAATTTATTTCCATACACATCAGCAAGTCAAAGCGCTTTAAATAAACGGAAGTACAAAATATAAACACATTTTCACATTACTATGAACTCAGTCGGGCGAAACAAGTGCATAGTTTCATATCGTTCTCATATATAGTGTTTTATAATGTCTTTATTTTGTATGGCTTTAAGTGCGTTTTAAATGTGTTTTGTCATTATTATGGCGTGCGCCAGCGTGTGGACGTGACACGTCGCTTGTGAAAGAGCTCTCCAGTGCCTCTGTGTTGCTTGGCAGAAACCTTTACAGGTCTTCTTCCTCAGACTCAGGGTCATTGTCATCCGACTCCTCAATGTCCTGCTGTAATTGAAGATCATGGCATTCCAAAGCGGCTACACCGCTGTACGCATGTACAGCCTGTTTGTGTTGGCTTTTGAGGAAGTGCCACCTCCGACTGAGGACACTCTTGAGCCCATGTGCAGCATCCTCTGTCAGGTCACCAAAATCTGTAGAGGAATAATCACACAGCAAAAGGGCTCAATGTAAACAAACCATGACAATTGCAAATCTCTTTGCATTGTACAATGCTGCATATGTAAAAACATGACAAAATAGGTAAATCCATCTTAAACTGAAGGATTTTACTATATATTGGGTGCCAAATGGGACATGTTGATTAATGCTTATATAGTGCTTAACAAATATTCAATAGACAGAAAATAATCGATTATGATCTTGATAATGAATAGTTTCAGTAATTTACTATTTCACTTCGGCCTGACACAGTGACAGATGTGTTCTACTTATGTAAGACATGTAATGTGTTGAAGAGGTGATGAAAATATTCAAATGTTAAGATCTCAGACATACTGCTGGTTTTGATGCCCTCCAAAGTCTGTCCTCTGAGTGCTTCCACTTCTTGCACTTCCTTCAGAAGGAACATGATGTGCTGCCACATCTCTTTCACCAGGATGCTCTGCTCCTCCTCCAAACGTCTGACCAGCATTACCTGGTCAAAGACAGACCTCTTCAACCTGAAGGTGTTGCCTTTAGGTTGAGGAAAGGAATGGAGTAGTGGACAAGGAATATTTATTCATAAATTATATTATTATAGAATGATTTTCATTTCTGAGACACAAATCTTTGTAGCGATAGCATTGGTTCTCTATAATGTAAACTAATAACAAATATTATATATTTGCAGGTATCACCATTGCTTTTTCTGCCCCACGATAAACTGTCATATTTTGGTATAGACTAAAAAAAAACAAGCCAAACTAGCAATTATCCTACCATTTGCATGCCTCTCCCATGGTAGGATGTAGCCCTCTGTCAGACTGCAAGCCAACTCCTCGTCAATCTGTTCTTCCTGCACTCCTGTGTTGTATTGCACAACTTTTTCGCGAAGCTTCTTCTTCAGCTGTCTCATTCTCTTCCTCTTTCTTTGCCTTGCCTGGTTGCTGTCTGCAAAGTGAAAAGGAAACAAAACTGTGTCATGGTGACAGAATGTTTTTGTTGTTTTTGAAAGGTAATTTCAATAACTACGTTTGACAACAAACCATGCTGACGATACAGATCTTGCTTCCTGCACAAAAGAGTGACGGTGATGTTCTCAATATCCACCCTCAGTCCTTCAGTACACCCTGGGGCGTGGATTCTCTCTAAATAGTTGCAAAAAAACAATTGGAGAAGAGATACAATCAGTGACAGTCTCAGTTTCAACATATAGCCAACTTATATTGTGTGTCTAAACTTACAGTAATGAACAGATGTATATATGGAAAGCCTGTGGTATGTCTTACCTGTGACCGCCCATTGCCTGACATCATACACCCACTGCTGTATGGTCTCCTGATCAAGGTTGTGCTACTTTTTGAAGTCGCTGAAGCTGGCAGCTTCCACCTTTGCCCTCTCTGTGATCTTTACAAAAAAAAGAAAATGTCAGAGCAAAAGCGCCATGCAACACCATAATGCAAAGAACACCAGTTTTCAGCACAAGACCTTCAGAAGAACAGTTGAAACATTCCATGACACCATCTGACTTGCAAGAGGAAGTGTGGATAAGGGATAATGTATATAGCTATGAGGTTACATTGCAGACATCCTTCATAAATATGTAATGTCAGATGAGAAGACAATTGTAATTTGCCATTACTTTGACATATCTGTGGGCCAAAACTTGATGAAGGTTGTCCCTCTTCCTTCTGTTCCAACCCATGGCCTGTTGAGTGAGCATGTTCACTCTTCCTAAAAAAGACACAAATATATCCACAAACAAAAAAGTAAGTATTCACATCAAAAAGGCAATACTGAGTGAGAAACCTGATAGACATGACTAAACCCAATCGTTAAAAGGTTGTTGAACTGGTAATTACAGTAAAGTAATACACCAATAATGTTTTTAAGGAGGGAACTCTCGGACAAAAATGACTAACCATCATGCAACGCACTAGCAAGACGTTGATCGAAATTGCGCAGGTCGGCGCAGGTCTCGCTTGTCTCAAACAAGCCTACTCTCCACGGGCTGCGGAAGCGAAATGCTTGACGGGAAACGACTCGACTGGCTGGTATCTCGAGCTGAGCGCTCATTGGTGGTTTTTACCCCGTGCTGCTGATGAAACTCTCCAATTGGCTCGGCAGAAGTTTGTTGTTGTTTTGTGTTACGTCGCCACTTCCATTCCCATTTTTCATCATTGTTACACAATGTTTATCAGGAAATTAATATCTATATATTTTATTCTATACTTGCACTGCTTACCGTTTTCATACTTTATATATCTTAGCATATTCATACACACTGTTCATACTGCTCACAGGCTGCTGTGTATATCTAGTGTATTCATACAGTACGATTCATACCCCTCACTGTTTATTCATCATTAATTCATTCTATATTTTATTCTGTAGATCGTGTACATTACTTTTCACTTTACTGCTTTTTGCACTCCTGGTTAGAAGCTAAACTGCATTTCGTTGTCTCAGTACCTGTAATATGTGCAATAACAATAAAGTAGAATCTAATCTTGAGCAGGAACAAATGTATTTACTTAGTACATACCTGACATTAACGATTAAACACATTTGTGCCTTCTTTATAAATGCAAACCGAGTCAAGCCGATTCCGGAGGTGGCGGTATGCAACTTAAAGTGGTTTGCAATCCGCCAAAAAACCGAGAGAAGAAGAAGAAGAAGAAGAAGAAGAAGAAGAAGAAGAAGAAGAAGAAGAAGAAGAAGAAGAAGAAGAAGAAGAAGAAGAAGAAGAAGAAGAAGAAGAAGCCGACTCCGACTCCGAGCTGTCCGACTTCAGGCAAGCATTTTGAGACCTCCCCCGGCTGCGATCGGCTATTCTCGTCTACTTTCGAGGCGAGCCGCAGCTCGTCCCATGGTCCCATGGAACCCCCCCGGAAAGGGAGGGACTTCGCCAGCGTTGATCACGTGGTCCCACAGGAAGTGTACTTGTATGAGCCAATAGGCGGTGAGCTGATGATCCTGACGTTCGTCATTGGCTTGTTCAAAAACAAAGGGGATTTGAGCGCTAACGGCTTGAACTGCATATTCCATTTGTGTTGCTTTAGTAACGGACGTTTTCGGTAAGTGTTTTTTTTACACTTTAGGATCAGCGTTTCCTCCGTAATTGCACACATATCTGAACGTTTACTAATTCAACTGTAGTTAATAATGTGTTAATGTATTAATCAGAGTCAGCTGATAGTTTAATACGGGTTAGAAGTTATGTCTAACTTGAGATCGCCGGTTTTCCCTCGGCCAAGCTAGCTTCATTCCATCTCAAAAAAGGAAAACATGACTCCTAAAATGGTACTCGGTAATTGTATGTCAACTTAAATAATAACAGCAAAGTACAGCTAAACTGACTTTGCTTTCCGAGTGTTGTTACTGTTTGTTCCATTAAAATACAAGCTACGCCATAAATTGTAACGTTAAGCTATCCGCTAGTTCAAAACAAACTAATCGAGATTGGTTAGAGCGCAGACTCTTGTACATGGGGACACTTTTATCAAAGAGTGGCCATGTTAACTGTTTTCTTCTTTAGGTGAGTTGTCGAATAACGCATTGACACTATGGCGAACAGCGACTCCGGTGATCGCTACGAGTTTGATGCCCCGTCGCACGTAGTGGACATGCTAATGTTAGCAGAGCAGAAGGCTGAGGGCGAGGACAAGTGGTTTGGTAAGTTTAATATCTCTGCATCTGTCTGCTATCGATCCAACTGTGAACTGTAGTAATCAGAATCAGTTTTATTGCCAAGTAGGTTTACACTTGCAAGGAATTCGCTTTGGTTTGTTATCGTGCATACACAGTAAGGGGAATGTTGTTGTAAAAAAAAAAAAGAGTTGAAAAATCAGTGCAAAACCAATTAATATCTCTTTTTTTTTTAAATATACAATGTGGTTTAACAGCAATATGCACAGGATGTATTTGCAATATCTGTAATTCCTCCATAACAGTCGAGGAGGTGATTTTATTTTATTTATTTATTCATTCATTTATTTAACACGGACAGTGCACATTAATGAACATTTCTGTAAATGTGCCAGAGTTAGCCAAGAGGCTATTTTTCATCTGTAGTCCCTGGACAGATTTCAAAAGTCAACCTAAAACACATTTCATTTTAAACAAGTAAATACAATACATTTAAAACATGCAACAGACATTACTGGGATACTTAAAAAAAACAATTTAAAATACAGAACATTAAAACAAAACAAATAAAACAAAACAAAAGAACATGTTAAAACACAGGCAGTGGGTTGTAAGGAGCAGAAGATAAAAAATAAAGTGAATGTGGTCTGGTCTCTGATTGGAGGTGGGATTGAGTTCCATTGCTGAGCAGCTTTAACAGAAAATGAAGACTGACTGAAAGAACTTTTTCTGAGTGGAATAATGCAATCTCCTCTCGCTGCACCTCTTGTTACCCTAGTTGCAGTTGTGCGTATGTTAATGAACTGTCTAAGAGGAGGTGAGGTAAGGCCGTTGACAATCATGTAAAAAAAAAAAGGTTTTCCCAGCTTGTATTTTTGGAGTATTGGGCAGTGATGCGAAAAAACAGATTTTTTTGTCCAGTCTGTTACTGTCACTTTGTTTTTGACACTTTAAAATACTGCTATCCTACAAAAATGCTGTAAAAATCAGATTTATTATGTAATAAAAAAATGTTTTACTGAAGAAAAAAAAATTCTGATTTCCCCCCCCCCCCCCTCCCTTTATTATTCAATATCGCGATAAATACCGTACCGTGGACTTGTTATCGCGATATTATCGTACCGTGAGTTTTTTGTATCGTTACATCCCTAGTCAATTCTAATGTGTAACACTTAATGTGGAGAAAGAGATGTGCTGTATGGGTTGATTGTGCGTTGATCTGTTGCTAATGCCTTGGGGTTCCGGTGGGCATGTAAACAAATGCATAATGCTGCGCTATACTTTGTGGCCTGACCCAGTTGCATAGCGACACTTATTGTTTAGGTCACGGTGTCTTTTAATAAGCAGGTAGTCATATCATTAGCTAAAACTAGCTGGATCTGATCGATATGGACATAAACGCGAGTGAAGTCTAATCTGACGGGAGAGAGAGATCAGCTGCTGCTGACGAGTCGACACGCAGCTCTGCATGATCACATGCAGGCGGTGAGCGGAACAAAACACACACTTTAGGTTAGAATATCACACGTAGCTATTTTAATTACCTCTCAAACTACCTAAACTAGTTATAGATATGTTTAGTTTTACTGTCGGGTCACTCATTACTGGATCCGCGAGCTGCATGATACTGGTATAATAGATTGCCCGATCGGGCAACCAGCAGGTGAGGCTTCATGGCCCGAGCTAAATACTAGATGGCCCCGGGCCATCGGGCAGTCCTTAATGTCGAGCCCTGGGTGATGTGTGAGAGAACCATAGAATGTGTGTCCATCAGAGATGCCTCAATTGATATGTAATCTCTGGTGAACCTAAAATTCGACAGACTGAATTTGACCCTATTATTAAAAAAAATTTTTTTAAACATGAGCCTTGAAATTGAGTGTTGAATCAATCATGACTCCAAGGTATTTGTATTGTGACGCCACCTGCAGCCTCTCCCCTGACACAAAAACATCTGGCGCAACAGAAGAGGACTTTGTTTTGGTGAAGAAGATGCATACTGTTAAATATTTAATTGCAAACAGCATTGTTCCAACCAAGTTGTTACATGAACCATGGTGTTTTTCAGTTCATTAGCCACTTGTGTCATATTGCTTCCATGTACATATATTACAGTGTCATCTGCATACATTTGGATGTTTGTGTCAGGACATACAGATGGTAAATCATTTATATAGAGCGAAAATAGTAATGGTCCCAGGATTGAACCTTGTGGGACCCCTGTTGAAAGATGAAGGTCAGCAGATTCATGATTTTGAACTCTCACATACTGAGATCAGTTAAACAAATATGATTCTAACCATCTAAGTGTTTGTGAAGAAAAGTTAAAACTGGAAAGCTTAGAGCTTTTTTAGGTCAAGAAACACAGCTCCTACAACACCACCTTTATCCATTTTTGATTTGATTTGTTCTGTAAAAAACCAGTTGGCGGTCTCTGTTGAGTAGTTTGCCCTAAAGCCAAATTGCATTGGATGCAGAGAAAATGTACTAGTGTTTAAATCAGGGGTGGCAAACTCATTTCAGTTAAGGGGCCACATACTGCCCACTTTGATCTAAAGTGGGCCGGACCAGTAACATCATAGCATAATAACCCACAGGCCCTACATAACGACAATATTTCTGTTTAAGTGCAAATAAGTAGCTACAAGTACATTCGGAAAATGTCCACATGTAATGAGACGCAAAACGTTATGAACAAACTGAAATGTACTGTATTAAGACAAACAAGTGCAATTTTAAGTGCTACACACATGTTCTTTACAACAGATCACAGTTTCCACCTGAACTGACTCACCACAAAATGCAAATAAAAACGTGGGAGCTATTAAGTGAGGAGTTTGAGTTACCTCCCTTGTCTTGAAAATATAGAATTTTTATATTGGCAGTGCAGCCACAGTGTCACATCAAATCAAACTATTTTTTGCCTATTGAAGCTGCTGATAGACATTATAATACACAATGTTCAGTGACAGAATAATATAACATTTTCAAATATTTGGGGCGGTGGTGGCGAAGTCGATAGGGACTTGGCTTGGCAACTGGAAGGTCACCATTTCAAGTCCCGGCAAGACCAAGTGCTACCGAGGTGTCCCTGAGCAAGGCACCGTTCCCTACACTGCTCCCCGGGCGCCGTTCAAAATGGCAGCACAGTGCTCCTAACACTAGGATGGGTCAAATGCAGAGAAACAATTTCCCCACGGGGATTAATATCATCAAAATATTTCAGTAGGTTCTTATTTTCACAGAACTGAGGTCACAGAACTGATTAATTTGCTCCTGAAACTTGACATCTTTTAGCCCTCACAAGGGCATCAATATCAGGCTTAAAATCCTGACTAGCAGCCAATTTAATTATTTCATTCAGGCACTTGTGTGTGAGTCTTGAGCGCAGCTTTGTTTTTTAGTAATGTTCATTACAGAGAAAACCTGTTCACAAAGGTAGGTGGTCCCAAACATGCTCAAAACCGTTGCTGCCAGGGCTGTCAATTTGGGGTATCCTGGCAAAAGATACCGATAAAATGTGCCCAAGTCCGACGAGGCAAATTTGTCCTTTAAATCCTGATCAAATTGTAAGTCGATTATCTCAAGTTGTATGTCGACGGGCAGATCCGCAGCCTTAACTACAAATGGCGAGCGAAAAACTGCAAACTCTGTCTCAAGCTCACCAAAGACCTGAAACCGCCGCTCAAACTCCCGCAGCAATTCCGTAATTTTGTCTTTGTACCGTCTCATGTCAGCAGTAACTCCGGTCATATGCACATTTCTTAGATGAGGGAAATGAGCAGGGTCACCACTTGACAGCTGTGTCTCCCACAAAGCCAGCTTCAACTTAAATGCGCGTATGCTGTCATAATATTCTGTGACAACTTTTTTGCGACCTTGCATCGTTATGTTCAGATTATTCAAGTGCTCTGAAATAACCACCATAAATGCAAGGTCCTACAGCCATTCTGGGTTTTTTAATTCATGCACTGGCTTACCATTTTTCTCCATGAACTGTCCAATTTCCTCGCGTAGATCAGAAAAACGCTTCAGCACGGCACCTCGGCTCAACCACCTTACTTCAGTGTGATATGGTAGGCTACAGGTGATGTCTTTATCACTGAGGAGGCTGTCGAACTGACGGTGATTCAGCCCTCTGGCTCGGATGAAATTAACCGTTTGAACAACCACTTTCATGACTTGATCCATTTTTAACGACTTGCAACACTCCTGGTGCAAAATACAGTGGAATGTCCAAAAACGATCTCCATTTGCTGCTTGTACTTTCTCCCTGAATTTCGTTGCAACACCTGCTTTTTTCCCAATCATTGATGGCGCGCCGTCTGTAGCCAGACTGACAGCACGGGTCCAGTCCACTCCAACCCTGTCCAGTGCTTCAACGAGAGCGCTAAAAATGTCATTCGCTTTAGTGGTGTCTGTCATAGGAACCAACTCAAGGAACTCTTCGGTGAACGTCAAAGTCTCATCAACACCACGAATGAATATGGCCATTTGAGCAACATCTGTAATGTCAGTGCTCTCATCGATTGCAACTGAAAATGCTACGAATGACTTGACTTTTGTTTTTTTCTGGCTATCCAAATCTGCTGAAAGATCGGCAATCCTATCCTTCACTGTATTCCTCATTAGACTAATGTTGGCAAAAGCCTGTCGCTTCTCAGGGCACACAATTTCTGCAGCCTTCAGCATGCATGTTTTCACAAACTCACCCTCAGAGTATGGCTTTGAGGCTGATGCTATTTCGTTAGCGATGAGATAGCTGGCTTTCACTGCTGCGTCACTTATATCTCGGCTCCGGGTAAAAACGGCCTGTTGTTTCTTTAGACCTGATGGCAGGTCATTTATCTTTTCTTTTCTCCGTTGTCCTTGCAAGCAGTCGTATTTCTCTCCATGGTGAGTCTCATAATGGCGGCGAATATTATATTCTTTGAGCACAGCAACTTGCTGCGAACACACCAAGCATACAGGTTTTCCATTTACCTCTGTAAAAAAATAGGATGCAGTCCATTTTTCTTGGAAAACTCGGCACTCCGTGTCCACTTTTCTCTTTTTTGACAGAGACATTTGGGGATGAGGGTGTCAGAGGTTATTGACTGCAATCACTACTCTTACTCATCACTTGTTTTACAGTCTGGCTGTGCTCTCACTGGTACCGGTGCGGTAGTGCGCCCACTAGTGGAAGGATTCAAAATAGTAGTTTTTTTCCCCCTCCTCTCACAGCCTACTTAGCAAAGTCCTTCAGCTCCGTGGGCCAAGCTGAAATGCTTCCCGGGCCGGATCCGGCCCGCGGGCCGTATGTTTGCCATCCCTGGTTTAAATGGTCAATGATTTGCTCAGACACAAGTTTTTCAGCAACCTTTGACACTGTAGGAAGGATACTAATTGGCCTGTAGTTACAGGAAGACATGGGGTCTCCAATTTTAAATATTGGGATATCTATAGCCGGCTTCCAAACACTTGGAAACATTCCCTGACTGAAGGAGAGGTTAATCATTTTGGCAATAGGATTAGAAAGTGTTGTGCTGAGATCTTTTAGCATAACCATGTCCATGCCAAGTATATCATTTGTTCTCGATGCTTTAAGAAAGGGGTCGGCAACCTTTTTGATATGAAGTGCCATTTAAAAAAAGAAATTGTTATCAGCGTGCCAACGATCGAGAATTATCAACGGGGGGGAGGTTGAGGAGCTTGATTGGTTTAAATGCCATAATAATAAGGACGATCGTCCGTTCTGTGATTCTCCAGAGCACACATGTTATGATATTAGGGTCATGCAGAGTGAGATGAGATTGCTGTGCCTTTTTAAGAGAGAGAGAGGGGTGTGTCTTGTGTTTGTGGATGGTAGAGCGACAGTGAGAGAACGTGTGTATGTTTCTGGAAGTGAAACGAGGAAGCAGAAAAACAGAGGTCTGTGATGTATTTTGTGAAACAGAAGAACAGCTAAATAAATGCAACGGCCTCCCAAGAAGAGCTCGCCTCTCTCCAGTCATTTAAGCTAAAGTGGGTTATTGAACCTGAAGCTTGTTCCGTCTGCCCTCCTCAACTACGGTCTGGGAGCCGACAGGAAAGTTAAACACACAGATGGCCAGTCCGCCCCTTTGTAGCATATTATTTCGATGAGAGATGAGCAGATCGCCACTGGGCTTTCAACTAAATACACAGCCACGCAAAAACTGCAGCATTTGTACAGCTCCTTATGGGTAGGCCTACTGCAATTAGTGAAGTGCTTTCCTCCGTGGTGAAACGATCAGCACTGCACCACGGAGGAAAGCGGCAGAAAGTCACCTGGAGATAAAAAGAGCGGGGCTGCGTTGCGTGCATGGCTTCCTTCTGCAGGTAACGGGGAGACGCGCTCTGGCGGCGGTCTCGTTCAGGATCCGAAAATACAATTTAAATATTTTTGCACACTTATTCCACTTATTCCTAGTGTGCCACTGGTTACGGTGCCAGGGGTTGCCGACCCCTGCTTTAAGTGATCCAATCACTTTTATAACTTCAGATTCAGTGATATTTCTTATACTGAAAGCCGGCTCAATAGTATTAACATAACAAAAAAGTGTGCAGTCAGGTGAGAAACACTGTGCAATAGTTGCAACAGAATCAATGAAGTAGTGGTTTAAAACTTCAGCTATGTCAGCTGGATTGTTTATAAACTTTCCATTGAGTTTAAGTTCAAGCTGTTTTCTTTCCTTATATTTATTTCCAGTGAATAGTTTTAACTGTTTCCAGATCATTTTAGAATTACCCCTGTCTTGTCTGTTACGGCCCGTCTACACTACAGGCATGAAAAAATCTTGAAGCTGGGCGTGTCTGAAGCTTGGCGATTTTTTGCGAGCAACCAATCACATAATCTCCCGCCCCCGACATACAAAGCAATAGCAATGTTAAAACGAAGTAAACTGGATATAAACTCTCCAAACAGGCAAAACAACTATCAGTTTCACCCACTGTCTCTGCCACCTCCCTCCATGCCTGGTTCCTCCGGTTTGTATCCCGGTAAATAGTTCCGGTCGTAAAGAACCGGGTGATTTGCTACCGTAATATCTCGTTTGGAATATGAGGAAATGAACTGCGGTCTGGCTCTCCCAGCTTGCACGCGGTTTGATTGGCTGAGCTTGCACTGGCGGGATTTGCATAAATGGAATTTGATTGGCTGATGCCAAGCATCGAGCCTCAAAAGTTGAACATTGTTCAACTTTTGATGCCGATAGATGCTCGTGATGCTTGCAAAGCCATGCCATGCTACCCACAATGCAGTTCGGCGAAGATTAAAAATCTTCTACGTCACCCCATTCAAGTGAATGGGCGAAGCGTTGAAAGCATTTTTTGATGCCTGTAGTGTAGACGTACCGTTATAGTCAAGAAGAAGTCTGCCTTAGCCTTCCGTAACTTCTTAATTACTTTGTTCCTCAGCATAGCAAAGTGATGCCTGTCATGGCTTAATTTAGTTTTGATAGATTTTTTTTCGGACTAGATCACGCTTTTTCATCAGTTTTAAAATATCGTCATTATCCAAGGGACAGTGTTTTTCTTATTTTTCTGCTTGAATTTGCAATTGAAATCTCTGATAGTGCTCTCTAATGTTTTTGAGAACATTTGACTGTCATCTTCGTGGTCTATTCCCAGCAAAAGATCATCCCATTTAATATGTTGAACTTGAATTGCCTCTTTAGGACATCAGTAAATTAGCCGGTTCTTTCTTTTGCCACCAGTGACCACACAACGCGAGGGAGGTTGATGACACCACAGATCTTTTCCTTAAACATGTGGCCGAAGTGAAAAGCAGGTTCTCTCTCTAGTTAGATAATCATTACAGACATAACAGCTAGGGATGCACGATATTGGTTTTTTGAAACCGATACCGATAGCTTCCTGCTTCTCAAGACCGATACCGATAACCGATAATAATATTATATATATATATTAAATGTACCTGTATTTTTTTCCTCGTTTTAGCCCTGGGGTCGTCTCTGGCAAACTTCTTGCCTTTTTCAAAAGCCTCGTCGATAGGTAAAAGCCCCGGTGCCTTTGCAGCTGGCTTTGGATTCGCCGCTAGTTTAGCAGCGCAGGCGTCTTCGTACGCTTTTAACACAGCATCGTAGCGATGGCGATGTTTCAGGTGACTAATCAGGTTGGAAGTATTATAGCTCGTTGCCTTTTTCCCTCCTCGTGGAACTTCTGAATTGCATTTGTTAATACAAATAGCAAGCGAACTATCTAACTCTGAAACTTTGAAATAGTCCCATACTACCGACGACATGTTTGTTTACTGTCCTGGCTTCACGGTCGCAGACCATTTACGTCACAGCCAGGCATGAGTTAGGGAGCGCTGGATTTGTGAAAAACTCCCCTCTTCCTAAACCACTAATACCACAGTACTGGCAAAACGGGAGGAGCCTAGTGAAAAACAAGCGCCCCTCATCCCAATCCACCCACGCCGCAGTGTTTTTTTCTCTTTTTTTTTTACCCCAAAAATATATTGTATATTATCGGGTTTATTAATAATTTTATCGGGTTTATCGGGATGACGTCATAATTTCTAATATCGGACCGATAATTATCGTGCACCACTAATAACAGCACATCACCACAACTTCTCCCTGAGTGCAAGTTCAGTTACACCCCACTGTGAGGTTTGATCCACTTCACCATGTCTGTCTGAAAGCCCTATTACAAGTTAGACTTTTAACAGGAAATGACTAGCAATTAGAGGTATTTGTGATGAGTTTTAACATCTAAATAAGCCCAAATGGTACAAAAATGATGATTGTGTTAACTGTTCTATGTTTAAATTAACCATCAAGTATCTGTAAAAGGAGACCCCCCTCTTGATCTTTGACTGTCTCCTATGTGCAGAACAACAGACCGGTGGGCCAGGTGGCCGCCTTGTTACTCCTCTGAGGACTGACAAATCCTTCAGGAACATCCATGACCTGGACCTGCCCCGGGCCATCGTAGCCCCGCAGATCAAGGTGGAAGACATCCCAGGTTCGTTTTTATTTGTCAATTTGCATTCGCAACAGTTACAATGGCTTCCAATGGGTGCTCAGTCATACAGGGTTCGTACGGGTGCTGGAAATTCTTGAAAATGCTTGAAATTGTACGAGGTGTTTTCAAGGTTTGAAAAGTGCTTGCATTTTGGGAATGGTGGTTGAATTTGGGTTAAAGTGCTTGAAATTGTAAATGCTTTACTTCGCTTTTTAGATTAAAAGAAAACAATACAATGAAGTCGGAGCGAGCTTAATTGCTTCGCTTTTACATAAAACAGCTCCGCTCCGGTCTTCCCGCGCTATGCGCGTGACCTGCAAGTGTTTTTGCTACGTGTGTGACATGGGCATTTTGATGAGTGATAGATTACAGGAGTTTGCCGTTTCAACAAGCGTTGGCTAGCAGAAGACAAATACAAGCCACGGCTTAGACGAGGGTCAAGCCCACGAGTAGCCTCCTGCAAAAATAACGATGCGAGAGTCTGCGCTGACGAGCCACATTATAGGTACGCCGTAGTAGAGCATTTTAGATTAGGCTAACGTTGCATGTTACGTTTGTTTAAGCTAACGTTAGCAAGCTGAATAGCGAACTCGATGAGGGATAATAATAATAATTGCAGGGGACAATCATTTCAGAGGAGCGTACCTATGTTATGTGCGTTACAGTCGCCATCCTGTGGCCTTCAGAGGATTAAGCACTCACTGTTGTAATTCAACCCAATCTCACAGCATTTCGTGTTATAGTCACGAAATATAATCTATTGATTCAACACAGTGATTTTTAGGGATGTAACGATACCGAAAACTCACGGTACGATAATATCGCGATAACAAGTCCACAGTACGGTATTTATTGCGATATTGAATAATAAAGGGAAGAAGAAAAAAATTCATAAATGTTTTTTTTTCAATAAAACATTTTTTTACTCGGAAAATGTTTTTTTATTACATACTACATCTGATTTTGACAGCATTTTTGTAGGATAGCAGTATTTTAAAGTGTCAAAAACAAAGTGACAGTAACAGACTGGAACAAGAAAACCAATGTTTTTGTACCTACTATTACTACCAAACAAAGTAAGCATTTTCTTTGTGCCACTGCATCTCACAAATAAACAAGGACATTTAATAATCAGACCCTGCAATAAAATAAATCAAGTTTCACTTTAGTTTTTCAAGTAACTCAACTCAAACTCACTAGTCACTCACTCAGCATCATCAGACAGGTTTTTAGGAATATGAGAATGTCCACATTTCCAGGTATTTATAAGCTGGGATGTTTGGGCATTTACAATATCCCCTGCTCTGGAAAAAACTCTCTCGCTTGGTACTGATGTTGCTGGGACACCAGTGGCCGCGTTAACCGAATATTTTATTTAACAATGACGGAAAAATCCGAAAGCAGTCTGTCATTTTGACAGATTAGAACAAACTCGGAACAGCGCCAACGTTTCCCCGCAGCCAGGCTCTGGTGTTATGCCGTGTTATGCATGTCCTCCAAAAGGAAATGATATAGTTTCCAAACCGTACTTTGCCGTACAGATCAATACATGTCTGGGAGGTTTTGCTTTACGGTGTGCGCGTCCCGCGAGGTGCATGCACACACGGCATAACACCGCCCCACCCCCCCGTTTAGACAGTTCACGAGCATGCTCTATCGTGAACTGTTCAGACCCGACGGGTAATAAGGGATTCTGACGGATATTTTACGATCCTGTCTGTCAAAATGACGGACAGCGAAAAAGTCTAACGCCAGGCTTATTGACATTGCGAGATATAAATATATGATTCTCTAGGTGTGTAAATGTAGCCCTGTAAATACGATGTCCTTTTGTGTTATCTGTTGTTTTATTGTCATGTTGTAACCTACTTGCTGCCATGTTGGACAGGTCTCTCTTGAAAAAGAGATCGATGATCTCAATGGGACCACCTGGTTAAATAAAGATTTTTTTTTTAAAAAGTGTTTAAAAAAAAAAAAAAAATTTTTTGAAATTATTATTTTTTAAAATCGCGGTACATTTTTTCAGTCTCACGACGGTATTGGGAAGTTTATTTACCGCGATATTCGGTATATCGTTACATCCCTAGTGATTTTAAAAGCAATGTATTTCTACTGGTAGTATGTTTCGTGCCTAAACCAAATGTGACTTGCTCTATCGAAATCAGTCACATTGACCCGAAGACACATTTTCGTTTGTATTACTGGTCTGGGGGAAAGCTCGCGAGTGTGTTTGTGTACCGGGGAAACACACACAAGAAACACCGGCTGTTGTTATGCTTGCTGTGAAGCTGGTAAAGGTGCAGCTAGTTTGAATGACTTTGTATACTGCAGGGTAGCTTGTGAATTTACTCCAGGTGGAACTAAAGTCTGATTTAATACTTGATTATATTTCACATCATTCATCCAGATCTGTAAAGTAACTAAAGGTATTAAATACATGTAGTGGAGTCAAAGTACACCACTGACTTATGTTTACTGCCAACCTAAAAGTACCTCAAAAATAGTAATCAATATTGAAAAGTTATTTGGCTGATTGTTTTATATTGGCTCAGCCAGTTATGGGATGCCCAGTCTACGTACAGATGGGTCACTCATTTTTCATCCTAATGTAGAATGCTATTATGAAACACACATTTGGTTGTTTATAGCATAAAGAACATCTGATTTAATGGGAGGTAGGGAAATTATCATTTGAGTATAAGTATGTGTATATTACAGGGGTAGACATTAAGGGTGAAATGCCACTGGCCCTCCGGGCCGGTGGAATTGTGTTATCACTGGCCCCACCATTGTAACCACTGGCCCGGAGCATTAGTCCAAAAAAAATCGACTTATAATGAAAATAATGAACACATTTGTTGCAATAGTAATTTATGCACTAACTACATTACTACTTGTACTACAACATTTGAATCATCAGTTCTTCCTAATTTTCCTCAATTGTTCATATTTGGTTTATTAAAATAATGATATTGTGGTCATTGTTAAAAAATGTCTGCTATTATTATTATTTGTATAATGCGCTTTCTGCCTTCCTGTCATTAGGAGTTAGAAATGTAATGGCTATATAATAGATTAGATTAGAACCTTCATTATCTTAAACTGCTGGGACATTTCCCTATAGCCAATACCTTTATATTTTCTACTCTTCACTTACTTGTCAGCATAGGTCGGCATTGATGTACAGAGCCGACAGAAGACCTTGTTTACATTGGCATCATATTGAGAGGTGCAGTGACGCGTCATAAAACCAGGAAGTAAGACGCTGGTTCCCTCGACAAAAAGCAATGGGATTTCTCCACAGGGTTTTGGAAAATAGCTGGAAATAAGGTCTGCGGAAAACAAACCTGTTTGATAAATGCACGTTTTGTTCAGCCGGATAATCTCCATGTTTTGTTACCCTACTTTTATAATTTTCAAATCATAAATCTAATCGATAGATTATAAAAAGGGTTTTAGGACGCGTTACAGTGTGGCTAAAACCTTCTCTCCCTCTTCTTCTCATACTCCCTGTCACTCTCCTTTAACTCCTCCGGTGACTTTCTTTTATTTTAAGATTGTTTTTTTGCCCGGCGCTTGGCCGGTTACCGCTGGTATTAAAAACCTTTAGGCGAATGGTTAGGTAGCGCGATAGTCTGTAGTGAAGAAGGAGCGCGCTCCCGCTCACGGGAGCCTGCTTGCGCTGCGCTCTGCAGCAAACAGCTGTTTGCTTTTCACCCAACAACGACAACCGCCTCACGAAACGCTATGTTGTAGCGTTAATAAACGAAACAATTTAACTAAATTGCTAGTCAAAATACCAATACCATAGGACTATTTTTTTTTTAAAAGCAAGATTTTTTTAGTGGCCGAGCGGGCAAGTGGAAAGTATGTTATGCTGGCCCGGGGTGTCTAAATAGTGCTTCCGGGCCAGCGGGCCATTTATAATGTCGAGCCCTGATATATGTAATTTACAACAGCTGTAAGATGCTTGAAAAGCTTGAAAATGCACCTTGAAAATGCTTAAAGTGCTTGAATTTGACTTTGGAAAAGGTGTAAGAACCCTGGTCATAGAAATCAATGAGTCGATAAATAAGGAGAACATATTCTGCTCATTTTCAGGGTTATATTTGTATTTAGTGTCTCTACTGTGACATGCTTTAATGTTCAGAAAGGGAAAACTCCAAAAGGCATAATAGGGTACCCTTTCAAACTTGTGTGTAAATAGCCTGTAGATTTATGTTATCCAGTGAGCACTTCCATAAGTTCTCCTTTTTTAATATTTCAGCTCCTAGTACACCCCCACCCCGACCCCCATCTCCACCTGCTAACCTGGTCACCTCCTGGGGTGCTGGGTCTCCGGCTCGCACTGGTGCGCGCCCAAAGAGGACCTCTAATCCCCCCCCAGCACCGCCTCTCAGGTAAAGTCACGGTTATGGTCACTATTTTGCTGCAACCCAGTATTTCATTAATTTAAAGCAAATGACATGTGGTACTGATTAATATAACCCTATCCATAGAGCAGGGGTGTGTGTTGTATCGTTTGTTCTGGGGCTGCATGATTTGGTGGGGGAAAACAAATTGGAAAGGTTTTGCGGCATTATTCCCATTACTATTGAAACTCGTATTAACATGATTAGATTTATTTGAATGTTTCAACCTGCATGATGTCTGTGGCATCTTAGTTTGAAGCTTTCACAGGAACCTTAGGAGTGCAGCTGGAAATATTAGGACTATATGCAGGGTCCTGTAAAAAAAGAAGTTTCTATTGAGTTACATTGTGGGAAATGCAGTATTTAGTTTTCTAAACACTTGCCTTTTACTTGAGATTAATTGTGTGATTGAATACATTTCTAATTAATTTATTCATTTTAGGGTTTCAAAGCGTAAAGAGGCGTCCAGTGGTCCTGCTCCACCCTTAAAGAAGCACAAAAAGTAAGTGACATCTGACCTTTTTTTATTTCTCTCCCTTTATCCCACAGCTGACTGATGTTCCAGTATTAACAAACACAATGCTCCCTTGTTAAACTTTTCTCCTTCATGTTCTCTTCTTTAATTCTTTGTTGTAGAACTCCTGAACCCCGAAAGTCCAGCAGTGTGCTCCGCCGCAGTAAGTGCCCGCAGAACAGCAGGACGGCGCCTAAGAGCCAGGCAGCAGCTTCAGCTACTTCAAACACAGAGTAGGTCTTCTATCGGGGAAAGCCTCCTTCTGCTGTTTCTGTCTTGTGATTGCATTATTCAAAGATGAGTTATAGCCCCCGGCTTCTCGCAAAATTGTCATTAAAGGTAACGTTCCTACACATTGTTATATTACATGTCGGTAAGCCAAAGTGTAGCGGTTTTAAAGCTTTGAATGGGAAAGTTCAAATTTACATGAGGCTGAGATGGAAAGCAGGTTAAAGCTGAATTTTTGCTGATGACTGACGTGTTCCAAATAGTCCATCTAGCTCTGAAGACCAAGAGATGGAGCGCATCAGGACCCTGCAGAATGAAGTGGCTCTGCATCGGAAGCAGAACGAGGCCAGCTACAAAGCGGCTCTGGCTGGCAGTGAGTGGATTTACCAGACTTAACAAATGCTAATGTACTTGCTAACTGTTTGGTACCATTCAAATGGATCTGAAAGTTGTAAAAGGAAGTCTGGGACTCTTTTATTTCAGACCCACCACCAAAGAAGATGGTCCTGTCGGCGACGGTGCCCAAAGAGTTCCACTTCAACACAAACTCTCGTCACAAGGCGAGCACTTCATCCTGCGGCGCACAGAAGGAAGTGGACTTTATCAGCCAGCTGCGCAAACCCTCCTCCCCTGTGAGTACTTCCTGTGTTCTGAAACCTTTTTAAGTTTTAGTGGCGCCTGAGGGGCGGCTTATGATTGACTTAAGACGGGTTAAATGTCTGGGGATCCTCTGTACAAACTGCTGCTTTAGTTAACCCTCCTGTCGTGTCCGGGCCAAATCTGACCGTTTCACTACTTTCATCAATCACACATATTGTGTTTTAAATTTGAATGCTTCAAGGCCTTATGATATCCTACACAGTATTCATTTGAACATATTCAATTGCTGCTGAACTTTGTGTGGTTTAGTGTTCTCAGTCATACATGAGCGCCATAGGAAATGAATGGGTAACCCTAGATTATGTTCATCCATTAGACACCCACAAATCAACAAAAGGTAAATTTAGAAATACATTTCAGTGTCTATTCTTTGTATATTCTCTGCAGCTATCCTGTAAACCAGTGATTCTCAAACTTTTTTCAATAATGCACCCCCTTTGAAAAAAAAATTCAGCCAAGTACCCCCTGATCAGCGCAAAAACTATTTGTTAGGGAAGAAATGCATGTACAGTACAGCGCTGCACCATCGGTGTCTGATTTATTAAAACAGCAACTTTGTAACTGAGAAACACTTAAATGCTATTCAAATGTTTACAATCCATCACTAAATTCATGGCCAACCAATTTTAACATCATGCAATAACACTAAGACGACATTAGTTGCATTGAACTGATCTTTTTAATAAGTTGTACTTACAATTTAGTGAGACATATGGGCTTGTGCTTCTTTGTCATTCTCAGTGACAGGAAGGCCACTGCAGTTATTACACTTCACGTTTTGAAATATGCGTAACTCTGTTAATATAAAACCCACACTGCTTTTTTTTATTAACATAAAATAAATCTCACGTACCCCCTGCAGTACTCCAACGTACCCGTAGGGGTCCGCATACCCCCATTTGAGAACCACTGGTGTAAACCATTGTTTCTCTAAAGCGGGGGTTTCCAACACATTACACCGGTAGCTCGCAAGCCCTCAACAGGTGCTTTCACACCGCAGTACTTTTCCCACAAAGGTTAATCAGAAATGGGAACCTTTTTCTCCCATGAAAGAACCTGCTCTCTAGCAGGGTCTGGGAAGGGGGTGAAAAGGTTCTCATGAACTAAGTTCTAGTTCCGGATTTCTTTTTTAACCCACGTTTTCCGAACTATACTGGGAAAAGTATTGAGTGTGAAAGCGCCTAATGTTAATGTGCTAAATATATACATTGCAAGAACAAAAAGAGAGGAGTAAAAGTAGCTCAGGACTTGTTTTATTTTCAGAAAGTAGCTCTCATCCTAAAAAAGGTTGGAGACCCCTGCTCTAAAGGGTGTTCAATAGAATTTGGTGATTAATGATGTTAAAGTAAGAGCAGTTAATTATTGACTTGTTAAATGTCTGCTCATAAAGCGTGCTGCTACAGTACTTTAACTCAAACTGCTTCTTTAGTGAAATATTGCTGGATAGAAACACATTTATAAAAACCTGGAACCTTTCCGTTTAAAAATAAACAAAAGCATCCCGATTTTGTTGCGTGGCCAAACGTATCGAAGGTCACGCCACATGAATAATGCACCTTCTTCCCCTTTTATTTCTCCAGACAAAGGCTCTGAAAGGCGCCACTGTGCCCAAACCCTTCAACCTGTCAACAGGCAACAAGAAGGAGGCAGAGGGGCCGGGGGCCTATGTGCCAATGGCGCAGCAGGTCCAGCAGTTCCAGAATCGAACCCCCGATCGCTACCATCTGCGCAGTCGCAAGAGTATAAACAAAGGTGTGTTTGGAGCCAGATTGGTTGTAAAGTTGTGTGTTCTGTGCAGAGGGGGTTGAAGTGCCACTTATTGACAATAAGTGTTCTTCAGGACCCTCGGGGGTGAAGGGGGATAAGCTGAAACTCACCCAGCCACACACCCCTCACTTGATGACCCGCCGGAGGAACCGCGCCCCCGTCACCAAGAGCAGCGCTGAGCTGGAGGAGGAAGAGCTGGAGAAACAGCAGAAGTAAGAGCCCTCTTCTCTAGCCCATAGTCCTGTCAAAGAATCAGGTGTTAATACGTCCAGGGTTATTCAACTGACTCTTTAATCAGGTTTAAAATCATCGCCGTGGAGCTGAACCGGAAGATCCTGGAGAGCGCAGAGTGCCTGAAGAGACCCCACGTGAAGGAGTCCACAGTGCCTGAAGGCTTCCAGCTGCAGATTGACAAGAGGCTGCATGAGAGGCAGACCAAGAAGCCCCAGGAGGCCGAGGAGAAGCATCCCAGCTTCAGAGCCCAGCCGCTGCCCAGAAAGATCCTGGAGGGAGTCGTGGTGAGTCCCAGTCCTTTAGCTTTGAGATTGTTTCCATGAGCATGTCACACCAACACTTTCACTCTAATGACAGGGTCTGCCAGACAAGAAGGTTCTGCACCCGACGGTGCCAGAGTCGCCAGCCTTCATCCTGAAGAAGAGGGTCCGTATGGAGAAGTTGGAGGAGGTGAGGACACATCTGTCTTCCCATCAACTGTGCAACTTTGGTCCAACATAGTATACAGTATAAATACTCAGCCAAACCTGTGTTGCATCTTTTTAAGCTAGCTTTTGTCTTGACTTGTTTCCACACGTTTTGCTCGTTTTGGAAATGTATGGTTAATATACCTAATTTTTCACAAAAATAAACCTCATTTCGGCGTTTAAAAAAGGCCAAAACCTTAAAGGTCCCATGTCATGGCCATTTCTACTGATCATAATTCCATTGTTGAGGTCTACTAGAATAGATTTACATTGTTCAATGTTCCAAACTCACATTGGTTTCTCATACAGCATCTTTGTATAGTATGTGTATTCACTCTCTGTCCTACACGGCTTGATGGAGCTCCTGTCCTCCCTCCCTGTGAGCCCAGTGGCCGTCTGCGAGACAGCGAAACCCAGCCCGAAACACACTAACACCCGCAGCCTGGGAGTCTGTGTGTGCACTCACGCAGACTCCCAGCCTCGCCACGTCCCACCGTCTCAGGGAGGAGAAATCGGCGGAGCTGCAGCCGAGAAAAGATTGAGTGTGTGTGGAAGCATGACATGGGACCTTTAACTTATTTTACAAACAAAAAGACAGCAGATGCAAAGTGAAAGTGATCCTAATTTTTTTTTATTATTAAAATGTAGTATAGAACAAACCTTTATTCAGAAATAAAAACCTTTGGAAATGGGTCAAACAGGAAGTTTATACCAAGACTTCTCTTTCAACGTAACCAAACGTTTCTCTTTCTGCCAGGTAAAGCAGCCCTCACCCATCAAGGCCCCCCCAGTGCCTCACTTTGGGCTCCCCTTCCAGCCCCAGCTGCAGGAGAACCACCACGTGGAGGTGTGTCCATTCTCCTTCGAAGAGCGGGACCGAGAGAGGAGGGCCCTGAAGGAGAAAAAGCTGGAGGAGAAGCGCAATGAAGAGGTGGGGGTCTGCTACCACATCCTTTGTCCTCTGACCCCCAGAATGAAGACTCAACAGTTAAACCTCTTCCTCCTGTCTCCTTGAAACTTCCCAGGTGCCTCACTTCAAGGCCCAGCTGCTGCCAGCCTTTGACACCGTGTTCCTCCCTGAGAAGAAGAGGCTGGAGCCCACCAAGCCCGAGCCCTTCAAGCTGCTGCTGGACGAGCGGGGGGCCGTGAAGAGCAGTCGCTCAGAGCAGATGGTACCATCACTTCCATATTTTCATCCTCCATCATGACCATCTTTTACTTGAAATTTAAGTCAGATTTACACCTTTTTTTTCTTTCTTTTGTTCTTCTTGTAGGCCAAAGAGGAGCAAAAGCGTGAGGAGACAGCAGTGTTCAAAGCCAGGCCCAACACTGTCACTCACAAAGAGCCTTTCCAGCCTAAAAAATGCCCGCGGGCTCCAGTGGGTAAGTCTAAACACCCCTGCACTCAGGACGTAGACATCTAAGCCTGCCATTGGCTGCATATCTCTTCTGGAAGCAGAATGATGTGGAGCCAGTCGCTCACGAAATGCGACACTGAACTGAATTTTAACGGGTTCTGCACGCACATGATGCTCAATAAAAGGTATTTTGCGCTGGTGTTGCCGTTTTGTTCCTAAACAGAGAGCGGTGCTGCCAGACAATGCTCAAGATTGTCGGATGGCTGCATGTAGGGGCGCAAGCTAGAATACACAACTTCAAAAAAGAAGAAGAAATCTAGATCGCAAAATAATTAAACAAGCGAGTGCCTGTTTTTCCTGGCCAACGCAACTTCCAACAAGAGTCATTTGGGGGGGCTCCTAGGAAAAAAGTTTGGGAACCCCTGCCATGGAGGTCCACCGGAAGGGGAGGGACTTTGCCACTCTATATAACCGGAACGCTCCAGAACATTAGCTAGGCTGTAGATTGGCATGTTATTTATTATTCACCATACTTACAATGACCACTTGTTTCTTCTATATTAGCAGTTTTGAACCGCAGTATACACCAATTTAATGTTATATCGGGTATAATCAATATATACTCAAGTTGTCATATCAGACTATCATCAGATAGACCTGTAAAAAAGGTACCCCCATAATATATTGCCTGGTACCCTCTCTAATATTAACATTGCCTTAAATGGCCTTTTATTTCATAATTGTGTTTTGGTAACCGTCATTGTGTTATGTGACATGTGATGATGAATAGCCGCGTTCTGAAATGTCACGTTCACACCAAAAAGAGCCGGAACTAAAATGAGTTAATGAGAACCTTTTTAACCCCTTTTCCGTCCCTGCTAGAGAGCAGGGACTCTCATGTGGCTCTCTTGTGAGAAAAGAGCTATATTTCTGATTGGCTGGGCGGATTGCAAACCACGCCCAGTAAAACAAAACAAAAAGTGTTGTGAAGCCACCATTTTATTATCCTCGCATTAGCATTATTAGTATTAGCCCAGCGCAGAAACGCAGAGAGACTAACTTATAGCAACACAAAATAAAACATGGGAGCGGTGGAGATGAGGAGGTGTCAGCGTTCTGGCGATTTACTCGGAAGGCTTCAGTAGAAGCTGCTGGGAGTCCCAGCAGCTTCTACTGAAGCCAGTCCCCAACTCCGGGGACTTCCGGCCGGGGATTTTGGGCGGCAGTATACGCCGTGAAGTTGTTCGCGGCCTGCCAGTAAACCCAAAGCAGAAGAAGAAGTGACGTCAGCGGCTTCATTTGCCTAATCCACCCCTAGGGACTTATTCCGGTGTGAATGCGATCTGTACTTAGTTCATCAGAACTAAAGAGTTCTGATGAACTATGTTCTCATGAACCTTTGTGGGAAAAGTACTGCAGTGTGAATGCGCCTAATATGGAGAACAAAACCAATATTGAAAAGCTAAGAATCTCCTCTTTACAACGGTTTCTACAAGTCCAAATGTTGTTTGGGGGGTAGATGTGACTGATTTTGATAAACAGGTCACATATAACCCTCCTTGGGAGTGCTCTGAAGTATGAAGCTGTTCTCCTCATGTCACTCATGATTCTTCTTCCAGTCGTGGAGGCCTTTGCACTGTCGACCGAGAGGCGGGCCCACGAGCGCCAGGAGTTTGAGCGTCTGGCCAATGACAAGGAGGCTCTCCGGATGCTAATGGAGGAGCAGCAGAGGCAAGAGGTGGAGCAGAGGGAGAAGGACGATGTCACCAAGCTGCGGAGTGACCAGGTCCCTGCAAAATGATTATACTATTTGTTTGTTCTGATATTTTCAACATAATTCAGTCTTCAGTCTTTTTTTGCACATCACCAACTTGTCTTTCCCACGATATGTACAACATACTATGTGTTTTTTGTGCGTACTCCTTGCATATTATACTACGTTGTTTTTTTGCTTTGTTTTTTCGACAAACTATACTATGTCGTTTTCTGACCTGCTATATCAACAGTTTTTTTCCTGATATTTTTGAAATATTTTCCTGATTTACATGTGGGATTCACTGACTCATACCTGGTGTTCTCTTCCTGCAGGTTCACGCTGCACAGCCCATCAGGCACTACAGACCTGTGGCTGTAAAGAAGAGTGAAGCCCCCCTCACCATCCCCCACTCCCCAAACTTTTCTGACCGCTTCCGCCTGTGATCAGGATTTCGATTTCATGTCTTGCCCACCACTGTCATTCTGAGCAGCATATTATATCAGTTTGCTTCTTTTATATACCATTTTATTCAATAAAGTTTATTAAAAGTAGCCAGTGGTTATTTGGAATTCTAACAACTTCAGTGTTTCACTTGGAAATCCAGACTTTGCAATGGTTAAAATGTTTATTTAATAAAACGTTCAGTTTGTTCGTGGTGATTCAGCCAGGAGAATATGCAAGGCTACAGAAAAGGCTTTCTGTTTGGGGGCCAAGAAGGCTTGAGTTTGACTTTTTCTGGTTCTTTGCATTCTTAAACATTAAAAGGAAACTACAAAAGACATCAACAGATTTTAAAGTTCTGTCAAAGATGGTGTTGCAGAACCCATATGAAAATAGCCTGCTGACTCACTAGGCTTCAGCACCTTTTCAGTGATATGACAGCCATGCCACATTTAACAATAGTTTGGAGTCAGATGAAAGTACTTTCAGAATGTAATGTCTTGATGCTGTTACAGCTAACGACACTTATTTTTCTCAGCATTTGGTGGAGACTAATATAACAATGGCAATAATAACGAATGCTAATTTTATGATAATGCTTCAAATAGAGATGCCACTCACAAAATGTAAGTTGTATCTAGGAGTCAATTAAAAGTGTTCCCCACGACTGACAATTAACTCCATCTGACAAAAATACTCAATGACTTTAAAACAGGCTCATGTTGGCTGAATATGATGGGGGTGCCAATGCTCTATTGTCAAACTGAACAGCTAGATCTGTTTCTATGCTGTCAATTCTGACCTCCAGCTTCTGACACGCAAGGGACATAAGTTGAATCACAGTTCACACACCGTTTGGTTCACAGATTTATTCAAGTTGTAGTCTTAGCTCAGTGATGGCTGGTAACAAGAAAGGACAACGTTAGATGTAACTCAGCTGATATCAGTGAGTGCACCAGAGAAGGACTTCAGTATCTCCCAAAATGCAGTTATATTACAAAACAATTTAGAGAGTGTGGCCTTTATCAAATGATATATACACAAAATAAATAGAGCCTTAGCAGGATTTGGAAGTGTCTCTGTTGAAAAAGTTAGTAAAGAAGTACTTTAGCAACACAGAGTGGGACAGCTAGTGTAAATGTAACAATATGTTCCACAAGCGTTGGTAAAGAATTGGAGCTGGTGGTTTCCTGAGGAGTCCATGTGACGGGGTCTGAACAAACACACTACAACAGTAGCTTCTGACTGAAAGTTTCAACATAGTTCTACACATAGACAGGAGTTCAGAACTGGGACTAAAGTAACACACGTCTACTTAGGAGAATAAAGCTGGTGAGAGGTTGGAGTTTGAGATGTTTCTGATCAGGTGTTCCCGCTGCATGTTAGCATAGGAGCTACTTCCTGATAACATCTGGCTAAACATTGTTAATTCTTAGCTGTCTTTGGTTTAACATTTTATAAATCACATGTGATCTCATTTTCAGGTGAATGATGATACTAAACTCTGACTATCCTGGATCATGTACCCTACAGCAGGCTACACAATGCTGTAAGGTCAATGTTTTGTAACTCACAAGAGGACAATATTTTATCATCCTTTCTTTCACATTTTTCACCTTATAGAAAATCTCATTCCAGGAATTTCCAGGCTCCAATTCCCTTAAATCCAAGGACCCAAAACACCATAACAAGGCACTTTCCCAAGGCAGGTGGAGTGTGAAACGATGACACAATTGTGGGAGACATACAAATGTAAGCACTTGAAATGACCATAAATGTCTATTTGTAAAGCTTCCACCTGGGGAGCTGGCCCCCCGATGCCTCGCTGACCCCGTGCAGGTTCTGCTGCTGTGACATCACTCCTGCTAATATTACATCTGAGAAGCTTTGGGGAAGTGTTACTGTGGAGCCAGTTCTCCTCTGATGTGGTGCCAACATGTTCTGGTTCATTATGCAGCTGTGTTATCACAGAGCACTGTTGCTGTGGCTAATAGGTCAGACGTTGTATGAGAGTCTTGGAGTAACAGAGAAACAACATTATTTTGAAAATGCGAACAAGCGAAAGAGAAGAGCGAAGGTGTGGAGAGCCGTGATGCGTTCGGATGCGGTCAGCAGAGTGTCCTGTTGGCTTTAGAGCCGGTGATGTGTTCAGGGGTCTACAAAGGACACAGCGATGTATCGCACCCCACCAGTGGTGGGCAGGCCTTCGTGGTAGTGCGTGAGGCGGCCCGGGTGCATCAGGGTCCAGCCTTTACGAGTGGCCTCGATGGAGCAGTCGTAGCGGAGGAACCGGCAGCCTCCACCCTGCAGCACAACACACACATCAGCCTCTGCTCCTCAAACACACCGGGGGACTATTGAAACCCCTCCCCTTATTAGAGTTCATTTTGTACCGATTGAACAGCTTCAGCCTTTCACATGCAAGTACACTTACCAAAGTGCAAGAACTAAATGTCACTTATTTAGTGTAGAATAACTAAACAAACAATCACATCATACTGAATGGAATGTGCCAGCAATACGTACAGAAAATGGTTAGGGCCAAACGCTTTTTTCATTCTGACCCAAAGTTCATTCTTTTATTAAATTCGGAGATTGAAGTCAGAAATCTTAGAAAAATGATTAGAACAAGTTAGGTTTTAATTTTTTTATAATTCTGACTTTAATCTTAGAACTACAAAAAAATCACTTCTGGCTCAATCCAAATCAATTCAATTCAATTTGAGCCCTAATCTTCTTCCAGCTTTATATGTATGTGCAATTTGACTTCTTCTACAAAACATCAAATTGTACTTAAGAAATGTTAGGTTCAATCCTCACAAAGCCCACATATATAGGCATATATGTATATTTATCATCAGTTTCAGTCATAATGAATTAGCATTTGATTTGTCTAAATATGAATCCACATGATAATAGCATGAGCTAATGTCTGAGGGTTTAGTCCAGGTTAAAGAAACACCAGGGATGCAACAATAAAAACAAGGCCCCCAGGGGGCTTCATGCAACAACAACAACAGACTGACAGACAGGGAGCAGAGAAGAAGCAGAGAGAGAGAGAAGACCCGCCCCCCCCCCCCCCCCCCCCCCCACCCTCACATCCTCCAGCTGCTCCACATTTACCTGGTAGTCTACTTCCTTGTTGTTCAGGGCTATGTTAACAGTGAACGTGGAGGCGTCGTGGTGAGGCGCAAGCAGCGGCTGCTCGTCAGGTTTGTACCTCACCACGAAGTTCAGAGGGGTGGCGCACTGAGGGGAGAGGACACGTAAGGCAGCAGCAGCATACACACTATTCACTTCATCCATGGGTTAGAGTTACAGGTATATTTACTCAATTACTGTTGGGGGGTTTCTTTGAGAGTTTCTTCTTGCAGGGGTCTAGCTGCATTCACGTGATACACAGAGTGACATGATATGATATGTAGTGAGATGATATTATAACTCTGTCAAATGATCTTATGCACTTAGAATCATGTACATATATGATGTCTTGTACTCTGATTGGCTTTTCATCTGTTGAATTGTATTTGTTAGTCTTGTATGTGTGGCACAGAGACATAGGTTTGACATTCCAGAAGGGTAAAAGGTGGATTTGCAAATGGTTAAGGTTTGGGTGGAAAGTTTGAGATAATGTCTAAGATAATGAATGGGAAGGATGGGTTGGCTGCTTTCTTTCTTCTACATAGTGGGACTGTTAGCTGTGTGCGGGGTGCAGAACCTCTTCAACCTTTGAGGATGAAGTTGCTCTGTTCCAGCATTTGAGATCTATTTCAATTTAATTTGACTTTCATAATGACTTTATGAAATATAAGAATAGACACACTTGTTTAGGAATCATTGATCAGTTTCTCTTAAGGGAACAATCATTTCCCCTACATCTAGAGATCTTTCTATAGTAACGTCCCCTGCTAGCCTGCTCAGCTTTCGTCTGATTGGTCAGCCTACTCTGGAACACAACACAGTGCAGGGCCGTTTTACCGTGCGTCATGTGAAGGCAGCTTCAAGACAGAAGGGGTACACACTGTAAAGACCCCTGAGGCATGTGTCCTGTGATAATGAGCTATATAAATACAATTTGATTGATTGATTGACTCTACTTAAGTACTACTTGGAAGGGCTTGTTCTTTACTTGAGTATTTAACCACTACATTTGTTAATACCTTTAGTGACTTTGCAGATTTGGATTAATGATGAGAAATATAATCAACACTTAAATAAGGCTGTACTGTAATGTACTGTAAGCACTCTACTTATTACCATAGACATTTTAACTACTTATACTTTAGGTTTGTCTTTCTGTACCACTAAATACTTCTACTCCTCTACAATTCAAAGGAAAATATATTCAGATTTTACTTTACTACATTTATTTTTCATCTCTAGTTTTTAAGATTGTTTTAAATATGAAGTTCTGATGTGAATAACACTATACATGAATGAAGTACCAAAATCAATGGGTGACTGTATAGATTTTTGGAATGCAGTAATAGCACTTTAAAGTAAAGGATCTGAATCCTCCTTCCACGGGGGACATGATGCTGTGTCCAGCTCTTACCTTGGTGTAGTACCCAGGATACATCTTCTCTGTGATCGGTGCGATGTACTCCAGCAGGAATTTGTGCCACTCCTTTTCAAAGTTGATTTGGTTCATGTGGATATCTATCGTCGGCACGTTCTCATAGCCGCCCTGGATTCTGACGTCCTGAGAGAGAAGGAAATGAAAATAAAATAAGAGCCACCACATGACCTACAGCAAACACACATTATAGAGAATGGCTGCTCAATATGTCATCTCTTTATCAAATAAGAACTGACCAAGAAGCATGCAGAGCTTACATATTATATTCTCTATATTAATTACATTAATCATCCATTTCATTAATACATACATAATGAAATAGTTTAACTTATTATTATTTTTAATTCCATTATTCATTATTAATTGAAGTAATTTCAATATAATAAATGACATGATATTAATGTTATACCATTTTATATTTTACTGTTATCTAAAGGAGGCTCAAAGGAGGGAATGTATCACTATATCTGACACCCTTCAATAACGTACCGTATTGCCTCCTCCTGACCACTTCCCAAAATGCTCCATTTCTTCAACAATGTGATCACAGGCAACATTGGAGAAAATCGGGAACCAGTAGACATCGGGACAGGGCTGAGGGACAGAGGACACTGGTTACCACAGGACATGTTCACCACTGCTGCACTGACATCACAACATCTGTCCATGTCTTTTTATATGCAACTACTTTTATAAATGAGAAGCAGACACATGTGTTTTACTATATCATGTGTAACCATGGGATCCTGTAGCTGGTGGAGCACTCACAGTCTCGATCAGCTTGTCTCTCATGATGTAGGTGTAGTTCTCATGGATGTAGCGCTCCTGCCAGTCCTGAAGGAGACAAACACAGGGCACGAACTGAACCACTGCCACAAGCAGGGCCGCACCACTGATAGAAAAGTCAAAGGCGACCATGACTTTGGCTTCCCACAATGAAATGAAAGAACCATGGAGTGCGATATCAACGCTTAACTCTATTTCGATGCAAAGATGCTTAATAAGCAGGACTGTAGAACAATGTGGAAGTGAAATCGGAGCACTGTTGATTTAATACTGGGTTAAAAGCATTGGTACAATGTTATTTAACAACAGAATCCCCCTTGACAATAAAAGTCATCTTTATCTTTTTTGTATTTCTAGAAATTCATCATGAACATGCTTGTGGAGGAGAGTAAGTTTGAAATGACAAGTTTCACTTTGGGTCAAATTTGTAACGATACACTTCATGACATGACATTACAGGTACATTTAGCTTGATACTTGAATGCTTTAAGGCCCCCGCAATTGGCCCCCGGGCTTTAGTTAGGACACCCCAGGTTTATACACACAAGGACCTAATGAAGGCCAACCAAGAACCCCCCTCATAACATCTTATAATATGAACAGTCTCACCACTGGGTTTTCAAAGATCTGCCACAGGTCGTTATGGAGATGGCTGGTCTGGTAGGTCTCTGTTGACACGATGCGACCAAAAGTGTGCATGTTGGTCACAAACATGAAGACTCCCTGAGAGAAAGAAGAGCATCAGATCAGATATTTGACATCATGTTTTTTAATGAGATCTTAGACCAAACAGATGACAGAATAAGCAGAACATTTTGAACAAAGTGAAATGATGTAGTTCTTGCATACATGTACTACTACTGTTGTTAGTGTATAAATAATGTTGTCAGTGTCTCTCACGGACCTGCTTGCGGATGTTGTGGCAGAAGGCCATGTCGGGGTCTAAGATGTCTGAGTTGAACAGATGGAAGTCAGTGAGCTCAGACCGGAGCAGACTGGCCTTTACCAGGTACACACTGGACACATACGGGACATTCCACACACCCCTGGAAACAAGAACATTTTAGACGAAGTGCACAGCAACACCAAGATCTAACAGCAGGAACACACTGTGTTTCACTGAGAGAGAACCAGGCCTGAATGAGAGACAGCTTATAGAATATATGATATGCTATTTAAGTGCGTTTGCTGATGTCTTTATAAAGCTTAATGTTCATTTCTATAGAAGCACTACAGCAGAGCCTAAAAAACCCCCACCTCCTTTCATTTGAAATGCAAACAGGAAGTGTTGGATTAAACCAGGGGTGTCAAACTCAATTTCATCACGGGCCACATTCGCATAATGGTTGCATTCAAAGGGCCGGTTACTTTAAGACTAAATAAAAATACATGTATAAATATTTAATATATATAAAATAATGTATTATATTACATAATTCTTCTGCATTGGATTATTATCGGATAGGGTAATAACTTCATAATTAACTCGGTCTGAAAGCAGAAGTCTAGGGCAAATAATTGCAAGTCTCTTCAGTGAGAAAAAAAATGATTTTAAAAGACATTTTGAAAAGAAAAGTCAATTCTGAGAAAAGGGCAAATTCTGAGAAAAAAGGCATATTTAGAATAAAAAAAAAAAAAAAAGAGATGCATTGTGCTCCATGTCAACGTGCTTCTGTAAATCGCCATGTAACTGTATAACAAACATATTATATTATTTGCAAGCTCTTGTGGGGCCACATAAAATGAAGTCGCGGGCCGGATTTGGCCCCCGGGCCTTGAGTTTGACACCCCTGGATTAAACAGTAACTTTAAAAAAAGTGAAATTAGACAATTGGATATATTTAGAAAAGCCGTGAGCTATAATTACCAGTTAAATTACATATTCCTATTAAAAATAACCAAATGTGACATATACAGTATACCGGTATATCATTTATTCATTCAAAAAATGTTTAGGCATCACTACTGTTAGCTTTGATTTCATTTGGTGAAGCACTGCAGTTTTCTACAACGATATGTCAGCTCTATGTTCTATTCTATATCAAAGAACTAATTTTACAATCAAAAGAGATATTTAAGCATCTTACACTCTGCGTCCTTGCACTATGTCCACGTAGTCCTCAGACCTGGCGTAGTAGCCCTCTGCACTGAGGGCCCCCCAGAAGTTGCTCCACAGTCGGCCAGCGCGAGTTATCATCGGGGCCACAAAGGGACTAAAGAACAATTCAAGTGTTACGATATGAATACATCCAATCAAATACAAGTAATAGAAACGTGCAAATAAAAAAGAGATTTACTCTCCAAAGGCATCAGCTGGATCAGGATCATTGTTTACAGTTGAATATAAATAAAGTATACTTACAGGTTTTGTTCAATGAGAATTTTGAGTGTGTTTTCGTTCTTTAAGACCACTTCAATGTCCAAGGTGAAGAAATAGTCACAGCCCTCGTCTTTCCGGCACACATCGCTGGAAGGTAGAAGATAAATATGTTGCGTGAACACATACTCTGTCAGACACCACACGTTCCTGCAGTACTAACAGATCAATGTGCACATTCAAAATACAAAGATCACGTTCTGCCCAAAGGGGGGCGGTCAGTGAATGACTGCAGAGAGTTTTTAAATGTTTCTTTAAGATATAAATACTGAAAGGTGTGCATGGTAAACCAAGAACATATCAAACACACTGCAGAATCTGCATTCTGATTGGCTAGAGCACTTCTTTGTTGAAAATTCTGTGTAACGATTGGGCTGGAACTTGTGTGTTGTTAACCCTTTGTGAACTGGGATGCATATGCGCAAAAAAAACAAAACAATTAAAATTCGATATGAACTGAGGAGCCGCATCAGTCTGGGCAAAGAGCCGCATGTGGCTCGAGAGCCGCGGGTTGTCCAGTCCTGCTAGTCTAGATGATAGGAAAGGAGAATATGCTTTGCGGCTAACCCTGCTGGCAAATCCAAAAAGAGTGGCTCACTCTAAGTGCAGTTGGATCCTCTCAGCACAGCAGTCTCTTTCCCTAAGTCCTGATAATAGAGAAATACTCAAGATGTGTCATACAGCTGAATGTATGGAACTCACATGGCCAGGTTGCGGGAGGCAGCAGTGTCCACCTCCTCCTCAGGCCCGCTCACCCTGACATCCTGATAAAGGCTCCCATGATCCTTCAGGAAAAGGCTGACCTGACTCTCATGATGAGCTTCCTGGAGTGAGAGTAGAAATAAAACAGATATAAAAGGAAGTACAGGGAAGAAATCTGGGATATGTGGACTTCATTGTTAGCTACAGAAGAGATGTAACAATGACACTGTTTCGAGCAGGAAGTTAGGGTTAAGATGTATATGTCCTACCTGGTTGTGGATGAAGAGTTTCAGTCTGTTCTTGGGGTACTGGAGCTTCAGGAGGCGTTCAAAGAACACCGTAACAAAAGGGGTGGGCTTCTGAATGAAGATGCCGATAAGCACCAGTGGGTACTCGCTCTCCTGTTGGATATAAACAGAGAAAAGGCTTAATACGTCCATTTGGCCGCAGACAAAACAGCCTTTTGATTCAATGTGGCACATCTGGAACACACATGATATAATGAAGAAGCCTGTGGACTGACCTGAAGACCTTCCAGTGGGAGGAGCCTCTCATTACACGCTTTGCATCCCGTCTCAAACGTCCACATGTTGGGGATATAGTTCCCCAGGTAGTTGATCTGGAGCTGGAATAGAAATCACATCTCTATAAAACATCCATTATGTATTCGAAGAAAAAGAAAGTCATTTTGTTTTATTCTTGGCATAAGAATGACTGTGTTTGGTTGGCAGTGGTGTATGCGAACAAAGAGCACAGTCATTCACATCAAACAGAGATGTTGTCTTGTTCTGTGTGCAAAGCCGATATTTGCTATCCAGCTTTGTTTTGGTTGCTCATTCAGAAAGCTCAGGACACTAAAAGACCGGACAGTTCCAAATCAAATGGCTATAGACAAAGAACGTATCTGCGTGTTTAGGCTGAGAAGCACATTCCTATTCTTGTATGCTGAGACAAAGGGGGAAGTGAAGGAGGGGCAGCGGAAAAAATGTGCAATAAGATTTCAGTGGCAGGAAGTCAACAGTTTGATGGGGTGTTTATAGGTGTGTTTATCTGCTTTGAAGTGTTCTTTACTGACAGACTGCAGAATGAAATCATCATTCTTCCCTCTGGATGAAGTGATGAGTATGCATCTTCAAGTTTCCATCCTGCAGTGGTTCCATTCAAATCAATACATTTATCAAGTATTGTACTTAAGTAAGATAAGATAAGATAAGACTTTATTTGTCCCGAGGGAAATTGTTGTTCCAGAGTTACAAAGATACAATAAACACAGCAGCATAATAATAAAAGTAACAATTATAATAATAAAACGGTATACTAACAACGTAGTCAAAAGAGCAAATTAAACAACTGCAACAAACATATGGGTCAAATAACAGTATTGTAATAGTGTGAAAGTGGCAGATTGGTCATTTGCTAGTTAATACTGGTTCTTTACTTGATTATTTCCAAATTGATGATATTTTGTATTTCTACTTCACTACATTTTGGAGGAAAATAGTGTACTTTTTCTCCACTACATTTCTTTAACACTTGTACTTTTTCCCTTTAAAAACACCTGACATGGTGTATTATGTGTTGTGGTACTGTACTGCTCATATACCCAGTATGTATGTATTTACAACATTTGAAAGCTCTGAAATGTATTTCTAAGCGATACAAATACAATAATATAAAATTCTATTACAACATAATACTTTGAAAAGAGTCATAGTGCATCATGGGTACTTTTGATACCCTAGGTACAGCTAAGTACAGCTGATACAGTATATTAGCTGATTGCTGATAATACTTCTGTTCTTCTACTAAGGTAGCATTTTGAATTCAGGACCTTTACTTGTAATGGGGAATTTTCAGACCAAAATATCTCTACTTTTACTTCAGTAAAGGATCTTAGTACTTCTACTTAGGAAGAGTGTGATGTGTCAGACTCTGCTGGCTGAAGACACCTGCAATGGGGGTTAACCTCACTGGGCTGCTGTATTTATCAGGTGAGGGTCCCGGTGTTGGACAGGTCCATATTTACAGTCTGTGGTCAGTACCTTGGTTGGTCCGTTCCCATGGACGACCACAGGCAGGGTGTCATACAGAACATTCCTGGCACGTACACGTCCATCCTCAAACTTCAGCACCACCTCATCTGGAAACACACACACACACGGACACGCACACGCACGCACACACACGTTTTTTATTCTGCATTTCGGGCAAAGATCACATTGTAGTGGTCAACAACACTATGTGTGTTTGAGTAAGTAATTACGTAGAACAATTACAAGGTCAGCAAGTTCTGTAATTAAGAGGCAACACACTGTCATTGTCTGTAAGGCTGGCAGTTAACTGTTTTATTTTCAGATATAATCTTGGATTATGAAAACCAGATAATGCAGATAAAACGATTATTGTGTTTCAATCCATTTCACAATGATGTTTCACTGTTTCAATGTTTATTTATATAGCCCAATATCACAAATGTTACATTTGTCTCAGTGGACTTCACAGTTTGTACAGAATATCAGTATGACAATACGACACCCTCTGTCCTTAGACCCTCACATCGTACAAGGAAAAACTTCCAGAGAAAACCCACAGTTTAAAGGGAAAAATGGGAGAAAGCTCAGGGAGAGCAACAGAGGAGGGATCCCTCTCCCAGGACGGACAGACGTGCAATAGATGCCGTGTGTAAATTGAAAAGATAATACATTTGCAACATAGGTAGTCCAAATGTTTGGAAATGCATGTGTGTATAATAGGAAGATGAATCCACGAGGATATCCATCCAGGACTTATGATCCAGGACCACAGCCACGACTCAAGATCCAGGACTCGCGATCCATGACACAGGACCGCAGGATCATCCATGACTCCGGATCCCGGCGTATATAGAGACCAAAAAGAAAGAAATGTGGGGAAGCTGGGTTAATCGGAACATGAGAGTACACAGGTATAGACAGAGAGAAGGAAGAAGTAAGATGTCCCCCGACAAACTAAGCCTATATCAGCAAAACTAGGGGCTGAATCTAATCAGCCCTAACTATAAGCTTTATCAAAAAGGAAGGTCTTAAGCGCACTCTTAAAAACGGATAGGGTGTCTGCCGCCCGAACACAAACTGGAAGCTGATTCCACAAAAGTGGAGCTTGATAAGAAAAGGCTCTGGTTCCCATTGTACTTTTAGAGACTCTAGGAACAACCAACAACCCTGCATTCTTGGAACGCAATGCCCTAGTAGGACAATAGGGTATAATGAGTTCTTTAAGGTAAGATGGCGCCTGCCCATTAAGGGCTTTGTAGGCGAGAAGAAGAATTTTAAATTCTATCCTGTGTTCTATAGGGAGCCAGTGTAAGGCAGCCAGAACAGGAGTAATGTAGTCCCTTTTCCTAACTCTGGTTAGTATACGAGCTGCAGCATTTTGAATCAGCTGAAGCAACTTGTGTCACGATTCTCATGTTATGTCACGTTTATAGTTTTGTAGGTTTGGGTGTTTTTGCTGTTTTCCATGTCATATTTTCCTTTGGGTTATTGTCTGGTCCTTTTCCCTGTATTTTCCTATTGTCATTAGTTTCCCTGGTGTGTCTAATTGTCTGATTATGTTCACCTGGGCCCCTGTGTTTTCTCCTCCCTCCTCACCTGTGTCTTGTTGTGTGATTGAGTCTTGTGTGTATTTAAGTTCTGGGTTGTCTGTCTGTCTTGGTCGGTTCGTCTTGTTCCCTGACTAGTTCTGCGGTGAGTGTTCTGTTTTGTCATTGTACACATATATCATAGCCTTGAAATAAAGGAAGTTTCAGTTTATATCTGCATTTGGGTCCTGCTTGTTTCACAAACCGTGACAACTTGACTGACTTCTTTGTACACCCTGATAATAAGGAGTTACAATAATCCAGCCTTGAAGTAACAAATGCATGGACTAGTTTCTCTGCATCGTTTTGAGGCAAGATATGCCTGATTTTTGCAATGTTACGTCGATGGAAGTAGGCGGTCCTTGAAATTGATTTTATGTGGGTGTTAAAGGATAAATCCTGATCAAATATAACACCAAGATTCCTTACAGTCTCACTGGAGGCCAAATTAATGCCATCCATAGTTAGTATATCTTTAGATAATTTTTTTCGTAGATTCTTCGGGCCAAGTACAATAACTTCAGTTTTGGTCGTGTTTAACATCAAAAATTGAAGGTCATCCACGTTTTTAAGTCCTTGAGGCAGTCTTGAATTTTATTTAGATGATTAATTTCATAAGGCTTGATTGATAAATATAGTTGAGTATTATCCGCATAACAATGAAAGTTTACAGAATGATTCCTTATAATATTGCCTAACGGAAGCATATATAGTGTGAACAAAATAGGTCCAAGCACTGAGCCCTGTGGCACTCCATGGCTAACTTTGGTTTGCATGGAAGATTCATCGTTGACACGTACAAACTGAGAGCGTTCAGATAGATAGGACCTAAACCAGCCTAAAGCAGTTCCCTGTATGCCAACTAAGTGCTCTAGTCTTTGCAATAGGATATCATGGTCAATAGTATCAAATGCAGCACTAAGATCAAGCAAGACAAGAATAGAGACAAGTCCCTTGTCTGAGGCTATTAGAATGTCATTTGTGACTTTAACCAGAGCTGTCTCTGTGCTATGTTGTGTTCTAAAGCCAGACTGAAAATCTTCAAATAAATCATAGTTTTTTAAGTAATCACACAGCTGTTTTGCGACTGCTTTCTCAAGAATTTTTGAGAGGAACGGAAGATTAGAAATAGTTCTATAGTTGGCTAAAACCTCTGGATCGAGGTTGTGCTTTTTAAGAAGCGGTTTTATCACTGCTACTTTGAATGATTGTGGAACATAGCCTGATAATAAAGACATATTCATAATATTTAATAAAGAAGTGCTAATTAATGGAAAAACTTATTTTAACAGCTTAGTTGGAATCGGGTCTAAGATACACGTTGATGGTTTAGAAGAGAGAATCATTTAATTTAATTGTTCAAAGTTTATGGCTGAAAAGCATTCTAGTTTACTATCTAATGTAATATTAGAACTTAGGTTTCCGGGAGCTGTTGATAACACTATACTGGTCAAAGGCAAGAGGTCATTAATTTTGTTTCTAAGAGTAACAATTTTATCGTTAAAAAAGCACATAAAATCATTACTACTGAGTGCTATGGGAATAGAAGGCTCAGTCGAGCTGTGGCTCTCTGTCAGCCTGGCTACAGTGCTGAAAAGAAATCTTGCATTATTCTTATTCTCATCTATTAATGAAGAGTAGTAGGCTGCTCTCGCTTTACGCAGTGCTTTCTTATATTCATTGAGAGTAATATGCCAAATTAAACGAGATTCTTCAAGTTTAGTGGAACGCCATATCCTTTCAAGTTGTCTCGACTTTTGCTTTATTTTGCGGGTTTCGGCATTATGCCATGGAGCTAATCTATGTTTTATTTTCTTCTTTTTCAAAGGAGCAACAGTCTAATTTTATTCGCAGCGCATCTGTAGCACTATCAACAACATGATCAATTTGGGGTGGTGTACATTTTGTATAAGTTTCCTCCCTTACATTCAGACATGCTATCGAGTTAAGTATTGGTGGAATCTCTTCCTTAAATTTGGCTATAGCACTAACAGATAGCCAAAAGCTCCTGCAGCAGAAACCTAATGCTTTGTAGTCTAGTAACAGTACTTCAAAAGTTACTAAGAAATGGTCGGATAAAGCAGGATTATGCGGTTCGACATGTTTGTGTTTAGTCTGTTCCTCTTTTACCATGTCATCATCATTAATATCTAAATAACTTGTGCATTTGTGATAACATTATTTACAAGAGCACAACATTAGATCCAGCCTTCATTTTGCTCTTACGATGCACCTGATTGATTCATTTCACTTGAAATGTACAACATGTTATTTCCTAAATTCCAGATCTTTTTAAAGTCAAATATGCATTACCTCCTCCTGATTGTGACTTTTTCCATAATTAAGTTGCGATAACATAAAAAGGTATGAGCTTCTGTCTTCTTTTTTTGGGGAAAAACATTGATAAGACACTTCAACATATTCTTCCTTATGAAGATGACAAAATGTCAATGTAAACATTTTGTCTCTAATTACATAATGCTTTGTCATTACATGTGTTGCTGGAAGTAGGGTTGCATATCGTTGACTTTTTTACGATACCGATACCGATACTCAACCGATACATATCGTGATACTTTAACGTTGCATAAGGGAAAAATGAATGAATCCTCCCGCAATTACTCCCATGAAGCGCTTTATGATATAGTTAACATGATAAATGAATATTAAATTCAATTGTGGGACTTGGACCTTTTAGTACTGAACAAACAATGAAACACACGTTATCTAGGAAGAAAACAGATTCTGCAATATAATTTATAACAACCATCAGGCAGGAATAGTACATCTTGGTAATGCAAAAAGAAAATGGCACCAGTATAATCAATATTCAACCTGAGATTCACTGACCAGAGAACACATAAAGGATCATGACATCTCGGCATTGCACATAAAACAAATGGCATCATTCAAATCAACATTTGCCTGATGAAAGAAAGCAAATCCCATCACAGTTCAGTTTTGTGCATTCATCTTCAAGAAGATGAGCATATCTGCTCTCTGGATCCAAGCGGGCCCTTTCACAGCATAGGATATCACCTGCTGAACTGAGCACTCTCTCGCTTGGCACGCTGCTTACCTGAACACAAAGGTACTTGGTTGCTTTACGAGACAGCATTGGTTGGAGGTTGGATGTGTTGCCACCTTTCCCAGAAATAAACTTCTTGCAGTGGTTACAGACCCCAACATGCAGACTGGCAGTGGTTACAGACCCCACCATGCAGACTGGCAGTGGTTACAGACCCCACCATTCAGACTGGCAGTCATATGCAGCCACACTTTAGATTTTCTAATGTGACTTGTTTGCGGAGTTTCAAGGTGAAATTGACATCGTAATTCCAACGGTTTGGGCGCGAATTTAAGGATATTACGCCTCACTTTTATAAAAATTAAAAAGTATCGAAAACCGGATCTGATTTCGGTACGGTATACTGTAGCCGCCAGTAACCGGTAATACCGGGAACCGGTATGCACCCCTAGCTGGAAGGCCTGTCAATCAGGATGGATGAGCCGGGGATTATGTTGTCTACATGATGTATGATCTGTAATATGATCTGTAATTGGAGAAGGAAGTCATATAAAAACTACAATATATTTAAAACGCACCTCTCACATAATTTTCTTCATTTGTAATTATAGATCTCTCTCTGTGTATGTCCAATGTATGAGTCATCAAAAAGAGACAGAGCCAGCAGCTGTTAAAAGAAGAGTTTATAGAGGGGGTTTCGGGAGCCATGCCCGTAGAGTCGTAGACTATGATGCTGTCACATCCATCTCTCAGTGAACTAACACATTCCTTCATGGCCTCAGAGAGGAGAAATGCTGCACACAATGCAGAGGGCTCAGCTCCTGCCCAAACGTGCAGCTCCGCCTGAACGACAGCAACCGTAAACCCCTCAGCTCTGGACCCTTAAGTATATTAAACAAGGTTTATTAGAAGATATGTGAGGTATTGTGTTTGCATTTAGCAGGGCTTTAAAGATCCGACAGAGAAAGAAGCACAGCAAGGAGCTGGAGAAAAAGAGTTTTCTAAAAGAGTTGAATGGTGATGTCTTTTCAAAAGCATTGAAAGGAAATGTCATCACATAAGCAACACACACCTTACTGTGACTGATATATAATGAGCCCACTAGCTCAATACCTCACCCATGAAGTGATCCTAATAAATAAAAGATGACATCACTATGAATCTATATGATGGTATTAGAATTTAGATAAGATAATAATAATAAACGTATTGACAGTCAAAACATTTTTAAGGAGCAAACTTGAATATAGGTATTGTTTGTTAATGACAGCAATGTGTTAAATATAGTAGAAACAAGCCACAAATAAACAATGTGCTGTGAATACAGTGGGTAAAACATATCTCCTAGTTGAATGAGCACAGTTTCACCCAAATGTCCTTTCTCTTCCTTTACTGCACACAAGGTCTTAACTGTAACTGTAACCATGTGTTATGTATGCCTTGTTACCATATAATTTCTTCAAATTAAAAGAAAATCTAGAAAACAGAATCTGCCGTTAACAATTTTAACATTTAACATTTAAAGTTCCCATGTCATGCTTTTCCGGTTATTACCCGTCCCCTTGTGTGTTATGAAGGTTTTTATGCATGTAAACGGTCTGCAGAGTCAAAACCCCTCAAAGTACACGCTGTAGCGAGTAAAACTCTAACATAACCTCCTCAAAACGCCTCGTTGGAGATTTCTCCTTTACTTCCCGGGTACCGCTACATAGGGATACAGTCTATGAGGGATACCCAGTAGCCACGCCCAGAGCTATGGCCGCACCCTCTGCCAGCCTTTCACGAAACAAAGCTTCCCAAACCTTTCAGCGATTCATGCCGGACATGTACAGCGTAGGGCAGTGGTTTTCAAAATGGGGGCCGCGGCCCCCTGGGGGGCCGCCAGGGGGCGCTAGGGGGGCCTCAGAAAATTGGAGGGAAGATAAGAAAAAAAAAGGAAAGACAAAAAAAAAAAAATCTAATTATTTTTTAATAAATATTTTAAATCTGATTTAAAAAAAAAAATCATAATTATAAAATATAATTTATAATAATGGAACATATAATTTGCCATAGTCATCTTTCTGATTGCCTACCAGTCAAAACATCGTTCACGACGCCATGACGTCATGTTTAGACCTGGCGGTTTGCGCCATTTATCAAGCTGCTTTGCTCCTCAAGCGAGCAAGCTAGCTAGCTCAAAATGGACAGGTTTTTGACAAAGAACAGGTCAACGGAACCGACCAACAGCCCTGCTGTGGAGGACACTGCTGCAAAAAAACCTAAGAACTCCTGGCCAATTAAAATCAGAAGGTACGAGGCAGCGTACATTAAGTATGGCTTTACAGCCATACAGAAAAATGGCCATGATTGCCCGAAGTGTGTGCTCTGTCTGGAGACCCTCTCAAACGAGTGTTTAAAACCTTCGAAACTTCAGCGTCACTTGATGCAAAAACATCCGGCAGAGGCCGAAAAAACGGCAGACTTCTTCAGACGTAAAGAGGAGCATTTGGCCAGGCAATCTGCTGCATTCACACAGCAAGCTACCGTTCCCGAGCGGGCCCTGAAGGCATCATTTTTAGCTTCATACCACATTGCTCGTGCAAAAAAACCTCACACAATCGGAGAGGATTTGCTTTTACCAGCTACCAAAGACATTGTCCGAGAATTGCTTGGCGAGGATGCTGCTAAAAAAATTGACGCTGTCCCACTCTCGGACAACACCGTCAGCCGACGGATTGGTGACATGGCGCAGGACGTATCTGCTCAGCTTTTGGAGCAGGTGAGAGCCAGCGAGTACTTCGCTCTTCAACTAGATGAGAGCACAGACATATGGAATGAGGCCCAACTGCTTGTGTACATTCGATTTATTTCCCAGGAGAGATTTGTCGAGGAAATACTGTTTTGTAAAGCACTTGAAAGAAGAACCACTGGGAAAGATATTTTTCAAGTTTTGGACGATTACATCGAGTCTAACGGATTTAACTGGGCCCGCTGTGTGGGGGTGTGTTCGGACGGAGCCGCGGCAATGACCGGCAAGATCAGTGGAGTGACCGCTCTCATTAAGCAGAAAGCCCCGCATGTAGTCGCCACACACTGCATGCTCCACCGTGAGGCACTTGTCGCAAAAAGGATGGATAACGAGTTGAATCAGGTACTACAGGAGGTTGTACAAGTGGTGAATTTTATTAAAGCCCGCCCCTTGAAACACAGACTGTTTACCCTGCTTTGTAATGAGATGGGCGCCCGTTTTGAGGGGCTGCTGCTTCACTCAAACGTGCGCTGGCTGTCACGGGGCGCAGTTTTGAACCGTGTCTATGAGCTGCGGAGGGAGGTTGGAGAGTTCCTCTCTTCTGAAAAGCATCAGCTGGCAGAGCGGTTCACTGATGCAACCTGGATCCGCAAACTTGCATACATGTCAGACATTTTTCTGCATCTAAATGTACTGAACCAAAGCATGCAAGGACGTGACACGTACATACTGCAGGTGCAAGACAAAGTGCGTGCTTTTTCCAAAAAGATTATGCTGTGGTCAAACAAGCTCCAGGAGGGAGTCACAGAGATGTTCCCACTACTTCACCAGGAGCTGCTGTCATGTGATGATTTGGGCTCCATCTCTCCAATGATCCAGTCCCACCTGGAGCACCTCCAAGGATATTTTAAAGACTATTTCCCTGACCTTGAAAACACACATTTAAACTGGGTTAGGAACCCCTTTTCCCCCGGTGTCGGTTCTAGTTTGGACATAAAGTCACAGGAGGAGCTGATTGAGATGACAAACTCAGGGGATTTAAAACTAAACTTTGAGGCTCTTCCCCTGTCTAACTACTGGCTACATGTAAGAAAGGACTATCCCACCTTGGCTGACAGGGCACTGAAATGCCTTCTCCCTTTTGCAACAACTTACTTGTGTGAGTCTGGCTTTTCAACTTTAAAGGTACTCAAAACTAAACATAGAGCACGTCTACATGTGGACAATGACATGCGTATGGCACTGACAGACATTAAGCCCAGGCTTGACAGACTGTGTAGGAGCCACCAAGCCCATCCCTCCCACTAGTGTGATCACTGTCTGTCACTTCCAACACACACACACACACACACACACACACACACACACACACACACACACACACACACACACACACACACACACACACACACACACACACACACACACACACACACACACACACACACACACACACACACACACACACACACACACACACACACACACACAAAAGAGAGGTTTGGTTTCTTTTTTCTGTTTTTGTATCATCAACAGTTTGTTGAAAGGTTTGTTATTCAGTGGGAATATAGTGTTGAACTTACAGAACCAAGTCAGTTTAATAGATTTTTTTTCTTTTTTGACTGAAAACTTTTGAAGACATAATGCAAGAAAGACAAAAAAAAAAAACTCTTGCATATGTAAATATATTTTCTGTAGGGTAAAATGTATTGCAACATAGTGTCTATAATAAGAAAAACATTGTGGTGGAACAAAGATGCCCTGCCATACAAATCTTATTCTGTGTTGAAAACATATTGTTAATATTATTCTCATGCTAAACAAATGTAATAATTACAGTATTGAATAGAGAATAAAAGTAACAAAAACGTTCTTAAAGTTGATGTGTGACATATTTTGTAGCATTGTTGGTGGGTTTGCAAAGGGGGTCCCCGGCCAGAAGCTAATGATTTTTGGGGGGCCTTGGCATGGAAAAGTTTGGGAACCCCTGGCGTAGGGCACTGAAGAACGATGCTGTTCCTACTTTGTTTGGACCAGCGGGAGATACGGGTACACAACCTGTAAGTATTCATTGTTGTTTGTGTATTTGTTTAAAACAAACAAGGTATCTACCACGACTGTTTAAATGGGTAAACGTTTTTCGGACTACTACGTTGGGATCGCGGAGAAATGCTCTCCGCAGGCCCATTCTCACAGCGTAATAAACCTTTTTCTTACTCAATATCAAGCCACTCATTGTTTTTACTTCGGCTGTGAGTGTTTGTGTATGCTCAGGATGAGTTTCGCTTGTTCTAGCTGTATCGCCAAGCCTGTCTGCTCCTGCAGCAGCCCGCAGCAGTGTGTGTGTCTGTGTGTGTGCGTGCAGCAACGAGCCAGTGTGCTCTGATTGGTCAGCTTCTCGACCAATCAGAGCACACTTAGGACAGAGAGTGAATACCGGTGAATACACATACTTTACAGAGATGCTGTACGCACTCACCGAGGGCTCCATGGAGGTTCTGGAACATTCTGCATTTGTTGTCCACTGTGATATTTATGGATTTCTGAAACGTGGAAACACAGCTTTAATGTACATGTTGTAATAATATCTAAAAGCATAAATTCCCAAAACGTAGGTACGAAATATAAGCTGAAGGTGCGGCCTGCACAAAAACTTAAGGCTGGGTAAAAAAACATTTAGGGGGGGCTGACTTATATTGAGCTAACAGGGTAAATTCAGTATAAGAAGTCATTTCATACTCAGCATTATTCTGAAGAAACACTGAAACTGTTCCCATCACTACTTCATTGCAGTCACTTCTTCTCTGTTTGCTCTCAACCTGCAGTTCTTCAAATGAAAAGCCTAAGAGGAAATGAGTGACTATGCCTGATGAGCTACTGAAAGACATTTCATTTGAACATTACTGCAGAACTTTTTTTTTTGTGTCTCAATACAGCTACTTCACAGGGCTGAAAACATTGCAAAGTGGAACTATTAATACATATTTTTTCATATCAGAATTATTGTGTAGGGTACAAGTATTGGGACAAATTGTATCTTGATGTTTTAGCAACATTGTTTTTCAAACTTTCATGCCACAAACCACATTTCAAATTTGGATTTAGTGATTTGGAAATGCCAAAATAAGATCAAATACAAGGGAAATAATAAATACATGCCTCAAATAAAAGCCTGGTTCTGTCTTAAATGTAGGCACATTCTATTAAAGACTTCTATTGTTCATGATCAAATGTGTTAAGTACCCTTTTAGCAGGATCGATGTAGATGTTGGTGAAGAACAGCTGGTCACTGTCACTGTCCTCTCCCTTCCAGTCAGCAACCATCTCTCTGATGCTAGGAAGGTAGCCAATGAAACCTGAGGACATAAACACACCCAGACGAAACCTGTTCATCCAACATGTTTTTTTTCCATATTCATGCAAATGTACCATTGTGTCTACATTCAGGTACAGCAAGGAAAAAGTGATGTCAACTGTTTCTAATGGCCACGACTAATGACTCCTGCCAGCTTCAGTTTTATGGGCTCAGCTCAGAGCTGCCTGCTGCTTCTCTGCTATAAGAAGAAACGACCAAATCCTGCCTAAACCAAAACTGTCCAGTCACACCAGCGGATGGTAAACATACAAATCATACGTAGCTTTGTGTTTGAGATGTAAAGGAATAAGCCAGAGAGATGTGGGATGATTTGCGTATATGATCATGTTCACTCAGTGGTGCTCTGTCCCTTTGCCCTATAGAGAGGCGAAGTCCCTCCCTTTCCGGTGGACCTCCATGGGACCTTATTTCAGTAAAATCATGTATTGAAGTCAATGGAGAGAGAAAGTTTATCTTTCGATCCCGTTTGACTTGTGCCACGAATTACAGATATGATGTTTGTCAATTTAAAAGATAATTTTAAAAGTAAAAAAAAAAAAGAAGTGTCGTAAAACTGTGAAGTAACACTTTGTTTTGTGTGAAACCGCTCAATGAACTACATCTCCGGTCTCGCACATCACACCAAGACGGCCGTCATGTTGGCACATTTCACTTCTTTCTTTCAGAATGAGGCGAAAAGTATTAAAAGAGGTGAAAATCACTCCAAGTCTGGGCATGTACAGTGGGGCAAAAAAGTATTTAGTCAGCCACCAATTGTGCAAGTACTCCCACTTAAAAAGATGAGAGAGGCCTGTAATTTTCATCCTAGGTATACCTCAACTATGAGAGACAAAATGAGAAAAAAATATCCAGAAAATCACTGTCTGATTTTTAAAGAATTTATTTGCAAATTATGGTGGAAAATAAGTATTTGGTCAATAACAAAAGTTCATCTTCACAAGGTTTTCACACACTGTTGCTTGTATTTTGGCCCATTCCTCCATGTAGATCTCCTCTAGAGCAGTGATGTTTTGGGGCTGTCGCTGGGCAACACAAACTTTCAGCTCCCTCCAAAAATGTTCTATGGGGTTGAGATCTGGAGACTGGCTAGGCCACTCCAGGACCTTGAAATGCTTCTTACGAAGCCACTCCTTCTTTGCCCGGGCGGTGTGTTTGGGATCATTGTCATGCTGAAAGACCCAGCCACGTTTCATCTTCAATGCCCTTGCTGATGGAAGCAGGTTGTCACTCAAAATCTCACGATGCATGACCCCATTCATTCTTTCCTTTACACGGATCAGTTGTCCTGGTCCCTTTGCAGAAAAACAGCCCCAAAGCATGATGTTTCCACCCCCATGTTTCACAGTAGGTATGGTGTTTTTTGGATGCAACTCAGCATTCTTTCTCCTCCAAACACGTCTAGTTGAGTTTTTACCAAAAAGTTCTATTTTGGTTTCATCTGACCATATCACATTCTCCCAATCCTCTTCTGGATCATCTAAATGCTCTCTAGCAAACTGCAAACGGGCCTGGACATGTACTGGCTAAAGCAGGGGGACACGTCTGGCACTGCAGGATTTGAGTCCCTGGCGGCATAGTGTGTTACTGATGGTAGCCTTTGTTACTTTGGTCCCAGCTCTCTGCAGGTCATTGACTAGGTCCCCCCGTGTGGTTCTGGGATTTTTGCTCACCGTTCTTGTGATCATTTTGACCCCACGGGGTGAGATCTTGCGTGGAGCCCCAGATCGAGGGAGATTATCAGTGGTCTTGTATGTCTTCCATTTTCTAATAATTGCTCCCACAGTTGATTTATTCACACCAAGCTGCTTACCTATTACATATTCAGTCTTCCCAGCCTGGTGCAGGTCTACAATTGTGTTTCTGGTGTCCTTTGACAGCTCTTTGGTCTTGGCCATAGTGGAGTTTGAAGTGTGACTGTTTGAGGTTGTGGACAGGTGTCTTTTATACTGATAACGAGTTCAAACAGGTGCCATTAATACAGTTAACAAGTGGAGGACAGAGGAGCCTCTTAAAGAAGAAGTTACAGGTCTGTAAGAGCCAGAAATCCTGTTTGTTTGTAGGTGACCAAATACTTATTTTCCACCATAATTTGCAAATAAATTCTTTAAAAATCAGACAATGTGGTTTTCTGGATTTTTTAAATCTCATTTTGTCTCTCATAGTTGAGGTATACCTAGGATGAAAATTACAGGCCTCTCTCATATTTTTAAGTGGGAGAACTTGCACAATTGGTGGCTGACTAAATACTTTTTTGCCCCACTGTACATACACAAAAGGGGAGTTAGTCGATTTCCGTGAGAGCCAGCATGCGGGGACCGGGATTCTGGGATTTGTAGTCTTTCTAGTTGCGTATTTTTCATAGTCTTATATTTCAACAGTTTTACGACAAACTGTGACTTTTTTTAAATGGAAATTATTATTTAAGATTGACAAACATCATGTGTAATTCGTGGCACAATTCAAACGGGATCGAAAGGTAATCTTTCTCTCTCCATTGACTTCAATACAAACTTTTTCCGAAATAAGGTCCCATGAGTCCCACCGGAAGGGGAGGGACTTCGCCTCTCTATAGTTATAAGCAGGATACAGTATATCTGTCCCCTAATGTCAAGTATTGCTACACTTAAGTGATGCAAATGTACTTTTTTTACTTTTTATTATTGGTTCAAAGTTTAATTAATTTAGTTACCTTAAGACTTCAGCAAAAGCCTTTTCTCTTAGGCACTACATCCCCTTGCTTACAGTAACCCAAAATAAATGTAATTGTAACCGCAGTATTATGACTCGTATTGTAGGAGTGGGGGGAATCATGTTATAATCAAGTTTTATTTCTTCTAAGATGGTGAATCGATATAAACTTCAAAAAGTTAATTTAAAAAAACTTGTTTCTCCAAAAGCAGCAAGATATTGCTAATGATGGACATAAATCCTACACACCACGTTCATACGAGGGACACTATACCAGCTATTAACCCATCCACTATCTCCCTCCAGCTCCCCTTAACTCACATTAGCAGGAGTCTGTCCCCCAGAAAATAAACCTGCCTTCCACTCCACCCCCATTACAACAACAAACCTCTCTATTCAGGAGGAGGACGTTAAAAGACTGAACCCCCGCAAAGCAGCTGGTTCAGACTGTCTGAACCTCTGCAACCGACCACTGTTTTGATCTGGCTACAGAGTATTGTGTGCATGTGCTGTTAAAAAGGGTAAGTTCAAGCCCTAAGAGGTGGGAGAAGTACTCAGTTCTTGTACTTGAGTAAAAGTAGACGTACCAGAGTGTAGGAATACTCAGTTACAAGTAAAAGTTCAAAAGGTTACTTAAGCAAAAGTACATAAGTATTGGCATCAAAATATTCTAAGTACCAAAAGTAAAAGTAGTCATTGTGCAGATTAGTCCATTTCTGGTTACTTCCTATCTCTGCAAACCCCGGTCAAAATGAAGCCTCAATATCAAAATACTAATTTTCTAATAATCACTCTATTATGATTATCAGGGACTTCGTTCCCCTGCCTCATCTTGATGCTGTGAGTAAGCATCTCCTGAAAGGACAAATTCAGGAAAAAAACTGACATTTACAAAAATACCCACCCAATGTGAGAGCCTGACAGGACCGGTCTACCTACCTCCTGAGCCTAGGAACCGGTTCCCCTCTGTGACGTGGGGGTGTTTGTCCTCCAGGTGTCTGTCGGGCCAGATCAGGCTCTCGGAGGAGAACACCACCTTGTGTTTGGCCTGCTGGAACTTCTTGAGCAGCTCTTTGGGACCCGAGGAGAAGACCACGTCGTAGCTGTTTGAAACAGGGAGGGAAGATAGAAACACTTTGAGAATTACGATGCCAGTGGTTACGTTTATTAAAAAAATGTGGTTGGGTTGATTGAGTTTTTACTGCAACTCCCACTTATATGATTATTACACTAATTTAAAGGCTGCATTACAGATAGTTTAAAGTGGACCTATCATGCTATATTTGAATAATATAGTGTAGGACCATGCCTATATAAAGGCATATTTATACTTTTTATTTTTCAAAATACCAAACAGATCATGCATTTTAGCCATTCCTCATTTCGCTCAATTTAACTCTGTCTTTGCATGGGCTGATTCTGTGAGAACAGCACCATCTACAGGCCTGGCATATGTACTACAGCGTCTCCAGCGCTTTCGAACAGCAATGTCCGTGGCTGTCTCCTCCTGATTGGTGGAGTCGGCCCAATAGCCGTAGCGCCACTTCTGTGATGTCATAGAAGTGTTTAAATCTGGATCTGTCTGTATCAGATCCGTTGCAGCCCCTTTTTAAGAGATTTGGGTATGGAGGAAAATAGAGAGGGTTGTGTTTTCTGACACTTGGTGAGTTCCCTGGAACACCGGGGACACATATTCATGTATAAAAGACATACAAAAGTGCATTTTGCATGATAGGTCACCTTTAATATGAGGAATTTGTTGATTTTCTTAAACATCCAGAACTGAGATGAGCATGTAGCTACCGATTACATTAAACGGGTTTACATCATCAGAATACAACAAAAGATAACTTTGTTGTTGCTTCTCTTCTCACGCGAAACAATACATAATCAGACTTTTGCATTTCTTAAAAGTGGGGATAACTAGTAGGATGACAATGTTAGTAAAAAACCCAAATGAGCATATAGTGTTTGTTGTAAAGGATCAGATGTTGTCTTTTCTTTTAGAGCTGTACTGTTCTCTAGGATAATACTTTAAGTGTGAATCTATACGCCTACTGCCTGAATCTGCTTTATGGTTTTCACTTTCTTTGGTTCATTTGTTCGGTTTTTAATTCAGCAGGTGAACCTATATGTTCATTAAATAGTGTGTGTGAGCTTAACTGTAGCCTCATCCCAATACCCCTCCTCGACTCCTCTCTTCCCCTCCTCTGGGACTTGACCCGGAAATCGATCAAGACACGCCATTTTGAAGGAAGTACCAATACTTGAAATGCACACGGAGGAGTCGAGGAGGGGTGAGGGAGGAGGGGTGCAGGAGGAGACGAAAGGGAGGATACACGAGAGCAGAAGTGTTTTCACTACTCGCGTATAAAAGCCCCGCCCCCACCTTCACAGCTGGTCGATTTCAACAGAGGAAAACCGACAACTGGAAGATGAGTGGAAAAGCGTCACATAAATGTATAAGTACTCACAGCTCTGTGGGAATTATTATGTGCAATTCATTTCTTAAGGTTATACTAACAATTTAAGTTGTGTTTAATGATCTTGAACGTCACTAAAACATAGCTATTAAGAAAGCTATTTCATAAATGGCTAGATCTTGATAAATAACAATTATTTGCATTGTTTTGTGTTAAGATATTCAGGAGTTAAATTATTTTAAATGCACAGTCCTGAATGTGGGTTCGTGGTGAATGTGGGGATCTACAGGACACACATGTTCAGAGTAAAGGCTTTCACATTACTATCATTATATTTTTATTTAAATGTAGGCTACATTTTACACCAAAACGGAACACAAAAGCAGGACCAACCATCATACATTTAATTCCTTGACTAACTAGAGAAAGATTAATTCATTTAAATAAATATTAAACAACAAATGGGCCGGTTCTAAGGGGTTATTCAGTTAAGCCCGATGAGAGGGGATACAGATGTGCACATGTCATCATTAACAGACGTCGTTTAAAAGTGACGTTTGAGTGAACGAGGACATCCCAATAAATACCTGAGGACTCCTCTGTCCTCGCGTCTCCTCCTCGTGTCTCTTGCTCACATCTTACGGAGGCGGAGCTAAGACGCAAGGAAGGGACGCGAGTGAGGGAAAGGAGGACTCGAGGACGGGTATTGGGATGAGGCTTGTGTGTATTGGGCGGCAGTGGTTCAGTCTCTAGGGCAGTGGTCGCCAACCAGTCGATGGCGATCGACCGGTGGTGCGGGTAGATCGCGGACCGTTAAAGAAAAAAGTAACAAAAGAAAGAAAAATTAAATTAAAATAATAATGTTTGAAAAATACGTTTTTAGATGTAAACCTATCATCCACCACCCCGTTAGCAGGTGCCACTTGATTGACGTATATTTGAGACACCTCAATAATATAATACATTAACCGTGCTTTACGTGAACCTCATCATGACACAAGAGACAATGGCAGCACTGTAATTTCCCGTGTTCAGTGAACGCAACAGAGGCAAGACACCACACCAATCAGAGAGTTGCATGGAAATACACGTGTGCTTGTGTCATTCAAGCTCGGCTCTGTGTGTGTGTGGCAATAGCGCATTTAGTGTGATAGAGAGAGGGAGAGAGGGAGGGAGAGAGAGGGACCGGTGCTAGCGGGACCGTGATGTTAGCATCTGGTTAGCTAGCTGCACTAACTAACTAACGGACATAAGGAGCTGTTTCCACAACAAGCTGGAGGAGAGTCCTCTCCTGTCAGACTGAGGGGCTCAGGTGAGCTAAAGGACTTTCTGAGTGTTTAGAACGGTTTTGTCACAAATTATTCAAAAGATTATTTCCGTGGCACACCTTCATATGATCATTATAGTTATACAAACAATAAGAGAATAAATGAAAAACAGGTATGAAATAGCCTACTATACAATATGTCAGTAAAACAAGAATACAGTTTAAAGGGGAGTGATTTGTAAAATATCCATAAAGAAAAAGAAAATGTGTTTACAGTTCTGTTCTATATGGGTGCTGAGAGAGGTATCCATAGATCTCTTCATGTTGTTCTCAAAGTGCACCAGATTGATGCTTTCAACTTCAATATTTGAAAAAATCTTCCCGGGGGAGCATCCCCCCGGACCCCCCTAGAGGAAGTGAGGACCCCCCTAGAGGAGGTGAGGTCCGCTCCCCAATAGCACTTTACCCCTGCCTATATGCCGTGAGCTGATTATGGAGCCTTCATTGTAACAGTAATTCAGATGCAATTAGCCTATATAAAAGGCCTCAAATTGGAAGCATTGTCTGGGCCGTCTTTTTCACTCAATTCGCCTTTCACCTTGGCCGAGGTCGGTGATCTTGGGCTTAAAAAGGTTGGTGACCACTGCTCTAGGGGATTGGACTTTGGACCGAAGGGTCGCCGGTTCACGTCCCGACCACAAGATACGGAGTGTGGACTGGTACTGGAGAGGAGCCAGTTCACCTCCTGGGGCCACTGCCCAAATGCTCACTGGCGCCAGCTAGACTGGCTGCATCCGCTCTGACCTCTCAACTGCATGTTTGCATATAACTGTGTATTTGTATATGTATGTGCATGATGTAAAACATGTGTACTGTACGTACCTGTATAAAAACGCATGTGCATCTTCTTCTTCTGCTATTAAACTAAAACGGATCATTTTCTGTCAGTTCAGATTTTATTTCTGCTTTTTTAAACTGTAGTATGTGCTCATGTGTTTCAGTGTTGGTGTAAAGGCTGCTGCCTGAATATGATTCATGAAAGGCAGCTTTTTCTATCAATAAGATCATTTTTTATCCTAAATATCTTGGTTCTATTTCATCCTTAGTGATCGCCAGAGGCGGTGCTTAGCACTGAATATCTTCTGTCCCGCGCATGCGCAGGTCGAATATTTATATCAACAAAGTCACGTGTGACCTCGTATGACCCCGGAAGGCATAAGTTCTGTTGTTCTCAACGAGTTCAGTCCTTTTTCATCTTCTCGCTGCACAGGTTGCTACTTTATGAGTAGAAGCCAAGCTAGCTCATTGAACATTTGATTCTAGCTCATTGCTACCTGTAGCCTTGTGATCGTCTCGATCGGAGCTGCGGGCTAGAAAGACGCTCGCCCTCCAAAGGCTGCGACGAGCTGTCCGCCCTCCCAAGCAAGGGGACCGCGGTGTTCACCGCTCGGACCCCAGGAGCTCCGGACCGGTAAAGACGCTCCTGCACGTCAGCCGGTGAGATCGCTACCATTTACTGCTGATTCTGCTATCTATTCTCAAGCTAATGAGATAATTGTGTACAAGTTAGCTGAGGGCTCTCGCTAATTTGTTACTGCACTAGTGAAGAGAGCGTCCCCGCGCCCCTCTCACTGCATATATTTGGTTCCTTACCTGTTCTATCCTCCAGTTAACTGAGTGCTCTCGCTCAAGCTAACTGTTACGGCGCTAGTGAAGAGAGTGTCTTCGCTCCCCTCTCACCGCGCACAATTGGTTCCTGTTCCATCCTCCAGTTAGCTGAGTGCTCTCCCTCAATCTAACTGTTACAGCGCTAGTGAAGAATGTCTTCGCTCCCCTCTCACGGCGCACAATTGGTTCCTGTTGCATCCTCCAGTTAGCTGAGTGCTCTCGCTCAAAGCTAACTTGCTACAGCGATAGTGAAGAGAGTGTTTCCGCTCTCCTCTCACTGCACACAGTTGGTTTAATACCCGTTCTATCTCCAGTTAGCAGAGTGCTCTTGCTCAGGCTAGCTCACTACGGCGCTAGTGGAGAGAGTATTCCCGCTCTCCTCTCACGGCTCAAGCTAACTACTATTGTGCTCACTCCCCTCCACTGCGGATATTGTTTCCTGGCCCAGTTATTTACAGTCAGATGAGTGCCCTCCCTTAGACTGACTTAAGCTGCCAGCAGAAATTAGTCTGGAGCTTTTCCATTGGTACTGTCGCTATGTTTAACGGCTGTAACACCTGTATGGCTTTTCTTCAACCAGAGGATGGCCATGACCTTTGCTCCTCTTGCCTTGGCCTTGAGCATCTGAGGGAGGGCCTTTCGGAGGACCCGTGCATGAATTGCACTATCATGCCTTAAGAGCTGCTAAACTAGCCGAGGTTGAACTACTGACTGAGGGTGGCCTTCCCCCTGCACAGTCGACTACAGCCCAACCTACCCGTCCTAGGCGTCGGGCAGCAGAGGCTGCGGGGGCCCCGCCCAAGAAGAGGACTAAGCCTGATAGGCTGTCCTCTAGGGTGGACCTACTCACTACTGAGTTAGCCCAGATGAAGTCACTCCTCTTGGCTCTCCATTCTGGTGCCAGTACAGAGCACACCGCTGCACCCGATCCACCCGTGGCTGAGCTGATTCCAGATGACGATGTGTTCTCGATGGCAGCTTCAGCCACTCAATTTAATGAGTATTACGGGGAGGGCCCGTCCCATGCTTCTGGGCCTGGCTCCTGTACCTCAGCTCATGCATCCTCGGAGGGGGCAGATGACGGCTCCATGGGTACCGTCATTCGCATGGCACTGGCTCGCCAGCAGCTGGATGTACAGCATCCCAAAACAGCGCCTGCCAGTGCGTTCTTCAGGCGCACTTTGGCACCCGCCACCTTTGCCGTTCCTCCCTCTTGTGAGTATCTGAGGGAGCTACATGCATACTGGAGGGACACTAAGAATCTTTCCCGTCTTACGTCCGATGGCCGAGCCCTGGCAGCCATGCAGGATGCTGCAAAAGTCGGCCTTGACCACATGCCGGCTGTTGAGCCTACTATTGCTTCCCTCATAGTTTCCCCTGACGAAGCTCTGAGATCGGAGGCCAGGTGCCCTCGACCCCAATGTCGGGTCACTGATGACCTGCTCACTAACGCTTACGATGCAGCGGTGCACATGGGCCGTATAGGCAATTCCCTCTCTCACCTCATGCTCGCCCTCTCAGCTTCCCTACAGCAGGAGGCTCTTAGCGCTTCCTCTACCAGCCTCAGTGACGGCTCATTACAGGCGTTTGCTCTGATGTCTAGAGAGCTTGGGCGCCTGATGTCCACTCTCGTCCAGACTCGTCGCCAGGTTTGGCTGGCACAGTCACCCTTATCAGAGGCATGTAGGAGGATTCTCCGTGCTGTCCCAGTGGAGCCGGGGGAGCTGTTCGGTTCAGTTGCCGTACAGTTGCTCGAACGGACTGTCCAAGCTAGTCAGACCAGGCAACAGTTCTCAGCTCTTCGCAGAGACATGCCCCCCCCCGGTAGGCCTAGAGGTTCTGCGTCTGCCTCCCGAGGCCGCTGCCCATCCACCCCGGTGCCCGCCATGGGCCTCAGCATCCCACGAAGGGGCCGGCCCGCTATGGTCCGGGTAACTGTTGGACCCCATCTCGCAGCCTGGGGGCTTCTACTCGACCTACTTCCTGGTAAGGAAGAAAGGCGGTGGACTTCGCCCAATCCTCGATCTGAGGGGACTCAACAAGTTCCTAAAGATTTTACCTTTCCATATGCTGAGCACAGCGGACGTTCTTCGTACCGTTGCCGGGGGGGAATGGTTCACGTCAGTCGACTTGAAGGACGCTTATTTTCATGTGCCTATTGTGCCTCATCACAGGCAGTTTCTTCAATTTGCCTTCAGAGGCCGTTATTTCCAGTTCAGGGTGCTCCCATTCGGACTCTCCCTCTCCCCAAGGGTGTTCACCAGGTGTGTCGCGGCAGCCCTCTCACCCCTGCAGTCTCAGGGTATGAAGATTCTGCCATACTTAGACAACCCAAGACACGGCTCTCCTTCTCTCTCATGTCGCCCGGCTAGGCCTCAAGTTGAATATGGAGAAGAGTTATCTAAACCCCTCTCAGAGCCTAACCTTCATTGGGGTGGCTCTGGACACAGTCACTATGCGGGCCTGTCCATCTGCTCAGCGCCTGGACGACATCCTCCAGCTTCTTCCCCTCTTCAAAAGGGGCAGGTCTCTGGCATATATCCTATTTCTTCGCCTCTTGGGCAAGCTGACAGCTGCCTCAGCTGTCGTTCCCTTGGGCTTGTTGTCACTGTGCCCCCTGCAGAGATGGCTGAACGGCCTCCACTTAGACCCCAAGTTGCACAGGCACAGAAAAATCAGGGTGTCACAACAGTGCCTCTCCACTCTATCCCCATGGAGGGAGAGGTCGTATATGTCGAGCGGCGTGGCCATGGGCTCCGTCCCTTTCCGCAGAGAGACCGTTACGACGGATGCCAGCCTCTCGGGCTGGGGTGCGGTGTGGCAAAACAGGACAGCCGTGGGCAGTGGTCTGCTCAGGACTGCACAGAACACATCAACGTGCTAGAGCTGCGAGCTGTGCACCTAGTACTCCGGCACTTCCTGCCATACCTGAGGGGGAGGCATGTGCTTGTCCATTCGGACAACACTGCAACGGTGTATCATATAAACCAGGGGTTCCCAGACTTTTCAGCCCGCGACCCCCAAAATAACAGTGCCAGAGACTGGCGACCCCCTGTCGACGGGGGACGGGGGGGGGGGGGGGGGGAATACAACATTTTAATTGTTTTTATTATTATGTTTATGGTTGTTATTTGTAGGGCTCTGTCCTAATATTTATTTTTGTTTTAAACTATGTTGAAAGATTAGTTTCATATAATTTTTTTATTTTGCTATGAAATTCTGAATGAAAGGCTGCGCGCGAGACTGGTTTTTCGCTGGGTTGAGTCGTGTGGGTTTTTGAGTGAGATGCGGCACAGCAGCCTGTCAGTCTACTCTTGCTAGGTTAGTTCGGCTATTATCATTTATATTTATCTGCAACAATGGATATCAGGAAGTGGTTCATGAAAGGAATATGGCAACTCAGCGCCAGATGCAGGCAGGCACATTAGAAGAAATCAGTTACGTTACCAACGGTCCTGCTGCACAGACTCTGTTGCGGGACACCTTGGCATCTCCCCAACAGGAAGGACCTCCTGTCTCAGCTGGAGGGTCGGATGTGGCACCCCAACCCCTGCCGCCTCCAGCTGTGGGTCTGGACACTGGAGGGCCCGACCCACTGGTGAGCGACTGCATAGAGCCTGTCAGGAGGACTATTCTCAATGTTCGGGCACCCTCTACTCGTAAGCAGTACGAAAACAGGTGGAAGCTGTTCTCTGACTGGTGCCAAGGGCGAAATGAGGACCCAGTACATTGCACGGTGCCTACTACCCTTGAGTTCCTAAAGTCCCTCCTGGAAGACGGCCGGTGTCCCGCTACCGTCAGGGTATATGTGGCTGCTATATCAGCTCAACACGCAAGGGTTGACAACAACACATTGGGGAGCCATAGGCTGGCATCTCTCTTTTTAAGGGGAGCTTTGAGGCCGAACGTCCCAAGGGCTCCTACATTGGATCTGCCCTTGGTGCTGGATGCCTTATGCTCGCCTCCCTTTTAACCCTTGTTACAGGCAGAACTGAGGTGGCTCTCAGCTAAGACTGCTTTCCTTCTTGCCATCACCTCAGCAAAGCGTGTAAGCGAGCTTCAGGCCTTGTCCGTGAACAGCTCGTGTCTGAGGTGGAACTCAGATGGCTCAGGTGTCACCTTATGGCCGAACACAGCGTTCCTCCCTAAGATGCTGGCACGCTCTCATTTTAAATCGGCCTATCCAGCTGGCACGTCTTTTGCCTTCCGGGGTCATACGAGGTCACACGTGACTTTGTTGATATAAATATTCGACCTGCGCATGCGCGAGACTGAAGATATTCAGTGCTAAGCACCGCCTCTGGCGGTCATCCAGGATTCATAGAACCGTAGTTATATACGTAACTATCGTTTCTTCTTTTATAAGGTCACATTGTTCTGTTGTTTTACATAATACACTTAAGTATAAAACTTATATTTTTTCTTTTGTTTATTTGCACTGCATTTCATGGACATAATCCAAAAATAATGGAAAAGTAATCAGATTACATTACTTTTATATTTTGACACTCAGATTAAGTTACTGATTACATTTGTTTACAGTTAATAAGTAAGTGTAACGGAATACAATTTTAAAGTAATCCTCCCAACCCTGTATTTATATATATATATATATATATGTATACTGTATCTATATCACTGAATAACAATCATATCAAAAATGTAAATGTGTGGAATTAGGGGCTATGTGCTGGATCTATATCTTGATGAACAGCAGTCTGTGAAGAATCTGCAGCTACATGAAGGCTCTTGTCTCTGAGCTATGTCTGTGGATATCTGAATATCTCACTCTCTTATCTTTTCTTTCTGAGAATGATGTGTTGTAACGGATATTTGAAGATATGAATCTCAGAGAGAAAACAAATATTTTAGTGATGTTTGCCTCCTCAGAGGCAACGGAATGCAAACAATTACGAAGTAAGAATGAGATCTTACAGATACAGTCGCTATATCATTTTTGTAATTATTATACTTTTTGTCTCTGTCATAACATCTTTGAGTTTGAGATGTTCAGATTGATATCATATTGTATATAACGTGTATTATAATATATTCATAACCACAGAACAGTAACACATTGTCAGTTGTAAACCCACCTGGTGTTAGTTTAAGTGTTCAGCAATAATGACTTTAAGTGTCAGGGTGTTACTCTGGCCATCACTGCTGAGAAGCAAATTTGAATCTGAGTGTTTGCCTGTGGTAAAGACACTGTACCTGTCAGTAAAAAGGATGATTGTGTCTTCATTCTTCATTTCCTGCAGAGCCTCTTTCAGCAGTCGTACCTTCTGGCCCCCTCCTGTAGCCGACATGTAGTCACCTGCCCTCCATTTTTCAAGCCGACCAAGAACCTTATAACATACACACATTTACTGATAAGATGAATTCCTAAATGCCTTACTTTCTGCTCCAAAAGAAAGAATATTACTTATTTTTTCGACATAAGTCTCAAATGTAAAAACAAGGATATCATTCAAGTTTACAAATAGAGAGGGTTTACATGGCTAGACAGGATGGAAGGAGCTTGACGCAGCCACAGGGGGTTCCTACCTTGACAGTGTAGTTAAAATGTTTAGCCGACACCAAGAAACGCTTGAAGCCTTCAGTGTCTTGGGTTGCAACTGTCACAATGAGAAGTTTCTCTAGAAGAGATCAGATTTTAAAGAAAATTAGAAAGGTGAAACAAATGCTTATTTTTTTCTCTCAGGCTTCACTGAAAGATAAATGCAAGAATATTTACTTTTTTGATATTGTGGAGCAAATAACGAATGAAAATTCACTAAGAAATGTTTGAATAATACATTTTTAAAAGCAGGCGCACAATTTATAATAAGCGCTGTGTATCTGTGAGTGAGGAGGGTTAGTGTGGAGGCAGAGACAGAGGATGAGATTTGTAAATATGTAATATAATACCAATGTGTTTAAGATTAAATTGAGCACAACATAATTAACCAGATGCACAAAAAGCTGCGTTGACCTAACTTAATGATGCCTTCAGAGTGCAGCAGATGGATGCATTTATCTGTAACACATTTAGGCTATAAAACTTTCTTTCTGAGGAGCCAAAATGGGTCCACCCACAAGGGTCTCTCAGAATCCTGGGAGCTGCCTGTCTGCACATAATGTTTGCTATTGTCTGATATTTTGTTCTCCAACTAGGTCATTTATTGTAGCCTACTTTGTCCTATTTAATGTCTGTTCAATTCCGGAGGGAGAAGGTGCTGGAAAGCACTGCTATTATTTAAAAGGTCAACTTTTTCTGAATACATTCTACAGTAATGTCTTATATAAACCAGAGGGTTTTAAGCAGCAAAAACACTTACATCTTCAAACTTTTTGAGACAAAGAAAAATCCAAAGTGTGTTCTGTATTGTTTCATAACAGACTTCATACAATATCATCCTACTCCTACACTACACATGCTAATGTAGCCTAGCTGCAGGCTACAGTTGTATTAATAGCGGCGCTGCTATAGCAGCCCGTCCACGTCAGCGGCGCAGCCTCCTCCTCAGCGGCTCCTACGTGCAACTTTCTCTCCCATGTAAAGAATGGGAATAATGTGAAACTGCATTGTCTTCCCAGTACTTCCTTTTAATTTGAAATGACGTGTTGAACCACAACGTACTTAATGTCTTTTGCGAATTGTAAATTACTTTTCGGCATACTTTAAGCGCCACGAGCAACACATGTATCAACAAATCCTAGTTTTTCTAACGGATAGGCTCTTCTGTAGCTAACAGAAATACACACTATAACTGTGCATTCTTACTATTTGGTTTGGGCTACTTACTGCCAAGTCTTGCTACGTGTTGTAACATAACCGAATATTTCAGCTCGTCCATAATCAGGAGTAACGTTAACGTGCGAGTTTCCCTTCCACCGGGACCGCACGAGCTCGGGAGTCCCAGTCAATGCCGACCTCGCGTGCACTTTACTTCACTGTTATATATGTTGACTTTATCAAACGCCCTTTTTAGTTAAAAATGTGTATAACACGGATGTCATTGAGTTCTGGGGCAGCATTCCTGACTTTACTCACCTTCGGGGACTCGCTGCTCTTCACAGTTAGTCAGAGAGAAAAGTGGGCAGACAGATAAAGCTAAAAACAAAAGCACGCGCCGAAGTCTCATTTTGCCAAGTTCACGTTATAAAGTCCGTGCACAAGTCCCGGTGCAAACTGGACGGTACACTTCTGCAGCCGGTGTGGAGCGAGGAGGCAAACTTAGCTCGACTGTTTTAACTTTTCCACAATCTGCCCCCCTTCTCCCTCCCTCTCAGTCTGTGTTTACCTCCCCCTCCCCTTCCTTTCTCTCTCTCTCTCCATACACCAAACTGTCTGTTTGAACAAGGAATAGGCCTAGTAGAAGAGGGGTGAAACAGTACAGTGCGTGATTTTCTATGAATGGAAACCCAATGTATTCAATATGAATTAAATAAAATATAAATTAGGTGATGAAATAAAAAACGATGGTTTCAAGAATCATGCCTCAAACTGTATAATTCTGCAACGCCCACTTCCGAAATGGGACGGGAGAAGCTGATGATCCAGCAGTTCTGCGGACAAGAGCACTTGCACGTAGCACCCTAAACCTGCGTTTATCTATTTATCATTTCATATTATCTTTTGGGAAGAAAACAAAATATGTAAAAAGTCACCGAAAGGTAGAGAGTCTTTGGAAATCAGCAGTAGCCTTCTACTAGACAAGTCTATCATTATTGTTGTTCATTTTAACTTGGTATGTCTAATAAACTACTGTTTACTGTTTCCCTGCTGACATGCAGTGGAGAGAGGGGCAGAGGTGGGAGAAGTACACAGATCTTGTACTTGAGTAAATAGAAGTACCAGGGTGTAGGAATACTCTGTTACAAGTAAAAGTCCTGCATTCAAAATGTTACTCAATTAAAAGTACAAAAGTAACACCATCAAAATATACTTAAAGGTGGGGTATGTCATTTTGGAGAAACCAGCTCGAGTGCGCTAGAATTTGAAACTACGCACTACGCAGCCGAGAAAAATCTGCCTCTTCCTTCAGACTTCCTTACAGAGCCCCTGCTCCAACACACACGAACGCGCACATGAACAATGAGGCCAATGTTGCTGAAATAAATTACATATACCCCACCTTTAAAGTACCGAAATTGTACAGTACTTGGGTAAATTAAATATACTTAGTTACTTTCCCCGCTGGAGAGGGGTAAGTAAAGTAACCGAAGTGTGAAAAGTTTCTACTAGATTTGTTTAATTCATACTGAAGCCTCTTTATAAGAGGTTTGGAAAGCATTTTCATAAAACGAATAATAAGGAATACAATCGTATAATCAATTACGATATATATTTGTAAGTTGAATAAATAAAAGACGAATTAGAATAAATACTAAAAAAGTGTTTATACAATCTTTGTTTCCTTGACAATGTACTTTGTTAATTTAAATAAATCATATGAGAACATACAGTACATATATGATTTTGCGACATTTCCGGTCCTTGCTGTGTCGTGTTGCTTTACGACAGTTGTGACAAACCAGAAGAGTTATTTAGGAACTCGCTGATGTTCTCAACCTGAATGCTGTCGAGAAACCAAATGGCCTGAGAAACAACAACTGGACGAATATCATACACACCCGCTGAAGGATATGGCAATAACCACGATGCCAGAAATAATAACACATTCTATATAGTTTTCCTTCTCAACGCTAGCTAGCTAGCTAAGCTGCATTAGCCAAAACCAGCCTTCATCCTGTGGAGCCACCACAGAGTCCATGGGATCAATATGTTTTGAACCTAATTCGATGTGACAGCCTAACATTTCTGGGTGCCTTCTTCTGACGCTGACTCCTAGCTGGGCTCCTGTCATTTGAACACCATGTGGCTGCAGCAGAGACTGAAGGGGCTCCCGGGCTTGTTGTCCAGCAGCTGGGCGAGGAGGCTCCTCATCGGGCTGCTGCTCTTCCTCATTTTCTACTGGTACCTGGGAGCGGAGCGCAGGTGGAGCTTCTTCAGCGGCTCGGCCATGCCCGGCGGGGCGGCCGGACAGTGCCTCCTGGCCGAGATCCACAGGTGGAAGTCCCTGGTGGAGCGGGGAGAGGGGATCTATAGCACACCTCAGGAACAGCTGGATACTCCTTTTGTGTCAGGTAACCAAGGGTTCAAAGGCTTTATTAATGTCATTATGCAAAGAAGCGACAGTGGGGATATGCAATGAAAAGTCACAAGCTCCTCCAACAATGCAACATACATATAAATTAGTCATAAAAACAGATACAAATAGTGCAAGAAGAAACAGAGTAGAAATAAAATAGTTAAAGGGAATTTTGCTATTGTGCAAGTAATGCATGAGAAGTTAACTATAAGCAAGTAAAATAGAATAAGATGAGCTAATAATAGAATGTAAAATGAAATGCTGTACAGTGAAATACAATAGTGCTTATTATAATAGATCAATATGTAAGATGCAAACAGATGGATGAAGTTGTGAAGGCAGAGATCAGGAGTTCAGCAGTCTGATGGCCTGGGGTCAAACTGGCCCTGAGTCTTATGGTGGGATGTAGTGACTACATTTACTCAAGTACTGTACTTAAGTAGGATTTCTGGTAATTGTACCTAACTTGAGTCTTTTTATTAATGCTACATTATTCTTTTTAAACAATTATCTAATACAAAATATAGATAAACTTTGTCATATAATGATAGGTTCAGATATCAGCAGCAGTATATCACGTATTTCAAACTAGCTGCACCTTTACCAGCTGTGATGAACACATTCATGCATCAATAATCATAATCAAGTATTTCAATATAAAGTACATGTATATTTAAATACATATACATATACTTTAATTATATTTTGATGCTAATACTGTTGTACTTTTCCCTAAGTAAGATTTTGAATGACCTTTACTTGTAGCTGAGTACTTTTAGAATGTAGTAGTTCTACTTTGACTGAAGTTAAATATCCAAGTTCTTCTTCCAATTCATTTGAAAAGACTTGTATTGGTTTTGAAAGCTCTTAATGGTCTCGGGCCTAGTGGATTTGCTTTTGACCTATGAGCCCTCTAGACCTAGAACCCTCAGGTCTTCTGGTACTAGCCTTTGAATGAAAGGATGCTTGTATTTGCAAATGAACCTTTGTGTATGAATATATTGATCCGTTTTCCACCTCTGCAGGTAACGGCCACATTCTCCTTGACATTGACTCTAACAAGCTGTGGGTGGCGCTGTCCTCCCAGCCCGGCTCGGCTCCGGTCCACCAGACTGAATACTCTCCCAGAGTCAACGTGCATCTGGAGGGGAACCGGGCCGAGGTGCAGGCCACCATGCTGTGGTTCCGGAAAGGAGCCGTGCTGTCGGTCCGCTGTGCCTCACCAACAGAATCGCAGTCAGCCCGGGACTGCGTCTCCATCAGGGAGGAGTTCATCGCGCACAGGAGCAGACCCAACGTCTTTCTGCAGCGAATCCACATCAACAACCCATCTGACAGGTCCGTGTCTCTGGACGTTTCCTCTGACAACCTGCCCTCCGGTAGCAAGTTCTCCACCAGTGTGGAGAAACTGGAGGACAGAGAGATCATGCTCTCCTCCGGCAGGGTGCCTGTGGAGAACAACCGCATGGTGCTGGTGGTGGTGGTCACCAAGAAGCTGAGCAGCAGGATCCAGGTCCCCGCTAAGGTAGAGCACACGGAGAACATCTTGTCTGTGGTTTGGACCTCAGAGCCGATCGAGACGTCCAAGCTGGAGGAGACCTTCAGCGCCCTCAGAGAGGGAGCCAAGAAGGAGCTGGGGGAGCTGCTGAGGGCCAGCCTGGAGGAGCTGGTGGTGGATCACCAGCAGGCCTGGATGGACCTCTTCATCTCAGGTGAGAAGGGGGGGGGGGCTCTGCGTTCTACATACTGAAAAAAAATGAAAAGTTTATTTTAAATAAATGTCTTATGTCAACTGATTTCACGCAACTGTAACCTAATATTTTTGTAACTTTATATTATTGCTTTCAACTAACCTAATACAGTTATGTGAAATCTGTTGACATTATACATTTAATTAAAGTCAACGTTGCGTTTTTTTCATTGCAGTAGCACGTAAGGGTTTTATTTTTCATCTAGGCCATTACAAATCACATCAGAACAGGGTTATTCCCATTTAGGTTTACACATACAGGTCATTTGACTTGGTGTATATGGTGTACTGTATATGGTGTATATGGTGCATGTGGTGCATAAGGTGCATGTGGTGTATATGGTGTACTCCTGTATATGGTGCATGTGGTGCATGTGGTGTATATGGTGTATTTGGTGCATGTGGTGTATGTGGTGTATATGGTATATATGATGCATACCTAAACACAGATGCATACCAGAAAAGGACCGAAAACTAAAAAAAACTATTATTACATTAAAATATTGAGAAAAATGTACATGAAATATATATACCAAAAAACTACATACAGTATCACAATATAAATGTGAGGAAGAACATACGAAAACGTAAAACAGTCTCAGAAAGTAATCGTCTAATTGGCTAAAACATACCAATACACAGATGTGTACTTTTGAAGTTCATAATAAGTTTCAATTTCCATTTAGCATGGCTGTAAAAAGACTTTGATCCAGATTTATATTCACAAATGAATCCACATATTGTGAAATGCTGCTGACAGTAGTGTAAACCCTGCAGTGAGTTTATGGCATGCTGCTCAGGTGTTCTGTCCGGAGGGAGGGTGGGTTAATCATTGTGTACACAGCCTGTTGTTCGTTGCCCCACTGTCTGTTGAATACGCTAAGCAGGTTATTAGCCACATTCAGTATTTATATAACATCACCTCACTTTACCACAGCTTGAGGGATTCACTAAACAATGGTTAGCTCACTAGTTATCTTTAAAAAATAAGTATAATTCTTACATGTCAAATGTTATTTAAACACAAGCAGCCTGACAAGATCCTTTACTTAAATGCATGCATCCAAATTGGCTTCATTTGAATTGTCTCACACAGATGGAGAGATAGTCAACACCTTTATGAAGCAGCGAAATTAGTCTACATTAGTTTACATTAAAGAGTACAATATCTCCATGTTGAGAAATATCTGTATTTTTTACTGCACATCTTTTATTCCATTCTATTTTAATGTAAATAATGCTATATATTTTTTTACTATATTTTTTAGGGATGCACCGAATATTCGGCCGCCGAAAATTATCGGCCGAAAATGGTTAAAAAGGCCCTTTCGGCTTTCGGCCGAAAGGGTTTTAGCACCGAAAAGATATCACCGAATGTCAGGGAACAGGGTTACGTTGGCAAGCTAACGTGTTGTTGTGATGACGTAATCAAAATGCGGCGACAAGCACGGCGCGCAACCATGCTCGCGGCTGGCTCACAGCCAACATGTCTGGCGCTTGGAGATATTTAAAAATATCAGAGAAAGAGGCGCGGATTGCGATTTGTAAAACGTGTTCAGCTGACATTTCTCGAGGGGGTGTAACTGCAAAGACTTTCACCACTTCGGGATTACTCCACCCCTTGAAATCAAAACACCCGGACAAATATGCGGAGTAAGATCAAATCACAAGCACTGACAGCGAGAGACTGTTCAGCGCTGCCTCTCATGTGCTTGATGAGAAGAGGAACAGACTTATGGCTGATAAATCAGAGAAGCTACTGTTCATTAAAAAGAACCTCCCACTTTTCCTTAATAAGTAGACAAGGCTGGCTTATCATAAGCTTATCTAGTTCTACATGTCTACTCTCTACCCACTTTCCCGAACAATTTTCATTGTGAGTTATAATTCACCATCTCAGGTTATCATTAGGGGGAAATGACAGCAGCACAGTGTTCAATATATTGTACTTTCGGTATTGAAATGATACAATGTTGTTTACATTGCTCATGAGGACAGACCACCTTATTTGCAGATTCTTGAAATTGTAATTGAATTTGTAATTGATTGTGGATTTTGTATCCAGTTTTCACTTTATTTATCTTTATACAATGTTTACTACTTTGCTTATGAGGACAGACAGCCTTATTTACAGATTCTTGAAATTGAATTGGAATTTCATTTGTAAATAGTTACATTCATGTGGATTTATCCAGTTTGCACATTTGTATGCATGCACTTATAGGTGCATTTGTTGTTGTTGAAGGCCTGGCTGTTACAGTCTTTATTTACACTATTTTGTTGTAGGCCTCCTGGCCTAGATGTTTATGCAGTTTTAAAGCACCTTGGCTTTATTCTGAATGCACTTTGTTGTAGTTATCCTACATAGAAAAGAAAATGCACTTGACTTGGAATTAATGTACTGTATACATTCAAAAGTGCTGAATAAATGTTTTATGGACCCATAATAGTGATTATTATTTAAGTTAAGTTTTGCCATAATCATGTCTTTTTCCATAATCAGGTAGCTGAACATCATTGGTAAAAAATGTATACATTATATATATATATATATTTCTATTAATCATTTTCGGCCTTTCGGCATTCGGTTTTCGGCCAACTGTTTCCTATTTTCGGTATCGGTTTCGGACAAGAATTTCCCATTCGGTGCACTCCTAATATTTTTTAATGTCATTATAGTTTTCTTAAAATAGTTCTCTATCTGTGTTTTACATTTTAGTTTTACTTTTATATCTGCACCACGACATCAAGTCAAACTCCTCGTACGTGTCAACCTATGGTGTCGACCTACCTGGTAACAAACAAATGAATAACAATAAAGAACATTATTAAAGACAAGTGATAAAAACAAAATAGAAAGGGTTAGATCAAAAAATATATAAACTTGAAAAATGACACCACCCAAATCAACCCATATTCAAAGCCAAATAAAAAAGATACATCTTTAATTTACTTAAAAAATCCAAGGGAGTGTGCTGTTCTAAGATCTTAGGAGATGACACAGATTTCTTGTGTAATACTGTATGTACTTCTAAAGCTTTGTAAATGATAATCACGTTGAAAGCTCTGGAAAAGGTATCAAGTAGTAGACCCTCAGTTCTGACAACTCTTTCAAACCAACCTCAAGAATAATAATGCTTTATAAAGGACATGCAAGGTGTTTGTAAAGGTCTGCCTCTTTGTTCCCTCAGGTGTTGAAATGAGGAAGATCACAGACTCCCACACCCCGTCGAGCCGCACGGTGAACACCACCCTGTACTACATCCTGTCCTCCTCCCCGGCCCCCCTCTTGGACCGCAGGCTGAGCGGAGAGGAGCGCGTCCGCCTGGAGTCTAGCCTCAACTACGCCGACCACTGCTTCAGCGGCCACGCCACCATGCACGCAGAGAACCTGTGGCCGGAGAGGGTGAGCAGCGCGGCGCAGATCCTGCAGCTGGTCACGCTGTGGACCCTAACGCTGCAGAAGAGGGGCTGCAAGGTGCTGGTGGCGGCCGGGGCCCACGGCAACATGCAGGCCATGGCGCTCAGCTTCGGGGGCCTCCAGTTCACAGAGAACCACCTCCAGTTCCAGGCCGACCCCGACGTGCTGCACAACAGCTACGCCCTGAGGGGGATCCACTACAACCAGGACCTGATCAGCCTGGCAGTGCTGCTGGACGCCGAGGGGAAGCCCTTCCTCCACGTGTCGGTGAAGCAGCAGGAGCAGCCGGTGAAGCTGTACGCCTGTGAGGCCGGCTGCCTCAACGAGCCGGTGGAGCTGACCTCCGAGGTCAAAGGTCACACCTTCCCCGTGATGGTGACGCAGCCCATCACCCCCCTGCTGTACATCTCCACAGACCTGCGCCATCTGCAGGACCTCCGCCACACCCTGCACCTCAAGGCCATCCTGGCCCACGAGGAGCACATGGCCAACAGGTACCCCGGCCTGCCCTTCCTCTTCTGGTTCAGCGTGGCCTCGCTCATAACGCTCTTCCACCTCTTCCTCTTCAAGCTCATATACAACGAGTACTGTGGGCCGGGAGCCAAGCCCCTCTTCAGGAGCAAGGTATAACCAGCAAACTGGAAACAGAAAAACTGCAAACTGATCCTTTCTTGTTTTGATTTGTGGTGGCAAAGATTTCCTCTCGCTCTCTCGGCGCTCTCTCTGTGGGTTGGTTTCTCAGTTTTCTCTGAGTGAACTTTATTTTCCCATCTCACATGGTACCTGTCTGGGGTGGGTTGGCATACTCGCCTTACACACCTCCCCCCCCTCACTAAAGTGATTCTTCAGTTTGTGTTCTGTGTCCAAGGAGGTGATCACTGGAGCTGTTGCCTCTAACAGACTGTGAGCAGTGACATGTGATCTCAGTGAAAAGCACCACTAGAATAGCACCCTTCATTCAAGAAGTCACATTTGACTCTGCTCTGTTTCCACATTTTAGCACCTTCGACTCGTCCTGGTGGGATGTTCAGCATTTGTTGAGTGCATTGGAAGAAAACAAGCACAAGTTAGGAGCTTACTGTTTAACTGTATTCAAAGTTATTTCAGATTGTTCGGACTGAGGAGGACTGTACCAATGTTTTTGCATTTTTTATAAATCACAAATATTATACTTTAGTGGAGGAACCTTTTTGTAAGTGCAATAAGGTAGTCGATGTTCAGATGTCTTCTCCATTGCTTTTGATTTCTTGTTTGGGTAATTAAGTTGACAACGCTTTTATTTGAGTTAACATACGTTGTATAGTAGGTGTCAGACAATTCAGGTCAATCTTGCACATACATAATGTAAAGATACCCTGGGTTTTTTAGCACCTTTTTAAAAAGTTATATGGAGCAATATAGTGCAGCCACATACAGTATAGTGTGCGTTTGCATCTTTTGCACGCACAAGGTCACGTCACGTCGCATGTCTGAGCATCACGACCGCTAAGCTAAAGGCGGCTAATGTTCAGCGTGATGACATTTAGTAGTCTCATTCAGACACTTGTTAGCTGTTTCTGATGTCACATAGAAGCTTTGGACATTCACCAGTGGGGTATTTACTGACACGGCTGATGTCGTTGAACTAAACGTGAAAAGCTTGTGCAGTGGTCAAATGCCAACTCATTTCCATTTTGAAGGACTCATTCCTGCACCACTCCATAATGTGCCAACAAAGATTGCTAGCAAATGTGATGAAATGTGTTCTGAAGAGAGACATTGTGTGTTATACCCCAAGGACACACGCTTGAATTGAGATGAGGAACAGTGACAGAAAAGTTCCACAGGGTACCTTTTCACTTTGGAATAGGAGGAGCTTTATTGTGATGCAGGGAAAAATAATGCATTCTGAAACCTTTAACCTAAAATACATGACTGGTTCTCATTAAAGTCCCATGTGATTTGTACTAAAATGAGCCTTAACATTGGTATGGTCCTGTCAAATGATTCTTTAAGAGAAAACAGCTTGGATTGAATTGTCATAGCTCGGCAGAAACATCTCTTACTACAACAGCTATATAGTGGAAAGTTATTCCTGTAAGTGAGATGATTGTCACGGTTTGGCCCAAAGCTAATTCATCTTGCGACTGACAGAAGCCTTATTCAGCAATGAGGTGCAGCGGGGGGGGGGGTGTGACTGTGTGCTTACCTTGTTTCTTCCATCCCTTTGGTCCCTGCGTTTTCATGATGTTTTATATTGATTCACTCAATTAAATTAACAAGAAATCTCCGGGTTGGCTTTGGCTCTTCACTCTTTAACCTGTCGCCTCGCTCCTCCTCCTCCTCCTCCTCAGCATGTGTGTATTTCTCCTCAGCAGTGTGGATGGGGGGGGGGGGGGGGGGGGGGTACTGTCAGTGGTTCTAATGCTCCGCTCTGACTCCAGCAGGTGGCCAACAGGACTGAGGAAGTCTGCTCTGACACCAAGAGTGCTGTTTGAAGTGCAGTCCAGTGTCTGTGCTTCCCCTGTGGCAGCATGCCAGATAATAACATGGTGTGCTGCCTGGCGCTCTGTCACATCATTTGCTCTTCCTGGTGTAAGTCAGATAAAGACTCCTAACAACAGAGAGGTCTCTCCTAAGTGATCTGCTGTGAGGCGTGCAGGGTAAAACTGGCACCTACATAACATTCAATGATCTGCTCCTTATTTCTTTTCAATAACAGTTTACAAAATCACCCAAAAATGCCCAACACAAGTACGCATTTAAATGCTTTTTTGGCCGAACTACAGTCCAAAACAGCACATTTAAGGAAAGTAACTAGACAGGGTTTTGCATATGGAAACTGTTGGCATAAATAATTCATAGATGATAACAAAGCAGCATTAAAGATAATATTTGTACAGCAAGTCTATTTAAAGATGTGACTGCATTCCTCACCCATCAACCCGTGTGGTTTATCCTTTTAAAGCCAGTGATCACTTCTTTGACATCATCAGATTCCAGATGGATGCATGAGAAGCAGAGATATGGGAGAGTTGTGTTGTTAGCAGCTGCTGCAAGTGAGGCAATCATACATCACTCCACATTGTCCTTAGCCAGTCAAACAACCAAGCAACACTGGCTCAAGGGAAACCACTAGAGGTTTGTACCACTGATGGGACAACTGATATGCTTCTGGGTAACACAAAACAACAAACTCATCTGAAATTCTCAATTCATACACAAAGCTTTAAAAGTGCACAATATGGCTAGAACTTTAAGAAATATGATCTTCCTCCTCTTCAGTGTGCTGCTGTGTGTAACACTTGTTTCTAAATCCTGTAACATGTTCTTTAAACTGATCTCATACCTGTCAGCCATGTCACATCGTTCGTCAATTGAATTTCTCCTACTGCTGCAGTCATCAAGAACATCGGCCATATTTTGAAGGAGACCTGGTTTGTCACAGCTTTTGGTATCACGTTTTGAAGTTAGTTTCTTTCGGCTACATTGTACACACCAAAGTCCTTCTTAGACATACCACTAGTGCCAGATCATTCACAGTTTGACTGTTGAAGAAACTCAAGCTAATCAGCAAGTTCTCCAATATTATCAAACATAATAAAGAGAAAATGAAAGTAGTAAAATGTTTGGGATTCTTAGTGATCCCCAAAAAAAGGCTGCTCTTCTGTTGTTTTGCTTAAATCTAGCATTAATGGCTGCTCTTGGTTGTTATTGTTCCTTTGGGCTCTGAGATTCTTATTTGAGACACCCAGTGTATTTGATTATACAATATAGTTCTAAACCAAGACCTTTTTTAAATACCAATAAGACTCAAATAACGTTAGCGACTGTTCACAAGTCGATGGGGATTATTGACATGTCAGTGTTTATGATTTACACATTTTCTGATTCAAGTTTTTCCTTTTAAGTGTGTGGGTTTTATCCAGTGTCTTTATTTCATGTGAACTACTGAGTGTGTTTGAATTCATTAATTTAATAAGCCATTTAATGGCTATAAGCACAATTTCAATGGTCGTGTGAAATTTAAGCAAAAGATATTTAAGATGATTTTACGTTGGGGAGAATAAATCAGTGGATGAATGTGAAAACAATAAATAATTGTGTTCAAAATCATTTCATATTTTCCCTTATGTTTTTATTCTGTTAGAAATAATACATTTAAAGCTGTAAGACTTTGATATGAACACGTGTAAAGTAAAAAGGATCACTAGGGTTTTAGTATTTAGAAAGACTAGAGAATGCAATTCCTGAAGAAATTGCTAGTGGGAATGCTTTATGCTGAAAATCTGACGCTAAACTGCTATGCTGGAATGTAATGTGTAAGAAGAAAGTGAAGAATTTAGATAATGATACATGAACACTGGGGGCTTGAATATGTGATGAGAGAAGAAAATAAAGTAAAAAGGCTTGGAAAAGCAGCAGAATATTTGAACTGCAAACTTCTGAACTAACTTGATGGCGAATGATCTGTCGCTATGGCAACGGCATTTGATGACACCCCATACTACGCTTAGATGCGTTGATGGCTGCATCGTTACCAAACCTGTGAAGTTTTGGGGCGTTTGGAGCAGTTTCACTGAAGTTATGAGAAAACCGTGTTTCAAGGCGAGCATTGTATTGCCATGTCAACGTCATTTGAAGAAATCTCAAAACTGTCCCGTAGATGTCTTCAAGGCTGGACTGTTTGCACACTGCTTTCTGAAGTCTGCTGCTCTGAGCATGTCAGTTGGAGTGATGACATCATCGTGTTCCATTACACAGGTGTTTATAGTTGAGATCAAAGGCTTCATTGTTCTGAAGAGAGATAAACCTCTTACATGTGAACGTTTTGTGGAAGAACCGTAACAGATATCTGTGAAATTTCAGAACGTGAAGCATGTCAAGGAAGTTGAGCATCTGAAGTGTAATTTGTGTGTAGTTTCAGGTTAATAATGTGGCCTTTTTGGCAGTTTAACTAAAGGTGTGCGGCTGCTGCGGAAATATCTGCCATAAATTACAATGGGGTTTCATGGAGGAATGTTGAACGTTTTTGTCACTTCATGCCCTCAAGAGGCACTTTGTTTAATTATTTTTGCTTAATTATTTGTCATTTTTAAGCTACGAGATGTTTTCCTACGTTTGTCATGATAAATTATGTCTCAGGAATGTAGGGTTTGGGAATTATGGGAGTTTAAAAAAAATATATGAATGCGAATTTCAAGCTGTCCTCCACTCTAGCTGTGACATCACACACTCTAGTTCATGTTAAAATGTGAAGAAAACCTCTAAAACAAGGTTTAAACAATGTTTAATATCTCTAAAAGTAAGAATCAGATTTAAAAGTTGTGACAGAATGAACAGTTAGCAGTTGAAGTCGCATGAAGATTTGTTGAAGTTGAAGAATTTCTCCATTGACTTCAATGTTAAAAATGTGATGAATTATGGGATGTATCTCTGGAATTATGAAAGTTATGAATGAGAAAAGTAATAGCCATCGATTCCCGACAGAGCTGAACGTTTTGATGTTTGAACGGAGTTTCTGCGATGTTCAATGCGGGAGAAGCGCGGTAAAATAAGTCGGCGGAATAATAAACTTTTCGTGCGTAGAATAACAGTTAGTGGGAAACTAACTGTAACACTAAAATATATATCATTTTTGAAGGATACAATTGTTGAACTGCATCACAACTAAAGAAACCAGCTTTTTTCTAAAGTAAAACACTGTAAACAAATGACACCTTTGCTCACAACAGCATTTTCAAATCATATTATAAACGCTTTTTCCAGTGAACTACATGTTTTTTATTTTTCCCACAAACAGATCTTGGACATTTTTAAACGACCTGTTGGGGTCATTATCGTGAAATAGCATGTATTTTTCGGCCAAAAGTATGGTTTGTAATACAACTTTTCAAATGTAATATTAAGTGCAGTAAGATACCAAGTCCTATTTACTATGACCCCTTCATGGGGTCCTCAGCTGCAACATGTATCTGGTGACACTGGACTTTGGAAACAGTACAATTGAAACATACAAATATCCATAGCTTAAACATTCTCCAATTATTATCTCAAGCCTGACTCATACTTTTGCATCACCATAGGCACTTCCTGTATGCACACTCCACCCAATCACTGTAATATCACTGCTGCTACTAATGGAAGTGTGGCACATTCTCAGATAGTGAAAACATAGTGAATGATTTCAGACAAAATCCACACCCACTATCAAAGCATGGCTGAGGGTTGAATCAATACAATAATGCTGCATCTTTGTATGTGTTCACGTTGTCCTGTTCAGAGACCCACACGCGTTAATTAACAGTTTTACAGTGTTTATACGATTTATGTCCAAAACTTAGTGGAATCATTCATATCTGTTTTCAGAAAAATTCTATTTATTCCACAAAATCAACTGACCATTTAATCAAGCCGTTCCTCACGTCTGCTGGTTAGGGGAGTGAGTCAGGAGGGTCTCCTGATGCCCTGTACAGAGGCCCAGGACCCCCTATAAGAATGCAAGAAGAGACAGATCTGCTTTTGTCTTACATCAATCTGCCTTGTTCACACATCTTTGTAATGTTTAGCAGTCAATAAATATTAAACCAGTGTCATCAGACAGCTTTTGAGGAGTTAAGTTTACAGTTTGCTTCCAGCCACTTCCTGTCTCCACATGCAATCTGGAGGTATTGGGTGTTTCTCAATGTTGAGTACGCTTGCTTGGTAGCACGTCTTCTGAGTGTCTTGCTTCAGAAGCGAGGCAAGAATACTTCCTGGCATTCGGAAAACGAAGAGTGGAACAGGCGAGCAAGTGTGCGTCATATGAGAGGCCCCGCCTTACATTTTCCGCCACAGATTTGGGGAAATTGGTCCGTGGGCAAAGCATTGTGGGGATTTTAAGACCGCAGAGTCTACACATGTGCAGCCTCGAAATTTGTCACTACGAAGTACGCCGGGCTCGGTAGAATTCCAAGTATGCTGGACATTGGAACAGTCCTTCAGCGGCACTCGATTACGTAGTATTCTTGAAATAGTGGATCTGGAGCAGCCTTACTCGACATTGAGAAACACCCATTAGGCGCATTCACACTTTTCCCACTTTAGTTCATGAGAACTTAGTTCATGAGAACTCTTTAGTTCTCATGAACTAAGTACAGATCGCGTTCACACCGGAATAAGTTCCTTGGGAAGGATTAGGCAAATGAAGCCGCTGACGTCACTTCTTCTTCTGCTTTGGGTTTACTGGCAGGCCGCAAACAACTTCACGGCGTATACTGCCACCCAAAGTCCCCGGAGTTGGGGACTGGCTTCAGTAGAAACTGCTGGGTCTCCCAGCAGCTTCTACTGAAGCCTTCCAAGTAAATCGCCAGAACGCCGACACCTACTCATCTCCACCGCTCCCATGTTTTATTTTGTGTTGCCATAAGTTAGTCTCTCTGCGTTTGTGCGCTGGGCTAATGCTAATAATGCTAATGCATGGACAATAAAATGGCGGCTTCACAAAACTTTTTGGGAGTTTTACGGGGCGTGGTTTGCATTCCGCCCAACCAATCAGACATAGGAACCTTTTTCTCGCACGAAAGTCCCTGCTCTCTAGCAGGGACGGAAAGGTTCCAGCTCTTTTTGGTGTGAACGTGACATTTCGGAACAAAATCGGAACTAAAGTGGGAACTAAAGTGGGAACTAAAGTGGGAAAAGTACAGCGGTGTGAACGTGGCTATAGTATGTGACCCTGATCCAGGACTGTCAAGCTGCAGCGCCATCTCCTGGGAGTCTTTCTCCATTTTCTTTTCCTTCTGTTTTGTGTTGCCGAGTGAATGAAATGACGAGCGTTTTAGAACATAGCAGTGCAGAGCAAGTCCTGGATCAGAACCACAGGTGGGAGGCTCTGCACAGGATTCACATAACATCCACCTTGTGAGGAAGAATGCTGGGCTTGAACGGCACAGATCTGAAATATTCACAGTCACGCTCCTTTGTGAAATCCTAGAGGAGCTGCTAACCTTAAAAAAACATGATGAAAACAATATGTTCTCAATAAAACACTTTCCCCGACACAGCCTACCTAACATTCACACTATGGGCTCAAGTTTTCCAGAAGGAGCAGCTATGAGTTGTGAAGGAGTATCAAAAAGTCCCAGCTGATGTCAGAACGTCCATCAAACTAATGTGGCACCACAGCTCTGTCAACGTGTGTGTGTGTTAGATGGGCTACGAGTCTTTTAGCGTGCTGATCTGGGCGTAGATCTTCAGTGCGGGCCCCAGCTTGATGTTCATGGTGGCCATGAGGTGGTCCTCCTTCAGCAGCAGCAGGGCCTGCCCATCGATCTCCTGAGAGCGGAACTCCTCAGCCACCGGCAGACAGTCTGCACACACACAGTCAGAACACAGTCAGAACACCCAGTCTGCACACACAGCAACACACAGTCTGACTCTGCACACACACAGCAACACACAGTCAGAACACACACAGCAACACACAGTCAGAACACACAGTCAGAACACACAGTCAGAACACACACAGTCTGAACACACACAGTCTGAACACACCGTCAGAACACACACAGTCTGCACTCTCTTACTGACTCATCAGAACCACCGTCATGGTGTGTGAAGCCCCAGAAGGCCACACAAGCACAATTTATAACAGAACCTTAAACAGATAAAATCCAGAGTAAGATAACAAAAAACAATGACAATTTTATTTCTGAAATTTGAATTGAGTGAATAGATCAATCCTTCCCATATAAATTGATCATAATAAGGTTCAGATGTTGAGAATGCTCTAAGTGACATCACTACAGTATGTAACGCTCGCGCTTCTATTGGCTAGCTCTCCAACACATTGTACGTGATAGGCTAAGGGGCAGGACTTTTCGAAGTGGTTGACCAATCACAACAGAGCCGGCCAGCTAACCAATCAGAGCAAACTGGGCTCTGGTTTCAGACAGAGGGTGAAAAGAGGTGCTGCAGGACAGGCAGTATGAGAACAATAAAGAGCTTTTTGAACATTAAAGGAGAGACACTACATACTGATAGGAAGCTGAAGAAGAATATGTCCTAGTAATTAATCAATTTGGCAAAGGATTTTCTTAATGTATAGTCATCCCCCACTGCTGTGGTGAAAAAATAATGAAAATACTGATTTAATTCCTTTATATTAGAATTGTTAGCTTTGTCCCTGCCCTCTCAACTCTCTTTGTAACAGTTGTTGCACATATAACTTTGTTAGTCTGTTTGCAAAATAGTTATATCTGTAAAACAGTGACCAGCTGGTTTAAGGAAATTCTAAAATTGATAAAAAATGAAAATGTTTGAGTTGATTTTAGGCAGAAGTGAGAGTACTGAAAGACAATCGTTGTTAGTTAAAGTCTGCACATGGGAAATGTTGACAATAATTCAAACTAATGCTAATAATAGAACACATTGCCAGACTAAGCTTTTAATCTGACGGCCTCCTTAAAGTCATTTGTGCACACAATCTAGTTTAGTTTAACACGACACTCTCACAAATGAATGAAATGAAACTCTGCTGATGGAAATACATTCCATATGTAAAGTATTCCTAATGAGACACAGTCCAACAGATCAGTAAGAGCAGAGGCAGCCCCACCTGGCAGAGAGGACATGAACTCGTACACCTCATCTATGTTCCACCGGCCGGGGTCAGAGGGCAGGAAGCAGAAGGGTTGCGTGGCTGACGGGGGGGACGGGGGTCTCTTGTACCCAGGCAGGTCTGAGCATTGGCTGGACTGTCCCTGAGCGGGGTGGAGCGACTGGCCGGTGGAGGGAGAGGCAGCAGCAGCAGCAGCAGGCTTCTGCACAGAGGGGGAACACATCTGTCAAACACTGAGAGAACTCTGCCTCTGACAGGAGGAGAGCTGCACGTCACATTCAGAAGACTAACTGGATGGACTTCAATGAACCGCACAAAACAACATCATTTATTAGTAAAACAAAGTCAAAGCGTTGCCTCACCTTCTTCTTGGGCTCCAGGCTGCAGTGATTCAGCTCTCCGCTCAGGGCTCTCTGCTTCTTCATGTTCTCCAGGGTGGATTTCCGGTTTGGGAAGAGACCCACTCTCTTTGTGCATCCCACATTGTAGCTGCAAACAAAGTGAACATTAGAGTTATTATCAGTATGTTAATCATTGTATATTTTCACAATTGTTTCTCCAGAAGGTTAGGGTTGGGTATCGTTTGGATATCCGATTTCGACTCTGCTTATCGATTTAGGTTATCATTGATTCTAGATTTGATTTTTTTGAGGAGGTAAAAATAAGTTACAATAACACTTGTTTATCAAAACCTACAATAATAATCTTCTATTGTTTTTGCAATCACAAGCAATCAGCTGAGCAGCATAAGAACCTGCAGTCCTTTCGGACCGTTCTCCTGTCCTCACAAGTCTTACAAATTCTGCCAAAGGGTCGAGACAAGACACAAAGTAATTGTATCGCCATGCCGACAGCCTGTCCAAAGAGAGCACCGGTAAGAGGCAGTGTTTACAGACTGGTTCATGGAAAACAAAATGGAAACACTTTTAGAGTTACAAGGCTGAAAACCACCATCTACTCTGCGGTCATTTGATGCATGTCTTCAGAAAGAGATTTGTTTCTAGTTTTTTCTACTACATAAAATACATCAGTAAATACTCCACTGGTGAATGACACTTCTATGTGTCATACAAACTGCGTTGTTAACAAGTGACTAAATGAGACTAAATGTCAACATGCCGAACATTAGCTGCGTTTAGCTTAGCGCTGACCGTAATGTCCGTTGATAGCGTCACGTTAGCTTTTCACTTTTGGTGATTGCATGTACGCAAATAAAAAGTCATTAATGCTGTTTTAATATGTAGAGATTATCCTGCTGAGCAAAACGTGTAAGTATTATAAATGGGTGTTATATGAATATTCCAAAATCCAATGGGAAAATCCCATTGCCTCCATCTCGTTCTCTACGTTCTCTTGACAGTGACTGTTTGACTCGTTATTTGATTCAACTCAAACTTAGGGTTTGATCTCTGGTATTAGCTTCTACCAAAGATCAAAGAAAACATATGTTTTTAATGTCATATTACAGTGTGGTTGTGCAATGAAAAACCTGGTTCACAGGTTCCTCAAAATATAAGACATAAAACACATTAAAAAAACCACACATAATAATAGTAGTGCACGTTCAGGAGTGTGGTGTACCTTTTTACTTATTTTGTTAATATTATTAATATGTACTTTTTTTAACTTAATCTGCACTCTGTTGTAATACCGTAACTTTTCCCGTTGTGGGACCAATAAAATAATTCTGATTCAGGTCAGTTTAAACTCAGTTGGTGCAGATAGATTCTCACCCAGGAGCATCTTCCCTGCTGGCCCTTACCGTTTGGCGCACACATTGGAACAGAACCTCTTGGACCTTTTGAAGACGTAGGAGAAATCCACCCTGCCACACAGCTCACAGGTCAGCATGGGCTCCTGCTGGGCCTTCAGCTCTGAGGGGAGACACACACCATCAACCACAACATCCACAGGAACACTGACGATGCAGAATGAGCCTGGATTATTTTATATTCAAAGCTATTTTAAGAACAAGTGCTAAAAGCCAGACTTGTGAAAGTGAAGCTTATTGACAGCTAAAGGTGAAGCCGTCACATGAATTCATTGTGTGAGCGATATGTCTCACTTCCTCAGATTTATAACAAAAGAATGTGGATGTCAATAGGATTTTTAGAAGAGGAATTTCTTTTGAAAAACAATGATGTGTTGCAATTATCACAATATAAATCATACATTTATCATCCTCTCTGTCCTCAGTAGAATGCATGAAACGCTTCAGCAAGTTGCTATTGCTCTGAGAACTTTCAAACGTTACCCTTTGGTGAGAGGAGGTCCATCTTTGAGTCTGCAGTGTGTCTCCTCAGGCTCTCCACTGAGAAAGAGGGACGCTCCACCTGCAGACAGGACATTAAACATGCCATTACTGTCGCTGAAAAAGCCTGAAATGAATCCCAGGAAACTACAAGAACACATATACAACTATGGACAGTTTAAACGTGTTTTTGTTATACTTGAGCTCAGTGGTTAGAGCTGACCATATGCAGTGTCCACTGACAAGTAAGCAGGTTCAAATCCTGAACCAGCCAAACATTTCAGTCATCTCCTCTATCTCCCATTTACAACCTTTCCTCTGTAATAAAGGCACTGTCTGGCCCAAAAGAACCTTTAAAAAACATTTTCTCAGAAAGATAAATAATAATTGTTGATAAATGACAGTAAACATAAAAAGAAAGGGTTGGGGGGCAAAATTGTTGACATGACTGCAACTTGTGAGGGAGATCAAGAAAAGGGTATAACATGTATTGCGATTTTTAATGATGTTAAAAACAAAAGTCATTAGGTGTCAACCTCCTGACTAAACTTCATGGTTCATGGAAACTAAAACAGGAAAAGGCAAAAGTTTTGTCCCTAGTTTCTACATGTAATAACACTGCACTGCACTCACCAAGTTACTAGCTCAGGTCTGGGAATCATACGTCAAACAGAAAGCTTCGAACAAATCACCATCAGGGAACAGTTGATATGGCCATTGTATTTAGGAGTAGTCCACTCCCATGTTCCTTATGGGCCATATTCTGTGTGTGTTTTAGGGCTCTGGAGCGGTACTCACAGGGAACGGCTCGGCCCCCTCCTGGATGACGAAGCCCTCTATCAGGTGGGTGAGGATGTGGCACCTCATGAGGGCCTGGGCTGCTCTGCTCTCTCCTTTGTCTCGGCTGCTGTTGCTGTTAGTGTTTCCATTCCCAGAGGTCATGACTGGAGCGCAGCCTCTGAACTGTGAACAGCAACATGGAAGCTCAGCCTGGGACCTGGTGCCTCGCATCAATGCACAAACCATGCAACTCATACAAACGTGGCGCTGTAATGTGTGTGCAAAATAACGCATTATTAGTATTATTTATTAAGAGTTCTCCTTAATAACCAATTCCGAATTGAGCAGATATAATGCAGCCTTTTAAAAAATAAATACAAATGTCCGATTGTTTATTTGTTTACTATGTGGGGATATAGAGAGTGGTTCACAATGTGCCACTCAGATCTTTGACTTGGTGTTAAAACACTCCACTAAAAGCTCCCGTAAGAGCATTTTTGGGTTATAGTTGGTCAATTTGGACCAAATGTAGATACTAGAAATGCTGTGTAGATTAGTAACACAGTACTGCATTATACCATATCAGCATATATGTGTTATTATGTTTACAATGTTACTGTGAGTGCTAAATACATTTATTGGAATACAAAGTACAATATTCACCTGTAGTGGAGTATAAGTAGCATTACATGGAAGTACATAAGTAAAGTACAAATAAGTCAAAAAAAGACTTAAGTACAATACTTGAGTAAATGTACTTAGTTACTTAGTTACTAGTATGTTATGACTTCTTGCAATAACCATAAATGGGCAGATCTCAGATTGAAGTCTGGCGGACAGTCTACCCACAGTGACTGTACTATTTTGTTTTACTTTTAAGTAAAATATAGTTACAGTACCAAAGTAAAAGTAGCCATTATGCAAAATGGCACATTTAAGCACAATATATATTTTTTAAGTATTGTATTATTGATGCAATAATCCCTTAATCACTTAAATGTTGCACTTTGTAAAGGTGGGGTTCATTTGAATTACTTTGTATATTACTTGGTAGCTTAACCTATAATAGTATATCAATATGTATTAAGTGTTTAAATTGTGCATTTATCATCTAAATGTGCAAAATTGTTAGTTACTAAATCTGTAAAAATAAATGTAGTTGAGTATAAAGTGTAACATTTGCCTATGTAGTGGAGTAAAAGTAGGGTAAAGCCCTCAAGGAAAGTACAAGTACAATACTTGAGTAAATGTACTTAGTTACATTCCACCACTGTTTACTACCTGCCATACACATTATCTGGAATCAAATAAATAGCGCTATTTCTTATCAGGTTGTCTGGCAGTGAGTTTTAATTGAGTTATTAAGACCAGGTAAACACAAAGCTTTTCCCGGTTTGAAACATTCCGTTTTTATGTATATGGGATTAAGGTAGGGTTATGCACACCAGAGGTGGGAGAAGTACTCAGATCTTGCACTTGAGTAAAAGTAGAAGTACCAGAGTACACGTAGGAATACTCTGTTACAAGTAAAAGTCCTGCAATGCAAAAGTATTATCATCAAAATATAGTTAAAGTAGCAACAGTAAAAGTAGTCGTTGTGCAGATTGGTCCATTTCAGAATAATATATATGATATGTTTTATGATGATAGATCATTAAAGTGTTCTCAAAGCTGGTAAAGGTGCAGCTAGTTTGAATGACTTTGAATTACTTTGAATGTAGCTTGTGGATTTACTCCAGGTGGAACTAAAGTCTGATTTAACACTTGATTATATTTTATATTTCTATCCGTAAAGTAACTAAAGGTATTAAATACATGTAGTGGAGAAAAAGTACAATTTTCACCTCTGAAGTGGAGTAGAATTACAAAGTAGCAAAACATTGAAATACTCAAGTAAAGTACAAGAACCACAAAGTCGTACTCAATCAAGTACACTACTTGAGTAAATGTACTTCGTTACTTTACACCTATGATTCAGTCCAAATCTGCCTCAGTATATCAGACACTGCTAATATCCTTTTGGTAAACTCACAGCCTGCCTAGAATCAAAGCACTGTATCCCAGTGTGAACGTTAGGGGTTTGTATTGTGAATGAATTAAAGTATTCTGCATTAAAGCCTCCGTTTTCCATGCCCTTTTAAAAAACAGATACACTTCGGAGAAGTTAGCTTACTTTAACAGTCTAACAGACTTCTGAATTGAGTTAGAAAGCGGGCGCCGGGCTCGGAAACAATGGTAAAAGAGGAGCTCTTTGTTTAACGGCTCCAAACAACGCTTTCATTCACTCACTCCCGCGAGGAGCCGCTCCGCCACTTGTAGCCCGGACACACCGGGAGCAACACGCCGGGAGCCGCTCAGCGAGCCAGACCGTGGAGCCAGCCGCTTCCCTCAGACACTGGAAGTTACAAGCGGTTCATATCCTCACTGTGTTTGGCTTTCTCATGTTCTCTTGATCAGCAGCAGACACAACAATCCTCCGGCTGCGCGCGTGCTCAACGACAAAGCCCGAGAGATTCACGTGAAGGACTTCCGGCAACAACCTTTAAAATTAAAGCCTCCACACAGTAGTGTAAATACCTGGTAAATACCCGGGGTACATTTAAAGGGCTTTAAGTTTAGAAAATGCACATCAGAATGTATTAATATTGTCCAAGTGACACTCTGAGGTGATACAAACAAAATAAAAAATACATTTGTGGCAACAAGCCTTTTCCTTTTAATTTAATCTGAATTTGAAGAGTATTTAACTCAGATATGATAGTTTGAAGGGCTTTCATTTTAAAATGTCACATCAGATAGTCCTGACATTGCCTGAAAGGCAGGTGTTCTAACCTACTATCACTCTGAGGTGAACATATTCTGTGGCAACAGGTCTCTCTTTAAGTCTTTTTGGAAAATTACCTAAAAATACATTTAATAAGACATTCTAAAGAGCTTTTTCACATCAGAATGTGCTGATATGTGTCACTCTGAGGTGGTCTGTTTTCAATCTGAAGAGAAACCAGGACCAGGCAATAGGCTGTTTCCTTTAATAATACTCTGGAACTGCATTAAAAGACACTTTAAGGACTTACATTTTACATCTCTCTGTGATACTCAAGGTGATCTACTGTCAATCTGAAGTGATATCAGTTTTAGTTTATTTATGTACCTGTATGTTTTCATTTAAATATATTCATTTGAGGTGTCTTTTCAAATGAATGTGAAATTACCATAGTCCATAGTTATATCCAAATCAAGATTTAACATAGACACACTATTTTTAATGCATCTTAAAAAACACAACTCAGACAATGTCAACCATTGATAATTATTGAATTTCATTACATTAATTATGACCAGAATAATTAGAGCATGTTGAATGTATTGCATGAAATGAAAGCTGCAGATTAGCAGAACCTCATTATTTTCCTGAGGATTCTACTTTCAAAATAAGAACACATTACAAATACTGAATCAACTATAAGAGGTTAGAAGCTTAAATGATTGTAATATAAAACAATGCCATGTCAACAAATGAGAGTCAGTTTAAACAAAGTAACGTTGAATGTGAACTGTTTGATTTTAGACAATCATTTCCTGGCCCATTGAAAGCGCAGCTAATCAATGAACACTTGTTAAAACCTGGTTAAAACCGACAAATACATAGGCCTATATATTTTAGTGATTGTTAACAAAGCTTTTATTTTGAAGGATTCTACCGGGAGAGGAGCAGATGCTGCCGCGGACTTGGAGGCAGGGACCTCCAGCAGCGGGACTCTCCTCTCAGTGCCTGTCCTGGCGGCCCGTTGAGAGGCTGCTCTCAGACCGGCTCATGTCCTCGCTGGCCTTGATGAAGAAGGAGTGTCTCCGGTCTGGGACCCTGTCCTCCGCCTCCCTGAAGAGAAGGTTCCTGAAGAAGAGGAGGGTCGCTCCGGGTGCGCAGCAGGACGCGGACAGGGACTGCCAGCTGTGCAGGTGAGACGCTAAAAAGTTAGAATTTACTGGAATAAAAACTAATCAACCTGATATTAAGCATTTGTTGGTACCGATTATCACTCTTTTTGATCGTTTTTAAAAGGAAACATTTTCATAACAGGTCCCTACAGAAAGCACTCCATATTTATCAATTTTGTTAAAAATAACTATTTTGTATTTCTGTCAATACATCTACTGTCGACTGATTAGCTGACTAATCATGTGGCTACACTTCCTATAAAGACAAGCCAAAGATGATTGAGACAAATCATTAATTTAATTATTAATGATAATTTCTATAAACAAATAAAAAGATAGCAAGCTCTTCAAACGATGTAACCTGTGGTTCCATACATGTGTATGGAAGTAGGGACTAGCCTAAGGGTCATGTCTGCTTTAAATAATACTGACCATGGTTGGATTTGCTAATCCTGGACTTTCATTTTTCTGAAGCACACATGAGATGCAGTTCAGTTCAATTTAAATTAATAATTTATGAATCAATAAACTCTGGTTGACTTTCAAAAAAACATTAAATGAATCTACAATCCAAAAACCACTATTCTGATTAGGTCAACTATCAAAATAACGTTTAATAATTGATTCCCTAAATAAAGCGGCAGAAATAAAAATATAAAATATTTAATAAAATAATGTGCAAAATAAAGAAAAACATTAGGCCCTCCACAATCTAACCGATTTGTCTACAAACATTTCTCTCATCTATTTAAAGCCTGGCCAACCACAGTTTGAGCCTGATGCCACAAAAAGGTGCCCATACAATAAATTCTAGATTACATAAGTATCTTTACAGTTCTACATTTTATATTTCATAAATCATATACCCGTTAGATATTCTCATCATAAGTTTAAAGCAAAAAGCCTTCTTTTTTTTTAAAAACAAAATGTTTCCCTCTGAAGATATAATGTCTTTGACTTAAAAAATGAACCTGTCCATTTATGTGAGGGTTTGCCTGAACTGTCCACCTGTAGCCCAAAATGTATGACATCTGCAGTTGTGCGGCATTTCCCATGAATTCACCAGTTGTATTCCTGTTTTCCCAGGTGCTCCATATTCTCCCGTTCAAGTGGTAGTCGCACTGTTCGCCGGATTTTAACAGCCTGCGTCCTCTCTTTCCTGGCCCTGCTTGGCTCTGTGTCCATGGACCTCAGCTCCAAGTTCGACCTGCTGCACACAACGGAGGCCGCTTATGAAGAGCTCACTTCATGCAGGACAATAGCCATCCTGCAACTCATCCGTAAGCTCCAAAAGACAAGAGGTTTATTCACCAAAGACATGGGCAATGAGACATTGGATCATCTCTGTGGTGAAATGATGGATCACAGGAACGGCCGTGGGCTTCTTTGCAGTGTTGAGTTGGCTGAATTTTGCCAGGAGATAACTTGGAGTGTTCAAGGACTTCTAAATGCTTCCTTGGATACAAACGGCACAAGTGCAAATGGTACTTCTGTTTACTCTGTGGCCATTGGAAGACTTCTTGACATCTGGGGTACGGTAGAAGAAACTTTTGTCCAAGTCAAACAGGATTCTAACTGGGGAGATGTTCTGTCTGCAAGACTTTTGGTAAAATTCATAGAGCTCAACTACCAGTTGATGGATTTCCCCCACATAGCAACTTACCCTGACTTCCAGAACGAGTGGACTTATGTCCTAGGCTACCTTGGCTTTGCCAGGGTTATGACGGAACATCTTAACGACTGCTGGTTACAGAACATAAACAAAAGCGAGCATGTAAAAACGAACGATATATTTGACACAAGTCGGTGGCAAATCTCTGGAGACGGATCCCAGCTTCTGTCCGGGTCCCACATCGGGATTCAGTCTCTGACAAACACTCAGCAGTGCTTGCTTGATCATGCAGGGCTGGCTTTGAGGCTTGAATCTCGATCCATGTCTTCAGGTCTCAGCATGAAGGTCTGCCTGCTGGCCATAGCCTGCCTCATCTACCCGGTGGTGCTGTTCTCATTCAAGCAGATGACCGAGTGGATTCAGAACTACGCCCAGAGCTTGAAGGAGAGGACGGAGGACCTGAAGCGCCAGAGGCAGCGGGCGGAGGACCTGCTGCACCAGATGCTGCCCAAATCAGTCGCCAAACAGCTCCGCCAGAATAAACATGTTGAAGCCGAGAGTTACGAAAAGGTTGGTGGAATCAGAAAGAGTGATTTAACTTCTGTTTCTCTCAACGTGGTGTAGAATGGAACAAGTAGACATTCACCAGGAGGGTTATATGATAGATGATTGAAAGTGCCCAAACAATGAAATGGACCATGGTGCTACTCGCTGGACTGTCATGGGTCTTGTCCCATAAATCATCTATTTTGGAAAGGTTAAATGCTCCTAAACTATTTAACAAATCCAGTTTTATACATTTGAGATTACAGTTGAATATGCAATTTCAAATTTTCGATTTCTAGTGATTTGTTGTTGAAAAGACAATTCATGGGGATTACATTGTTGTCTGGTTCATGTGAACAATAGACAAGAGCTTAGGGTGACAATGCTTTCCAGAACAGTATCCCTAGGTTGATAAGGAACAGATGTGTACTTGCAGGGTCTTTGGAAGAGGCCAGGTAGGCAACCTGGGTTGGCAAAGATGACTAAATGCTGACTATGAAACAGGATTGGTTATTACTTTGATCCCAGAACATGCAGGGTAAATCTGGGCTGGGGGTGAGGGTGAATGAGGATGTCGCCCTTTGTCTTTATCTCACACTTTGGCCATGCACTTATCCAAAGCTGTATCGGGCAGTATTACTGAGCAGCACTGTGTTCCAAAGGTTTGAATTTAAGGCACTTTATAGGAGTCAAGGAATTGGCACTTTAGACATGAACTAATGACAAAAATACTTGTTTTTCCTTTACAGTAATGACTAGAGACTTCACTTAAACGTGTCCTTTTGACTTGGAATGACACAACACAACACTAAGCCCTTGGCAAACAATTACAAATGTGTTGACAAAGAATCGGCTTTTTGACAAAAGATGTATACAGTATACTGCTGCTACTGCAGCAACCAATTACGTTACAGAAAACAGATGATACCCATCATTTGGATCAGACCGCCTGGTGGTGTGATTTTTACAAATAAGAGATAAGTTCCCCTAATCTGCCAGCTGATTAAAATTAAGTTGTACATTATTTGTGGTGAACAGTGCATAATATCTTGTTTAGGACCTGATAAACAGTGTCGTTAGTACTTTACCTGGGAATATTTGGTTTGGACTTGACTAAGGACTTCATAACTTAAAGGTCCCATGTCATGCTTTTACGGTTATTACCGATCCCCTTGTGTGTTATGAAGGTTTTTCTGCATGTAAACGGTCTGCAGAGTCACAAACCCTCAAAGTACACCCTGTAGCGAGTAAAGCTCTAACACAGAAAAGACCTGTCTATGCTGCCCCAGAACGCCTCGTTGGAGATTTCTCTTTTTCCATTGTTTACTTCTTGGGTATAGCGACGTATTTCGGGTATAGTGACGTAACGTGACCAATCCGCGTAGCCGTTATGTTACGTCTGCGGAGCCGTTACGTCTGCGGAGCCGTTACGTTTGGACCAATCCACGGACTTCCTCACACACACACACTCACACTCTGCGGGACAGCGAGACACTGCGGAACTCAGCCTGGGCACACACACAAACTCCCAGCCAGGCTGCGGGTGTGTGTGTGTTTCGGGCTGGGTTTCGCTGTGTCTCGCTGTCTCGCAGACGGCCACTGGGCTCACAGGGAGGGGGGGGGGCAGGTTCTCCAACAAGCCGTTTAGGACAGAGAGAGAATACACATACTATACAGAGATGCTGTATGAGAAACCAATGTGAGTTGTTGCACAATGTAAATCTATTCTAGTAGACCTCAACAATGGAATTATGATCAGTAGAAATGGCCATGACATAGGACCTGATTTATCTTTGAATTTGTGTTTGATTTGGAACTTGACTTTGACCTGTTGCTCTCTACTTTTATTTCTGTATTTCATATCCAAGACTTAAACCTACTTTTATGTTGCGATAAACGATACGATATTACTTTAATGGTCAGAACAAGTCTGAAATTTGACTTGCGTCACAGCAGGTCCATTTGCAACATTAACAAGGACAGATAATAAGACACAATACAAGAAAAAAAAACACTTACTGAGAGAAAGATGCTCAAAGACCCTTGAGGGTGCATTTGACCTGGGATGTAGCTCTGTATTTACTGTGAGGATTGACTGGTTTACAAAGGAGAGCTTCAGTCTGACCTTATTAAAACGAAGGACCCTGTATCTCCGATTAGATGTTAACAGTTCATATTCACTGTTTAGAACATGGTTTGAATCGGAGACGATGTTGTTGGACAGCCTCACTACAGGTTATTATGGTATGCTGATTCATAAAGACTCTGACAGGGTTGACCAACAATCTTTGATTGTAGATTTCCAGCTGTTGGAGCAGTTTTCATTTTAAAGCAGTTGATAGACATAAAGACGTAAAGAACAACATTAGAATTGGTCTACTCCCCCAAAAGACCTGAGGCGGCGGAGAAAATAAATTCTTTGTTTTGTCCTTTTGCACAGATATTCAATCTGGTCTTTCCATGACATAAGATGGTCAATCATTACACCCAAGTATTTGTATGAAAGTATCTGCTTGATTTGTTCAGTATGGATTACAATTGAACCTTGATATGAAACATCCCCCCCAAAACGATTTTTAAAAGACAACTGCTCAATTTATTCATGTCACCTTCAATAGCCATGGAACAAGGCTCAACAAAAGCATATATAGACAAACATTAAAGGCAGAATGACTGGGACTTGTGGGTTTGTCAACGATGACCAACAAACTATTTTTACCTTTATCAGTAACAGTCTTTAGGAGACGGATAACACAAATCCTTTTCCCTTCATACCCCTCACCATCCACTTCTAACATTCAACCAAACACATTCAGAGGTTGTAATGATGCGGGTGGAGCTGCAGGAGGCTACCTCTGGAAGATCTGCACTCGTGATAAATGAAGGTGTGTGTTTGCTGCCTTTGTTGCTATTGTTGGCGTGATTACCTATAATTGCCCTGTTCCATATTCATCAGGAGATAAAACAAGTTATTCGGGGGAAAATTGCGTCTGGCTTATTGAAGGGGTTTGAAGCAGCTGGGGCTGCATGGGAGGGGTGGGGGTTGGGTTGGGAGGGGGGGGGGGGGGGTGTGCCTAATACAGCACAGGACCATAAGCTCATCTTTAACCGGAAATGGAAAGAAAATATAAGTTCTTCTTCTTTTTCCACAACACCGAAAACTATAGCATGATGGCTGATCCCTGAAAAGGCTCTACCATGTGTCAATCAGGGGGGGGGGGGGGGGGGGGGGGGGGCAATTATTGTTGAAGGGTCTGTATGGCTAGGACAAAGTGAGGCTGAAACTCAATAAGGAGATTTGTGTATGATTCATTCCGAACATAACATTCTTTAAGGATTTTTTGAATAAAGAGCTTTCACTTATAATGGTATATTTTTCCAATGCTGTATTATCACTTTTACATATCTAACAACAGTGTTACCTCCATGACAGAGAAAGATGTGGATTCAACTTTGTATTTGTAGCATGTGGTTTCGGTTTTACAGAGAGGTGTTTGTGTTATAAAGCCTATGATTTATTGTAGGACTGTTGCGGTAGACTATATTATTTGTATCGCAGGCAGTTTAAATATATACTGTTCTGTCCAGCAGACTGATGGAGTCACCTCTCTCCATTTTGGTCCAGGTGACTATTTTTTTCTCGGACATCGTGGGCTTCACCTCCATCTCTGCGTCCTGCGCTCCTTTGCAGGTGGTGGAGATGCTCAACAACCTCTACATGTGCTTTGACACGCGCATCGACTCCTACAACGTCTACAAGGTACAATGAAATGTTGTTGGCCTTATGATGCTTCTATTGGGTTTTCCCATTCCTGTAGTGTGATGTACAGGTTTTTAGGGTTAGGGTTAGAAAGAGGAAAATCCCTATTTTAAAAAAAAACCCTGTGTATCTGTGGACTTGTGCAACTGATATCTGACATTTGTCTCCACTCAGACAGCAATACAAACCCATCCTACCACTTACCGGACCAACTTGCTGTGCTGCTTATGGTCTTTGCTTTAAATGTTTAAACTGGAAGCACATGAAAGCTAGTATAAACATCATAACGTACAGGTGGAGACCATTGGGGATGCGTACATGGTGGTGAGCGGTCTGCCGGAGAGGAACGGGGACAGACACGCTGATGAGATTGCTAAGATGGCGCTGGACCTGGTGGCCGCCGTCAGGCAGGTCTCCATCCCTCACATGCCCAACGAGAGGCTGCAGCTGAGAGCCGGCATCCACACAGGTAAGGGAGCTCTGAGGAGAACTGTCAGAACCACAGGGTCATTTCTGATCCGCCTTTTTGGGAGGGCACCAGGTCCCTTAGGCATTACAATGACAAGGTTTCCATCAGTTAGGGTTGAGCGTCCTGCACAGAGCAGCCTGTCCTTCTACAAAAAACAACCACATAGGCCGATTGTTCATGCCCTTATTACGGCCCAGAGACACGTTTTAAAGTGTATGTTGTTTCTTACACGACCACTAGAGGTGCTCTAGTGGTCGTGTAAGAAACAACATGCTCCCGGCCCGTTCATTGCAAACGCTCCGGAGGGATGTTTATTCACAAATAACTCTCTGGAAAATCCTAAATTGTGGAATAGTTTGGCCATTAAAATGCTTTTTGATTTGATTTCTGGCGAGAAGTGTATATTGTACTCTTATAATCCACGTCCAGTCGATGTGTAGGATCTATAGTTTGATAGATATCACAAAGATTATTTGAGGTCTCGCCAGGTCCAGTCCCCGGCTCCAGCCCCCCCCCTCAGAACTACACATGCTGGCTATTGTGTGTTTCGCAACATGTTCTATGGCACGTCTCTTTATAATACGTTTTCGTATTTCCCACAATTAGAAGTTGCCAGTATTAAACTGTGTACACCCTGGAGGTTTAGGGGATACGAAACACAGTGGTGTTATCAAATTTAAAACATATAATTAATCAATTGGTGACTTAATATACCCACATGACACCTAAGGTCAGAAGAGCTTTATTTAACAGCTGGTCTTATATCTGTGACCCCGCCTGTTGTTCATTGATAAGCCTGAAACATGCACTTGTCAAGGTTCAGAGGCAAATGTTGCAAATATGGCAGTAGCCATCGATCATCTTAAGATAAGAAAAGATAAGATATACTTTGTTGATCCCAAGTTGGGAAATGTTTTTGTTACGGCAGCATACTACTTTGTTCTTCTCCACTACAATTCAGAGGTTAACCTGGTATTTTGACTCCACTACATTTATTTTAGTTACTTTGCAGATTCTGATTAATGATGTGAAATATAAACAACCCTTAAATCAGACTTTAGTTACACCTGAGTCAAATTTAGGGAAGGGGATTGTCAAGTGCCAAAATAAACTATGCAATATATTGGACGTTAAGTACTTTGTCAGACTTCATATTTATCTGTGAATAACCCCAACGTTTTTTTCTTATTCAAAAGAAGACCTTAACTTAAAGTATTCTTTCATGTTTGAATAAAGCCTTATTAGTTTGTCTGTTTTGCACATCCTCCTGTTAATATCTTTGGACGTCCTGCACTAAACTGTTTTATTTTAGAGATCACTACAGTATCTTCTTGATATTTTATATTCTATATTTCTATCATGCCTTCTACTTTCCCCCAATTGTGTATATAGGCTACTCTTAATATTGAAATGTTTTCATCAAATAAAACTTATTCAACAACAAAATTCAATAACGTGCTTTAACCACTAGGCGGTGCTGGTTAAAAAAACAGTGGTGTAGTTAACAAAATATAATAATATCAAATATAATATGACTATTAACTTTATTGTGATATTAAAACAGAACGGTAAAGGAAAATATAGTTTCAGTCTCTCGATTTGAAGCTTATGCATTGTACCATGAACCTTAAAGGCCATGTAATGCATCTAACACAGGTGTTTTTTAACATGTAGTTTAGATATCACCAGAATAAAAATAAATAAAAATGTTTAAAGTTTGGTCATAATTAAATGACATATACGTTAAAAACCGATGTTGGTTCCGAAGTTTGCCGAGTACGCCCCCGATCACTCCCGAACGAGCGGTGACGTCACACGTGGCAAACATTGCCATTTGATCAAATCAGTCCAAATGGCAAGCAACGCGACAACTTCAGACAGCGACAGCGAGAGCGATCATTCAAGCTCAGATTCGGTGGGTTATCTGGATTCAGTTACAGAAGTAGAGAGTGAACCAGCTAGCCTTTCACTTCAAGGCATCTTGCCTTATCAGTACGAGCCTCCTGCCCGGCAATCGAACAACGAGGCAGAAACTTGTGAAAGAGAAGCGGATTCCGCAGCCGGCGAGACTCGAGTCGGCAATACTGAATGGTAAATTCTGTTTTATTTAATTTGACCTGCACTAAATGTCGATCTTAATTTGTCATCTGTTCCTCACACGTCCGGCAGATATTGTTTTTTTTTTAATGTTATGTACAATATTCTGGTGTACATGTCAATGCTGTGAAAGCATGCCCACTGCAGATGAATGTGTATGCTGCAGAGAGATCTGGCAGGTGATGGAACAAATAGACAGTTTGCAACCTACTGACCAGATAGCAGAGTCCTGCATCGGGTCGGGTATCCGCGGGTACCCGACGGGTGACCCGCAAAAAAGGTGATTTGCGGGTGGTATTTTTTCAAACGCTTTTTTCCGGGTTCGCTTCTGGGTAAAACAAAGATGATGCGGGTCCGGTTGCGGGTGTTGCATAATAAATATATTTAAACAATAATAATTTAGTTTAATGTTTAAATCCTCAGACCTCTCCTCCGCGGGACCGAGCATAATCATAACCTCTGCAGTGCATCTATCTGCTGCTGAGCGCACCACATTCTGAATGGCTGAGGTGAAGCTCTCTAGCGGAGAATACACCATTTTCAATAACTCTTCTTCAAGAGCGAAATCCAACGTCTGGGAGGCTTTTGGTGTCAACCTAGATGGAGAAAATAAACAACATCCCAGGCTTTTTGAGCCAAATATGCAACTGCGTGTGTTAATAATTGCACGTTGTCACTGCTTATATATATGCGGGTTCGGGTCGGGTTGCGGTAAAAAGGTAAAAATAATAAAGATATTCAGACGTAATTCATTTTTGGCCTTACTTATTTCACTTCAACTTTTATATATTTCAGTCACTAGGCAAGTTCACTGTACTCTGGTGACATTTAGCTCAAGCTGGCATAACACCTGTAGTAACTTAATTCTGACCCGAGTTTTGTGCACAATCTTCCAGCACCCATGATCAATGTTTATAGCAATCAGGAAACATTCACAGCTCACAACTACACATCGCTTCCCCATCATGAATTGTTAGATAAAAAAAGTTTAGCGAGGTCCGGTTACACATATGTTGAGCGAAAATAGCGGAAGGATACAAAACAAACAATCCAGACGAGGCTGGTGTTTGCCACGTGTGACGTCACACAGCTGGGTTAATGGCTGGCAAGCTTTTCGCTACCGGAGCGGAATAACACGGGAAAGTGGCACACATTTCATGTTATTTGGGGGGTATTTATGGAAAGAATCATTGATGTTGATATGTCAAATGAAGCAGTGGAAAGTGATGAAGCGATTTATTAACACAGAATAACATTTATTTTGGACATTACATGGACTTTAATAGACCTGTAATCTGTCAACTGTATGAGGAGTTGCAAGGTAGTAAATAGGGCTGTCAAGTTAACTTAACGCAAAAAAAAATTAACGCCACAAATTATTTGAATGCGATTAACGCATGTGTATTTTTTTACATCGGCCGCCCCGTTTCAGAGAGCATCGAGTTTAAAATACCATCTACAAGCTGATGCTGATAGCCCCGCTCCTGCCGTCCGTCTGCCGCTTCTTCCACGCTCACCGGCAGGCACCGACTGGCCATCGGGAGGACCGGGAGGGTGTGTGTATGTGTGGCGCGAGAGAGAGACCTTACGTGTATTGTTGTTGTTGTTGTTGTTAGCATCTGGTGCTAGCTAGCTGCGCTAACGGATATAAGGAGCTGTTTAACCCTTTGGAGTCGACCGTCACGCCGGCGTGATCAGATCACATGACCTGGGGGATATACTACGAAGCAGGATTTTCGCTTAGCCGGCTAAATTCAGTGAAAACTCGGGGTTTCCGGTCATACGAAGCTGGTTCTCTTTTTAGCAGGCTAGATCTCCATGATAACTTATTATGTGCGGCTAACCTGCCCCATAGCAGGTTAGGTTGCAGGCTAAGAGCTCAACTCAGTGAAAGCACTGCCTGCTGACCAATCAGAGCTCAGTGTGCAGAGTTTAAAGCGATCAAGTCATATTACAGGAGAAAGGAAATACGGAAAAGCTGCCGTTGCAGGAAAGACGGCCGGCAAAGATCACCGACTTTGTGAACGTGAACATTAATAGAATATCACCTCCCATCTTCAGAGCAATCTGACTATTATAACATTAGCGTTAAGAAAGCTTACTTAAATATCCGCCACAACATAAGTAACCGGATCAGAGTAACATTAAGTACAGTCTGCGGCATATCACATCATAATGTATCATATATGTCCTTATCTGAGTCAGCTGACGTATCTGGCCGTGCAACACTCACAGTGTCACATACTGTATGTAGAAGTATTATTTTAAGCAACACATTAAGTTGACGAAACACTTGAGTCAAATGTAATTAAAATCAGATTATGTCTTAGACGGGGCAGTGATATCATAAACCTGTTAATGTACGCATTCAAACACTTTTTTTTCTCACAACTATGTGGCTTTTATCCTGGATAAAGTGTTTAAGTCATGGATGTTTAAAGTTTAACTTCTTCATATGTCTAATATTATAGTTGACTTTTCATTCAGGAAGTATGACGCTGCGCTGTCAGCACGCTTGTCCATGTTTGTGATTGGTCGAATGCTCCAAATACCACCCCTTTCATGTGAACGCGCACCTAACTAGATAGGACACGGCTGGTTTGAGTGATCCACTTGATAACCCATGTCGTAGGACCGTTTAACGAGAGCGCGTATGTTTTGGATTAGGCCAACCTGCTAACTCAAACATATCCATGTTATGTTGAACCAGCTTCGTAGTACAGGCCTCTGTTCAAGCCGGAGCAGCATAAAAACAACAGTCCGGACAACATTGCCGTGTGTTTCTTTCGAAAGTACTGGCTTGAAACTATATCCCAGTCTTTGTTTCATGCAAAAAGACCCAGTAAACATGGAGATACGATGATATAAAGTTAATACATTTCAAGAGTATGAATAATGGAAGCACATATTTGAATATCTTCGCCGTATTTTATCATTTTACGAACAGAAAATACTGGAAACTGTAGATTCTGCTCAACAGGATGTATTTACGAGGGATGGGGTGAGGTAATCAGGTAAACGGAGTGAGACAAAAAGAGACGAAGAGGGACGGCGGGAACCAAAGAGAGACGGCGGGAAATGGAGAGAGACGAAGATATTCGAAGACAGGCGGCGGGAGACGAAGAGAGACGGCGGGAGACTGCGATTGAAGTAAAGTGACAGACAAACATTGAGAATTTAGATATTATTAGATAGATTTAGAGTTTTGAAGATTCAACTATGAAGAGAACTGAGGTTACCTACTGTAACCCTAGCTTCTATGAGTAAATGGCGCAGCCCTCTAAGGCTATCGCTATTGGGTAATCCCCCTGCGCCCCCGCGCAGCACTGAAACACTTGTAGTCCACGCCCACCCGCAAGGTGGGCCCCACCCTCGGGCTTCCTTCCGGTATAAATAGGAAGGTGGCTCGGCAATCTGCTCCCATACAACATAACTTTTCTTCAGCTATTCGTAGAGCCAGTGGGGCCCCGCACTTAGAGGGCTGCGTCATTTACTCATAGAAGCTGGGGTTACAGTAGGTAACCTCAGTTCTATTTCGTATATGGCTTCGCCCTCTAAGGCTATCGCTATTGGGTTAAGGGCGAAGCATGATGTAGTCTGCGCCCCACTGGGTTCGCCCGGCACTAGAAGCACAGACATACCTGCTCAATAACACCCCCCTGCCTGATGTGCCATGCGTAATGGCTCATCACCGTACCTGGAACATAGCAAAACATGCCTATCTTCCCGACGGGGTGAAGGCTGGGAACAATACATACCGGCCGCTGTGAGAAAGTAGAGACGAAAGTCCCACCTAGTCCTGCGATCGTAGTGGGGGAACAGCAGCTCTCTGCGTGTCAGACAGGTAGGAGAGCGCCCAGCTGGATCCCTGACGTCACTCACTCTGACCAGGCACTCCGTACAAAGTGTGTCAGAGGAAAAAGGAACATCCCTCCTATAAGAGGGGAAAAGGGCCGCTCTCCGCGTGCCGAGAGGCAGGAGAGAGGCGCACAGCTGGCTCCCTGACGTCACTCACTCCGACAGGACACCCAGTACAGGGTGTGTCAGAGAGGAATGGGAGACATCCCTCAATTAAAATTGAATAAACGAACAGGGGGAAGACCAAGATGCAGCCGTGCAAATATCTTCCACTCCACATTCCTCCGTGCAAAGCCGTGGAGGAGGAAATTCCTCTGGTGGAGTGCGCCTTGATGTTCTCCGGGAGCTCCACCCCAGAGGAGACATGCCTGTGACACAGCCTCACACAACCTGTGTGACAGCCGCTGTGCAGACAGAGGTTGCCCGATCGAGCGCTCTCTATAGTGCACAAACAGGCGCTGAGGATGGCGCAAGGCAGCCGTGCGCGCCACTAGCAAGACAGCGAGCGCACAGGACAGAGGAGATTTAGAAAAATAGCGGGGGTAAAAACCGCGCAAGACACTGTTCCTGGGATGACAGGAGTGTTTCTTGTATCCCATGGAACTGCTGGGGGGAGAGGCTTCTCTGTGATGTGCTGTAATGGTCGTCATGGTGACGAGCCACGCCATTGCCCTCGCCGCCGCTGCCCGTGAGGCGAAAGGGCTGCGAGGAAACCTCCACACGCTGCGTTTCACTCCGGCTTTCATCATGAGGCGTGTACACGCTCAGGGGATGAGTGGAGGTGTGTGCAGTGCTGTCCCCATGAGGCGTTAAACCGGCGCTCATGGGTTATTATGACCGTGTGTAGGAGGCGTATCTCGGATAGGGGAATGCCGCGAGCTCTGCAGGTTTATTAACCTGCTGGTTAAAACCAGCAGGTTTCTGCAGGGAGCCCTGCTGTCTACTTAATCAACAGATTAGTGGCAGCCGGCTTAATTACCGGCTCCGCTTCCTCGGAGGCTCTCGCGGAGCCGACCAGGAGCGCGGGAGCCTCACTCCCCTTTGACTCGCCGCCGGGAGACCCTGTCTCTGGGGTGGCGGGGGAGCGGAGACGTGGGACGGAGCCCCTGCAGCCGCCGGGGCGGTTGCTGTGGGCGTCTCTCCGCTTGCGGCCTCCTGTGGCCGGCGTGGATGCCGCGGCTGCTGCGGGCGTTGGTGCCGCTGTGGCAGCTCAGCCGACTGGAGCCAGCTGTACATGCTGGCGAATGCCGTCCACCTGTTCCGCGGCCGTCTTCATGGACTCCACCATGGCGTGGAACTGGGGTCCGAACAGCCCGTCCGGGCTGATTGGAGCGTCCAGTAGCACTTTTCTGGCCGTCTCCGTAACAGACGCCGCCGCGCTGTGGTGACGGAGACGGGGAAAGCATGTTCGGCCGCCAAGCTGGCACCCTGCTCCGACTCTGTCTCCCCCATCCGGGGGAGAGGAGGGAGGGGAGAACCGAACGGTGAACCGTGGAGGGAGGCGAGGCCGGAGTTGCTTCGGACTCCTGCCCGGCACTCTGCCCCAGGGACACGAGGCGCCGTCCGCGGGCTCGTAAGCCTGGACGGGCCAATCGTCCTCCTCGGCCACAGCAGCAAGAGTGTCCGCTCTCCGCTTCCTGTCGCCCAAGGGGGGACGAGCGCAGTGCATGCTACCTGCTGGTTTAGAGCCGCGTACGCGTGCTCTGACCCCCGGCAGGATTCGCATACTGCTTTTATCTCTGCAGGTCATAACTCATTATGAACCCAGAGCCACATGAGGGACAACCACGGACGCAGTTGTTGCTCATGATGATTCTCAATTGCTGTGCTTCAGTAACTGTGCTGGTTCGCTGAAAAAAAGAGGGAGCAGATTGCCGGGCCACCTTCCTATTTATACCGGAAGGAGGCCCGAGGGTGGGGCCCACCTTGCGGGTGGGCGTGGACTACAAGTGTTTCAGTGCTGCGCGGGGGCGCAGGGGGATTACCCAATAGCGATAGCCTTAGAGGGCGAAGCCATATACGAAATAGAACTCTGAACTTGAGTCAAGCTATAAGCTTGTGTTTTGACATGGAGGAGGAGGAGCCTGTGATGTTGCCCTCTGTGTCGTAGTTGACAGAAACTGCTTTGAAGCGTGGCACAGATAAAGACAAAAAACTGATTTTTGTACATAATGTGTATATATATTCAAATATGTCGTTGTGTGTGTTTGTGTTACCTATATGAAAAATAATATAATTTTCAAAAATCTGTTTTTATGTTTTTTTGTGATTTCGGGTCCAAAATGTTCATATAGTATCTCAAAATGAAAGAAATAACTATCAGGTTATATAGGGGAGGTTGTCCTTAAAAAAAAGATACAAACATTGACATGCCAAACATTTCTTAATGGGGTTTAGTAAGACAAATCGTACATTGTATGAAAAGACAGCCCACTCAGCACGGATAGTGCGCGCAACATGATTGCAGCGTCCAGGCAGCTCCCGTTCGAGCATATGCCTTGAGTTGCACATAGCTCCAACGATCACACACACACACACACACACACACACACACACACACACACACACACACACACACACACACACACACACACACACACACACACACACACACACACACACACACACACACACACACGAAAGAGGTTCCAGATTGAATTGAGGCGAATATTTGTAATGTTCAGAGGTTGTTGTGTTTAATATTCATTAGAATATTTGTCATTGTTCAAATGATAATAAACATTTGCATAAACCATATTTGTCCACTTATATGTTTATAAGAGCATTAAAAACTTGAAAAATATTCCTCTAAGGTACATTTAGAACAGATAAAAAATGTGCGATTCATTTGCGATTAATCGCGATAAACTATGGACAATCATGCGATTAATCGCGATCAAATATTTTAATCGACAGCCCTAGTAGTAAATAATATCTTTAAAAACTACAAAAAAAATCCCCTTCTATCAGCTGTGCACCGTTATGGTGTAAATATAGCCAATCTACCAATTGGATCAAATATAAAAGTCAGCCGAATTAGTTTTGATACTGCAAGGAGACGTATTGTGTGAAAATAAATGGAAGATGTTGTTTAATTGCTGATATATTTATGATCCACGTCACATATTCAGTTTTTGTGGCATTTCTTACAGTTTGTCAAAAGGTCTTCTGATCAGGGCTCTATAAATAAATATCTACGGCAGATATGTAATATTTAATGCAGCCAAACCGTGTATTGCAATGCCGTTATGTGATGACTTCCAAAGAGAAAAGCAAGAACACTCGGAATAAAGTATTATCGATTTCATATCATATAAACACCATATCCCGAAATGCATTGCGGATAAAACAATCGATGTTTTAGCCTATCAAAACCTCTGAAAAAAGAAAGTTGTCTCAGAATCGAAAGAGAAAAACCTATGGGAAAAACACAAAAGCATTGTACACAATTTAAACCAATAAATGTCGTATAATTAACAAGGATAAACTGATGTTTTTTAGTGGATGAGTACTGCAGATATCACTGTTAAATCATTTGATCATTGGTTTTATTATGAAAAAGTCGAGACCGGAAATACTGTTTTCAAGCCGTAATTTTACATATGGAGGCTGCAGCATACCTCAAATCATCTTCGTAATATCTATCAAACTATAGATCCTACATATCGACTGGACGTGGATTCTAAAAGTACAATATACACCTCTTGCTAGAAATCGAATCAAAAAGTGTTTTAATGGCCAAACTATTCTACAATTTAGGATTTTACAGAGAGGGTTATTTGTGAATAAACGAGTCGACCATCTGTAACGTTTGCATTCAACGGGAGCACTAGAGGGCGAAAACTTTAAAACGTAATTATAGGACGTATTAAGCGCTTGAACAAACGACATATTTGGTCGTAATAAGGGCCTGAACAATCGGCCCATTTGGTCGTATGAGTTGGAGGACTTGTTGGCACAGAGTGAAGCAGCTGTCTCCTGGCTCTGCAGGTCCCTGCGTGGCGGGGATCGTGGGCTACAAGATGCCCAGATACTGTCTGTTTGGAGATACCGTCAACACGGCGTCCAGGATGGAGTCCACCAGCCTGCGTACGTGTCCTTTCACACACAGAACACAAACACACACATCTGAAACACAGTGGTCTCACAAAAAAGTTGATGGGAACTTCAAGTCCTGCTGGAGCTTCACCTCTGATGGTTATTTTAGTGCTGGCATTCAAAAAAGATCAGACAACAGTACATTTCTACAATTGTACTCCACAAGTCACTAGATATCAGACTTTTTGTAAAATAGTGATAGTGCTGGCAAACATGACTTGTTTGACTTTGGCCACATATCAGTTGTGTTTCAAAGTGTGTGTTGTTGTTTGTGTGTCAGCTCAGAAAATCCACGCCAGCTCAGAAACCTACCTGGCTCTGATCAAAGACAACGCGTACGAGCTGCAGCTGAGAGGAGAGATCGAGGTGAAGGTAAAAGATCCCAGCCTTGGTTAAATGTTCAAAGATATGAACTTGATTTCTAATTATCAGGGTCATTTTTTCCATTCCATATTATGTCATTTAAAAGAGTCTTCCATTCTGAAAACGCTATTATCTTTTACGAGTTGCTGTATTTTATAATTGCTATTCTTTTTAAAAGGCATGGGGAATAATCTTTCTTTTTGATTTCCTCTGATGTTTTTCCAAATAATATCTTTTATTTAGAGAAATAACAAAAGTTGTTGATATTTCTCTTAAAGCATTTTCCCTAAGAGTTCTGACTAACAGACAAATTGGCAGCCACATTTTTGTTTTCTCCGTCCTCCTGCAGGGTAAAGGCAAAATGAACACCTACTGGCTGGTGGGCCATAAGAACTACAGCGTGCAGAACGACAGTCTGGTGTGCCACTGGAACCCCGGCATGGCCCGCAAGAAGAAGGCGGCGGCCGGCAGCCACGCCTCTGTGGGCGACGTGAGTTTACCCTGAGGGGGGGTCTCTCTCCTGCTCAGGCCCGGTTCCAGAACAAAATGACTCAGGGTGCATCCGAGATTAGAGAGGGTGCAGTGGTAAAGTGCTATTTTTATAAGTGGGGAGTGGACCTAACACCCTCTAGGGGGGTCCTCACCTCCTCCAGGAGGGTCCTCACCTCCTCTAGGGGGTCCGGGGGCATGCTCCCCCGGGAAGACTTTTTATAAAATATTGAAGTTAAAGGCATCAATCTGGTGCATTTGAGAGCAAAATGAAGAGATCTATGGATCTATGTGCTCTTTGCTTGATTCATGCCTTCCCAGTCCCTTATCACGTACAAGAGCATGGCGCCAGTTGTTGTAGCCAGTTGTGGTGAAGGCATCTGACGTACTTGAACAAAAATGTCTACATGCATAGCAGAAGATGGCATCTTTTTTGCATGAATATTCCAGCCAATCTCTGTTTTGAAACCATGAGCTGCAAAATGAGCGTACCCCACTGTACAGGCGAGTTGGGTACTTTTTTAAATAGCAGGCTCTGTTTTGCCGATGTCCTCTGGCACTTGCGGGCCGCTGAGGGGTGGCGGTGTTTGGGGCAAGGAAGACCGCTGCGGCTGCTCCGCCTCCGTGGGCGAGGCGGGCAAAGCCGGCGAGTCAGGCGGGAGGGCGTTAGTGTCCACGACAGTGGCCACGGGTAACGTAATGTCCCCATGATCTGAACTGTTATTACCTGCAGTAGATGCAGTGTTACTGCTGGCGATAAGGGCTGGTTGTTTTAACCATTTTCTGATGTCCATCATTGACTGCTGTGTAAGCACCCTGCAGATGATGAACGTGCAGCGGCACAGGTCACGCGCACCTGACATAATAGCGTTACTTACCATTTAAATTGACCAAATAAATGCAGCAGACAATGTTATTCAACCACAATTCCAATTTATTTTATTTAAACTATATTCTTCTTCTTCTTCTTCTTCTTCTTCTTCTTCTTCTTCTTCTTCTTCTTCTTCTTCTTCTTCTTCTTCTTATTATTATTATTATTATTGCTACTATTATTATTATTATTATATATTTAAAAAAAAAAATCACTTTTCATTTTTCAAATGAGGGTGCATAACGACTCAACTGAGGGTGCAATGCACCCTTATGCACCCCCGTAGAACCGGGCCTGCTCCTGCTCCAGGAGCTGATTCCCTCCAGTATTTGACACTTATGGCCTTTGTTACTTTTCTGTTCTTCAGTTATACTCTGTTTGCTCAGGATGTAAAATAGCTTCTGTCTTGTTTTACTTTATTTTTTCTGATTCATTTTCTGCATACTTTGGTTCCTTCTCTATTGTATTCGACATATATGAATGTGTTAATTTACATGTCCATCTAACTATGTAAATCAGATGAATCTTTATTTTTGGTGTTCCTGACATTTATTGTCACATGGGTGTTCAAGTTATTTCTACTTTCCGGCCTGTAAATATTTATATGAAGTTGTATATAATAATCATTAGGATGCTTTTTTTTAAAGTTTAAATATTACAAACACATTCAATAGACAATGTGAGTGACCAGTGTTCTGTGTTCTGTGCAATTATAACAATAATAATAATACATTTCATTTATAAAATGCTTTTCAAGACACAAAATTACGCTTTACTAAAGTCACAGCGCTAAAAGAAAAACAGACAATGTACCATTCAGATTGGCGGGGTTATGCCATGGGGGTTCCAAGGGACAAGCAAGTTTGAAGAGGTGGGATTTGAGGGCTTTTTTAAAGGATGGTGGGGTGTTTGACTGTTCCTATTCACACACACGGTGTTTATGCTACAGGACAGTTCTCTCTGCAAATGTTAACAACAAATAAGTATTTCCCAGCACAACTATACAACCCTGTCTCCTAAAAATTACGTTCCCACAGAACTAAACTGCATTCTCGATTACGTTTAGTAAGAAACGTATTTTCTCCCACGTTACGTTCGTTATGAACGTATCTCAAATACGTTTATTTTCTACATATCTTCTAGAAACATATTTTCTCCCATGTTACGTTTCTTATGAACGTATCTTAAATACGTTTATTTTCTACATATCTTTGCCATTTATTATCTTGCTTATAATAATGATAATAGTCATTTATAAATATCATTTTAGAGCACACATTTGAAATCAGTAGGCGAGGCTGTAATTTCGCCAGCTGTTACTCTCATGAGCGAGGCAGAAAATAATAGTTTTAACGTGCCAAAAAGCTGTTGTGTCGTTTATTGCACCTCAAACATTAAAACAAATCCAGAGTTACGTGTTTCTGTACTTCCTCTAAGAAGAAAGGATAGTAAGAGAAGATCTTTGTGACGCCAGATGTGGTGTTGTTAATGCGATATGACATCCCGAAAAAAAATCAGTTTAGGATGGCCGAAGACACTACACTACCCATAATCCCCAGCTATCGTTTGGGACTACAGTCCCGTTGACAAACCCCGTGATTAATCTTCAAGCTCTGGGATTGGATGTTGGAGTGGCAGTGTGCCAAGGTTACGCCGAGCGTCAAGCTCTTTGAAATGGAACGAAACCACGGCAGACTATTCAAAACTGAACTCGTGTTTCGCAACATGTTCTCGCACGTCTCTACTGGGAATTGTAGTTTTAAAAAGACGTTTTCGTTTTCCCAAAATTAGAAGTTGACAATATTAAACTGTGTACAGCCCTGGAGGTTTAGGCGATAGGAAACAAATTGGTGTGTACAAATTTAAAACATATAATTAATAAATGGCTGAAAATCGCTTGTATCCATAATGGGCAGCATTAATATATACCCACATGACAGCTCATTGTTACTTTGTCCTTCTACTCCAATTCCGAGGTTAACCTGGTATTTTTACTCCATTACATTTATTTGAGTTACTTTGCAGATTCTGATTAATGATGTGAAATATAAACAACCCTTAAAGCAGACTTTAGTTACACCTGAGTAAAATTCAGGGAAAAGTGATTGTCAAGTGCCAACAATCAGGAGATTTTTGATAGTTGGTGCTTGAGAAGACTAAACATTTATCTACTGATCTCTATAAAGTATATTAATTACTCTTTATTCTCTACTAATAGTTAATTAAAAACTGTATATAATTTCTATTTTGCACATCCCTTTCAAGATTTCAAGAATTTCTAAGGTTTATTGACCTATCATATACACAACTTCAGTGTAGTTATGCAATGAATGAGAAACTTGGGTCGCAGGTTCCTCAACAGTGCATTACAAGACATCTATCAATATGTGTGTGTACCTCCACCATTAAACTGTCAAATTCTGCACATTTCTTATACTATCTACATACATAAGAGTATAATTAATGTGTATAATATCAGTTAAAATAAGTGCTTCAACATAGTTAACATTGCAGGAAAGCAATATATTAGACGTTAAGTTTTGTCAGGCTTAATATTTATCTGTAGATAGATACCCCCAAAGCTTTTTTCTTATTTGAAAGAAGACCTTAACTTTAAGTATTCTTAATGTGTTAATAAAGGTGAATTAGTTTGTCTGTTTTGCACATCCTCATATTAATATCTTTGTACATCCAGCGCTAAACTGTTTTATTTTAGAGATCACTTACAGTATCTTCTTGATTTTTCATATTCTATATTTCTATCATTGACCTTCTACTTCCCCCCTATGAAAGCATGTACTCTTAATATTTTTTTTCATCAAATAACATTATTCAACAAAAATAACATTATTCAACAAAAATAATTCAATAACGCGCTTCAACCACTAGGCGGTGCACACAAGGTACACACAGCATACTAATAATAACTTTATATTATTAGTGTAGGACACTTATGTATGTATAACATCTTAAGATGTGTAGTTTTATTCATGTTTTTACATAATTTTACAGGATATTGCGATACTATTTCTCATGTTTTACTTCTACACATTAATATCTGATTGGTAAAACATCACAAACAGAAAGGCATATCCGGCATTTAATGGTAAGCTATTGAAATTGTGATTCCATAGATGTGTCTCCCATCACCCAAATCCCCTGACTATTCTCTCAACTCAGTATTTACATTCTTATATTCAAAGAAAATCAGTAATATCTTTAAAAACTACAAGTCCTTTTTTATCAGCTGTGCACCGTTATGGTGTAAACATAACCTATCTACCAATTGGATCAAATATAAAAGTCAACCGAATTACTATTGATACTGCAAGGAGACGTATTTTGTGAAAAGAAATGCAAGATGTTGTTTAATTGTTGATATATTTATGATCCACGTCACATATTCAGTGTCAGTTCTTCAAGTTTGTCCAGAAGTCTTCTCATCAGGGCTCTATAAATAAAGAACTATGGCAGATGTGTAATATTTAATGCAGCCGAACCGTGTATTAAAATGCCGTCATATGATGATTTCCAAAGAGAAAAGCAAGAACACTAGGAATAAAGTATTATTTTATTTTTTAAAAATGTTTTCGGATATCATATTGCATTAACATCATATCCCAACATGCATTGCGGCTAAAACATCCAATCAACGAGCTTCAAGCTGAGGATCTTGGGTAATCTGTTCAGTGGGTTTGTGGTGTGTATCGCTCTAAATGGGTTATGTTATGTTCCTGAGTTAAAAGTCAAAGTGGGAAAGCGTACAAGTGATCACATTGCAGTATATACAGTAGAGATGATGGCTATCTCTCTAGCACTTCAGTGGGTAGAGGAAATACAGCCAATGCGAGTGGTCATTTGCTCTGACTCCAGTGCAGCTCTGGAGAGTATAAACAACTTCTCTTCAGAATGTCGTCAGGATATTTTACATGAAATTTTACAAAGCATGTTTAGGTTAGTTCATCTGGGAATTGTTGTTCAATTTGTGTGGGTTCCAGCGCATGTGGGCATTAGAGGGAATGAAGTAGTGGATCAACTGGCAAAATGTGGTTTGAAAGCAAACCAGATTGATATTAGTGTACCCATCAGTAGAGCAGAAGTCAAATCTTTTACTAAAGTGGTTATCAAGCAACAATGGCAAAAACTATGGGACAGTAACACCAAAGGAAGACATTTATATCAGATACAAAGGGAAGTAGGAACAGGAAGCACGTGGGGTAGTAGTAGAAGAGAGCAGAGCATCAACAGCAGGATAAAATTGGGACACTCTGGACTAAACTCATCACTGCATCTGATTGGAAAACATCCAAATGGCAATTGTGATGGTTGCCAACAACCAGAGACAATACATCATGTATTTTTTAGCTGCCCGGACTATAACAGACAAAGATTCATTCTGAAAACTGCACTGGAACAACTCAACATCAAGGACATGGATTTCAAGGCAATATTTGAAAGTAAATCAAGAAATGAAGCAAACAAGCTGATCTTCAAATTCCTCAAAAGCACTGGTCTGAGGACAAGGATTTAGTATGAACATTGAGTAACTAAACAGTAGGTGGCGATATATGCTCCAAGTGGAAGCGATTCGCCATTAAAGAAAAGAAGAAGAAGAAGAAGAAATGGGTTATGGCTAGAAAGGATCCGTCTTGTGTAAATGTGACGTCACGTTCTCGTTGTAACTCTCGTTGGAGCGGCTCGGAAACACATCTACAGCAGTAACATGATGAAACATACACATTAATGCAGCAGGATAATAGTAAAACACTGAAAGGGAACATTTTATCGCACCAGGAGCTATCTTGGGACTTTTACTGCGACAACATTGACTTGCCTGTGAATAAAAAATAAACCATAGTGTTGGTGATCTACAGTGTTGTCATTCTTCTTTGAACACCAACAAGACCGCTAACACCCTATTTCAACAATCACACTCCCTGTCATTGACATAATTAATAGATAGTTTAGCTTCTCACGATCATTTGCTGTGGCCCACTGATGTTAACGATCGTAACTGAAAGGATGCCTGCCAAACGTAAACATTCAGCCACGTGACTTGCAAACTCTCGCGAGAGTTTTACACTAGACGGATCCTTTCTAGCCATAACCCTCGAAATGTCCCTTATAGGCCTACGTCTGTTTCCGGTGACTTTATTTACGGCTAAAAAGCATGCTAGAAAGCCCAAGATTATAGAATTAAACAAATAAATAAAAACAAGGATAATTGTGTGTTATTGTTGATTAAATAACAGTGTGTTATTTAGAAAAGAATAACAAATTAGAAGGAAAACAAAATTTTCTAAAATACAGATTTCAGTATTTTGAGGCTCTAAGCCCCATTTCTTTTCCTCACAGACGGGAAAAAAAGTCAGACATTATACGATTTAAAATAAAAACAAATAAATAAAAAGATCAAACACTGGCATGTAACTTACGTTAGAAAAAATAGAATGGTTTTGAATAATAGATGAGTAAAATCTACGTCACTTTACAGCCCCGCCCACTTTTTGGGAAACCAACGCTGTCATTTCAACGGCGATCAAGCCTGAAGCCACAGAGTTCTTCTTTTACTGTCCTTTCTTCTTAGAGGAAGTACAAAAACACGTCACTGTGGATTTGTTTTAATGTTTGAGGTGCAATAAACGACACAGCAGCTTTTTGGCATGTTAAAACTATTATGTTCTGCCCAGGGGTGAAAGTGGTTTGAATTTCTTGCAGGTACTATAATGCTACCCCGACCTTCATTGGTTCATATTGTTCTCCTCCCGCCCCCAGCTTCATGCATCCCTGAACACAAACTTCACATTTTTAATGTCTTTATGGGGTAGAAATTAGAAACACTTGACAATATGTATAGTCAATTATTTATTTTCAATTGTGCATACAACTTGTGTCAAAACTTAACAGACCATTAGCAAGGCATGTTGAGGGACGTAAACTACACACTTTTCCACATTTTCCACAGAGGGCTGAAGTAGCTCTCCTCTTCTGTGTACCGGCGAGCCATGCAGCTTGTTGAGTGGGCTGCTCTTCTTCCTTTGCCCAGCCAGGTCTTCACATAAGGCAGTGGATCCCACTGTCTGCATGGTGGTCCCACAGAGCTGATGAAGAGGAGATTTGCTGCATTTTTTTTTTGTAAGTTTGCTCCTATACTCAGTTATGATGTTATTCATTGTGCTGAACCCCCGTTCACAGTCAGCATTGCTTGGAGACAGTGCCACTGCCATGAGCAACTTCTTCATTTTGTTGGGAATGTTTCTTCCTCCACTGGCCTTGTATTCTGTGAATCCAAGATGGGCCTATTGTTTGTTCACATGTAGGACATCACACAAAGCCCTCACCTCATTATCTCCAAATCGAGGATTGTCATGGTCCCAGTTGTCAGGGTTGAGGACTGCCATTTGATTGATAAGGCTGTTATAAGCCTCTTTTCGGTTGGTTGCAACACTGGCCTGTGCTCTGTTTGCTGTGGTTGTGAAGAGTCTTTTTTTCATATTGTCTGCCATTGTCTGCCTGTTATATGTAATATTTTTCACTCCCTTCTCTTTTTCAAGTGAGGGTGCATAACATTCAACTGGGACCCTTATGCACCCCCGTAGAACCGGGCCTGGAGGTGGCCAAACTACGGCCCGCGGGCCACATGCGGCCCGTTGATGTGTTTAATGTGGCCCGTCCAATATTGGTATAAATGAGCCAGGGTTCCCGCGCTGATCTTAAAAAGCCTTAAAGTCTCAAATACAACGATCCAATTTTTATTTATGTTATCCCCCACTGTCCACACGCCGCGCGCGCCGCGAAAAGTCCCTTCCTCCCTGGTCGTCGCGGCTGCGCGTGGACGTCGCCCCGCGCGCGGGAGAATGAGATTAAAACAACCCTCAGCCCGACATGAATCAAGACGGAACCAAACAATGCCCTCCGGCCCGGCTGTCACATTGATACATCATTGTGGCCCCTGAGCCAAAAAGTTTGGCCACCCCTGTTGTAGGACATTAACGATAAAACAGAATATTGTTGTTCTACTTTTAGACATCTCGAGATCGACTGGGGATCGACTGGTTGGGCACCCCATATAGAGATATACAGTTTGCTAGTTAGCTAACTTATTATATTCATCATGGCCAGTGCTTGAATTGGGCCGGTACTCACCGGTACGCAGTACCGGCACTTCTGATTTTTACCCATGTGGTACCGGCACTTCTTACTGAGTACCGGCAAGTTGCCGGTACTCAGTAAAATGCCGGTACTCAGCCGCCGGCAATATACGTATATATTGTGAACGCAACGCAGCGCAAATTTGGGTCTGACTCTGCCTCACAGAGGGTGACTGGCTGTCTACATGACGTGGCCTGCCGACATTGCCACTTTCATACAGATCATACTAATGCCCTCGATTGGTCTCTGTGTGTCATTCAAGCTCGGGAGGGTGTGTGTTGGTGTATGTGTGGCGCGAGCGAGCGAGAAAGCGCGCGCACCGGTTACGTGCATTGTTGTTAGCATCTGGTGCTAGCTAGCTGCGCTAACGGATATAAGGAGCTGTTTCAACAACAAGGTGGAGGGACAGTCCTTTGCTGTCAGACTGAGAGGCTGATAACTACAGCTCTGGTGAGGTAAATTACTCTCTGAGTCTTTAGATAGTTAACTTAGTTTAAGTTATCTCAGTGGGTCTCAAACGGTTCGGTCACCATTTATGTAAACACATATTTCCATTTGAGGAGGTAGTGATTAGTAAAATATGCATGAATAATACAAACAAAATGTTAACTAGGTGAAAAAAGGTAAGATACACTTGTTGAGAGCTAAAACTAGTCTTTGCTGTTGCCTCAAAGAGGAGCAGGGGGGAGAGGAGGGAGACAGGAGAGGCCGATTCAGGAGCCCAGACACACTCACAACTATAAATGAACCAAAAACAAATAAATAAACAAGTTTCAATGTTTTTTCATATTGGATATTGTATGTTATTGGTTATGGCCATGTACTTATGATTTTATGATTATTTAAATGTATACATTTTTGTTTCATATGGGTGTAGTCTCTTTATTTCCCCCTCAACATGCACCAGATTGATGTATTTAAGTCCAACATTTAAAAAAAAATCTTACCGGGGGAGCATGCCCCCGGACCCCCCTATAGGATTTGAGACCCGGCCTACTGTTCCCAAATAGATTTGCAATTTTTTTATATCCATAAAGAAAAAGTAAATCTGTTTACAGTTGTTTCATTATGGATGTTGAGAGGTATCCATATATCTCTTCATTTTGCTCTCAAAGTGCACCAGATTGATGCATCTAACTTCAATATTTTAAAATAAATGTTCCCGGGGGAGCATGCCCCCGGACCCCCCTAGACTAGAGGGTGTCAGGTCCACTCCCCACTTATAAAAATAGCACTTTACCACTGCACCCCCTCTAATCTCAGATGCACCCTGAGTCATTTTGTTTAAGTACAGTGAGCCTTTCTAAAATATACAGTAAAGAGACAAACCCACCAGCATTATAGGATATACTATGACTTTGTGCCAAATACTTGTTGCTGATTTAGAGTACTGGCACCTTTTTTATTCCAATTCAAGCACTGATGATGGCCAGGTTCATGTCCATTCTCTGGGCTAAATAAGCATCATCACCTGTGTCATCTGTGGGCGTTGTTTTTCAAACTTTAAGCACATTCTGAGTTTCTTCATCTCTCTCCTTTCTCTTAAACATCTGAAGAGTCGTCGTTTGCATTTTTGCTTTAATTACCACGTAGCCTAATTTTCTAGCTGTCATTCAGTCACTCCATTCTTTTCTCCTCCCGCTGTTCTGATCAAGTGGGAAAAAGCTAATATGTGACCCGCTCTATCGAAATCAGTCGGAAGTCGCAACGGCTCATTTCAAAATAAACGTGGATTTGCGTAAAAAAATAGTTTTTCGGGGTCCGGGTGTTTTGTTTGATTTTAAATAAACAAAGTCTTGGCTTTCAGAATATGAAACTTGTTTCAACAAATTCAGATGATAAATACAACTTAGAAGCTTGTAACGGCATAATTACAAGCGGAGAACGGAGTAACTTGAGGTCACAGCAGGCATAACAACAGCCGGTGTTTCTCGTTACTGTTTTCCCCGGGACACAAACACAATACGCACAAACGCAAAAATACACAAACACACACACGTATACACACACACACACACACACACACACTCGCGAGCTTCCCCCAGACCAGTAATCCAAACCAAAATATCTGCCCTTCGTAGTATAAATTCCACGGGTGGAGCTGTCAATTCTTCCTGGTCCTCCGGACCGCCTGGAAATCTCTTACCGGTACTAAGGACCGGGTAGGACCGGTGTCGGTACCAGATGTGTTCGGGGTACCATATGTGTTCGGGGGCCGTCTCTTACCAATGACGTCACGCATTGTACGCATTGTGATTGGCTGTAAGGTAATTTACCCAGGGGTGCTCGGGGGCAAATCACATCTACAGATCATGACGAACCGAATTGAATTATTCCTATGCTCCTAGCGTGTGAAAATGTTTGTGAAAAACATGTTAAAAAAACATGAAAACGGAGCAATGGCTGTACGCCATTGGCTGTAGCCTACGGCAACTCAAGAGGACCATCATACACGGTCAAATTCCGAACATTTAAACATAGCCTACACTTCATTCTTTACTTTGTCCGTTATTATATGTAGAAGATGAACTACCTCTCTGAAAGGTCCCAATGTGTTCATTTTGATGGGCTGTCTTCTGAGTGGTTAAACATCACTAATGATTTTCTGACTTCTGACTGCTTTGGATATATAATTACACCACAATAAGGTTTTACTATCACAGTGCACTGAGATTTGTGACAAACTGTAAAGCACTTACGCATCACTGTACACTGTAAACCAAGGCGGTTTTGCCATCACTTACTGTACTGAGGCTCAGTCACAGCTACATTTTCATTTACAAAGCCATATTGGATAAAGTACCATCTTATATCTGCTCCCTGATCTCTCTGCAAATTCAAAGTACTTATTGCCTGAGATCTCATGCTGTGGTTTTATTAAATGTGCCAAGTGCTCGGACTGTCTTAGGGAAGAAAGCTTTTAGATGTGCAGCTCCACTAACTTGGAACAGTCTGCAAAAAGAATGTAAAATTACCAAGCTGGTACCACTACATGTTTTTAAAGCTCGGTTGGATGCTCCACAGTCAGATGCTGTTGGTACCTGTACATGTGGATAGATTTTTAAATTGTAATCCCTGTAATTTTTGCTGTATGATGTCCTTTTGTTGTTCCGTTGTTTATGTTTGTATGTCTTCATGTGGAACCTACTGCTGCAGGTCTCCCTTGAAAAATAGATCATTGATCTTAATGGGATTTTACCTGGATAAATAAAGGTTTTGAATTGAATGTCGAGCATTAACTGCGAGTCACTCAAATGCATAAACTGGAGAATAATTATGTTACAAGTGTTACAGAAAACATATCCAAGTGTAACAAACATCCAGTATTAACCTTACTGTTTTTTACTAACAGTAACCAACTAATAATTTTCATAAAGTGCATATTTATTCCAAACTCACAATATATATATATATATATATATATATATATATATATATATATATATATATATATATATATATATATATGTAATAAAACATAATGCACAATGGTACACAGTATCCAAACTCTTTAGGCACTGGTCAGAGGCATTAATGTAAAGCAGATCACCAGAATCCAATACTGGTAAAAACGTTGCAGAGATCAAATGTTTCCTTGTCTGAAAGGAGAAACCTAATTTGAAAACAACATTTTCAGTGTGTGACTTGAAAGATAAGTTCTGATCAATAATAAAACCTAGATATGTGTATGTAGTGACCCTTTCAATGTCAATGTCAGTCCCTTGAACAGTACAAATGTTGGGGAGAAAATAAGTTAACTTTTTGCCATTTGAGAATATCATGAGTTTGGATTTGTCTGCATTTAATACTAACTTGAGTTGAGATAAATGGGATGGAATAACATCAAAGGCAGACTGGAGGAAATCAAGACTTTGCTCTATAGAAGAGGATGAACAATAAATAACAGTATCATCTGCATGAAAATGGAAAGCAGCATTTGAAAAATTATTAGAGATTATTTACATACAGTATATGGTGAAATTATTGGTCCTAATATGGAACCTTGGCGCATACCCTTTCAAATCAAATCAATCAAATCAAGTTTTATTTATATAGCACATTTATAAACGATTTTGGTCGAGCCAAAGTGCTGTACAAATAATAAAAATACCCTACAGTAAAGACATTTTACAGCTAATACAACAGCAGTTTGTTCAGAATATCAGTATGAGAAGAAAACTACACCCTCTGTCCTTAGACCCTCACATCGTACAAGGAAAAACTTCAAGAGAAAACAGTTTAAAGGGAAAAATGGGAGAAACCTCGGGGAGAGCAACAGAGGAGGGATCCCTCTCCCAGGACGGACAGACGTGCAATAGATGCCGTGTGTAAATCGAAGAGATAATACATTTTACAACATAGGTAGACCGAATGTTAGGAAATGCATGGGTCTATAATAATAGGATGAATCCACGAAGATGTCAACAATCCTGTGGGAGCCTTCAGGGAGGCAGCACGACGAGACCCAGGCGGGACCGCAGAGACAGGTTCAGCCACGACCCGAAGTCCACGACTTAATCCAGAACTCAGGATAGAGGATCCAGGATGCGGGACCACAGCAAGAGGATCAGCCTCGACTCAAGATCACATCAAGACACAAAAGAAGAAAAATTTGGCTGGGTTAATCGGAACATGAGAATACACAGATACAGAGAGACAGAAGGAAAAACAAGCACTCCCTTTGGAGTGATTTTTTTAAAATATTGAAGTTAAATGCATCAATCTGGTGCACTTTGAGAGCAAAATGAAGAGATATATGGATACCTCTCAACATCCATATGAAACAACTGTAAACAGATTTACTTTGTCTATATGGATTCGATTGTGGACTTGATTGTGATTGCTGCACATTATCCCTTACTTAATAAATACTTTTTTTGATAATCTATTATATAGAAAAGTATACTATCATATTGATATATAATATATAATTTATTGATAATATATAATATAATCAAATATAACAATCAAAACAAAATAAGTAGTATTAAGTATTAGGGCTAAGAAAATATTGTACATGTGAAATAGTTGTATGTATTGATTTAAATTGACATGCATACGCTAAGAAAAATAGTCCGCTGTTACTGTTTGAACTAACGTACCAACGGCACTGAACATATTACATATTACCTACCATATTACGTTATATACTTCTTACCTTCGATTTCTCTTGTTCTTTTCCTCATTCGTCTTTGTTTTTCTTCAAGTTTTATTGTATTTCTTCAAGTTTTTATCTTGTTGGTCGAATGCATTTAAGCGTCAGCTAAATGCAATGTAATGTAATGATCAAAAGACCCCTCTATACTCAGTCTAGACAACGTGGGTAAATTACCGTACAGCCAATCACAATGCGTGACGTCATTGACGTCATTACGTCGTGACGTCACTGGTAAGAGACGGACCCCGAACACATATGGTACCCCGAACACATCTGGTACCGACACCGGCACACTTTCAACACTGGTTCTGCCTCGCTCATGAGAGTAACAGCTGGCGAAATTACAGCCTCGCCTACTCATTTCAAATGTGTGCTCTAAAATGATATTTATAAATGACTATTATCGTTATTATAAGTAAGACAATAAATGGCAGATATGTAGAAAACAAACGTATTTAAGATACGTTCATAAGAAACGTAACGTGGGAGAAAATAGGTTTCTAGAAGATATGTAGAAAATAAACGTATTTGAGATACGTTCATAACGAATGTAACGTGGGAGAAAATACGTTTCTTGCTAAACGTAATCGAGAATGCAGTTTAGTTCTGTGGGAACGTAATTTTTAGGAGACAGGGTTGAACTATAGCAACACTCGTCATCGATCATTTAACTTACTTTTCCTCAGCCTCTCGGCTGACTAGCTCCACCCAGTGACACTCTGCAGGACTTTGTCTGTCTTTCTTTTAAATTTACCAGCAGCAATATGGAAACTTTTAGAACATTGATGTTATCTTATGTTATTAACCTCCCTCTGTGCCAGTCCTCAGTGACGATGCAGAGCCTCGGTGCCACCACCCCCGTCTCCATCCCCCCCTCAGTGTTGGAGCAGCCCCCCCTAGCCCTGAGCGTGGCGGCTCAGATGGAGCCTGACGGAGGAAGCAGCGGGACCCTGGGCTCCATGATGGGGGGGCTGCATGGGGGGGAGCAGAGCCCCCTGCCCAGCCAGCGCCGGGCTGAGTAAGAAAGACCCTCCTGATCTCAAAGCTGACACTTTAGTGTTTGGGATGAGTAGTGATGATGTAAAGCATGTGCGTGTTATGATGCTTTATTTGAATGTGTGGACTGAACATGTGTAACTGTCCAATAAAGTACAAAAAATCCTGCAGTTAGTTACTGTCATTTGTAGCTGTTATATGTCATTTACAATAACTCTTTATTTGTATTTGGCTAGTTTAATGTTTACACATTAGCAGTAGTGCTACGTTGAGTTAAGTTATACTGTTTAATTAATTTGTATTGTCTGTTTGTGTATTTCTTATGTATTCTTTCACTTATTCAGCGGTTGGAGTAATTCATTCAATTTTAAACCTCAATGAATGGCTCTTTGATTTGACTTTTGTTTTCCTTTGAACGTACCTTTAACAAGCACGCAAGCAATGTTGCAATGTCTGTTTTCTAACATGGTGCAGCCCTAATGTGTGCATTGTAGCAGTGAAATCATTGCTCTGTTTCATTAAATGTGAATAAAATAAAAATGTCTCGTCACTTACACCAGTGAATAATCATGATAAATAATGGTGCTCTCAATATTTTCAAAAATGATCGTGATGATAATTTTTGGCAGGATAATGTGTACATTTCTTTAGCAAGATTGCAAGAAAGGTCATTTTGAAAAGTAATTCGAAAGGGTTTGATATCTGAAAAGGTGTGTGTATATTGCAATATTGTAAGATGTAAATGAATTTAATGTAACTATTAAAAAGACCTTTCTTTTCATATAACCCCGAACTCTACACGTTTCTAAGGACGACACGACACAGTAAGTGCAGAGCAATTCATTGTCAAATAGCAGAAAACAATACAACAGCCACGCGCTAAAAAGTGGTTTAAATAATGTTCACCCAGCTTCCCATAATCCCTCACTTCAACCTCTCAGATCACATGATAACATGAGCAGAGCATACACACGCATCACTTGTAGAAAAACACACACACCAATCCAACATTATTTTACCGATCACATCCTCACCCACACACACACACACACACACACACAGCGTGACATCATTAGTCATCCCATGTGCTCTATTGCTTTAAGAGGACCCATCTGATGCTGTGAGACATGCAGAGCAGGTACAAATAGTGACCCCCCCCCCATAGCAAAAAGCCCATTGCATGCTTTACTGAAATGCGCTTCCATGTGCTTCGTCTACACACTATCTGAATACATGTGTCATAGCAGACTAAAAGGAAACACCTCAGACTAAACTGTGAGATATGGAAGTTCATTCCTGCCCGTGAAAGTCCCGATCATAAAACACCGACTCTTAAAGATCTATTTTAAAAGAGATACTGTCAGTCATTTTAATAAAACGGTAAATCTCTAAATATGGCGATGAAACTCAATATTTGTTATGAAGAGACAAAAAAAAAGTTGAACTTATTTAAATTAATTAAATAAGGAATTGTATTAGGTTAGTTGGATATTAGGTTGATATTTTTTCTTTCAACCTAATATTATTGCTTTCAACTAACATCATACAATTATGTCTAATCTGTTGACAAAAAGAATTAAGTCAACCTCTAAATGTTTTGTGAATAGACATATTTATAAATGTTACTACAGTCAATGGTTTCACATACAATTTGACCTCTTAATAAATCAAAATTCTGAGTCAAGATTAAGAATAAAATAAATATTTGAAGGCAAATTTAGCAACTTATATTAACTTAAAAAGACATGTCATAATTTTGACTGAATCTAAGCTTAAGATTTTTTTAGGTCAATAAAAGTAAAAAAAAGTTATCCTCGCTAATTCTCTTTTTTGTTGAAAGTGTTTTTTGTTAACATTCTTGAGTCTCATTTCTGGGTGGTAACAGACTTCCATATTTCTACCTCATGTGCCAGGACACTCATAAAAAAGAAAAAGAAATATTGTATGGTCCAGGCTACATTCACACAAACAGCATTGTGGAATTATTGTGGCAAAATAAAAAATATTTTGTCAATAAAAACTTCATTTACATTCATTTGAAATGACAGCATTTTGGATATTGTGTTCACTGGAAGATGTTTAGCCCTGTGATTCTATTTAAAAAGTCCCTGTCCGGCTGCAGCGACTCGGCTGTACACGTCTGCATCATTCTGTATTCTGCTAAAGAGTCACACAGCTGCTAAGTCTGCAAGAGTTGCATTGGTTTCAGTGTGCGTGGGATGTTTTGTTTCATGATGACGGAGGCTTCCCTCCCTGGTGAGACTTTGCATCATATTCAAGACGTTTCAACAGTAAAACGGTGACATCACTCCTCTGTAAAACTCATGTGTGGACTCTTCCAGTCCAACACACACACATTAATGATCTGTAGGTTCATTAAAGCACTGGAGCTGGATCAAATCTCGTAAGGTGCTAAAGGTATTCAACATAAGCGGTGAACATGTAACAAGACTCTTATGTTTGTTCCACAAAATGCATCACTCGTATATTCACACATTTCAACGAGCAAAATATGCACCTAAAAAGTAAAAATACATTTCTAGGAAGAAGTTAGGTGATAGAGAGATGAAGCAGACACATCATTCAGCTCAGTCTTTGGTTAGGTGAGAAGCCAGCAGCACTTTAGAGAAGCCTCAGAAACATTTGGACAGGATCCCTGAAGAGCACCTGACTCACTTCAAGTGGCGAAGAGTCAACAGAAAAAGGGCCAAGGGGAGATGGAGTCCTGGTGTGGAAGCCCTTGGTAGGTCAAACTGCTGGTTTATAGAGGGAATGTGATGGATGCTGGTGACGGCAGGGAGAACATCCACTGCATCCACTGGTGGAGAGAGTCGCTGTACGGCAGTTCAGTCTTCAAGCGTGGGCAGGAAGCGGAAGGTGCCCTCGGAAGCATCGGAGAAGGTGAAGACCTGCGGAAAGGAGGCGGCGGCTCCTGCAAAGCAGCGGATGAAACGGAGCCCCTTTATTATTCGCAGAGTGCTGGGACTCCTCAGTCAGGTAACAGAAAACAGAGTTCTCCCTCCAGGGCCGAAGCTCCTCTCACAGCAGAGGGGGGGCGACTCTTTCAGGTTCCGTGGTGGTGTGGGTCTGCAGCCTGCTGGAGGCCTTCATCTCTTCCCTGACTTCATGTAGGACGGGATAGCCCCTCGGGCGGTCAGGCCTTCGAAGCGTTTGTAGGTGTAGTTGATGAAGACCCAGTCCTTGTTCTTCAGGTCGGCCTCCGTCTGGTTGGACACCGGAGCGACTGGGGGGGGGAGAAGATGCTTTAACTTATTGCAGACGTCATAACAGAGGAGCAGACTGTGCAACAGAAAGAGCAGCGTACCTGTTGGGGTGAGGATATCTGAATCAGGGAACTCATCAAAGTTGGAGGTGTCGTCGATGCTTTTGATCTCGATGGGGATGGCAGCAGGTCTCTCTCTGAAGAGGAGGAGGAGGTGATGTGAGAAAGGTGAGTGGGACAATCACCAAAGAGAAATCATGCATTTGAGAAATGAGGGAGCTGGTGAGGATTATGTTTGCCTGGAAATTGTTAACCAGGTTCCAAAGCAGCTGATTTGGCTGGGTGGCAGTTCCTATTGTCACTTGAGATAAAGCTGCTATTTCTGGCAAGCAGCTCAGGCAGTTTAAACAAGCAATACGAGCATTGCAAAATAATTAAAATAATTCTGAATCAATATTTAGTAGATAGCCGTGTAGTTGAAGGGCCCTGCTCACCCTGTCGTGTTATTTTCTAATGAATGACTGCGAGCTACACTTTATCCTTCACTTGATTGTCCCGAATAATGCAACATTCTCTCGAGCTGAGAGATGAGCACATATCTGTACCAAGGTCTTCTGAAAACCCTGAGGTTACCAACTGAACCAGAAGGTATAAAGTCAAACGTTTGTTCCTGATTAATACATTGAGCACATTCCACAAAAGTTGAAAATAAAAGCACCCCGATAGAACGGCAGTCTGTCCCTCTTCAATCTTTGTACACTGAATTATATTTTTATTATTATATTTATACAACATTGTACATTTAGAAAAACTGGTATCAGGTACATTTATTGTTTGCAATAATGCCCAGCACTACATGATCAAAAGTAGTGGTTTAAATACATGTTGTTGCACTTTGAGAACCTACTGAAGTCAGACTCTGTACAGAGACACAACTCCAAGCTACAACATCTCTAAGATAAAGAAAATATTTGAAATGTCTCCTTGTGATAACTGTCCTTGACCATGTAAAAGCCCCCACCTGATATGGTCGTAGTCCACCCCCTCAAAGAAGGGGTTGGACTTGATGTCCTCCACCCCCACAGCACCGATCCTGTGCTCCTCCTCACAGCAGAACCTGGGAACAACACACGTCACATTAATATCACAAAACTCAGAGCAAACCTTTCAGGTGCCCTTCAACATAACGCCCTCATTGTCATTATACAATACTAATAGAGATACTGATATGTGTTATTAATGCACAGTGAGAGAACAGATGAACACAGGAGTTCTTGCCTGAGTATCAGATCTTTGGCCTTCTCTGATATAGGCACTTCTGGAGGAAAAGTTAGCGTCTCTCTCCAGTTCATCACTTTCCTGTACGTCTCCTGAGGCGTCTCTGAGCAGAAGGGGGGGTAACCTGCACACAGGGAGGACAGAAGAATCACCAACTGTCCCTTTCAACCACATCAGCCAGAGGGTAAACAAGATCGCGACAGCCTTACCTATCAACATCTCATACATGATGACACCCAGGCTCCACCAATCACAGAGCTTGTTGTATCCATTCTGCATGAAGACCTCTGGGGCGATGTAGTCGGGGGTTCCCACTGTGGAGAACGCCTACGAAAGGGACGGGAAACAACAGTTAGACTATTAAAAGCTGTTAGCATTGAGCTAAAAGATGAAGATAAAGTCATTTATTCAATCTGACCCTAACTTCAAAAAGGGCCGTTTTATTCATTTTGGGGTTTTCCCTCTCCTGTAGGGTGTTCTATAGGTTTTAGTGCATGTAAATGGTCACCAAAGGCTAAAATCTCTGTGACACTCGCGCTTCTATTGGCTAGCGCTCCAACACATTGTACGTTATAGGCTAAGGGGCAGGACAGAATCTAAGCGGTTGACCAATCACAACAGAGCCAGCTAACCAATCAGAGCAGACTGGGCTCTGGTTTCAGACAGAGGGTGAAAAGAGCACAGACAGTATGAGAAAGATAAAGAGCTTTCGGAACAGCATGGAGACATGTCACAGTAGAGACACTACATACTGATATACACCTGAACATCAGTAGGAGAGGACTCTTTAAAGTAGAGACACTACATACTGTTATACACCTGAACATCAGCAGGAGAGGACTCTTTAAAGTAGAGACACTACATACTGATATACACTTGAACATCAGCAGGAGAAGACTCTTTAAAGTAGAGACACTACATACTGATTAGGGATGCACCGAATATTCGGCCGCCGAAAATTATCGGCCGAAAATGGTTAAAAAGGCCCTTTCGGCCGAAAGGGTTCTAGCACCGAAAAAATATCACCGAATGTCAGAGAACAGGGTTACGTTGGTAAACTAAAGTGTTGTTGTGATGACGTAATCAAAACGCGGCGACAAGCACGGCGCGCAACCATGCTCGCGGCTGGCTCACAGCCAACATGTCTGCCGCTTGGAGATATTTAAAAATATCAGAGAAAGAGGCGCGGATTGTGATTTGTGAAACGTGTTCAGCTGACATGTTTCGAGGGGGTGTAACTGCAAAGACTTTCACCACTTCGGGATTACTCCACCCCTTGAAATCAAAACACCCGGACAAATATGCGGAGTAAGATCAAATCACAAGCACTGACAGCGAGAGACTGTTCAGCGCTGCCTCTCATGTGCTTGATGAGAAGAGGAACAGACTTATGGCTGATAAATCAGAGAAGCTACTGTTCATTAAAAAGAACCTCCCACTTTTCCTTAATAAGTAGACAAGGCTGGCTTATCATAAGCTTATCTAGTTCTACATGTCTACTCTCTATCCACTTTCCCGAACAATTTTCATTGTGAGTTATAATTCACCATCTCAGGTTATCATTAGGGGAAATGACAGCAGCACAGTGTTCAATATATTGTACTTTCGGTATCGAAATGATACAATGTTGTTTACATTGCTCATGAGGACAGACCACCTTATTTGCAGATTCTTGAAATTGTAATTGAATTTGTAATTGATTAGACCACCTTATTTGCAGATTCTTGAAATTGTAATTGAATTTGTAATTGATTGTGGATTTTGTATCCAGTTTTCACTTTATGTATCTTTATACAATGTTTACTACTTTGCTTATGAGGACAGACAGCCTTATTTACAGATTCTTGAAATTCAATTGGAATTTCATTTGTAAATAGTTACATTCATGTGGATTTATCCAGTTTGCACATTTGTATGCATGCACTTATAGGTGCATTTGTTGTTGTTGAAGGCCTGGCTGTTACAGTCTTTATTTACACTATTTTGTTGTAGGCCTCCTGGCCTAGATGTTTATGCAGTTTTAAAGCACCTTGGCTTTGTTCTGAATGCACTTTGTTGTAGTTATCCTACAGAGAAAAGAAAATGCACTTGACTTGGAATTAATGTACTGTATACATTCAAAAGTGCTGAATAAATGTTTTATGGACCCATAATAGTGATTATTATTTAAGTTAAGTTTTGCCATAATCATTTATTTTTCCATAATCAGGCAGCTGAACAACATTGGTAAAAAATGTATACATTATATATATTTATATATATATATATATATATATATATATATATATATATATATATATATATATATTTCTATTAATCATTTTCGGCCTTTCGGCATTAGGTTTTCGGTCAACTGTTTCCTATTTTCGGTATCGGTTTCGGCCAAGAATTTCCCATTCGGTACACCCCTAATACTGATATACAGGACTGTCTCAGAAAATTAGAATATTGTGATAAAGTTCTTTATTTTCTGTAATGCAATTAAAAAAACAAAAATGTCATACATTCTGGATTCATTACAAATCAACTGAAATATTGCAAGCCTTTTATTATTTTAATATTGCTGATTATGGCATACAGCTTAAGAAAACTCAAAAATCCTATCTCAAAAAATTAGAATAGTTCCTCAGACCAAGTAAAAAAAAAAGATTTATAACAGCAAAACACAATCAAACATTTGAAAATATCCATTAATGCACTCAGTACTTGGTTGGGAATCCTTTTGCATGGATTACTGCATCAATGCGGCGTGGCATGGAGGCAATCAGCCTGTGGCATTGCTGAGGTGTTATGGATGCCCAGGATGCTTCAATAGCGGCCTTTAGCTCATTAGCATTGTTGGGTCTGGTGTCTTTCAGCTTCTTCTTCACAATACCCCACATATTCTCTATGGGGTTCAGGTCAGGGGAATTTGCAGGCCAATCGAGGACAGTAATGCCATGGTCAGTACACCAGTTACTGGTGGTTTTGGCACTGTGGGCAGGTGCCAGATCATGCTGGAAAATGAATTCCTCATCTCCATAGAGCTTTTCAGCAGACGGAAGCATGTAGTGCTCTAAAATCTCTTGGTACACAGCTGCATTTACTCTGGGCTTGATGAAACACAGTGGACCAACACCAGCAGCTGACATGGCTCCCCAAACCATCGCTGACTGTGGGAACTTCACACTGGATTTCAAGCAACTTGGATTTTGCTCCTCTCCAGCCTTTCTCCAGACTCTGGCGCCTTGACTTCCAAATGAAATACAAAACTTGCTTTCGTCTGAAAAGAGGACTTTGGACCACTGTGCAACTGTCCAGTGCTTCTTTTCCTTAGCCCAAGTCAGACGCCTCTTCCGTTGTCTTGAGTTCAGAAGTGGCTTGACCATGGGAATACGGCTATTGTAGCCCATTTCCCGGACACGTCTGTGAACAGTGACTTTTGATACCTGGACTCCAGCTTCAGTCCACTGTCTTTGAAGCTCCCCCAAATTCTGGAAGCGACTCTTCTTCACAATGCTGTTAAGGCTGCGGTCATCTCTCTTGGTTGTGCAGCGTTTCCTGCCACATTTCCCCCTTCCAACAGACTTTTTGTGGATGTGCTTTGAAACTGCACTCTGTGAACAGCTTGCTCTTTGAGAAATTTCTTTTTGTGTCTTACCCTCCTGATGGAGGGTGTCAATGACGGTCCTCTGGACAGCAGTCAGATCAGCAGTCTTCCCCATACTTGTGATTTAGTTTACTGAACCAAGCTGAGTGTTTTTCAAGGCTCAGGAAACCCTTGCAGGTGTTTCGAGTTAATTAGACGATTCAAGTGATTCGTTGAACACCCTACTAGTATACTTTTTCATGATATTCTAATATTTAGAGATAGGATATTTGAGTTTTCTTAAGCTGTATGCCATAATCAGCAATATTAAAATAATAAAAGGCTTGCAATATTTCAGTTGATTTGTAATGAATCCAGAATGTATGACATTTTTGTTTTTTTAATTGCATTACAGAAAATAAAGAACTTTATCACAATATTCTAATTTTCTGAGACAGTCCTGTATACCTGAACATCAGCAGGAGAGGACTCTTTAAAGTAGAGACACTACATACTGATATACACCTGAACATCAGCAGGAGAGGACTCTTTAAAGTAGAGACACTGCATTCTGATATACACCTGAACATCAGCAGGAGAGGACTCTTTAAAGTAGAGACACTACATACTGATATACACCTGAACATCAGCAGGAGAGGACTCTTTAAAGTAGAGACACTACATACTGATAGGAATGGACCTGAACATCATCAGGAGAGGACTCTTTAAAGTAGAGAGACTACATACTGATATACACCTGAACATCAGCAGGAGAGGATTCTTTAAAGTAGAGACACTACATACTGATAGGAATGGACCTGAACATCATCAGGAGAGGATTCTTTAAAGTAGAGACACTACATACTGATAGGAATGGACCTGAACATCATCAGGAGAGGACTCTTTAAAGTAGAGAGACTACATACTGATATACAACTGAACATCAGCAGGAAAGGACCCTTTAAAGTAGAGACACTACATACTGATATACACCTGAACATCAGCAGGAGAGGACTCTTTAAAGTAGATACACTACATACTGATATACACCTGAACATCAGCAGGAGAGGACTCTTTAAAGTAGAGACACTACATACTGATATACACCTGAACACCAGCAGGAGAGGACTCTTTAAAGTAGAGACACTACATATTGATATACACCTGAACACCAGCAGGAGAGGACTCTTTAAAGTAGAGACACTACATACTGATAGGAATGGACCTGAACATCAGCAGGAGAGGACTCTTTAAAGTAGAGACACTACATACTGATATACACCTGAACATCAGCAGGAGAGGACTCTTTAAAGTAGAGACACTACATACTGATATACACCTGAACATCAGCAGGAGAGGACTCTTTAAAGTAGAGACACTACATACTGATATACACCTGAACACCAGCAGGAGAGGACTCTTTAAAGTAGAGACACTACATATTGATATACACCTGAACACCAGCAGGAGAGGACTCTTTAAAGTAGAGACACTACATACTGATAGGAATGGACCTGAACATCAGCAGGAGAGGACTCTTTAAAGTAGAGACACTACATACTGATATACACCTGAACATCAGCAGGAGAGGACTCTTTAAAAGTAGAGACACTACATACTGATATACACCTGAACATCAGCAGGAGAGGACTCTTTAAAGTAGAGACACTACATACTGATATACACCTGAACATCAGCAGGAGAGCACTCTTTAAAGTAGAGACACTACATACTGATAGGAATGGACCTGAACATCAGCAGGATATGCCCTCTATAAATTGTGCTGTATTTTTCATTTGAGTCATACATAATTAAAGGCCGGTACCAAACTGCTGTCGAGTGTAATGATATCTGTGCTCAGACCTACCAGCTGCCTTCTGTTCCTCTTCCACGTCTCTGCTTTCCTCTTGGAGTTCATGTTCTGGAAGGCTGAGGGGACAGAGAGCGTGATGCAGTGAACAGGCTAACATGTGGTGCCAGCTATTTAAAATACTTTTTTATTATGTAAAAAGTAGAAGAAACACATATTGATAAAAAGATAAACTAATGTGCTAGAGATGAGATCAGTGGAAGGTGTGCCCTACTTTGTTTACTGAGGTCGCTGGCACTGGGCAGGCTGTGGTTCAGGTTCTTGTAGAACTCTGTGCGGTGCGCTCTCTTCAGCCCGGTGCACAGCCCAAAGTCTGACAGCTTCACGTGACCCTGAGAACACAACACACACTGTTAGAGCTGCTGTACACTGCGAAGGTTAAACAGTATTGCCGCCCTGACTCTCATTCATCTCTGAGAGGAGCAAAGTATTCATATCTTAAAGAGCTCATTTAAGTGTTCTGTGTTTGCTAGCGGTTCACAATAATGGCCAGAATGATAAGAATTATTTAGATGTATAAAGATTCTTCATCACAATTATGAATCGTTTTTGTGAAAACAGTGTATTGCACTTTAAATAAACGTAGCACTGATTTATTTTTCATGTAAGAAAAAAAGATTGCAATATTGCTATTTCTGCAATATGTATTGTGATATAAAATAAATAAAGTATTATTTAGGAACGATGGATCCAATTTAAAGTGAAACGCAGCAACCTGGTGCATTTTAAGAGTGAAATAATAGAGTTGGAGAGAAATAATGAGGCTAGATTAAGTCAATGTTGTGCTCTAATCATAATCCCATTTGTTCAAAGGAACTATACATAAGGTCACACCCTCAAAAGTGTGGTGAACTAGAAGCTTCGTGTTTCAACACGGCTCAGGTGGTTTGCCCACACCGCCTCAGAGGATGATCGCATTTTTTTTTAATAAATTGGATCCATTTTGCAGCACTTTTGTATGCTAGACTCAGAACTAGCGATGGGTACCGAGCCCCGGTATTAAACGGGCCCCGGGGCTGAATTATTAAAGACCGTGGTACCGTTATGCTCCGACGTTAGCGGTCTTTTTATCGGTACTGAGACATGTAAAAAATATATGTCATGTGTATTATTGCTATAAACATTATATTTCAGTTTTAGTGTCGCCAACTCAATCAATCAATCAATGTTTATTTATATAGCCAACTTTGTTTCTAACATGCAAAAAGACTGCAAAAGGCGTCTATGATTATTTTTAGTATTTTTGATCTCTCCCACGCCTGCTTGTGAGGGGGCGGGGCCACACACACACACACACACACACACACACACACACACACACACACACACACACACACACACACACACACACACACACACACACACACACACACACACACACACACACACACACACACACACACACACACACACACACACACACACACACACACACACACACACACACACACACACACACACACACACACACACACACACACACACACACACACACACACACCTTAGGAATGGGTATCGTTAAGGTTTTAACGGTACTACTACTTTTATTGATACCGCTTATCGGTCCGGTCTTTTAATGGTACTCTTATTGGTTCTTTTGAAGAAAAAAAAAAAAAGGTAAACTAACTAAACAAATTGTGAACAAAACTAACATTGCTTTTTATTTAAATTAAATACATAATATTTCACATCAAAAGAAACAATGTTTTAACAAATCGTATTCAATAATCTGATGACAGAACTGTAAACAGAATAGCTGAAACTTTAACAAAATAAAGAGTAACTCTGTTACCTCTAATCATTAACCCATGTTTGTATAATTGAGTTAACTCCGTGTGTTGCTGCTAGCATACATAACACCGGACGTGGAAACGTTACTCGTGGATGGGGCTACAGAGCTACTAGAAAGACAGTCGAACCCGGTGCATTCCTCCGTCTGAATGTGGTGCACTTTTGCTAAATGTTTAGACAAATTGCTCGTGTTACCGCCCTTACATGCTAAACTCTTATTGCACTTTTGGCAACGAGCATTGTCCACATCGAGACGGGTAAAGTTTAACCACACCTCGGAGCGCGTTCAACTCCGCCATCTCCGCAGTGTGTGTGTGTTGCTGCATGTAGCAGCTGCATGTGTGTAAACTGCCCCGCGCCTTCGCACACAGACGTGGGAGAGAGATCTCTCGCCTGGATTGAAAAGATCGAAAATGACTAAAAAGACGCATTTTGCACGCTTTTTGCATATTTGAAACGGAGTTGGCGACACTAAAACTGCAATATAATGTTTGTGTAGCAACAATACATATACATATATTTTCTACATGTCTCAGTACCAATAAAAAGACTGTTAACGTCGGAGCTTAACGGTACCACGGTCTTTAATAATTCAGCCCCGGGGCCCGTTTAATACCGGGGCTCGGTACCCATCCCTACTTTCATAAAGGGTTTGGAATGCCCTTAAGTTCACGACACCAACTCATGGGAAACTGCTGTAAAGTAAGTGTAATAAAAAGCTGAATATGGTGTATGATGATGATGGAAGGCCTCACCCTGGAGTCCAGCAGCAGGTTGTCTGGTTTGATGTCTCTGTGGATGAAGCCCAGCTGGTGGATGGAGTCGATGGCCAGCACCGTCTCAGCGATGTAGAACTGAGTGGCCTCTTCTGTCAGAGTGTCCTTCTTCATCAGCAGGGTCATCATGTCTCCTGCAGAACAACAGCACACACAGCAGGATGTCAGAGGCATGGACACAACGGACAGACCCTACGGTCTGACTCACTCCACACTTTAACACTGGACGTATATGTTTAAAAAACATGCTAATCAATGCTTTTATTACATATAGGCTGGATTACAGCAATCCCCTATTATCAAGCTGTCCACCACATCCATCCAAAATCTTCAACTGTTACAAAATGCTGCAGCCTAGGGATGCACCATAGACTGTATATATAAAGGGATGCACCGATACATCGGTGAGACATCGGCATTGGCCTTTTTCCACCATCCGTAAATAAGGTATATACAGTAAAACATCGGTATCGGCAAAATTGTTACTCCAAACATCGGCGGACGTTTTTTTATATTGGTGCATCCCTACTGTTAAGAAAAAAGGACCATAGCACTCCAATTTTAGCAGCTCTGCAGTGGTTTCCAGAAAAGGACAGAATTGATTTTAAAATACTTCTTCTTACTTTCAAATCACTAAAACAGAGGTTTGAATTCACTACTGCCCCTCTAGAACACTACACTCCCAGGGTGCAGGTCTGTTAATGGTGACCGGAGTGTGCAAAATTCTTAAGTTTTTACTTTTAAGGGTGAGCTCAAGACCTTCCTTTTTTTAACTATGCTTTTACTAGAGCTGGTTTCAGATTATTCCCTATGTTCTTCCTCCTGGTTCTTACATTTTATGGTATTTCATTTGATTGTTTCATTTTATTTTTTGTTGCATCTTAATTCATTCTATTTCACACTCTATCTTGTCTTTTCATTATTTTCCTGTAATTTTATGTTTCTGTAAAATCCACCTAGAATGTGCAAAGGGGAGTCTCCCTCCGCAGCCGGTTGGCGTAGTTTTGGCACAAAAACAGCAGCCCCGCCCGTGCACACGGAGTCTGACTCTGGAAAAGCTTCACAAGTACGTCGGTACGCAAAGGCGCTGAGTGACACAAGTGACGGTATGCATTTCAGATTTTGGTCGCGCTTGCCTACCTGCGTATCAGTTATGTGCACCCCTGGTTATATTATATTGCTGTGAAAATATAACTGGATTTATTCAAGTTCTCATCAAAAACTACATTTGAAACAGAATATGGTATAATTCATGTTGGCCAAATACTATTTTTCACTAAATACAGCTTACATCGTAATGGAACTCAATGAAGCCGCTGTTAACATTAGCTGTTAGCTCTGGTATTTAGTCAAGCAGGACTGGGATGCTGCCAACTGGCTGCTAACAGCTAACATTAAAGCTGCAAAGCCGTTATGTCCTTGGGCAAGACACTTCACCTGAATTGCTCCTGTGGGTATTGTCCACAGTACATGACCATTACATATATGTATGATATGTATGTGTGATGTGTATCTGTAAAACGCTTTGGTTCATAGAAAAAGCGCTATAATAAATATAAGGAATTATTATTATTAACTAGTTCTACTCGTGCCAATTAAAACACAGATCTGTTGTTGACAACGTAGCAATATCAGGGTCAATCCTGGCAGTTTTCATTTGAGGTATATCCCCAGTAACTGCGATACTGTAAAGAAAAAAGTAACTTCGTATTTTTAGTGAGATCAACTTGGTATGGGAGTATTGGCTCTTCTGACATTCCTACTTGAGGAAAGGGCCCAGAATCACTGTTTAGTTTTTCAGATTGTTTTTTAGTCCATCTAAATTGTACTTTATCTTCATGGTGGAGTGGAAACTAATATTAGTTCCTCCAGTTGGAAAATTCATCAAACGATGAGTTAAAAATAATGATTAGACGTTGACGATCTAACCTGGTTGGAAGTCACTTTTGTGTTAGCAATGTCAGTGATCTGAGTCAAGGGGTCATACCTCCAGGCAGGAACTCCATGATGAGGTAGAGGTTCATCTTATCCTGGAAGCTGTAGAACATCTTCACCACCCACAGGCTGTCTGCCTCTACCAGAATGTCCCTCTCAGCACGAATATGACCAACCTGAAGACAGAGAGGGACACTCACAGGGTCAAATATGTCGTCTGATGCAGCAGCAGCAGCAGCAGCAGCAGCAGCAGCAGCAGCAGCAGCAGCAGCAGCAGCAGCAGCAGCAGCAGCAGCAGCAGCATCAGCATCAGCAGCATCCTGTCACACAGAGTTCTGCCTCACCTGTTCCTTCTCCAGCATGTCCGCTTTGCGGAGGATCTTCATTGCATAAACATGACCAGTGTCTTTCTTCTGCACCAGACGAACCTGGAGGCCAAAAGGACAATGTTAATAAATAAACACCAAGTCATCATTTTGAGAAGAAGGCCTTCAAAGTTTCCTCTTCTCTGGTTTCAATCTGATTGATTATTAGCAGAGCAAATGATCAAAGTAGTATGGAGTAGGGCTGCACGATATTGAAAAAAACTAACATTGCGATATTTTTTTCCCCTGCGATATATATTGCGTTTTTTTAACAGGATGAAGGAATTTATATTACTCATCATACCTTAAGTCATGATCCAACATGTCATGATAATGCAGGTTGCTTACCCTCAAATAAGGGGGTTCATCTGTGAATGAATAAGAGAAGAACCTTTTTGTATCCAAAATAGTTCCAGATGGCAGATGTTGCTTTTCTTTTTGGAAGTAAATCTTCATTCTCGCCGGTATTGTCCTCCTGTGCCTCACTAATTTTTTACCGGTATTTTGATGTCTGCAAACTAGCGGGGCGGGGCCTGCTGTGATCTGATCAAGAATGATTGTGATTGGTGGTTTGCTGTGCATGCAGAGCCTGCATGTCACTCACTGAAGTATCCCTGACATGAGAGCCGCGCAAGTTTTCGTTTTGAAGCAAGCAGCAAAATAATTGTAAAATGAAATGTTTGAGTTAATTTACCTATTTAATATCGCACGTCCTAAAATAAATAAATACTAAAAAATCGCACGTCCCTGCGATGTGAATATCGCGGATGCGCGTATCGCGGTTATCGCCATGACACGATATATCGTTCAGCCCTACTACGGAGGGAAGATATTTTCGTTTGGATTACTGGCCTGGGGGAAGCTCGCGAGTGTGTGTTTGTGTGTGTTTATGTCATTTTGCGTTTGTGTGTATTGTGTTTGTTTCCCGGGGGGAAACCCTCACGAGAAACACCGACTGTTGTTATGCCTGCTGTGACGTTAAGCTACTCCGTTCTCTGCTTGTAATTATGCCGTTACAAGCTTCAAAGTTGTATTTATCATCTGAATTTGCCGAAACAAGTTTAATATTCTGAAAGACTTTGTTTATTTGAAATCAGATGAAAACAAACTGAAACGGACCCTGCCGTGTTACCTATGATTACTATACGCCTTGCATTCATAATTTCAGCGGGAGGGAGGGGGAACGGCGCTGAGGAACAGCAGAGTGGCGAGGGAGAGCTTTCATCTTCCCTTTACAAGCTTCATAAATCTGTTTATCGTGTGATTTTGGAAATAAAAGTTTCATATTCTGAAAGCCAAGACTTATTTAAAATCAAACAAAACACCCGAACAACTATGTTTTTTACACAAATCCACGTTTATTTTTTAAATGAGCCGTTGCGACTTTCGACTGATTTCGATAGAGCAGGTCACACATGTGCATTTCAGACACAGGATGTATGGAGCAGCAGACAGAAATAATTATTTCATTACAGCTGTCTGTCACTTAGGAGGCAGAGTGCTATTATACACCAAGGGAAGCCATGCTACTCATATCAGTCAGACTCAAGAATTATCTTCCTAGAAATATTAACCGAATGCCGACAAGACACATTATGATATATATAGATAACATTTGTTTTCCTCTTTGTGCCATTGTGATCCAAGAGTTTGATCTTTAATGCTTTCAAAACGCACACAGGAATCATGTTCTAAATATTTATGTAAAATATGTTTACCTCTCCAAAAGCTCCACGGCCAATCACCTTCAGGGACTCAAAGTCCTCTAGACCCAGTCGAGTGCGTTTCAGCCGCAAAAACTCCGTCTCTTTCCGCGCATGCTGAGAGCGCCGGATACGTTTCTGCAGAGCAAAGGTCATGTCAAATAGAAAATTATATAAAGAATATTTTTGCACAGGTGCCATCATCTCACACTTGCTTCGAGACTTATTATAAAAGCTTAGTGTTGATTCAAAGTAAATATAAAGTTCAAAACACCTACAGCTGTGGTCCAGCAGATCTAAAACTCTTAACACTATGAAAGGAGAGAACAAATGATCTTGTACAGCCACAAAGCATGCTGGGAAAAAAGTGCATGTGTGTTTGTCACTCACCTCTTCATCTGCCAAGCCTTCCTGATCCATCACTTTCTCCAGCTTCTGCTGCCTAAAGAGATAATATGACACATTAGCACATCCCATAATATCAGCTGTTTCGGGGAAAACAACAACCTGGAAGAGGGCCCTGCTACGGATGCTTCTGACACTATACACGTTTCATTGTTAAACTCAGAGATATCTGATGCATATCAGTCAAAAGGATGCAATCTTTTTTCTATTGATTTAATTTAATTATTACATTTCATCATTATCTCAGAAAGACAATTCACATTTATAACAGTACAGCTGTTATAAGCTGGGGGTCTAGAGTTTGAATTCTTGCCAGTGAGCCGGTTTTAATGTTTAACTTTTAAAGTGATCATTTAGAGATTTCCCTCTAATGACCCTCAAACCCACATCTGTACTAACTAAACTATTGTGTACCGTCATCATCATCATCATCTTAAAAAAAACGTTAGCCAATGATCTGCTCCAGACATGAGTATACTCTGAGGAAACTTGTCACAACAGGAAGTGGTCTTGTCTAATCACAATTCTGACACAAGTCACCCCCCCCCCCCCACAATGAAATGTTTATATTGTGTGTGTTGAGGTTTTAAGTTGCTGCGGTGCCAGTCAGCTCGGGCCTGATAATTTGAATAGTCTAACCCTACAAATGGATCAAAATAGCAGGTATAAATCTGATGGCCCCTTTGAACATTGCAATCTCATTTAAACCTGCTTAAATCCACGGGGGTGGGTGCTATAACGGTTTGCCCCATAATTGACTTTGCAACACTGTTGTTACTGTGATAAAAGAACGTTTTGCTTCTAGCACATACACAAGGGCGAACTACTTTCCACAATTCCCCGTGAAATGCGTTAACATAATAGATGGGCTGTACTGTCGGTGTTTGCCAAGAAGCACAAGCATCTCAGGTAAAATAAGTCAACACTAGGGTTTGGAACCGAAACTCGGTTCCAGATGAGAACCGATAAGAAAATGCCAGGTACTGGGTACCAATACAAAATACACAATTTTGGTTCTTCTAAACGGTTCCTAAACACGGTAGACCCTGTATTCCACCGGGTCTCCGCCGGCGCAGCGAGTTAGGGCGGACTGGCCATCTGTGTGTTCTGGAGAATCACAGAACGGCCGGTCGTCAGTGGGCCGTTGACGGCCGGCTCGGTTTGCTGACGGCCGGCACCGCCCTTAAAAGAAAAAAACAAGGCACAGTGTAATGCCTGTGGCAAGTTAATAGCCTGCCACAGGCATAGTTCAGCTATTGCGTAATACATTTGTATTGCATGTATTTTTTTCCATTTGTAAAAATGTCAGTTAAAGCTTAAAAGAATAAAGATATTTTTTGTTATCCAAACGTTTGACCTCTTTCTTTTATAATTTTGGAATCAAAACGGGGAATCAATAAGAACCGGAATCGATAAGCAGAATCGGAACATTTCAGACGATACCCATCCCTACTCAACACGCCACGTTTTTTTAGATGAAGATTAAGGATACAAATCGTAATGATAAACTGTACAGAGTCTATGATCCAGATAGACCGTGTATAGTTTATCGTTATAGATTTAAATGTGGTGTAATGTTATTCCCATTTTGGCTTGTTGTGGCATGTCAGATCACAATTGATGGGGCACCTCTGTTTAACTAACTATTATTCATATTATTCATTTATGCAAAAGTTCATTGTGCAGCCACAGAAGAAAGACTTGTGTAAATGTGAAAATGGTGGATCTTACCTCATCTCCCGCTCCTCGTGCTGGGCGATGAGGTTACTGTAGAAGTTCTCCAGGGTCACTTTGGCCATAGTGACGCGCTCCTTCGTGTGGTTACTCATGGAGGAGCACGAGCTGGGGCTAGTCATTGCCATGCTTTACCTGGAGAAACACACAGACGATAGGTGAGCGGATAGCATGCGTGCGGTAAATCACAACCCTGGTCAGACACGCTGTGGAAGCACACATCCAATCAGGAGGTTGCCACACAGCCAGGAAAAAAACACTGCACCACTGAGAGTGAGAAGGAGGGCCTTAAAGAGCAGCAGGATAGGCTGTCATGCTCAGATGCTAAAACCCTTAGCTGGACGCTCAAAGATTTGAACTATGAAATGACATGACAGTTGGCCCCGAAAAAGAGGAAGGAAAGCAGCTGCCTCTGCTGTCTGAGAAAAGCAATGTTGATAACATTGTGCTGTTATGAAGAAATAATGAGGAAATCGGATTTGTGCAAGCACTGAAGGTGGAGTCCCTCTGTGAGATAGCTAGGGTTTGCGGCACAATATGTGTCTAATACTAATGCAGATTAATGGCAGTTAAACAAGCATAATCATGAAAATAAATACTTCAGATACAAGTATCAAGTCACTCGTTTGACAAATGTGTATTTTTGCAATAGTGAAATTAATAGAAATGCTAAAAATAACTGCACATTGGGAGCATTTAGACCTACAGCCTGTGCAGTCTTCCACATTTGGAGAGTCCCTTGTGAATATGGAGCCAACACATTTGTAACTCAGTAACAGATTGTTGGCTGGCCGAAACATGTAACTATTGGAATACATTTTGAATTGTATTCCTGCTTCAGGCGCCCGGGCAGGGTTGGAAGTGTTCCCAAAATGTAAAAGGTACACCCTTGTAAGGTTGCTAGCGTGACTTTATGTAAAAGCGTCAGAACTTTAAATGCTTGTCCAGATATGATGAGCTGAAAGGCATTACGTTGTTAATACAAATGTAACTCAATGGAAAGCGTGTTGAAAAACCTGTGTTTTTACTCTCCCTGAATAACACCCTCAGCAAATATTTGTATGAGTTGATCAATTGTCAAATGTATTTGCAGTGGTGTATTGTAGTAAACAACATTTACTCAAGTATTGTACTTAAAAGGTAGGGTATGTAAGTTTGAGAAACCGGCTCGAGATACACTTTTTGTTATATTCCATGGAATGCTCTTAACATCCCAATAGCAATTAATAAGTGCTTTGACTAAAAATCCATAAAAAAATGTCATCTGTGGAAGCCGTAGTACTGTAAAAAGCACGACCAATCGTTTTAGCCGGCCCGGCTAAAATAACTGGATGGCCTACCTGCCTGTCAGCCTTCCATCTGTGCACAAACTTATCTCGTGCCCTCATTGGTCATGTGCGCGTTCGTGTGTGTTGGAGGAGGGGCTCTGTAAGGAAGTGGCAGATTTTCTTCGCTCCTGTATTTTAAAATTCTAGCGATCTTGAGCCAGTTTCTCAAACTTACATACCGATTTTGGGGTACTGTTACTTTACTTGCGTATTTTTATTTTATGCTTCTTTAAACGTCTACTCCACTACAATTTGCAAGCCAATATTGTACCCTTTACTACACCACAATTATTTGACAGAATTAGTTTACAGAGTCAGGTTATTGGCTAAAACAAAAATGTAAATAAAAGAATAAACATACGATATATTTGATTTATAATTTTAAATAACTATATTATAGGTTAAAGATATTCAGCAGCAGTCTATAAAGTAAATACAAGTGGCTTCACCTTTTACCGGCTGTGATGATCACATTAATATAATGTCAATAATCATAATCCATTAATTTAACATATATGATCCTAAAATGGGATAGAAGCAAGATAAGCACTTTTACTTTTGGTACTGTAAGTATATTTTGATGCCAATACGTTTGTACTTTTATTTAAGTAACCTTTATAATGCAGGATTTAAGCAGACTATTTGTAAACTGTAATATTTCTACTTTCACTTAAGTTAAATATCCGAGTACTCCTTATACCACTGTGTATTTGGGTTTGGGACAAAACGGTTTAAAAAAAAAGCTCACCTACATTCGGACAATGACAGTAAGTTAAGCTGGTAGAGTTGCTATTTTAAATCAGACAGTGAAACGCTATTGGAATCGTTATTTATCTAACATTTACAAAATAATAATGGCGATATTACAAAATGTAACGTCAAGTGTAATATCGCCTGAAGTTACAGTTGTAATTTACACAGAATGTAAACGTTTGGTGTGTTTCTCTTGTCAAAAACAGACTGTCCTGGCTAGTGTCAACAACACGGAGCTAGCTCCCCAAGTAGTTAGTTTCGGTTGCAACGTAGCCATACGTGACATAAACTTACGTTACCTTAAGATATAAGATAATATAGAGAAATACTAACTTACCTTAGCGTAACCGTGATTCAAATATGGTTTAGAATATTAGTTTCGATTTTTCTTTAACCCTTAGCCTCATAAACAAATTTGCTTTGCCCTGCTATATTAGTTAGCTTGCTAGTTAGCCATTAAAGTTCCTGGCTGCGTCAAGTTACAAAGAGGGAATATCAACTACACCGGATATGTGTTTCAAAATAAAACTTTAATTTATAAGAATGACTGTTTCATCGCATTTTCGTTATTTTGAGTTTTATTTTGAAAACGTAAACTAGAAAATCTATATTTCCATTTGCATGTACTTTACAACTTGAAGTTACCCAAAGCGAATAGCTAAGGGAAAGTTAGCAAGTAAACGTTAGCCACTTCTCTTCTAAAATAGCTTGAGTCCTTTGTTTTTAAACTGAACGTCATATAAAAGAGCAAGTTAGCAGATCATTTAGTAAGATAATAAACTAAAGAAAACGTTCAACATTCTGTCTTCTAATGCTTTAATCCTGTATGTTTTTATAGTTGGTCTTTGTTCACTTACCTTGCTCGAAGGTGCGGTATCTGCCGTCTCTTCCTCTGCTCTGCCGAGTGTTGCGTCACCATAAGTTTGAACTCAGTGTGACCCCTAGTGGACAATCATCATCCTCCTCCTCCTCCTCAGGTTCAGCCATGGATAGAGAACCGCAGTGACGCGCCCAAAAACCAAGAAGTAAGTTAGCATTTTTAGCACTTCCGGTTCCTTCGTCAAAAAGCAATGCATTTTTTCCAGAGGGTTTTGGAAAATACCAGACCAGAGATAAATTACGTTTTGTTCTACGACATTAAATACATCAGCAGTGACCCCACTGGTGATTTTTGAAGAGTTTACGTGTCTGAAAAACGATGGTTGTTACCGAGTGGCTGAATAGGACTACAGAAATTGTCGAGGCCGTTGTACGTCATTACGCCGAACACGTAAACACTCCCGCTAAGTTTGTTTTCCCCTGTGTTCTGCTTGAAAGCAAGCACATGCCTATCTTTAGTATCTGTATATCTATATCTGACCATTAGAATCTCTATTTTTGAAATTGTCGTTTTTAACACCGTAGTTTTACAAATTATAGAATAATTAATTACCAGTGTTTTTCCAATTTTACTCGGCACTTCGTTTTGTTAGCTAACGTTAGCTAAAGCTAGCGCTACTAGTTAGCTACGCAATGGTTTGTTGCTTTGCTCCGGGTTGCAGCCACAGGTCTTCGCATGAAACGTGCTTGTTCTATCGTTTCCCGGCCAATGTTTTCTAAAGGAGAGTCTTGATTCGTGCCATGAGGAAAGCTGACGTTACATTTTTGTCCATCTCACAGTGAAATGTAAATGATGGGTAGTGACTGTATCCAGTGCTTGAATTGGGCCGGTACTCACCGGTACGCAGTACCGGCACTTCTGATTTTTACCCATGTGGTACCGGCACTTCCTACTGAGTACCGGCAAAATGCAAAAAAAATGCAAAATGCCGGTACTCAGCCGCCGGCAATATACGTATATATTGTAAACGCAACGCAGCGCAAATGTGGCTCTGACTCTGCCTCACAGAGGGTGACTGGCTGTCTACATGACGTGGCCTGCCGACATTGCCACTTTCATACAGATCATACTAATGCCCTCGATTGGTCTCTGTGTGTCATTCAAGCTCGGGTGGGTGTGTGTTGGTGTATGTGTGGCGCGAGCGAGCGAGAAAGCGCGCGCAACGGTTACGTGTATTGTTGTTAGCATCTGGTGCTAGCTAGCTGCGTTAACGGATATAAGGAGCTTTTTCAACAACAAGGTGGAGGGACAGTCCTTTGCTGTCAGACTGAGAGGCTGATAACTACAGCTCTGGTGAGGTAAATTACTCTCTGAGTCTTTAGATAGTTAACTTAGTTTAAGTTATCTCAGTGGGTCTCAAACGGTTCGGTCACCATTTATGTAAACACATATTTCCATTTGAGGGGGTAGTGATTAGTAAAATATGCATGAATAATACAAACAAAATGTTAACTAGGTGAAAAAAGGTAAGATAAACTTGTTGAGAGCTAAAACTAGTCTTTGCTGTTGCCTCAAAGAGGAGCAGGGTGGAGAGGAGGGAGACAGGAGAGGCCGATTCAGGAGCCCAGACACACTCACAACTATAAATGAACCAAAAACAAATAAATAAACAAGTTTCAATGTTTTTTCATATTGGATATTGTATGTTATTGGTTATGGCCATGTACTTATGATTTTATGATTATTTAAATGTATACATTTTTGTTTCATATGGGTGTAGTCTCTTTATTTCCCCCTCAAAATGCACCAGATTGATGCATTTAAGTCCAACATTTCAAAAAAAATCTTACCGGGAGAGCATGCCCCCGGACCCCCCTATAGGATTTGAGGCCCGGCCCCACTGTTCCCAAATAGATTTGCAATTTTTTTTAAATAGTAACCTATCTCCATATGTTTCTTTTTGGGTAGTAGATTTAAACTAGAGGGCTATCACTTTGTGCAGCAACGCTATTGACAAATAAATCCAGCAAAATGGCACAAAAAACTGGTAGTGGCCTCAGGGACGAGGAGTCATTTAACCAGCCAGTAGGAGTCAAGCTTTACTTTCTTTTATATCCATAAAGAAAAAGTAAATCTGTTTATAGTTGTTTCATTATGGATGTTGAGAGGTATCCATATATCTCTTCATTTTGCTCTCAAATTGCACCAGATTGATGCATCTAACTTCAATATTTAAAAAACAATGTTCCCGGGGGAGCATGCCCCCGGACCCCCCTAGACTAGAGGGTGTCAGGTCCACTCCCCACTTATAAAGATAGCACTTTACCACTGCACCCCCTCTAATCTCAGATGCACCCTGAGTCATTTTGTTTAAGTACAGTGAGCGTTTCTAAAATATACAGTAAAGAGACAAACCCACCAGCATTATAGGATATACTATGACTTTGTGCCAAATACTTGTTGCTGATTTAGAGTACTGGCACCTTTTTTATTCCAATTCAAGCACTGACTGTATCGCCGTTTTAGAGATTGCGCTGCTGAAAAGACCGAAACATAAGTAAAGATAATGAATAAATCCTATTAAAACCTGTGTGGCTTATATGATGAGTCTAATTAGTACAAGCAGCATAACGTTTCACCATGTAACTAAAGATTGTAGTCAGGGAGATCAGTTTGACATATTGAACTAATAACAAATCACCTCTGGCTGGCAGAGAACTCTCTGCTCCATAGCTTCTCTTGGACGTAAAATCACATGTACATTTTACATTTATATTCAATTTAATATCCCATCCCTCACATACTTTTGTATATATAATAACTTATATTTTGTTTTTCTTGTTATGCTGCTGCAACACAAACATTTCCCAAATTGGGATCAATACAGTAACATCTTATCTTAATTAATTAAGAAATATAACTATTATAATTAGTGTAGCAGCCGACACCTATTTTCAATATGGATTAATCTACCATTTATTTCTTTAGTTCAATTTTGATCTATAAAAATGTCAAAATAGTGAAAATGTTCACGAGACTTATCAAAGTGCAAGGTTATATCTTTAGATGTTTTGTTTTAGCCTATGTACTGTATGTCTTAATGCTCTTATATGTGACGGGGTGACTTCCATGAAACTAATATTTTATATCTTCCCAACAGACGAGCTGACAGGAAACCTAACACTCTAACAACCACAACATTGCAAAGGCGAGTAAATGTAAATTAAAAACGATTCACAATTTTTTTATTTCTTCTTCTTTCTTGCAGTGAGGTGAAGCTGACCTTGCACTTGGTGCCAGTAAGGATGTTCCTCACGCAGGCTGAATGTTTCTCCTTCCTTACCGACAGAGAAGCCCTTGATTTGCAATGCTTCACTAATTGTCATTTCCCTGGCTCTGTAGGGACACTTTACCTCCAGCACAGCGAAAGACCCTACCAGACCATCTGGAGATGCCCCCAACACTCCTGATTGGGAGAGCCACAAATCTGACTCATGGACCTGCATCTGGGTTGCAGTGGTGAATGCCCTGACACCCTCACATTCATTCATAGTCCCCCACTGTACAGACAAAACACCATCAAGGGCCTGTTGTTGCCCTAGCACCCTGGCAATAAGGGAAGCAGTCACACGCTTTGACCTCAGGACAGCTCCAAAGTTGCTGGCAGTCAACCTTCCTTTCCTGAACAAATGCCAGTTTGGGTTGGTTCGCTGACCAGTGGTAGCTACCTGAATTGCCCTCTGTTGCTCTTCAGACAATGCCATGCTTGCCACATTTGCTTCAGGTCCCTGATGCCCAACAGATTTGAGAATTTCAGGAACAGTAAGTGTTTCCAAGCTGCAGTGTTCCTCTTCTGGCTCGGGGGAGAGAAGCCAAGAAATTCCTGAGAACCTGCCCCCGAGTCTGTCCCTCAGCCAGTCACGATCTTCGGAGGTGGGCTCTCTTGTCAGCGGGTTAAATGAGTTATTGGTTGGAGGAAATAGCTCCTCCACTGAATGCATACGTTTAGCTGCCTTTGGCTTCTTCCACTGACAGGGGGTGTCAGTGCAGCTGAAATTGTGGATGGCAAAGATGGCTCATGCAGCCGCATGACTGCATTTCCATTCTCCACATGGGCATTCACATTTTGTGGAGAGAATTCCCTCTTCTCCTGTAGATACCTGTGGTGGTGGGATTGCTTTATTATTTAAAATATATTTACATTTGTACTTCCCAATTATCCCTTTAATTGTTTATAGCCTACTGTATGTTTATTTCATGGATATTTCTGTGTTTTCTGGTGTGTAATATTTGTAATCTTGGGGCCTCTTCTCTTTAACGTCTACATGCTACCACTGGCTCAGATAATGAAGAACAACAAAATAAGTTACCATAGCTATGCGGATGACACACACATTTACGTAACCATTTCACCAGGAGACTATGCTCCAATTCAAACACTGAGTAGGTGCATTGAACAAATCAATGACTGGATGTGTCAGAACTTTCTCCAATTAAACAAAGATAAAACAGGTAATGGTTTTTGGAGCCAAGGCAGGACGTTTAAAAGTTAGCGCTGAGCTTCAGTCTGCAATGTTCAAAACAACAGATAAAGCCAGAAGTCTAGGTGTAGTCATTGACTCTGACCTGAGTTTCAACAGTCACATTAAAACAGTTACTAAATCAGCTTACTATTCCCTAAAGAACATATCTAGGATTAAAAGACTAATGTCACAGCAGGATTTGGAAAAACTTTTCCATGCTTTTATCTTTAGTAGACTGGACTGCTCCAATGGTGTCCTCACAGGTCTCACTAAAACATCTATTAGAAAGCTTCAGCTGATTGAGAACGCTGCTGCTCGAGTCCTCACTGACACTAAGAAAGTGGATCACATCACTCCTGTTCTGAAGTCTTTACTCTGGTTCCTCACTAACACTAAGAAAGTGGATCACATCGCTCCTGTTCTGAAGTCTTTACCCTGGCTTCCTGTGTGTCAAAGAATAGATTTCAAAATACTGCTGCTGGTTTATAAAGCACTGAATGGTTTAGGCCCAAAATACATTTCTGACCTCCTGCTAAATTATGAACCATCCAAATCTCTCAGGTCTTCAGGGACTGGTCAGCTTTCTGTCCCCAGAGTCAGAACTAAACATGGAGAAGCAGCGTTTAGTTATTATGCTCCAAATATCTGGAACAAACTCCCAGAAACCTGCAGGGCCGCTGCAACTCTTACTACTTTTAAATCCAGGCTGAAGACTTTTCTTTTTGTCGCTGCTTTTAATTGAACTATTCATATCTTAGACTGCACTGTAACTTTTATCCATGTATTTTTTCTTTTAATGTTTATTTTATTAGCTTTTCTTTTTAATGACTGATTTTAAATGCAATTTTCTTAATGTCTTTCATTTTTTGTAAAGCACTTTGAATTGCCTTGTGTTGAAAAGTGCTATATAAATAAACTTGCCTTGCCTAATAAAGATTCCATGTGACACATAAAATGGATTTGTTGATGGTAATTAATGTGAATAAATTAACTAGGTTAACGGTACTCTTGCTATCACTACTCACCGACACTATAAACCTTGTCCCTCATGCTAGCCCTGACAACACCGGTAAGCACACCTTCATCGAGGCTGCACTGTTTTACGTGTCCTGACTTGTAGTGGTTCTCTCCTGTCTACACTCTTCTTGTCATCTTTGTAAAACGATATCAGACTGGTAATTGACACAGCCATGACTTCTAGTTAAATTCAGTGTGGCTAAAATGAAAAGCTTTGTTAAAATATGCAAGCGCGCGAAAGTCAAAGTCAGCTTTATTGTCAAAAATTCTACATGTGTTATACATCCAGAAATATCGAAATATCGTTTCCCACAGTGTGACATGTACACATAAAACAAAAAGGGCCTAGATTATAGATAACCGGGGTATACAGTTTAAAATGTTAATATATTTAAAGTGTTCAAAGTGCAGTTTCTGTGCAAGTCAGTTGAAACGATCTTAAGTTGGCGTGACGTTAAAGTCGTGCGACCCTGCTGCTGTGCTGGCTAGTAGTCCGTTTATAGCATAACGTTAGCATTTTGCTTCTGGCGACTAGATTTATCATTCAGAAATTATAAAAGTAGGGTTGACATGTGGAGATTATCCGGCTGAACAAAACGTGATCCCTCTCTTAAATGTGTGTCAACCACAGACCTTATTTCGAGCTATTTTGACAAAGGAACCGGAAGAAGTTTACGTCCGGGTTTTACGACGCGTCACTGCGGTTCTCTATAAGAACAGCAGCTTGCATTAGTGTTACGTTACTGCCATCTTCAGGAGTTGGTTGACTCCTCAGTGTGCGGTATATCCATTTCCTCATCAGTCCTGTTCTCCTTTTAAACCTAACCTTTTTATTTCTTCCATCATATCATTTCCCTATGATAAGTATTTCCTGAGACACATGCCCTAAGATTTTTGGTAACTAACATTTTTCACTTAAAACGGCAGAATTCTTCCCTATAATCAGAGGTCCAAGAACTTGCAAGAAGTACAGTACACACACAGATTATTTACCTTAGGAAAAGTAGCAATACTACAGTGTAAAAATACTCTGATACCAGTGAAAATCCTGCATTCAAATGTGTACTTCAAAAGTATCACCATATACTTCAAGTACCAAAGGAAAAATACTCAGTAAGATATTATGATGAGAGGAACATATAAACACAAGATATTTATTTAAGTTATTTAACAATAATAGTGTATGTAAACGTAAATCTCGATTTATATTTGAACCTAAATCAGCAAAGAAACTAGCAAATAGTAACTTAATATTTAAAATAAATGTATTGGAGTCAAGAGTACAACATTTGCCAACAAAATGTAGTGGAGTAAAGGAATACAGTAGTAGAATTTGAAAATACTTTATTACTTTTGTTAATGTAGGTTACAATACAACACTGCCTATGTGAATGTGAAGATTACTCCCACTCATGATAACCTCCACTTATTTATTCCCTCCTTCATTTCTCCCAAAACCAACTGTGCAGCAAATATGACAGGTGTTTGTTTTTTGAGAAGATGTTGAAGCATCATAGGTAATAACTGTTCTAATTCATCAAAAAATATATTCCATGTTTTATGATATATTTGTTTTTAATAGTTTACTGTACAAAATCTATAGGAAAAAAATACAGTGTACATAACCCTATAGCACCAACGCAGGATGCTACATGGGCCAAACTGCAGGCTATGGCAACAGGCGTAGCAGTTGTATGATGATAATAATGATAATGATAACATAAAAGCATTCATAATAAATGACACACATTCATAAAGCAACTTTCAAAAAAAAAAAATTACAAAGAGCTTCTGTTTTGTCATGTTTCTCTTGGAAAATGTTTCTGAAATATTTTTCAATCAGTAACTTATTAATTTATTGAGGGAGGCCCCGGTTATTATTAAGAATGAGAAACTAAGCCTGCATAGAGACACCTTAATAACTACATTTTGTCCTTGATTGTTTGCATTGTATTTTGTCATGCATACCCAATTAAAATGCATATATTATAGACACTGTTTATATATGTTTAGTAAGAGAACTGGAATGGACTGCTCTGCTCAATTTCTGCATTTCTGTTCATAGAAAGTAAGGATGTTTAATTATGTTGCAGTCAGAAATAAAGAAGTGTTCAACAAACACAACCTTCTTCTAGTCATTGAGGCCAAAAATTGAGACTTTAGATGCGTGGACTTAAAAAACTAGTCTTTATTTGAAATGATTTCCTGCTGTTCAGCGTCGGACTGCGGCCACAGGCTGAGAACACAAGGAACTGCAGTCTCTCATTCTGCCAGTGTTTCACAGATAGCAGCAACATAGCCACACAGTAATTCACACATTGTTTAAAACCACACTGACACAGGACATAAAACACACAGTGCAACTTTCACATCTGACATTTCCTATCAACTCCACTATGTACACCCGGCCCCCCCCGCCCAGAGCTAGTGTTTCTTTGCCTTCTCCTTTTTCTTCTTCTCCTGGTATTCGAGGATCTTTTTGTTAAATATTCCTAAAGGACAAATGACAGGAGGGAGAGTTAGTGCACTGTAAATACATTTCAGCTAGCCGACTCAGTAACATGATGGTCAATTATGTGCATGTTATGAGTAGAAGAGAGTGTACCGGAAATGTAATTCACTATATACAATCAACGATAAAGTGGAGTGAATTTGATGTAGCTGATAGTGTGTGATGCACCTTATTGTTGCTAATCCTGCAGTGTTTTTGAGATTACAGAGGAGAACAACTGTGACATGTATTCTTGTGTGTGGTGCAACCTCATTGCAGAACCATGTAGGATTTCCAAACTCCTGAAGACTTAGCCCGGCTTCATAAAAAAAAATTGAGGCAGCCCTTATTTCGTCATATGGCCCCACCCAAGTTGTGTGTCAATCACAACGTTGACTTTGGAAGGTCCCCTCACAGAAAGACAGCAAAATGTCTTCTTTACAAGCTGTTTTGCCGTCATTTGTTTTCCAGATGTGAGCAGAACTCTCTTTGTGCATGGCATTGTGGGACAATAGTCTACACCACTAGCACACTCAAATGTGGAAGGCCTGGGGAGTTATAGACAACATGTAACGGTATTACATAATAAGGTAAAACAAAGTTAACTGCATTCGCTAAAGATGTAATCAGATTACTGTTGCATTTCAAAGAATTGAGGATTACTAGCAGGATTACAATGTTAGTGAAACCTAAAAAGATCATTTGTGACCTGCTCTATCGAAATCAGTCGCATTGACCCGAAGACACATTTTGAGTTGTATACACTGCTGGAAAGAGGAGATTCCTAGATTTCTAATGATATCAGGATTGTTTTTGTACTCCAAATATTAAGCAAAATATGTCACATTATATAATGACTGTCACTGAGTCATCATTTTGAGAAAAAGGCCTTCAAAGTTTCCTCTGTTCTGGAATCCATTGATCTGATTGATTATTAGCGGAGCAAATGATCAATGTAGTACGGAGGGAAAATATTTTCGTTTGGATTACTGGTCTGGGAGAAGCTCGCGAGTGTGTGTGTGTGTGTGTGTGTTTGTGTGTTTTTGTAATTTTGCGTTTGTATGTTTGTAATTTTGCGTTTGTATGTATTGTGTTTGTTTCCCGTGATTATTATACGCCTTGCATTCATAATTTCAGCGGGAGGGAGGGGGGGAGCGGCGCTGAGGAACAGCAGAGTGGCGAGGGAGAGCTGTCATCTTCCCTTTACAAGCTTAAAAAAAGGTATTTATCGTGTGATTTTGGAAATAAAAGTTTCATATTCTGAAAGCCAAGACTTTGTTTATTTAAAATCAAACAAAACACCCGAACCCCGAAAAACAATTTTTTACGCAAATCCACGTTTATTTTGAAATGAGCTGTTGCGACTTCTGACTGATTTCGATAGAGCGGGTCACATATAGTCTCTGTTGTAAAGGATCAGATGTTATCTCTTCTCTGTGAGCTGTAATGTTCTGTAGGCTAATACTTTAAGTGTGAATCTATACGCCTACATCTGCTTTATGGTTTCACTTTCTGAATATGCTTCATGAAAGTCAGCTTTTCCTATCAATAAAATGATTTTTGATCCTAAATATCTTGATGTCTTCTTTTCTAAGGTCAAATTGTTCTGTCTTACATAATACTACACTTCAGTATAAAAACATCTTATTCTTTTTCTTGTATTTATTTGCATTGCATCTGATATTGATGATATCAAAAAATAAAGTAATCCGGTTACAATACCCCTGTTTTGATTAGGTTACTGATTACATTATTGTTCAACACTTTTTTACTGGTCTGATACATAACTATTGGACTGATTGTGGATGAAACTGGGCTGCAAGAGATGCAGTGAGGCTTACGCCTGCTCCCAGCAGAAATATGTGATGTATGTGTGTGTGTGTGTGTGTGTGTGTGTGTGTGTGTGTGTGTGTGTGTGTGTGTGTGTGTGTGTGTGTGTGTGTGTGTGTGTGTGTGTGTGTGTGTGTGTGTGTGTGTGTCACCTTGCTGCGGTCCGGGCTGCTGCTGCTCCACCTCCTGGATGAACAGGTCGAACATCTGCGTCTGGAGGAACAACTTGACGAAGTGTCGTGTAGTTTTGGAATCGATGGCCTTGTAGAAGCTTCTCTTTTCAAACACCCCTGGCCCCCCGCCGCGACTGTGTTTCACGTAGGATCTGAAGTGGCCCACTGTTTTCACAAAGAAGAGGAGGAAGGCTTCCGACACCACCCGATTCAACTCCTCCACCGCTGAAGCAAAGCACAAAAAACATTTGGGGATGATGGAGCCATAACTCTGTTTCTAAGTGATACACCTGTGTTTGATTTCTGTCACTCACTTGATGCTTTTTGTCTGGCACTAAGAGCCTCTAGGATTTCACTTTTGAGCTTCGGGGGCAGAATAGAGCTTTCATCACCAACCTGGAAAAGGAAGGTAATACACAAATGTTTTAACTTTTACTAAATGGTTGTTTCTTGTGAATTTGCAAAGAAATGCCACTAAAAGCTGATTTTGTAGACGCTTACTGAAGCAATGAAGGTTTCCTTTTTATTGTCAGACAAGTCGACCACCAGCAGCTGTCACAGAAATAATAAGAATGAATCTTTTTGCAATTGAAGTAACACTTTGATTATTAAAAATGTTTCTTCTCCATGTGGACTCACATCAGTCTGGTCGGTTACCAGGTCCAGCAGATGCTTCTGGACTCCCAGCAGGTAGGGGGTGGGGGCCATCACCACGTCGATCAGGATCTCAGGAACAATGGAGATCATGGTGTGCTGCCAGGTGAAGGGGTACAGGAGGGCTGCCACAGCATGTATGATTTGTGATAATGTGCTGCAGAGAGATCAGATCATACATTCAGTCAATAACATGAAGGGGGCTTTTAATGCCATATCAGAAAATCACCTTTCAAAACTCTCAACTCTTTGTGGAGCACTTTTTACCTATGGACATGCACTAATGGAGAGGTGTCAGAGGGAAGGGGCGGCCCGGCTGGCGCTCAGGAGCAGTTGGGGGTTCAGTGCCTTTCTCAAGGGCACCTGGTTAGTACCAGTCCACATTCTGTGTTTTGGTCCAATGGCAAATTGAACCGGTGGCCCCTCGGTTCCCAAGACAAGTCCCTAAAGACTGTGCTCCTGCCGCCCCGATACAGACACGTTTCTGTTATATGCTAATGAATATTGACAGGGGTTGGTTTACTTTACGACATAACTGATATTTAATACAATATAAATTGTAGCAGCCTCCATTTCTTATTTGAAATATCTAATTTAAAACATGATGAATTGTGTATTTTTTACTCCGTTTTATAATCAATGAACTACCTTTTTATGCTTTGTGTTAACTAAATTGATTTATTATTATATTTTGTTATGAGAGGTCAATATGGAGAGGCCAGAGCTATACTCCTTTTCCTCATGTATCCTTATAAGGGCATGAACACAGAGCTCAGGTGAGCTCCCGGTTGAGTGGTTACACACAGTTTTTCGAACCACACTTTTTCTTAGTATATCAGTCATTTTGTTGAAGCATTTCATTTTATTTTGTAGTTATAGCCAGCCATTGGGGCTGTTGTATATGAGATAGTTTGCATTCAAATTAAACGTTGCTTATTTAATAAACGGGATTCTCTTCTCTTTTGTTTGGACTGCAATATAGCATCATAACTGGAGACTCAAGGCAGGCTTCGTGTTTTGAGTTTGGATTGCCTCTATAGTACATTTGTTTTGCCAATTTTTTAAGTGACTGTCATCATAATCTCTGTAAACAGATATCTGTATGCAACATTCTGGTGTCCGTGTGTAGTCTGAGTAATTATTGACCAATCATGTTCTATTGGGTTTTGGTTGAATGCAGGTAAAGAGTCTTTGTGGAGAGCAAATGCATTCTGGGAACACATTGGCTATTGCTTGACAAAGCTTTGATCCCCTTTTTTTAAAAGATATTTTCAGGCAGTATCAGTTCCTTAATTTAAGAGACAGTGTTTAAAGATAGAAACAAGTTATCAGTCCAGATTCAAACCCCAGACTTTTGAATGGGGACTGAGCATGAGGGCTTTGTTTGTTTTTCATGATTTAGGTAAACAGACTACAATCTGGTTGTACAATTCGTCTCTCAGCTTGTACTCCAGTCCTGCGTCTAAAGTGTCTCGAGAGCTGGACTTTCGGTACATACACTATGATTGATGAATTGATAATGTCCTCGTGGAATCTACATCTATGAGTGTATAGTACCCCAGTTCCTCAGCGATGAAAACAATCCGTCTCTCTAGGACGGCGGCAGCGAACACCAGCAGCACCTCCTCATCTGTCAGGCAGTCGAAGAGCGTGGCGAAGTTGACGTGCTCCAGCCAGGAGTCCAGCGGGCGTGTCAGACTGATGATCTGGGGGAGAGTCACATCTGTCACACACATGCAAACATCACCCACCACCTCCAACTCTGAGGGTGCTCACTTAGCCCTGACAAAGGGTAAAAATGCAGCTATCGCTTTTCATAATTATCATAATATGAATGCCTTCATGAAGACAGCCAGAGTGTGTCCTTCCTCCGGCCTGATGGACGCCCAACGAAAACACAGCAGCATCAGTGACAGCTCAAGATGATGGAATGCGGCCCGATGGGGGAGGTGTGAGGTTTCAGCTCTGAGCTAAAGGTTAGGTAATGCAGGACAGGTCCAGACACCACCACAGAAACACATCCACATGGAGGATCTCACCACTACATTTTCACATTACATTACATTATATTACATTACATGTCACTTGTTAGACGCTTTTATCCAAAGCGACTTACATACTCAATACTGTGGGCAATCCCCACAGGAGCAATTTGGGGTGAAGTGTCTCAGGGATACAACGACATGCTGACTGCAGTGGGGTTTGAACCTGTGACCCCCTGATCCCAACACCAACGCTCAACCAACTGCACCACGCGTCTCCCTACGCCACTTTTAAAGAGCATGTTCACATTTTAACTACATTTTTACAATTTTCAGAGAAATTGAGTCTGTTTACATGAACATTCATATACTGTTTAAGATCTATTTTTTAAAGAAAAACATGATCATAACAAAGATACTACCGTTTATGTATTTCAACATTTAAAGACCAATTTCAGAAACTCAGATAAGCTCTTAAACCCTGTTCATGAGAGCCTGTATATGCTAGGTGGAGTACTGCCAAAGAAACCTGACACTGGTGCATGTGCACACCTCACCTCGGTTACTGAGCACCGTCGAACACCTGAGCGTGTTGATTAAGCAGGTGACGTCACAGAGTGTGAGGTCGGGTGGAGAGAAAAATAACAGGTCGCTGTTTTTCAATCACAGATGTATGCATGCACTAACCAGGACACTAGTATTGATCCTGTGCTGCAGGAATGACTAATAAAACCCAGAAATGAGTCAGCATTTTACCACTTCCTGTTCCCTCGTCTCAAAGTCACTGTTTTCTTTTACGTGTTTTTGGATGGATGTCTGAAATAAGGTCTGTAGTAACACAAGCTGAAGAGATTTTGTTCTAGCACATCAAATATGTCAGGAAATACCCCACACGCGAATGTCTGAAGCTTTTATCTTTATCTTTCATTAACGGAGTGGCGCAGTTGATCATCAGATCAAGGGGGCGTTGGGGAACTTCAGTTCGAAATCTTATTTTCTGGCCGTATCACGTTAGATTCTGTTTTGAATGTAAAGGTTTTATGGAAGTGAACTTCTTTTATAATATCTGTACTCCCTTATTAATATAATAGGTAATAGCCTTGGAATAATTACTTAATCACCATTACCAATTGTAATATAATATACAGGTCAAAAAGGCACATTTTATACGTTAATATGTACATACGTTTTTTTTTCCACCTTTCACTCGGGTGCAAAAAAAGGGTAAAAAGGGGAGGGGGGGTGTTTGTCTGACCTCAGTGCCCGACTCTGGAATGAAGCTCTTAATTTCCACAGTGTGTCCTGGGGCTGGGAAGGGAGCCTCCCTCAGCTTCTGCATGAACGGGTAGATCATGGCTGTGGAGATCTGCCGCCGCTTCTCCACCTCCTCTAATATCTATATACACACACACACACCCACACACACACACACACACCCCCACACCCACACACACACACACACACACACACACACACACACACACACACACACACAATACATCCATGAACTACACACAGCATCTGGGTTTAGAGGAAATAACGTTTTTGCTATTTTTATTATATGAATTCAACAAAGATATTAAACACATGGCTCATGTTAAAAAGGTAACAATTTATTTCCCCCTGCATCTGTATGAGACTAGGATTTAGGATTTTATAAAGGGTAAAATACCCAAACTTAAATGAACCAGCTTAAGTGTAGTCTGCAGCCCTCCTAAGGAATGGAAAGAGATCGATAGCATTGTAAAAATGAGAACACTTGTTCTCAGAGATTGAATATGCTGAATGGCTGTGGACTTCTACAATTTATATATACCATAATATTCCCACATGATGTGTCTGTGTTTATTATATCTTACCTATTTTAAACAAATATTTAGACTGATGAGAACAATATTTTAGACCAGGGGTGGGGAACCTTTTTCCTCTCAAGGGCCATTTCAATTTTTACAACATCCTCCGAGGGCCGTACAAATTATTGAACTCAACGTCTGCTTAAAAAAACTAAAATCACAGCCCATTCATTTCGCCTTTCTTTCATGCTGTGCAAAGAAAAAGCAACCTCTTAATCCAGATATCTTACCATGACTCGAGCATGCATGCACGTGCACGGTTGTGGCATGACCACCAAAACAGAAAGATATGGACACAAGATGTGTGCAAATGTATTTAGTTTCCTATCCATTTGAACACGATTTAAGTGGGGGGGGGGGACCTAACCTCCTCTAGGGGGGTCCGGGGGCATGCTCCCCCGGGAAGATTTTTTTTTAAATGTTGAAGTTAAAAGCATCAATCTGGTGCACTTTGAGAGCAACATTAGGAGATCTGTGGATACATCTCTCAACACCCATATGAAACACAACTGACTGGAAGCAGATTTTATTTTTCTTTATGGATATTTTACAAATCACTCCCCTTTCAAACTGTATTCTTGTTTATTAAAAACAACTTTTTTTTACTGTCATATAGTATTGTATACCTGTTTTTAGTAGAATTTGAAAATACACAACCGGAGAAAATCTGCCACTTCCTTACAGAGCCCCTCCTCCAACACACACGAACGCGCACATGACCAATGAGGGCACGAGATAAGTTTGTGCACAGATGGAAGGCTGACAGGCAGGTAGGCCATCCAGTTATTTTAGCCGGGCCGGCTCAGATGATTGGTCGTGCTTTTTACAGTACTACGGCTTCCACAGATGACATTTTTTTATCGATTTTTTTGTCAAAGCACTTCAGATATTCATTGCTATCGGGATGTTAAGAGCATTCCATGGAATATAAAAAAAAATGTTTCTAAAATAAATTACATACCCCACCTTTAAGGTTAAACTAGTTGTTTTTGGCTTGTAACGTTTCATTAATTAACTCTCTCCAATTTTAGTAGGTACAGTATGTATTCATATCATATATGCTGTGTATGTATATATATATATATACACTGTGTATATATATAGCTTATCTGGTTGTCCCATTTCACATGTCTCCATTATGACTTGTCATGGTGGTTATATTTTTACTTCAACTTGTAAATGAATACGTTGGTGATGATTCCACTACGTAGTTTGGCAAGTTGCCATATCCCAAAGTCTTAATAACAAGTACCGAAGCTGTCACTATATGCAACTGTTGATGAAGGGCAGAACACTGAAAACACACTATTCAGAAGGAAAAGGCTAGGCCACGAGTACAATACACCAAGTTTCCTGTAGTTTTTTGGATGACAGCTTTTATTATATATATTTTGGAAAGTCAGAATTTCTAAAGAGAAGCACAGTTGAAAGATTTCCCAGCTTATAAATGTTCATTTGAACGCACCTTGGAGAAGAGGCCAAAACAAGCCAGGGTGCTGATGATGCAGTAAGCCTCCGGGGGGCGGGCTCCTCTCCCTCCAGGCTGCGAGTGGAAGCAGAGGATATTTAGTGAACACTAGAGAATGAGAAACAGAAGATGGAGACACAGGAGAGAAACCTTCACTGGCTCACTGACCAGTAACCTCCTGCAGTATCCATTCCTCCTGCTGCCGTCAATCTCCGTCAGAACGAAGGAGAACGTCTCACTGGAACACACAGAGAGCAACCATGAACAATGACCTGAAACATGGATACATGTGATCACGGTGAAAAAACGTAGCCGGGGGGGGAGGAAGCTGTACCTGGGGTATTCTGTCAGAGGAGCCCAGTTGATGCCCTCTGGGAAACAGAAGAGAGTGATGGCCTTCAGCGTCTTCTCCTCCTCCTCCTTCTGGTATTTAGCCATCCCATCTTTCTGAAAGTACATAACCACACCTCTGTTCTTTAACATATAATATGCTTTCTTTGTTGCACTGATAGTTTACAAACTACTCAATATCTCCACTCTGCCTACAATATACCATAGTAACAGACCTCCTGTCGGCATGATTTATGTGAGATGAATTATGATGCTGACCACAGTGAAAACTATGTGGGCTGAACAATCATGAACCACAGGTCAAAATGACAACATTTTGCATGAGAAGAAGCAAAGCACACATTCAAATAAACTCTACGGAGTTAAGTGATTGATTTTTATTAGATATTGTTTCTGAAAATGTTGTTCTTATTTTATGAAACTCTGTACTATATCATATTACATTTTAAATCATAATATGAATGTTAATTTGAAAAAAATCTAAAATCAATATTTTAAACTATGTCCTTTGCATGGGACACAAGGACATTTTCCATCTCCTTTTCAACCATCTTCCATACTTGAGAGGACTGGGTAAATACTTAACTCATCAGATGATAATTACATTGAAATGAAAATGCTTTACTTGTATCATCATAAACTCATCAGGCCTCTGTGTTCCACCCTCAGACTGACCTTGGGGAACTGGTAGGTGATCTGTGGTTCGTAGCTGCTGCCGTCTTGGGTCTTCTTGAGGCTGACCACCACCAGGTACTCGAAGAAGTACTGCCCACTGACGTAGCGGTGCTGCCGGGACGAGTTTTCAGCCACTGGGCCCGGCAGCTCTGGAGGCTCCGAGTCTTTGAATCCTGCACAGAATGAAGAAAGACATTGTGCTTCAGCATGCAGGGTACTACTGGGATCCAGATGGAGAGGTTTGCAGCGCCATGTACCACTGCACGCTGTGACGGTTCACTCCCTGCTTTGGAGATTAGAAAAGTTATGATTGACGGAAATGAAGAAAAACACCTTAAAACAAGACAATAAAGAACTATAGTTTATCTTCAATGAAGGGAAGAAACACTACTCTTCCACTTACAGCCATGAAAGCAGTGTTATCTATCACTTTAAATTATCTCTCCAACTTAAGTCATAACATCCAACATGTTGGTCTAAATCAGGGGTCGGCAACCCGCGGCCTCTGCTCTGGCTCCCTTGAGCTTAGGCAAAAATAAGAAGGAAATAAAATACAAATATTTGTAGGACTATTTATATTTTGTTGCACGGTTGAAAATGTTTCGTATCTTGTATTTTGAGGTGATACTGTGACAGAATCTTTTTTTTTTTTAAATGGTTTTAATTAGGTCAGCTAAAGTATGCGTCACATCCTGCTACGGTCCCGCACCAGCGCCTTTTCTTGCAGGCGAATAACCTGACCCCCGGCTCGATGAGCGAACTATGGATAAATCAAAGAAAAGTATGGGAGGAACACATTGCGTGGACAGAGTTATCTGCTTTCACAGCAAACGATGCTGGTTTACGTAGTAAAGTTCTCAGCCTTACGTATTGGAGGAGAAACACGGAAGAGGAAGACAGCTGACGATCTTCAGTCATAATTCAGTCAGTTAACTATTTTTAGGGTGCAGCTATATGTTTTATTTATTTCAAAGTGGGCCCATTTTAATTATATTAATTTTCTTTAAATGTGCAGAGGACTCCCCAAGTGCTGTGATGATTTATTTTAAAGTAGACCTGTGTATTTTTTAAATTCTCCTTATAAGAGTTCTTTATTTATTATTAGAGGTAAACAGTTTTCTATAATGTAATACATAATTAATGCAAAAAAACTGTAGTTTTTGTCTATGATATAACAATAAATACAACTTTATAAGCTATCAAGCTATCAAATATGTTTTGCGGTTCCAGACAAAAAATATTGGTGGAAAAGGGGGCAAAATTGCTCTTTTGGTCAAAAAGGTTGCAGACCCCTGGACTAAATGATAACTAAGGCTAACAATTAAAAGGAAAAAAGAGCATTAACTGTTTGATTTAATCGTCTAACTGCCATAACTGTCAACCAGTCTGTATGGATGCTCATAGAAAGTGCTTATGAAGTGTAATATAACCATGTGGTTGTTAGAATGAAATGAATACTATAATAAGGTCATATTTTGAAAGCCTTTAAGGAGCCATAGGCTGATCTCTATATATCCGCTATGCTGAATGTTGGATAAAGTGATGTTAAATGTATCCTCTCTGTAGATGGAACCTCTCCTTCTGTTAATAGAGTTGTTTACAGAGTAAATGTTTGCCTCCAGGCCCAGACGTCTCTCCTGCTTTGTGCAGTCTCCTTCACTGCCGGCCTGTTCACGTGTTGGCTGCTGCATTCCTCTCTTTTTGTCTAAAATAAAAGCACAGCAGTGGGGTTTTTCTTCTCAGGCTGGCAGCTTTGTGTGTGTGTGAGGCCTGCTGCTGCCACTCCTCCCAAACTCACAGGACATGCACGAATACTCAGTTAGCTGGTGTTTAATAGTTTTCTATTTTCTATAGCCTGTTTTAAATTGAAGTTGTCAGAAGTCCTTACCACCAGCTGCTCTTGCAGTAATAAGTAGTGCCTTTCTTACTGTCCTAATGTGCACAATGTAGTAACTGCTTTTTTTCGTCTTTTGTTTTCTTAGTTATGTTCTCTGTATTTTATATGTTTGTGTTATGTGTTATATGTGTAACGTTGCTGCCTTCTTGGCCAGGTCAGCATTGTAAATGAGATTTTATCTCAATGCTTTTTATCTGGTTAAATAAAGGTTAAATAAAAAAAAAAAAAAATTAATGATGGTCAGAAGGCGTGGTTTGCCTCCAGTTGAAAAACCTGTTCCTCCAAATTGAGTGTTGTGTGGTAGCTAATACTCAGCTGAGGAAAAAAATAATATGGTAAAAACTATAGAGCAGCAACCATTTTGTTGATAGTTAATCTGCAATGCGTGCTGTGAACAACTTGTGCTTATCTGCCACTCAACGTTAAGGTGCTTCCAGGGAGAGAACATGTTGGAGGCAGGGGGCTGGCAGAGGAACTGAACAGGGGTCTGCAAGAGGGAGGCTGTTCCACCTGACGTAGACCTATCTCGTCTTTGTTTTGTGATGGGAGGTTTTGCTGGAATGAAAGCCTGTTCAGCTGTGTCCACTCTGTTCTTCAGAACCCTGAGATGACTTGCTTGTCATACATACGAGCCCTATGGTCCTCAGCAGCAGCATTTAAAATAATTGCTAAAGTCCGCCAAAATAAAATGGGTTTTATCCACTGCAGTCGCACACTTTGGAGCACCCTACGAGGGAATATTAGAGAGGCAAACTCATGATGCATAAAGGTTTTAACTTCCAACTCAACTGGTGGGGACGGGGAGTTATTATACCCAGCAAGAGGAATCTGTATCATTCCTGACTTAAACAGCTTCCCTACATAATCATGTCATTGATATATACTTTGTATGTAGGTGATTAAAGTTATTTTGAGCTAAGCCTAAAAATGTACAATGTTCACACCTACAGCATGTCCGATCCTTTAACCCAAGTTTTTTACTGTCCAAAAGTAGGCGTTTAGGAGGGCAATGCTTAATCAATGAACGCTGATTAAGATATGTACAGTGTTGTAAAATAATCTCTAAAGTGTGATCACTCAGCCAATAGCAGACCCCGGAGGATATCAACACTCCTTGCTGTGTCTAAAACAACTCCTTATTTTATTTGTGGAAAACCATATTTACTGACCAACATTTGATTTTGTTTTGCTCTGTGGTAATTATCCCATTTGTGAAGAAAAATGAATTTCACATTCATTAGAGGCAGAAATGGTCTTCATGCAGTCAGTGATGATGCAAAGATTCATTCTGAGGTCATCTGAATTCTCTAGTTACTGGTCACTGTTAAACACGAGTGTCTGTTCTACAGGAAATAACTTCAGACACAGCCCAGTCTTTAATAAAACAACATAAAGAGTAATCTGTAACCTAATCTGAGTATCAATATATAACGTTATGTAACCTGATTACTTTACGTTGCTTTTGGATTACCTCATGTCTGAATAATGTTACCTTAGGAAAGAAGAAACTAAGGCATTTAGTTTGAAAAACGTGCCCTCTGCTGAGAGATTTTATTCAACCTGCCTTTCATTAAGCATATTCAGTCACGTTTTTGTGTCTGATTACGTAATCCCATTTCAGGTAGTGAGTTATTCCCCAAGCCTCCAAGTACAATCTTATATGAAGAACAGCTGTATATTACATCAAGACAAGCACAATTAGTGACGGAGCATATTGAGTCAGTCAATACAAAACGTCTCTATGGGAAATATATTTCCAGATATCATCTACTCGAATAGAGGAGAGGAAAGTGTGCTGTGATTGGTCTCTGAGTAAAGCTTCTACACAGCCTACTTCCTGTTCTGATTGTTTCTGCTATCATTAAGACTCTATATGTATAGCAGTGATGGAATGTAACTAAGTACATTTACTCAAGTACTGAACTTGAGTACAATTTTGGTACTTGTACTTGCAAAGTAACTTTTACTCCTCTACTTTGATTTTTCAGCAGCTACTTTGCATATGAAAATATCAACACATGATCGAATTACACTAATAAATGATGATGTATTATTATAGGTTAAGCTACCCAGCAGTAAATCAAGTCATTCAAATGAGCTTCACCAGATGCAACATTAAAGTGGTGAAAACATGAATCCATCAATAACTCAAATACAATAGTTTAAAAAATATGACTCTGAAATTAGCAAAACTGCATAGTGATTACTTTTACTTGACGAGCTTTAAATATATTTCGATGGTGTTACTTTTACTTGAGACTTTGAATGCAGGACTTTTGAACACTGTGGTATTGCTATTCTTACTCAAGTAACATATCTTCCTCCACCTCTGGCTGTTTGCATCTGTCATGAAACACGCTGTTTACAAAAAGTTCCGTACAAAAATGTCCTAGTAAACTGCACAAACTAAGATACACATTCAATATTGTCATACAGATGTTAACATTTGAAGGTTACGTTGTATATTTATGTTTTTATTTAGGATGATATATAGCTGTGTCCAATCGGAAAAACACGTTCATTTGATTGATAAGATTTGTATATAGACAGGGTGTCTGAATAAAAAACTAGAAGATGTTGACAAAAATTGCCACTAAAGAATGCTTTTATTTTATTCTTGTTTCTATTTTTATGTCCTGTTGACATGAATGTTGAAACCATCATGGTCAATGAATGATGCGCCTCATCCCTGAAGTATTTTGCTTAGTTTATGTGACTTTTTTTAAAACTTGAATCAGGCTAAAAACAACACTTTAAGGTAGGAACCCAGTGCATGTTATGTATAATGATTGGTGGTGATTAAATGATAAATCAGGTTTATTTCACACTGGCTGTTTCCCATCATTTTGTGGCTGTATGGTTCATGCTTTATCTGAGCAGCAGGAGCTTTACAAACAACTCTGATTTCTACATGATCATTTCAAAAAGCTTGTCTCTGAGTCTGCCTCAAAGTATGCACAGTACGAACCTGCCTGGCCGTATAGGCTTTGCTGCACCTATACTCATAGAAGCTGGGTTACAGTACATAACCCAGCTTTCCATGTAGTGTGTGTTTGTGCTAGATAAGTAGCTGCAAAACTAAATAAAATAGTTAATGTCTGAGAGTTTCAAAATAGCTAGAGTAGAATGTTTATTCGTTTTTATTATTAGACGGCTTAGTTGAATACTTAATTCTGCAGTCATATGAATCCACAGAAAGAAGTCCGACCAGTGGCAGTGTTTAAAGACTGGTTCATGGAAAAGAAAAACAGAAAACCTTGATCAGTGCTGCCGTCATTTTAAGTTACGTTGCTGTCGCCATATTCGCATTCGTTGATACGCAATGGAGCGCACTATTCTTTTCACAATACATTTTTTTATAAATTAAAGGTGGGGTAGGTCATTTTGGAGAAACCAGCTCGAGTGCGCTAGAATTTGAAAATACACAGCCGGAAAAAATGTGCTACTTCCTTACAGAGCCCCTCCTCCAACATACACAAACGCGCGCTTGACCAATGAGGGCACGAGATAAGTTTGTGCACAGATGAAGGCTGACAGGCAGGTAGGCCATCCAGTTATTTTAGCTGGGCCGGCTCAGATGATTGGTTGTGCTTTTTAAAGTACCACGGCTTCCAGAGAGGACAATTTTATATGGATTTTTGTCAAAGCACTTAAGATATTCATTGCTATCGGGATGTTAAGACCATTCCATGGAATATAACAAAAAGTGTATCTCGAGCCGGTTTCTCAAACTTACCTACCCCACCTTTAAGTCATTTCAAAACAATTTTCTGAGGCAAGACGTTGGTTTATTTAGTATGTAGGATCATGCTCACCCTGTCTGTGTTGCTTTTTCATTAATGTCCTCCGTGCTGCACATTAACCCTTACTTAACTAACAATACCTCTGGATGGTAGAGACTCCAGCAGTTGACAGTGTCTCTGTGTACTCTTATCTACCACTGTATTTGTGGATCATATTGGGTCAGGAAAAATGTAAAACCAGAAGCTATTTTACAAAGTGTTTTATGTATTGTTATCGCCTTTATTCCTGCAGGGAGAGCTGAGCGTTTGGCACACCGGCATCCACCTGACAGCTGACTTTGGGGATGTGAACCAGAGTCTGCAGGACCACACTGTGGGTAAGTTCTGCAAATGCATTTTCTATAGTAACACAGCTGGAATCACTTTTCTGTGGGTGGATCTATTTCATAAGTCTGGCATCAACAGTAAGTGTTAAAGGAGTTAAGTCTAATTTAATATAGTATAAGTTTGATACTGAGAATAATAACTTGGGAGTGGGGGTGCGCCTCGCTTGTTGGTAATACAATCTGCAGAAACTTCCTTTGTTTGTAGCACAGGTGCATTCTTTCCATTTCGTTTTTCACTGACAACAAAAACAAACTGTAAGCGACTCCAAAAACCATTGCCCTTCCGATGTGACAACAATTCAGATTTTCTGACCTATATACCTGATCCTAGGATATTCCCACAGTGACACCCAATATGCACACAGGGAATAGCACAGTGAGCGCAGGAACAATGACAGTTTCCTGACAGTCATCGTCCTGTTGTTAGTGTGTCTGCCTCCATGCTTCCTACTCTGTACTGTGGTGCGAATGACTACGGTTAACCATCAAAATCAAACAGCTTGTGGCACGATAAAGGGAATTGAGGAGCTAAATGAAAAATGCTCCAGCAGTTCTCTGATCACTGCAACTGTCTCTTCAGTATATGCTAGAAACTCCAGTTTCTGTTCTGACTTGGCACTAAGGTAACTAACAGTGAAGAAGAAGTACAGGGGATTATTTTATAATGTAACACTCACCATCTCTTTTGTGTCTGCGGAAGGAAGACCACATGGCACTGAACCTCTTGAGGGCCCCCGGTCGTCCAGCGTCATCTTCACCTGACGGGATGGCAGCTGCAGAAAGAGAAGCAGAAGCAGCTCAATAATAACATTAGAACAACATTCACTTCCTCTGAGCGTTTAAAGGCCAAGCCTCGTAATATTAATGTTTTTATTTCTGCTCAGGTTGGAGTAAAGCGACCTGAGTTCAAATGATGCAGCCAGCATCTTGATCAAACATGGAGTAGTGGATTTTTTTTCGATGTTTATATTGGTCATCAGACTCAAACAGGTGCTCTCCTCTTCAAGTCGTTTAGACTTATGAGACGTACAATGGCAAATACTATAATGAACCCTTTATTTGACTATCCAATGCAACATGTTTAAAGAAAATATACTCACAGTCAAAAGAAAATAGAATGATTGAGAATGGAAACACTGCTGTACCTGTTGTTTCTCAGAAACATCAATGATGATATTACCTTTGGGCTGCTCACCCAGGAAAAGGTTGGTTAAAAACACATTTTATCACGTAACTTAACAGATCTTCCACAGACTACCTCTGACATTTAAAAACCATGCTTGCTAAATACTGTACATGCATCATAACAAAATAATAATGTAATGTTCTCTTGGTTTCAACTTGTACTTTCAACCAAAGAGGGGTGTAACACACATGTAGGGTTTAGGAAGAGACAGCTGATAAATCCAGCACTCCTCCTCTGTAATATGAGTTTGTTTTCCATCACAAATGAAGAGAATCAATGAACAAGATGTATAAGGTGCAACATAACATTGAACCACTTCCTACGTTAAAATAAGAGTTTATTTATCTGCTAAAGCCCCTCTTACCTGTGGGCTCTATCCTGGGCCACATCCTCTTTTTACTGTACATACTGCCCCTAGGTTCAATTCTCACTAAACACAATATTCCCTTCCACTGCTACGCCGACGATGTACAGATCTATTTGCCTCCCAAAGCAAATGTCAAACACTCACTACAGCAGTTGATGGACTGCTTAATAGAGATAAAATCCTGGCTGAGCCAAAACTTCCTCAACCTGAACGAGAGCAAGACAGAGGTCATCTTTTCTGGATCCCAACCTCCAGCCTCTCCGGTTGATATTCTGGGCTCTCTCAATAAAAACATCCTCCCCTCTGTCATGAACCTTGGAGTGACCTTCAATAGCGCTTTTACATTCGACAAGCAGGTCAGCACCGTAGTCAAGACCTGCTTTTTTAAAATAAGACTATTGGCCAAGACCAAGTCGTTTTTATCTTTTAAAGACTTAGAAAGGGTTATTAACGCCTTTGTTACCTCGAGACTGGACTATTGCAACGCTCTGTACGTGGGTATGGACCAGGCCTCAATTAGACGCTTCCAGCTTGTCCAAAACGCAGCTGCACGTCTTCTGACTGGCCACAAAAAGCGTGACCACATCACCCCAATTCTGGCCTCACTACACTGGCTTCCAATTCGGTTCCGAGTTGATTTTAAAATCCTTTTATTTGTTTTTAAAGCACTAAATGGGTTGGCTCCGGCCTATGTAGCTGAACTCCTCCATCGCTACACCCCAGGCAGAGCTTTAAGGTCTGCTGACCAGCTGCTGCTGATAGTGCCCAAGACCAGGTTCAAAACCCGAGGGCACCGAGCCTTCGCAGCAGCTGGCCCCAGGCTCTGGAACACTCTGCCCCTCCATGTGAGGTCGGCCCAGACCTAGGGGGTTTTAAATCTATACTCTTAAAACACACTTCTTCTCCCTGGCCTTCTAGTCAGAGCACGACACCTGACTATTCCCTGTTTTTGCTTTTTATATTTCTGTTGTAAATTATTGTCTTTTATTGTGATTGTAGTAATGTGTTTTTATTACAGCACTTTGGCTCAACCAAAAATCGCTTTTAAATGTGCTATATAAATAAAACTTGATTTGATTTGATATTTATGATTTTCCTAGTACCTAAAAGTTGGATTGTATTATCTGATTTGTACTAGTGACATATAGGTGCCATGGAAACCCTTCTTAACAAGAGTATTAATAGGTGTATGTTTTTCTTCATTTTAATAAAAGAGGCCCTTTTTTGCTTGTTGCGGTTTTCCCTCTCCTGTAGTTTGTTCTAAAGGTTTTCGTGCATGTAAACAGCTTGCAAAGGCTGAAATCCCTGTGTACCCTCCAGAGGGAGTTTCTCTCCCAAACACCCCCCCCCCGCCTGAAATGGTCTCCATTGGCCTCCTTTATTTACTTCCATAACATAGTGACATCACTACATAACACTTGCTATTCTATTGGCTAGTGCTCCGTCACATTGTACGTGATAGGCTAAAGGGCGGGGACATTTCTCGACACATTTCCAAGCAGTTAACCAATCACAATAGAGCCGGCCAGCTAACCAATCAGAGCAGACTGGGCTCTGGTTTCAGACAGAGGGTGAAAAGAGATGCTGCAACACAGGCAGTATGAGAAAAATAAAGAGGTTTTTGAACATTAAAGCATGGAGACATGTCCCAGGAGAGACACTACATACTGATATACACCTGAACATCAGCAGGAGAGGACTCTTTAAAGTAGAGACACTACATACTGATATACACCTGAACATCAGCAGGAGGACTCTTTAAAGTAGAGACACTACATACTGATATACACCTGAACATCAGCAGGAGAGGACTCTTTAAAGTAGAGACACTACATACTGATATACACCTGAACATCAGCAGGAGAGGACTCTTTAAAAGTAGAGACACTACATACTGATATACACCTGAACATCAGCAGGAGGACTCTTTAAAGTAGAGACACTACATACTGATATACACCTGAACATCAGCAGGAGGACTCTTTAAAGTAGAGATACTACATACTGATATACACCTGAACATCAGCAGGAGAGGATTCTTTAAAGTAGAGACACTACATACTGATATACACCTGAACATCAGCAGGAGAGGACTCTTTAAAGTAGAGACACTACATACTGATATACACCTGAACATCAGCAGGAGGACTCTTTAAAGTAGAGACACTACATACTGATATACACCTGAACATCAGCAGGAGAGGACTCTTTAAAGTAGAGACACTACATACTGATATACACCTGAACATCAGCAGGAGAGGACTCTTTAAAAGTAGAGACACTACATACTAATATACACATGAACATGAGAAGTATAGGGCCTCTTTAAAGTTTACATCTGTAATAAGAAGATATTGTGACTATTAGAGCTGCCCCCAAATAGTTGGCTAAACTTTAGTCGGCCCAAACAATACCTAGCTGTTTTAACCGCTGATGGACGGACCGCTGCGTCCATGCGGTGCGTTGTGACTCTCACACATTTTTCCACGTGTAAGATTTTATTAATATTTCATAGGTTCATTATTACAGCTTTTTTTATATTATATATGTAGAACAACGCAACATATTATATTATAATAACTTTCTTCTCAGCTCTTGAAACTGAAACCATTTTGTGAGAACACTTTTATAAATAATATTCATAATCATAATTTATCATAAACTATCATAAAATATTTTTGCCTGAATTGACAACTATTGGTCGACTAATAAATCTTTAGTCGAGGGCAGCACTAGTGACTTTACAGTGCAACACTACAGTATCTTCACTTTCTACTACTATGCTCCGTAAAAGAAAATGTCCCAACAATTTGGTTTATTACATGTATAAATATATGCATTATGTATACAGGACTGTCTCAGAAAATTAGAATATTGTGATAAAGTTCTTTATTTTCTGTAATGCAATTAAAAAAACAAAAATGTCATACATTCTGGATTCATTACAAATCAACTGAAATATTGCAAGCCTTTTATTATTTTAATATTGCTGATTATGGCATACAGCTTAAGAAAACTCAAAAATCCTATCTCAAAAAATTAGAATAGTTCCTCAGACCAAGTAAAAAAAAAAGATTTATAACAGCAAAACACAATCAAACATTTGAAAATGTCCATTAATGCACTCAGTACTTGGTTGGGAATCCTTTTGCACGGATTACTGCATCAATGCGGCGTGGCATGGAGGCAATCAGCCTGTGGCATTGCTGAGGTGTTATGGATGCCCAGGATGCTTCAATAGCGGCCTTTAGCTCATTAGCATTGTTGGGTCTGGTGTCTTTCAGCTTCTTCTTCACAATACCCCACATATTCTCTATGGGGTTCAGGTCAGGGGAATTTGCAGGCCAATCGAGGACAGTAATGCCATGGTCAGTACACCAGTTACTGGTGGTTTTGGCACTGTGGGCAGGTGCCAGATCATGCTGGAAAATGAATTCCTCATCTCCATAGAGCTTTTCAGCAGACGGAAGCATGTAGTGCTCTAAAATCTCTTGGTACACAGCTGCATTTACTCTGGGCTTGATGAAACACAGTGGACCAACACCAGCAGCTGACATGGCTCCCCAAACCATCGCTGACTGTGGGAACTTCACACTGGATTTCAAGCAACTTGGATTTTTCTCCTCTCCAGCCTTTCTCCAGACTCTGGCGCCTTGACTTCCAAATGAAATACAAAACTTGCTTTCGTCTGAAAAGAGGACTTTGGACCACTGTGCAACTGTCCAGTGCTTCTTTTCCTTAGCCCAAGTCAGACGCCTCTTCCGTGGTCTTGAGTTCAGAAGTGGCTTGACCATGGGAATACGGCTATTGTAGCCCATTTCCCGGACACGTCTGTGAACAGTGACTTTTGATACCTTGACTCCAGCTTCAGTCCACTGTCTTTGAAGCTCCCCCAAATTCTGGAAGCGACTCTTCTTCACAATGCTGTTAAGGCTGCGGTCATCTCTCTTGGTTGTGCAGCGTTTCCTGCCACATTTCCCCCTTCCAACAGACTTTTTGTGGATGTGCTTTGAAACTGCACTCTGTGAAGAGCTTGCTCTTTGAGAAATTTCTTTTTGTGTCTTACCCTCCTGATGGAGGGTGTCAATGACGGTCCTCTGGACAGCAGTCAGATCAGCAGTCTTCCCCATACTTGTGATTTAGTTTACTGAACCAAGTGTTTTTCAAGGCTCAGGAAACCCTTGCAGGTGTTTCGAGTTAATTAGACGATTCAAGTGATTCGTTGAACACCCTACTAGTATACTTTTTCATGATATTCTAATATTTAGAGATAGGATATTTGAGTTTTCTTAAGCTGTATGCCATAATCAGCAATATTAAAATAATAAAAGGCTTGCAATATTTCAGTTGATTTGTAATGAATCCAGAATGTATGACATTTTTGTTTTTTTAATTGCATTACAGAAAATAAAGAACTTTATCACAATATTCTAATTTTCTGAGACAGTCCTGTATGTACTACAGCAACCCTCATCAACAATGCAGGTCTTCCCTAATAATCCTTTGTGGATACTGATACTACATTATTACTATTATTACAGTGCTGAATCATTTGTTTACTTGAGACTCGGAGGAAAGAATGTTCATACTGCTGCGTTCAGGTGCTGTGGGAAAAAACTGATTCGTAAAGGCAAATTCTGTCAAGCTTGTTTTTCAGATTTTAAATATTCAGCATTAGAAAAAAAACGTTTAAATACTCGAAAGTGCAATTCACGTTGCGCATCAGTGTATTTGAATAACATAATATGTTTTTATATAATTATCTAAAATGCTATATAATGTATATTATATATTTAATAAACTATTTGAAGAACTTTTTTTATCTCAACTCTGTAAACCTTGAATGTTTAGAAACATATCGACAGACCTGTGTTCTTCTATTCATTTTAGCCCATAGCAACGATTGTCGTATCGTGGAAAATTATACTGTGTCAATTGTATTTTCATATTAAATAAAGTATGTAAGTATTAAGTTATAGGATCTCCATGAGCGTGTACGGAGAGATGGAGGAGGAAGACGTGAAACACATCTCCCCCGCCAGAATGGAACAGTCCACTAGCTGTTAGCTTAGCATAAACACTGCAAACGGAGTGTGTCTCTGTCCAAAGGTAACAAAATACACCGACCAACACCTCTAATGCTCACTAAATAAAACTATATATCTAATTTGTTAAATATAAACAAACAAATGAAAAATTGGCTTTAGAGGGGGGCGTGTCCTGGACGGTTTCTTGGCACCAGGCAACCTCATTGACAACAAGACTTGGGGGAAATGACTGGTCTTCTGAGAAAGCAAATTTGGATATTTCCCACAATCCATTGGACTATTCTTTATAGTCTTCCTGTCTGAAATTAATTAATTTCTCCTTCATCTGTTTGAACAAGACATTTTCGCTAAAGACACAATGTTTGCAAAAAAAGCACCTTGCTGTTGGATATTTTTAAATACACTTTTGAAAGGTTTTGGAAGTCTTTATTGAGGTCTTTATTTTGTTACGAGGGCAGCTCCATTTTCACATAGCTCGTCAAATCTAAAAACTAAAGTCATTAGGGCAAGTTTGCAAACAAACATTGCATTCCTACTTTGTAGAACAGAATGTAACAAATAAAGAGAAAGATATACATTTACCAAATTGTTTCTTAGCATTATAAGAATAAATACTTATTATAAGAATAACAGATTTGTAAATCTTTTAAATGCAGCAACAAAATGAAAAAGGAAGAAACATTCCAGTTGTATACTAACAGAGAATTGGGTAAACAGATTGGCCCGTTTTTACAAACACAAGATGCAGATATCTGAGTCAGTATCAGCCTAATGCGGACACACACAGTTCAGGGTAAATATGGGTTGAAGGTGTGTCCTCATCATGGACAATATTAGATCCTGTTGAAAGTGTCGAACTGTGTTAGTAAAGGGAAGGTCGCCACACAGACACTGGAGCTCTGATCATAACTGCATCACAAACTGCATCTGTGTTAGTGTGTTTGTCACTTCAATGGGTGGTTCTCTGTCATACATTTTGTCACATTCATGATCTACTTCATCTGTGTGTTTTAGTTAACAAACTGAGCAGATACTGTTTAGTACATGAAGAATATGTTGAACTTAATGCATCCAAGATGACATACAACTGGAGTAGACAATAAACAGACATTTCCCAGGTTTCACTTTCAGTCTGGCTCTGCTCCCTGGGTCCTGATAACCTTTTACTGAAGTTAAAGTCTGCCATGTAAATCCTCTGTACAAGTACCAGGTGTTTGACCTGTGTCAATAGCAATGGCACTGTTTCTCCACCCAGCAATTTGCAGTTGCACAACATTTGCGCAACATTTTCACTCAGTCAACTTCCAAATAACATATGCAACTTTATTAGATTGTAGAGTCATGTTTTACTCTTTTACTCGTTTCTGTTCAGAAACCATGCTACTGCCTAGCTGTGCTACTGCAGATCACCTGCGATGGGGGTGTAAATACAAGTTGTTTAAAAAGCCTCGCATGCCCTGAGGCTTGTGAACATGTTACAACACCATGCTTTCAATTCTAAAAGAAAAGGGATGGCGCAGTCACCAAGGACTAACTAAAACTGCTTCAATCCTGTTCATTTTCACTCTGAAAACCTGCAGATTTCAAATGTCATTGTATATGTTTATGTATATGTCCAGGTATATCTAAAAATAGCAGTTCTTGGCTTTTAAATCTTTCAACAGTGATCATTGTCTGTGTCAGCATAGCAGCACATTCCTGGCTCAGCCTGCCATGAAGAGGCTCACATGCTCTGCTGTGAAAGCTCTTCCACCTCCAATATGAAAGGCAGCTTGGTGTTTCTGAGTGTTCCAAAATGACAAAGAAGCAAAACACATATTTTAAGTTATCAAACCACTAATTATAAATGGATTTATAGATAATGATAATAATAATAATAATAATAATAATAATAATAATAATAATAATAATAATAATAATATATAGCTTAGCTGATGGAATAGGATATCAAGATTTATTTTGTGTAGATTGGCACATGCTGAAGTCTGTTCACTTGTTAAAGCCAAAAATCTGGCTTTGGCAGTGGTGGGAAAAGTATCCATATACTTTACTTGAGTAAAAGTAACCTACTAATACCACACTGTAGAAATTCTCAATTTCAAGTAAAAGTACTGCATAGAAAATGGTACTTAAGTTAAAATATTTAATTACGATTCGGAAAATGTACTCGCAACGTTTTTGTGGTAAGTATTTTGTGTCAAAATCTGAATTTATAAAGTAACTAGTAAATGAATCTGTAAAATAAATAATACAATACAATAACTACAAAATTGGCTTCCAAAATGCAGTAGAGAAGAATTATAAAGTAGTATAAAATGAAAACAGTCGGGTCAAGTACAAGTACCTCAAACGTGTACTTAAGTACAGTACTTGAGTAAAAGTACTTAGTTACTTTCGACCACTGGGATGTGGACTGTCACAGTAGCACATACTACAATCTTTTTTTAGCTGAACGGGATTCAAAAATAACTTTAAATTCCAATATCCGCCTTGTGCCAAATCTGTCCATAGAAAAACATTGATTTCATGTTGTTATGTTTGAAGTACTGCACTTGTATTGCTACAAAACCAAGCAATTATTCAATTCGTCCTGTTTGTATTTCACAACGCTGAACTTTATTCCACTTTAGTGCTCCATATTAGGCTTTCAACTACAAAAACATGCAGTGGGGCCGTCAGTTCAGCAGCAGAGCAAACTTGGTCAGTTAACATGGAGCGGTTCAACCTGACACGAGAACCAGCTCGAGACCCTTCGCTCGAGACATGTCAGCATCGTTCCGACAGGTAGCCTACATTGGCCCGCGCGAGTCAGTAAACATTAAACAACACGTTTAAAAGTGACGCAATACTTTTTGTTAAACTTATTTAGTGTTTTAAATGTGGATATCACATACTGGCTTCACCCTAACGTTACGCAGGTAAACTGGGTGATAGTGGATCCTCGGCTGTGTCATACTCACTCCATCTGCTCTGGAGGTTCTTCGGCCCCTGACCTTTCCTTCTCCTGGTTACCGTTTCACTCATGGCTACTTCACCCCACAGACAGCCCGTCCACCTCTCAGCTGGCTCTCTCGGAACACTCTCTACCACAGCAGCGGCACTTTATTGCGTCCATTACCGCACACAAACCGCATCCTGGTCGCTCCCCGCCGGCTGTGACTGCTCTGTCTGCTGGGACAAGGCGAGCGGTGCTTTCTGTGGTGCGTTCAAGTCAGCTCCGAAAAACCGCTCATTGTATTTCCTAAACGGTTGGATATTATATCCAGAGGTGGATGAAGTACACAGTTCCTTTACTCAAGTAAAAGTATTAATTCCACATTGTAAATATAATCAGTTATAATCAATACTCTTTCATTTAAAATATGATTAAAGTGAAACTATTAAGCGGAACAAATATTAAAAGTATTGGAAGCAAAAGTACTCATTTAAAAACTCCTGCGTGACTGAAATAAAAGTACCTTACATTACAGGTCCATTGTTAGACGCTTTTATCCAAAGAGGCTTACATACATTCAGTACTGTGGGTAATCCCAACGGGAGCAAAGTGGGGTGAAGTGTCTTGCCCAGGGACACAAAGACATGCTGAGTACAGCAGGGATTGAACCAGTGCTCCACTGATCCGAAGATCATCCCACTATTCCACTGAGACACAGCCTCCCAAGTAGATATGCTCTCATAAATGATAATTTCCAAAAATCATTTATTTTGTTTATACTGTATATATATTTATTTATTAATGTATATATTTGTTTCTTAATGTTAAAAGAAGTGCTTTCGGTTTGAGGCATACATTCTTATTGTTGTGGATGAACTACAGTGTTTTATTAGATCTTAGCGTTGCATTTGACACTGTTGACCACAACATATTACTAGACCGACTGGAAAACTGGGTCGGACTTTCGGTAACAGTTCTAAATTGGTTTGAATCCTGCTTAAAGGTCAGGAAACATTTCGTTTCTATAGGTAACTATACATCAGAGTTGACAAATATGACATGTGGGGTCCCTCAAGGCTCCATCCTGGGGCCTCTTCTCTTTAAGACCTACATGCTACCACTGGCTAAGATAATGAAAAACAACAAAACCAGTTACCATAGCTATGCGGATGACACACATTTACATAACCATTTCACCAGGAGACTATGCTCTAATTCAAACACTGAGTAAGTGCATTGAACAAATTAACCCTTGTGTGGTGTTCATATTTTTGTTACTCAGCCAGGGTTTGTGGGTCTGGTGGACCCGCGGCTTTTTTGGCTTCAATTCAACACAATCAAACTATTTTATGTTAAAATACTCAACAGATGTTTATTTCATCCCAATTACAAGCAATATAAACAGCATATATGGTTAATATTTGCCCATTTACATTTGTTAGATCACATTAATGAATTAAAGTACAGTACTACTTTTTTCCGCTGATCAGATATCCTGTGGCTCGTCTTTTTTTTGTAAACTGATGCTCAATCTCATCCTCTTCTTCAAAGTCACTGTCAGACTCAGAATTCTCCGAAATGTGATCCTCACGTTCTGAAACCTCTTCCTCTTCCTCTACATCATCATCAAATGGTTCTCTGTCTTCCAAAATCATTTGCAAGGCCCTCTGAGCAGAGAACCTTTTGGCCACCTTGATCAGTTGTGATAAGGACCCAAACTGGCGAAGCTTTATTTATTGTGTCTCGCCCCAAATGTTGCAGCTAGGATAGAGTGTGACATAATGCGGGAATGTGAGAGCAGACAGGTGTCAGGTGCTTGAATTTATCAACAATGTTGCAACCTTGTGCGAGAATGGCAGGGGCAGAAACACAAAAGTCTCACACACTCGCACACACACACACACACACACACACACACACACACACACACACACACACACACACACACACACACACACACACACACACACACACACACACACACACACACACACACACACACACACACACACACACACACACACACACACACACACACACACACACACACACACACACAAGGCCCAGACAGGTGCTTTCTCCAATTAAATAAAGATAAAACTGAGGTAATTGTTTTTGGAGCCAAGAAAGAACGTATAAAAGTCAGTCGGGTTCAAAACCACAGATGATTTTCAACAGTCACATTAAAACAATTACTAGGTCAGCTCATACTATCGCCTTAAGAATATATTTAGGATTAAACAACACACTCTCACGACCATAAACGTCCAGGAGCGACGCTTGGTCAGGGTCCCCGAGGCGTGCAGTTGGGACGCTCCTAGGCTCCTTCAGCTTCATAAAGGGACGCAAATAGCTTTCAACTGATTGCAATGTATTCCCATCTGCGGCGGGATTTGACGCTCATGGAAGCACGGCATTCGTTTGTGTTGGCTGCCCTTAAAGGCAATGTGAGCGTCCTGTATACCCGGAAGTAAGTATTCCCCTTTGTCGATTGATTTGACAGTGATATCTGCACTACGAGATATTATGCTAATTATGAACTATAATTATTATATTATTACGCTCTTATGGACTATTGTCAAAGCAGGATTTGGACAAAAGTGTCCGTGCTTTTATCTTCAGTAGACTCCACTACTGTAATGGTGTCTTTACAGGTCTCGCTAAAAGATTATATTAGAACGCTTTAGCTGACTCAGAACGCTGCTGCTCGACAATAAGAAAGTCGATCACATCACTCCAGTTCTATGGTCTTTACACTGGCTTCCTGTATCTCAAATAATTGATTTCAAAATACTGCTGCTGGTTTATAAAGCATTGAATGGTCTAGTGGCCAAAATACATTTCTGACCTCCTGCCAAAGGATGAACCATCCAGAACCCTCAGGTCTTCAGGGACTGGTCAGCTTTCTGTCCACAGAGTCAGAACTAAACATGGAGAAGCAGCGTTCAGTTATTATGCTCCAAATATCTGGATCAAACTACCAGAAACCTGCAGGTCCACTGCAACTCTTACTACTTTTAAATCCAGGCTGAAGACTTTTCTTTTTGCCGCTTCTTTTAATTGAACTATTCATATCTCACACTGCACTTTAACTTTTATTCATGCATTTTTTATGTTTATTGTATTATGCCAAATGCCATTTTATAATGTGTTTCCACTGCACTATTTTCTTAATGCTCTTAATGTATTTCTTTTTTGCAAAGCACTTTGAATTGCCTTGTTTTGAAAGGTGCTCTATAAATAAACTTGCCTTGCCTTGTCTCGCCTTGTTTAGTTTATACATTAAGTAAAAACATGAGTTTGAATGGACAAATCAAGTAATTTAAGCGGTCAGATAATGAAAATGGAATTAAATATTATTTCCCTCTGAAATGTAGTGTAGTAGAAATAGAATGTGGCATGAAATTACCCAAGTAAAGTACCTCAAAATTAGTAAATGTACTTACATTCCATCTCTGATTATATTTTTTCAACCTCTTTTCTCTGTAAGGGAAGATCTTCTTCAATAGGCTTTAACGAAATCAAGTAAGTCACATATCAAGATAAAACAACGAAAATACGCCATGGAGGCTCAACAGGTCAACTTCAACAGGATCTGTTGTAACCAGCTGTAACCCTGAACATCCAGCACAGTGACTCAAACTGGTTGAGTCAGTTCAGTGCAGAATAGCTTTAACCTTAATTAGAACCTGTTCATCGTCAGGAGCTGACTCATGCTTACTTTAATGACTTTTCATCCGCTTTTACAAGATTGTTAAACAGGTCGAGACTCCTGGAAAAGACTGTTTATGATTCTAGTAGCCTACTCTCAACTGGAACAAGTACTCAGATCTTGTACTTAAGTAAAAGTAAAGTACCAGTGTAGGAAAACAGAGTAAGCATTTACTTCATGTTTTTTAAATTGGGCCCTATGTTGCTTATTTTCAGGTTCAAATTGTGTTTTGTGTCTCTACTGTGACATGTCGAATATTCGCTTCGCTCTAATCCCTCTCACCGCATCGCTCTAAGCGCTCGACTTTTGCCGCGGCTGTCAGCTGTGTTTACTCGCATCATTCAAACAAGAATGGCCAAGGGGCTACAACTACAACCAAATGAACATATTGTACCGTGATTTAATTGTAATACACGTTTCAAAATGATGCCGAAGTAACAACATACTGATACTGGTTAGTAAAAACCATGAATTCATGCTTTGACAAGTCTGCAAACAAGACGGCAGGCAAACAACCTTTTAAAATGTGGGTTTTCTGAATGGAGATCGCATCGATCAGGCTTAGCTAACGTTGTATATGCTCCATACTCATAACAACGGCCTACAGGCATAAATAAACCAGCGAATGTATTCGCCATGACACAGACAGTCTGTGTTTTGTTCATGTTTAACTTTTGTCTAGTTTCTGAACAGATATGAGGAGCTGTGAGCTCTGAGTGCTAACAGCTAACGGCTGATGTTTTGGTTTTCTGGTTCAACGTCAGTGACGACAGGCTGAGATCCTCACCGCTGATTGGCTACCGTGAGATCGTGTCAAGTGAATTTGGCGCTCGAGTAGAAACAATTGAACTCGAGCGGTTGTCGCGGCCCCCTCCAATTACCTCACTCGCGCCGCGGCATTCGCATCAACCGCTTCATGCTCGCCACCGGAGCGAATTCGCGTCTGTCCGCCTCTCTGCATTGACTTTACATGTAATCAGGTGAAGGGGGTTGTGTGGGAGAGAAACTCTGTCTGGAGGGAACACAGGGATTTTAGCCTTTGCAGATCATTTACATGCACAGAAACCTATAGAAAAAACTACAGGAGAGGGGAAAACCCCAAAAGGCAGAATAGGGCCTCTTTAAGATTTGTAGGAGACTTGCTTGTGACTTGGACACGTGTGACATATTCCCACTTCTGCAGATCTGCTATCCTTCATACCTGTCTCGTTCTCCTGGTCCTCGGTACAGTGGAGCTTTGAGGCCTCATCTTGGACTGACTCTAGGATTAGAAATACAAAAGAATTAAATGTCTACAAGTTTTCACTTCTAATCTTTGGCCAGTTGGTGTTTTTCATGGGCAAAGAAATTAATGTTTATTTTATTGTATGAAAATGTCTATGGTTTTTGGCAGATTGTAACAATAGTGAACTGTAAGGAATTATGACAGTATATTGTTTACCCTTTCTCGATGTCTCCCGTACTGATGAAAAAGACATCAACCCTCTCCGCCGTGTGAATCCTCCCTCTTCATTACTGTGGTGCCTTTCTGCAGAAATTCACATTGATATCGTGATGCGTTATCAACAAAATAAAAGCTAAATGAGAAGCAGGAATTGTCTTTATTTAAATCAAGACATTTGACATCACTTGTGATAATGATTCACTTACTTTTAATACGCATAGATGAGAAGCTGAAACTCCTTGAGTTTGAAGGCAGCTGCGTCTCCAAATGCTGAGAGAAAGAGGAATAAAGATGGGTTTAAATAAATATAGAACCAAGAATAAATGTGTACCATCAATTAGTGGTTTAAAAATATATAATAACAATTTTAAAAAAGCATGTCAGTATCTGAACAGCTACTGGTCATGCAAGTTGGATATATATTTATAATATGATTCCTAATGATGATTCATCTAGTGCTACTGTTGCGTCACAATTTTCTCTTTTAAACCAACATCGCTTCATTGGATCCTATTTGCTCATGGTCAGGTTTAGTATTAGTATTTACTGTCTCTACCGGGACATGTCTCTGATGTTTAACACTACATTTCAAATTAAAATAACCTATTACTGTTGCTAAAAATCTTCCAGCCACCAGCGGAAGAACTGATCACTCTGCAGATCTTTAATCAGATGGCAATTGTTTGACTCAAATACTGTACTTTTTTTGCTGTGTCAGAGTCTGGGTATGTGTATCCTGATCACCAAAAATAACTAATACAAGCAAATAGAAACCATTTCCTCATTACCATTAGTGACTGGTCTTGGTGTGTTGATGCAGGTTTCAGTCAGTCGGGCTGCTGACCCCTGTTTGAATATTTAACTGGAGACTCATACGGCATGAACTGTAAGCTACATGAGCCTTAATGCTTCTGCATGGGAAGACAGAGACACTATTTATAGCCAACCAAAATGACAGGACATGATGAAGCCCTATGGGAAAACTCCAGAGCAATATAAACCACCAGTGTACGATTGGTATGCATCAAGGCAGGGTAGGAGTGGAGCACAACATAAAGAAAAGCATCTTCTAATATCAGTAAGTTAGTTAAAGTTGATAAACAATGTCTGTTTGATTTTGCCATGAGTGGAATTATTTGCATTTTGAGTTTCGTCTTTCGTCAGTCAATGATCTTCTCTGGGAAAATCCCCTGGCTAAGAAAGTTATGGGTTTAATGTGTTGTACACAAAACTAAAGCCAAAAGTAAAATGATAGATTCCACTGTACAGTGACGGAGACTCAATGTCAAATCCTCACAGCGGTGGAAGAAGTATTATAATTTAGTAAAAGTGCTTAAGTGTAAAAAGAAAGTAAAAATACAAAGTATCAGCATCACAATATATTCAATTACCAAAAGTAAAATGGCCCATTTCAGAATCTTGACTATACAGTACTAAATTACCGGATTATGATTATTGATGCATTAATTTGTTCACCACAGCTTGTTTTCTTGGTGGAGCTAATGTTATATACTGCTGCTGAATATTTTAACATAACATTTATATCAATGTTTATTTATTAGTTGAGTTATAGTTAGTATAAGCCAATAATCTAAATTAAACTGACAAAACACTTACAATTATGAAACAGACTAACTGTGCCAACAGGGACATATTATTGTCCCCTGGTTTCCGTTGTGTTTTGAGCTTCCTGCAGCATTTTGTGTTTGCAGCATTTCGATTAGGCAGCACTTATAGTGAATGTTTTCTAAAGGCTGCGCATTTGATGTGGAGTTGGTGAACATATTTTGCATGTGTTTTGGCACATTATTTTTTTTTATATTCGCATCCTTTTTTAAACTGCAACACGTTCCTCCCAATGGAAGTGTTTTGAGCTGTTGTAGTGTATTTGCCCCTTTCGGCCACGGGCATTCTCCGCCGCCAAACCCTCCATAAAAGGAAGATTTGCCCATGGGGGACTGACATAGAAAGGGCACAGCGTCAAACTCTCGAGGGGCCTTGAGCTCCGTAAAAATAATGCTGTGATCACACAGTGAAATGCATTAATCGGAGCTATTACGGCCCGTCCACACAGCGGCGTGCGTTGAAGCTCAAACGCTTTTGCCCGTTCACTTTGAATGGGGTGACGTCACGCTTCGCCGAACTGCATTGTGGGAGCGTCGCTATGCGTCACTCGCTGCAAAAGTTAGTACAAGCTCTAGCCAATCAAACTGCGTGCTTGTGTGTCCGGGGCGGGAGATTCATGTGATTGGTTGTTGATCGAGTTTCAGACACGCCCGCCGGCAAGCTTCAACGCACGCTGCTGTGTGGACGGGCCGTTATACCAGACGAGGTTTGTTTTCTGACAACCACACACCGGCTATAGTGTCCCTGAACCCGCAGAGTGCTTCGACAGCACTTTCTGCGGTTCATTACACTCACGTGCGCGCGCCCACCTGCTGCTTCCTTTACTGCAGTTTACAGTGGGAGTGTGCTAACAATAGCGCTGCTTTTTAAACGCTGCTTTTTAAATGCTGCGTGACCGAGGCTATCGATCCAAAGAGCCCCTCTGTAGACACGGGGGCTCCCAAGAGATCATCACGGTCACTTTTTTGAGAATGCCAGGAGTCCCAGCCAGCCGTGGGTCTCTCGTGATCCCACTGCGGCCAGGGACATCACCCGGCCAGCAGCGGCTGCAACACCATGGATAAAGTTATTAATTTGGCCGATGCTGCGGTTCAAATAATCGCTCTGATCCGGCGAGGTGGGGGCATCTTGCGGAGGAATAATCAGCGAGACGCCCAACACACCCGTGTTATTTGCAGCCGCGGCCATCCGCTCAAAGGCTCTAATCGAGGGGGGGGCACGCAGGGATATATGAGGTCTCCTTGCGGCCCCGCACCCTTAGAATACCTACCATTCCTGCCACCAGTTCTCTCGTTTTCAGTGGCTGCTGCCTCGACGCCTCCACACACTGCCAGATATCTGGCAACGGGGGCGAGACGAAAGCCGGTTGCGCCGGGCGGGCCAGACCGTAAAACCCCTGGCGGAGGCGGCCGGCTTCGGCGGCAGTGGTGGGGGGACGAAGTCATCTTCTTCCTCCTCAGCAAACGGAGCCATAACCCGCACGGCTGGGATGGCGAACGTTGGTGGCGTCGCCTCGGCCATATCCTGGTCTCCCACATCCACCACCTAGAGCTCGTCTTCGGCGTGGTCCAGGCACTCTAAACAGAGCTGGTGGGGATCGGCGCCCGCTATTAAGCTGGGCATGAGGGATAGGCACGGGTTTCCTGCAGGGGCGACTGCTCAGGTGATGACAGTCAGGAGGCGTAGCCGCCTTATATACTGTGAGCCTGCGCGTGCATTCAGGTAGGCTCGGAGTCGCCCTGATTTGCCAGCTACGTTTATACAACTTCAGTGTGGGAACGCTCGCGTATAGCCGCTTTCACACCGCAGGATTGCCGTACTTTAGTGCCGGCACTAAAGTACCACGGCACTGAATCCACGGCACTGAATCCACCAGGAGGCTAGTGCCAATCGCATTCACACCGCAGTACTTTCCCTGAGGCAAGATTACGCTGACGTCACTTCGTCTTCTTCTTCTCTGGCAGGCCGCAAAACCACTTCACGGCGAGTACCAAAAAAAACGAGAGAAGAAGAACTACACGGGGGAGGGGGTATACAGCCCACCCGCTGTACATGATATATATATATATATATATATATATATATATATATATATATATATATATATATAATAGGTAGGCTCAGTAGACAGACCGTAGTGCAAAGATAAAGTGTCACATGATTATCTACTAAATAGTGAATTCAGCATCAACTTCACCAAGATGAAGTTCATATCTTCATAAGATACGTGTTACTTTATGTCCCTACTAGAATCCGAGCTCAAATGACTCAAACCAACAAAATGTCCAAGCAAAGAATCATGTGCACCATGAGGCTGGGTTATAAGGGTAATTTACAAATAAAATACCCCATTATAACAATGGACTTTATCTTTATGTATTTATTATATATTACCCCCTTAGGCTGATTTTGGAAAAGGACATTAACCGTTGTTTGGTGTTTTTCCCTTATTTATCTAAAACAAATGACATGATAAATTACTTGTGTTTATGTGTGTAAGACTTGTGTTTCTGCACCTGCCATTGCTGCACAAGGTTGCAACATTATAGATAAATTCAACCACCGACCATACTTGTCAACCCTCCCGATTTTCGCGGGAGACTCCCGATTTCATTGCCCTCTCCCGGTTTCCTCCCGGGGTCATATTTCTACCGCATTTCTCCCGATTTCGGACAAAATCAGATTTACACACGACTGTTTCCACTCGGACTTTAATACAGCTCCACCATTGTTTAGTTTCCATGGTAACACGTCTCTTTAGTAGCGCGCAACTCAAAATCTGAGAGGGTGAAGCAGATATTCACAGAAAACAGAACAAGAATCGACAACTACTCTACTCTCTGCTCACTACTTTCCTGTAAAATACAGGTCCAGCCCACACATCTGCTCCATCAAGGACGGTGCTACAGGCCGCAAGGCAGTGCACTTACAACTACAATAAGCATGTTAATGTTAATCCAACAGCTCCAGCGATCCACTAGCACCCCCCCCCCCCATCCCCATTTTGCATTGGCAAGTATGCCACCGACACCTGTCTGCTCTCACATTCTTCTATTCTGCAAATTTGGGGTGGGACACACACAATAAATAAAGCTTCGCCAGTTTGTTTGTTTCATTGCACAGTCAAGACATAACAATAACGGCATCACGCCGCTCAAGTAGCTTTTGCGAACATCGCTCAAAACATTTGGAGTTGGGAACTGCTTTCTGTAGAAGCTGGTGCATCCCGTCCTCAGAGTAAATTGCCAGAAGGGCCGACACTTCCTCATCATTCCACCGCTCCGGTGTTGTAGTACGTGTGGTCATAACTGCTGTAAAGTACAAAAAAACTACTCGCTCAGGTGTGGATGTGGTTTTGTAGCGAGGAAAAAAATGGCTGCCTAACAAAAAAATTCAGAGTCTAACGGGGCATGGTTTGCAATTCGCCCAGCCAATAGAAATAGAATAGAAATTGGCACTCTTTTATCACCAGGTTCGTACCACCTCTCTAGCAGGGACTGAAAATGGCCAAAAGAGTTCCCGGCATTGAGTAGTCCCGGCGGTGTTAACGCGATATTATTGATACTAACGGAACTAAAGAACCAAAGTACCAGGGAAAGTCCTGCGGTGTGAATGCGGCTATTGATGAGAGTAGTACCCGTAGAGCCCAGTAGAGGGTGGAGCCTGTGTGAGATAGAACTATACTCAACATGTCAACAAAGCAAACTATCTACTGTCACCTGCATTTTATCTCCTAAGCAGTGCTCAACATTTCATTTTTAGGGACCTCCCCAAAAGACAGTAGCAAACAAAACAAACTCCTTGCAACCCAACCACCAAACTAAAGGAACATCACTATATGAATGAGACACTATGATCAGATAAACCCCTCACACATAGAGGCTGAAAAGGAAATCTGGAGCCTCTAAAATCTTTCTCCAGCCCTGAATGTAGAGGGTATCGGTGCCTCTGGCTGGTGACCGCTGGAGTGCTACAGAGACTGCTTCAGACCTGTGCACACTCGTTCTTCGTCTGGCTTATCATTCACTTCAAAGAGAAGATGGCTGCCGTAGCGACCATGCCTGCAGGCACGCGCGCACACACACACACACACACACACACACACACACACACACACACACACACACACACACACACACACACACACACACACACACACACACACACACACACACACACACACACACACACACACACACACACACACACACACACACACACACACACACACCTGTTCGATTCTGCATCCTTCAGCACTTCAGTTAATATTAAACAAGGTTGGGAGGGTCATTGTTTAAATGTAATACACTTGAATTACCTGTGAAAAAATGTAATGAGTAACTGAACCTGAGTCACAATATAAAAGTAATGTAACCTGATTACTTTCCATCATGTTTGGATAACCTCAATATTAAATGCAATGCAAATAAATAAAAGAGAAAAGACGACAATGTAAACAGTAAAATAAAGAAACAAATGTTTAGTTGTATTTTAGTTTTTCTTAAGACAAACCTGTTTTTTGCACACACACACACACACACACACACACACACACACACACACACACACACACACACACACACACACACACACACACACACACACACACACACACACACACACACACACACACACACACACACACACACACACACACACACACACACACACTGCATTTTCAGGCAGTAGTCTCTAGATTTACAGTGAAAGTAAAGTTTAAAAACATCTTAAATCAAATCTGACAAACAAAAAATACTCTGTAGTTTAATACAGACAGTAGATGCGGTGACATTTCATCAAGTGAAAGCATTATTGGAACAGTAGGCCATGATGATGAAGGGAAGATCAGCTCTGGTTTCACTCAACACTTGTTTCACTTTGTGTTTTGATACTCATCAAGTGTTTTAATGTTTGCATGTGCTTTGTAATATATCATTCTTTATATTACAATTTATTTTAACATTGGAATCCTGTTAGTAATCCCCAATTTGTCTACAGTAACCTGATTATATCTTTTTGATTTAACCTTTGTTGTAACATGCTTGTGTAATCCTGTTACATGTAATCAATTACTCCCCAGGCCTGATATCAATCAACCACCATACGCTCTAAATGCATGACTTTAAACACAACGTGTTTACATTGTTGTATTGGTCTTGTCAGATTAAAGTAAAAGTAGTTCTCCCACCCCTGACCCAGGACCCAGACCCTCAGGGGGCCTCAAGGCTCAGCTTCACTAAGGTTTCATTATCACAGACTTGGGTGGAAGTGTTTTCTGTAACACTGAAAGCACCATAGGTTGAAGAAGTATGCAGATCATTTACTTACTTTCATGCATTCAAAACCTTACAAGGAATTGAAATTAAAAGTACCCAGGCCTCTTCCATAGCCTTTCATATATTAACAGATCATCACTGACACATTAGCTTTTGAGTTTGAGCAGTATTTCTGCGTTCAGTTAAATATTACATTACATTACTGTACATCTCACCTGTTGGAAACGTTATCCTTTTATCCACTTTTATGACTTACATACATTCAGTACTGTGGGAAATCCCCACAGGAGCAAAGTGGGGTGAAGTGTCTTGCCCAGGGACACAATGACAGGCTGACTGCAGCGGGGATTGAACCAGGGCCACATCCTCCCATTCCATATCAATGTAAAATGCAAAAACATCCAAACAGACTTTTTTATATAACGGAATCCTGTAAACCCTATTCTTGACCGCAGTAAAACATTTCAGTTTTATTTTTATACAAATGTTTAAAAAGCTTTCTGATAAGTGTCTGTATTCACCCTGCACCTGCTGTGAGCTCCAGCAATAAACCAAGTTATGGAAACATAAATACCCCTGTTGAATTGTAAAGTAATCAAACCTTGTTATTTTTAGAGTACATAGGTCACTTTTTTCACTTTAAAAAAGCACCCCCTCCCCCCCTTGGTATACTTGCTTAGTTTCGCCTTAGTTCCTGCTGGGTCTCTATGGGAACATGATTATGTCATTTTGATACCATAGACACAAAATTATTGAGCCTAAGTGCAACAAATAATGAATTACAATAGCCTGAGATTGCTGCTGGACAAAACCTCAGATGACACTAAATACATAAAAATGCATGTATGCTTTTGGAAAGTGTGTAAACAGTATTATATATTGTGTATTTCTTCAACCAGATCATACACATGTAGACTATTCCATCTGATCTTCCAACTTGTGAATTAAAGCAATGTCACCTTCAACTTCCAATGAATAAGTCTCCCCAGAAACTCTTTTGATCCTGTGTACAGGAAGTTTAAACATCTGATTGTAGAGGTTTCTGATATTTTGTGATTTCATGTCTCTCTGCACATGATTACCATCAGGTATAAAAAGCTATTTGCCCTACATCAACATGTAAATGGTGTAACATAATTTCCACCACAGGAAGTAAAAGTTCTCTATTCCTCCTGTCATGTGATGTTTACAGGAAATGTAAGTCTCAGATGTTTACCAACCGTATTTTACTATGAAATTATCTAAATTGCCACTGACTGTGTTGCGCCTTCATTCATGATACTTTCGAGATACTGATATATCAATAAATCACATGTGAAAGGAGGTTAATAATGACGAGTTAATCACAGATGAGCCTTGAAGTGAAAACACAAAGAGCATGTGTTATGGAGGGACACACTCACCTGTTGCTGTGACGTCTTCTCCATTTGTCTCAGCAGATTAAAGGAGCGTAGTCATCCACTGGATCTATTTCTACTGTTAAGATTTAAACCTAACTTTGGTTTTTAGCAATAAATACCAGCTGGAAATATCCTGTTCCGCAGCCTGTGGCAGAGTTTTTATTATTGGCGATGAAGCAGCAAGTGCTTGCATGAACAGGAAGTGCTCTTGAGTTGAGTGCGGTTGACGGACTTCAGTCTCAGGCTGGGATTTCCTCTTTCAGTGCCTAAGTACAGTGACGTGTGACGTGTGTGTGTGAATGTGTGTGTGCGTGTGTGTGTGTGTGTGCGTGTGTGTGTGTGTGTGTGTGTGTGTGTGTGTGTGTGTGTGTGTGTGCGTGTGTGTGTGTGTGTGTGTGTGTGCGTATGTGTGTGTGTGTGTGTGTGTTACAGTAAAACCTGTTCCTCAGCCTTTGGAACCGGCATGGATAACGATTCATTTTTGTGGTATCACATTACACACCTCTGTTTGTGTTAGAAGTCAAACTAAAGGTCACAGAAAGTAAAACGAAAGAGGAATACAAAAAGTACAAAAAAATACAAAAGACTGCATCAACTTTAATCCCTCTTTAGACTGTCCATTTGTGAGTGTATATAGTTGTGTAATGCTAAGTTAATACTTTTTTAATGAGTAATGACCATGTCATACCAGAGAGTGACAAACATCCATAAGTTATACACTCCTCTCAAGGTTAGCTAAAGCCCCTAAAGGGAAATTAAAGATATTGGGCTGAATATTTAAAAAAAAAAATTGAACAGAGCTTGCTGGCTAACAACTGACCAGCAAGCAAAAGGAAGTGCATGAAACTTGCATTATCTTTCATATCCATCAGGGGGCGACTCCACTGGTTGCAAAACATGTCCAGTTCTAAAGAAGTCAATGAGAAAACGATCCTATTTATCATTTAATGTTTTACCTTATAGTGAACATTAAGTAAAGTTTGTCCTGAAAGTTAACATTTATTTTCAAAAAAGCATTATAATAATAATAATAATAATAATAATAATAATCAGGGATGCAAACTCATCAGGGAAATATCGGCTTTAAAATTAGGAATAACAGAGGATTTTAGCAGTCAGAACTAAAGCAGCAGTGTTATTAACAACAGAAACGCCAAAGAGTCACATCTAATAGAAATATATAAAAGCATTTTGAAAATGTATTTTCATGCCTCTGTGCAAGGCTTAGTCTTTCTATCTTTATAGCAACTGGTGTAAAGTAAATAAGTTCATAAACTCAAGTACTATACTTGGGTACAATTTTGAGATACTTGTACTTTATTTAAGTATTTCAATGTTTTGCTACTTTGTTCTTCTTCTCCACTACAGTTCAGGGGCCGTATTCACAAAGCATTTTATCTTACCGCTAGGAGTGCTCCTAACTCGCGCTAAAACATTTTACGTAGGAGTTTTTTCTTAAAAGTTATTCACAAAGCCGCAGAGACCTACTCATACTAAGGATAAATCACTAAGAGTGAGCTAAGAGTGACGCGCCGTTGCTATGGATTACGTCAATTCTCGTGCATGAGTGTAGAAGCGGTCAGTACGGTGATTGGTTGTTCAGAGCAGGCGGTCTCGGTGAAACTCATCTGCAACATCCCACAAACGAGCCCACTAAATCACCGAAAAACAAGGAAATAGCCTAGGCTAGAAATGTATTCCTATCAAATAGTTATGGACAGTGCAGTTAGCAGAATACACGCATGATGACAAGTTTGTGCAGACCACGATAATGACGTTGTATGCACGTTAAAGAGAGAGAGCAAACAATAAAAATACGTAAATTGCATTAAATCAAGGAGGCAATTAAAAGCACCCTGCAAACTATTATCCAATGAGCATATTTCCAGCACTTAAACACTTTCAATAACAGCCCATACCGTCGTTCAAGTCCCCCTATCATGATGAATGAAAACAATCTGCGTGTTGATGGAATGTACTTTCTTTCTATTGACGAACACGTCCTCATCTTTTGATGGCGCAATTATTTTTATGTGCGTCCCGTCAATAGCACCGACCACACCGGGCATACCTGCAATTGCCATGAAGTTGGCTTTGATCCTGTGTAGTTGTTGATTGTCCAAAGGAAACCGGATAAACTGTTGGATGATATGTGGTCTAGAGAGCGCGTTGATGGTTTGGTTTATGGCACGGCTGACTGATGGTTGCGATATTCCTAAATCGGCGGCATTGCAAAGTTGCATTTTCCCTGTTGCTAAATATCGTAGTGTTGCCAAACATTTTATTTCCGGACTAATCGGGTTATTCCTGTTAGTCGGGGATGTTAATGCATCCCGCACTAATTCCACAACAAGTGTGATACCCTCACGATTTAGCCTATATCTCTTGATCAATTCACAGTCTTCCATTGTCTCCAAAACATTTCGTCTCGCAGCCATTTTCAGATTCTTTGTGAATAGGTCTTACTGAGTTAGGAGGAGTCCTCTCGAGGACTTTTAAGCTCTCCTAAACGTAGGTGCTACTTTTAGGCCTAAAATACTTTGTGAATTGCTCTTAGTGAATAAAATTAGGAGTCCTAAATTTAAGACTGACACGCCCATTATGTTTAGGAGTTTCTCCTATATTCGCCAGTTAGGAGCTACTTTTAGCCCTAAGATCCTTTGTGAATACGTCCCCAGAGGTACATGGTGTACTTTTACTCCACTAAATGTATTGAATACCTTTAGTTACTTTTCACAAGCTACCCTGCAGAATAAGTCATTCAAACAAGCTGCACCTTTACCAGCTTTGAGAACACTTTAATGATCAATCATTATAAAATATATATATATATATATATATATATATATTATTCTGAAATGGACCAATCTGCATAATCACTACTTTCACTATATTTTGATGATAATACTTTTATACTTTTACTTGAAGAACATTTTGAATGCAGGACTTTTACTGTAACAGAGTATTCCTACACTCTGGTACTTTTACTTTTACTCTAGTAAAAGATCTGAGTACCTCTACTTTTACTCAAGTACAAGACCTGAGTACTTTACTTTGACTCAAGTACAAGATCTGAATACTTCTACTTTTACTGTCGCTACTTTAACTGTATTTTAATGATAATACTTTTGTACTTTTATTTGAGGAACATTTTGATTTCAGGATTGTTCCTACACTCTGGTACTTCTACTTTGACTCAACCCTGAGTACAAGATTTGAGTACTTCTACTTTTACTCAAGTACAAGATCTGAGTGTTAGCAGATTTAGACAATACCTTTTGTCTCCTGCAGCAGAAAGGTGAATAATCTCAGCAGTTCAAGTTTAGCAATTCATCACGGCGTTATTTATTATAGGCACACATCTCAAGAGACTTGAGGACAGAGAGAGAAGGGGCGTGACTTCCAACGGTGTCATACCCAGTGACATCACAATCATAGTCGCAGCTACTTGGTTATGTTCTTGAAACCTGTTCATATTTAATTAACAAAACAAAAACATGGTACAAATGATTTAAATGTGGGCTTCTTCAACACATTTTACATATTAAAATGTGGACTTTTTCAACACATTTTACACACCAAACACGATCCCTTCAAATTTCCTCAGCTTCAGTTTGGATACAGGCTTGGTCATCACATCTGCAACCATTTCGTCTGTAGGACAATAAACCAGTGTCATCTTCAGTGTAATCTAACTTTTGGTCACAAGGTGTCTCCCTTACCCTACACTCCTGCATGTCAAAACGTTCCAGTATCTTTTCCACATATCTCTTTTGTGATACTTTCACACAGCCGTCAGACTGACTGAAATCCATGCCCAGAAAATGATTTAATCTCCCTAAATCCTTCATTTTAAATTTTGTGGAAAACATGTTCTTCACTATCTCTAAAATCTTGGTGTTGCTGGCTGCGATGATAAGATCATCGACCCAGATAGCAATTATTACTTTCCCCTCTTTAGAATCCTTGGAGTACATGCAGTGGTCTGCCGGGTTCTGTGTGAAATTGTCATCTGTTAAGCATTCATGCAACTAGGGGTGTCACGGTGTGAAATTTTCGGCTCACGGTTATTGTGACCAAAATTACCACGGTTTACGATATTATCTCGGTAATTTTTTTTTTTTTTAGTTTAAAAAAAAAAAAAAAAAAATGTCTCTCTATATATATGTATATGTATATATATGTATATATATATGTATATATATATATATATATGTATATGTATATATATATATATATGTATATATATATATATATATATATATATATATATATATATGTATATGATTCATTTTTCAATAAATGATTCCACAAACAACAAACAACACAATTATTACATTCAAAGAAACTACTTGTAGTAGATGAAGTACATTATTCAAAAGTTTAAATTAACTTTGAATAATAACACGGGAGAAACGGATCCTCTCTTTTCCTCTCTCCCTCTCTCTCCTGACAGCCCGTCAGTTTCTCATGCAGCGCGCTAAACAGTGGGCGGGGCTTCAGGTGATTATGCAGCAGCTGATCTGATCTCTCTCTCGTCCGGTTACACTTCACTCGCGTTTATGTCCATATCGATCAGATCCAGCTCTCCTGATCGGCCTTTCTAGAGAGCACAGATCAAACTATTAAGAGTGAATGTCGGCCGATAATGATCGGCGGCCAATCGATCGGGGCATCGGACATTTTGACCTTCAGGTTTTGAATTTACTGGTTTTTATTAAATTTTACCAGCTAAAAAACAGTAATTACCGGCTAACGGAAACCCTGCTCCAGAGACTTGAGAACAGAGAGAGAAGGGGCGTGACTTCCAACGGTCTTATACCCCAGGTAGCACAGGTGTGGACTCAAGTCACATGACTTGGACTCGAGTCAGACTCGAGTCACCAATTGGATGACTCTCGACTTGACAAAATCACAAAACACTTGCGACTCGACTTGGACTTGAACACCAATGACTCGGGACTTGACTTGGACTTGAGCCTTCTGACTTGATGTGACTTGATCATTTATTTCAGAGGTCTCCAACACGCCGATCGCGAGATGCCGCTAGAAGAGGAGACTCCCGTCGGGGAGAGCAGAATCTTCACGTGCTTCTACTCTTGCTGAGAATCCTTGCAGGCGGGGGCGGGTCTTTATTTAGCTGGGCCACCATGCGGCCAATCATATGCGAGGACACACTAGGATCATACCATTATGTGAAAGAAGGGTGGGGGGCAGACACTCCAAAGACAGCAAGTGTAGTGGTACAGGCCAGCTACACAGAGCGACGGGGAGACTGGGAGCCGGATTTAAATGCAAGCGCTTCGGAAGCTGACAAAAAATCATGTTGCTTGTTGCTTGGTCAAATCTAAATTTGAACTTTTTGCAAGGAAGGAACAGTAAACTTCCCTGATGTCAGTATTTATTCATGTTTAATGGAATGTATATCAGTGTATCAGAGTTGTTACTTTATCTATTTAACACTAGAACCGCCAGAGGTCGCTGTATACCTAAAACCGCCAACGGGTAAAATGTACCCGCTATAGATTTTCAAGGTACAATGTTCTTTTATTTATCATACAGAACAGTGAGTTTTGATCGCACAGGGATGAAATACCAATAGAATCTGTAGAGTCTCAGCTTTTCATATGATATAGGTTGTGCAGATATGTTATGTTTAAAATATCAATAAGAGTGCTGATTTAAATACTTGGTGTTAGACTTGTGTTTTGTTTAGGTACAAATCTCTCTATCTCTCTCTATCGATATATCTGTAATGTTCTGTTCTATGAACATATAATTGTCTACATAAATAGACGACGCAGACTACTTCTCTTATTCCGAGTGTCCATCTTTCTTCAACCGGCACGTAACCTGCACACATGCATTACGTCCTCAACGTGAGCTCAGTCATCCAAGATCTTGTATTCTCCAAGATGTTACACTATCTATAACTATCTATCTGTCTCTCTCTCTCTATCTATCCATCTATCAATATATCTATATATCTATCTCTCTCAATATATCTCTCTATCTATAAGGAACCGCAGTAGACAAAAGGCGTTGCTATAGCAACACGTCATGTCTACGCTGCATTTTCTATGAGGTAAATATTACCCGCTGGCGGATATGGGTATAAATGGCAATTTATTTGGCGATTTTTTCAATCTGACTTCATATTGACAATTGTTAACAACAGAGGGTGCTACATAACACACTTTCAGGAAAAGTCACGGACTGGGAGACTTTAATATGTTATTGAACAAAAGTTACATACAATCAAAAAACAGCTGCGGGTAAAATTTACCCGTTGGCGGTTCTAGTGTTAAACCAGAACGTTTCTCAATTCTTTGTACAGTATGAAAGGAGTCTTTGTACCTTTGAGTCCATGATGAAGTTCACTGATGTTAGGAATAGGTCTGTCTGTCAGCATCCTCTGGTCTGTCTGCATCACCTGTAAACTTTAAACAAACAGATAGTAAAGTAACATGTGTTGGTCACAGACTTTTTTTTACATGCAAACGTCATGTCCTAATCTTTTTGATCATCCTTAAAAAAAGTGCTGGATATCACAGCCCTTACTGTATCTTATCAGTTGGATTGTGTATTATTGTAGTTGGGGTACTTTTTATTTTACTGTTACTTTGGAATAGTTTTTCATGAGACAGTCAATTTAAATATTTGTCCTATGCCATATTCACATTCATTTGTAACACTCACGTAAGGGTAAAAGACAAACATCTTTAACAAATATAATGAATAAGCTTAATTGTCACAGAAGCACACATAACGTCGTATCTAATATTTAAACAAATCATTTCCTTGTCACTAAAGCATTAAGCGCGTTCACACTGCAGTACTTTTCCCACTTTTGTTCCGATATAGTTCCGAAATGTCGCGTTCACACCAAAAAAATCCCGAACTAAAATCAGTTCATGTGAACCTTTTTACCTCCTTTTAACTGCTTCGTGGGAGAAAACTGTTCCTATTTCTGATTGGCTGGGAGGAATGCAAACCACGCCCCGTAAAACTCAAAAAAAGTTTTGTGAAGCTGCCATTTTATTATCCTCGCATTAGCATTATTAGCATTAGCCCAGCGCACAAACGCAGAGAGACTAACTTATGGCAACACAAAAGAAAACATGGGAGCGGTGGAGATGAGGAGGTGTTGGCGTTCTGGCGATTTACTCGGAAGGCTTCAGCAGAAGCTGCTGGGACACCCAGCCTTCCCGAACTCCGGGGACTTCCGGCCGGGGACTTCGGGTGGCAGTATACGCCGTGAAGTTGTTTGCGGCCTGCCAGTAAACCCAAAGCAGAAGAAGAAAAAGTGACGTCAGCGGCTTCATTTGCCTAATCCTCCCCCAGAAACTTATTCCGGTGTGAACACGATCTGTACCTAGTTCATAAGAACTAAAGAGTTCTGATGAACTAAGTTCTGATGAACCTTTTTGGGAAAAGTACTGCGGTGTGAAAGCGCATATTGATATCGCTATCGTCCTTAAATGCAGGCATTAAGTTACATGTTCACGTTCTGCTGCCGCAATAAGTCGGTTTCTCCAGTGTAATGATAATAAAATGCTTAGTAAGTATTGGTAATAATATTAATAAAAACAACAAGGTTTGGGTTTGTTAGTTTAATATGATGAACGTTAACCAGTAAGCTTTAATAATCAACTCCAGCTCAACAAGCCATATCGCAATATCTGCGTTAACGTTACTTCTGGAACCAACTGTAAATGTGAAATTCATATTTTTCAGATACACAGATCTTATAGTGAGCTTAATCTGATATACAGTATGCTGGTCTTCAACACTAATGTGACGTTAGCTGTCTGCATCGTTGAGCATAGTGAATTTAAATCAACAATATCAATGCATACAGTTACCTAACTAGCAAACTAACTAATGTACGAGGATTACCTTATTATACCAACCTCCCACAGAAGCCGTTTGTTCTACAGCATAATCCTTCTTAATGTTTTACACTTCTCTATTATGTTTTAACTTGGATGTGTGACGACACCTCCACACCATGTGGGGTGCCGTCTGGTTGTGTGTGTGTTTGTGTTTGCAGGTTCCATTGCCTGACGAGCTGCACCTGTGTGACGAGCTCAAGCCCCAAGGAAGTGCGCCGGACTCAGATGAAAATATTCGTGCTGGCCAAACGGCGGTACTACACTTTCGTTTGGTTGCCAGGCCCGGAAATACTTTTTCCCATTGACTTATATGGGGAAAGAGTGGTCTGTAAATCGTTGGATAATTTTTTTTAAACTAAATAAACTACCCAGTATGGACACTTGTATAGCCCTTATTAAAAACATTAGTTCCTCAAGTCGTAATAATGTGCTAATAACGTTATTCTGAGAGTTATTTCCCTCTGCATAGAGAACCGCAGTGACGCGTCATAAAACCCGGAAGTAAACTTCTTCCGGTTCCTTCGTCAAAAACCAATGCAATTTCTCCATAGGATTTTGGAAAATAGCTCGAAATAAGGTCATTGGTTGACACACATTTAAGAGAGGGATCACGTTTTGTTCAGCCGGATAATCTCCATATGTCAACCCTACTTTTATAATTTTTGAATCATAAATCTAGTCGCCATAAGCAAAATGCTAACGTTATGCTATAGACGAACTACAAGCCAGTACAGCAGCAGGGTCGCACGACTTCAACGTCACGCCAACTTAAGATCGTTTCAACTGACTTGCACTGAAACTGCACTTTGAACACTTTAAATATATTAACATTTTAAACTGTATACCCCGGTTATCTAGGCCCTTTTTGTTTTGTTTAATGTATACCACGTTTATCTAGGCCCTTTTTGTTTTGTTTTATGTATACATGTCACACTGTGGGAAACGATATTTCGATATTTCTGGATGTATAACACATGTAGAATTTTTGACAATAAAGCTGACTTTGACTTTCGCACGCTTGCATATTTTAACAAAGCTTTTCATTTTAGCCACACTGAATTTAACTAGAAGTCATGGCTGTGTCAATTACCAGTCTGATATCGTTTTACAAAGCTGACAAGAAGAGTGTAGATAGGAGAGAACCACTACAAGTCAGGACACGTAAAACAGTGCAGCCGAGATGAAGGTGTGCTTACCGGTGTTGTCAGTGCTAGCATGAGGGACAAGGTTTATAGTGTCGGTGAGTAGTGATAGCAAGAGTACCGTTAAGCTCGAGTTAATTTATTCACATTAATTCCCATCAACAAATCAATTGTATGTGTCACATGAAATCTTTATTATGCAAGGCAAGGCAAATTTATTTATATAGCACTTTTCAACACAAGGCAATTCAAAGTGCTTTACAAAAAATGAAAGACATTAAGAAAATGGCATTTAAAATCAGTCATTAAAAAGAAAAGCTAATAAAATAAACATTAAAAGAAAAAATACATGGATAAAAGTTATAGTGCAGCCTAAGATATGAATAGTTCAATTAAAAGCAGCGACAAAAAGAAAAGTCTTCAGCCTGGATTTAAAAGTAGTAAGAGTTGCAGCGGACCTGCAGGTTTCTGGGAGCATAATAACTGAACGCTGCTTTACCATGTTTAGTTCTGACTCTGGGGACAGAAAGCTGACCAGTCCCTGAAGACCTGAGAGATTTGGATGGTTCATAATTTAGTGGGAGGTCAGAAATGTATTTTGGGCCTAAACCAGTCAGTACTTTATAAACCAGCAGCGGTATTTTGAAATCTATTCTTTGACACACAGGAAGCCAGGGTAAAGACTTCAGAACAGGAGTGATGTGATCCACTTTCTTAGTGTCAGTGAGGACTCGAGCAGCAGCGTTCTGAATCAGCTGCAGCTTTCTAATGAATTTTTTAGTGAGATCTGTGAAGACACCATTGCAGTAGTCCAGTCTAATGAAGATAAAAGCATGAACAAGTTTTTCCAAATCCTGCTGTGACATTAGTCTTTTAATCCTAGATATGTTCTTTAGGTGATAGTAAGCGGATTTCAGTGATGCAAACACAGGTATGGTGAAAAAAGAGAGAACTATTCGAAGCAGGAAAAAAACAGCGTAATATACCATCTGACAAAGGGCTGTGCTATAATGCTTCAATTAACTGGCTATTCTTTATATACTCAGATCAATAGGAGACAGAGATGTTAGGTTATAAATCAAGGGTTTTTATTATTATTTACAGCAGGGTTGGGAACCTTTTTCCTTTCAATTTTTACAACATCCTCAGAGGGCCGTACAAATGATTGAACTTAACCTCTGCTTAAAAAAACTAAAATCACAGCCAATTCATTTGGCCTTTCTTTCATGCTATGCAAAGAAAAAGCAACCTCTCAATCCAGATATCTTACCATGACTCGTGCATAAATATTGAAGTTAAAAGCATCAATCTGGTACCCTTTGAGAGCAACATGAGGATATCTATGGATACATCTCTCAACACCCATTTGAAACAGAACTGTAAGCAGATTTTTATTTTTGGATATTTTACAAATCACTTATTTTTAACAACTTTTTTGTTACTGTCATATAGTATTTGTCTGTTTTTCATTTAGTCTCTAATATCTCATTAATAATTATAATGATCATATCAAGGTGTGCCTTAACCTCACTGAGCTGAGGTTATTTGAGCCTCTCAGGAGAGAGCTCTCTTCCACCTGGTTGTAGAAAAGCTCTTTAAATTCGTTAGCATAGCTAGCTAACCAGATGCTAATAACAACAGATCGCCACTGTACTTACAACTAAAGACACAGCCACGCAAACACTGCAGCATGTGTACGGCTCCTTATGGGTACTGCAATATTTGAAGAGCTGGAGCGGCGTTCCGGTGCTCTCCGTAAGCACTCTAGTCTAGTCTACACCAGAGTCCTGCACGGGTCTGATTTTCAAGACCCGCTCCCGCCCCGCACCCGCGACGTGCAATACCGAACCCGCCCCGCTACCCGCACATATTGCCAATTAGTTCCGCAACCCGACCCGACCCGTCGGCACAAGATCCGCAACCCGAACCGAACCCGCATATATATATATATATGAGCAGTGAAAGAATTTACAGAATTCACATGAGCACGATTAAAGGGAAATGGAGCTCCCGAGAGAGCGCTGCGCTGCCTTAAATACAAGCTGTAGGACTTCGAGAAGCTGTCCACTGTGTCCAGTAACACTTACTGAAAATAAACTATTCATTTGTTGCGTTTCCCATAAATGTTCAGCTGGACGATGTATTCGAGCTGCTTATGATGCAGAGAATCATGCAATTATGAATACACGCAGTTGCGTATTTGGCTCAAAAAGCGTGGGATGTTAATAATTAGGCTACATAATAATAATAATAATAATCAAGTAGCCTAACCTACGACGTTTAAAGTGATAATTGTTGGCCATTTCATATGTGAAATTTGGATAGTATACTTTAAAACGAAGGCCGCCTAATCCAGGAAATACAATGCCGTTCATTCCATTTAATTATATTCATGTAGACACATTAATTAGATGGTCCTCCGCCCCTCCCAGAAAACGTGACTTATTAAAAACGGAACGTTATCATATTGTTATGCAACAATCACGTGCATTTATTTGGTTTAATGTTACAATCATTATGGCTGACGATATAAAACAAATTGAAGCCAACTGAAACCAGTGCAATTGCAACAAGGACACTTTTAAATTGTTTAGAACAGTCAAGCTGGCTAATGCCAAAACAACAGACATATAGTAGACCTAACACACTTTTTTTTAACAGACGTATAACCTTTTACAGAGTCTGTATTATTATATAATATACAAAATATATACGTACATATAAAACATATAAAACGTACATATAAAACAACATATATTCCATATAACACACTTTTTTTTAAACAGACTTTTACAGACAGGCTGGCTAACGCCATGTTCATCTCACAACTCAGTGTTTCTTTAGATTACTATGCAGAAAAAGAATGTCATCAACTGTCCCTGGTTTCAATTGGCTTCTCCTTTCTGAGACCACAAATCCAGCCGTGGAAAAATCTCGCTCACTCGCGGCGCTTGAAGCTGGAATGGAAAGAATCGAACGAGCAATGTGTGCCACATTTGGAAACCTGGTTGCATGCTCCTTCCACCAGCTGAGAACATCGAAATTCTCCTCCTTCGGTGACTTGAAGTCGATGTATGCGCTCACTTCATCCTGAGTGCACACATCGCTGGAAGAGGAATCCTCGACGTCGGATAATCCCTCCGATTGTCTAGCTCTCTTCTCGGGCGGTGCTGAACTGACAGTGGCAACACATTGTGTGGGGCCTGCAGGCCTCTCTTTTATGTCTAGAGAGGTGCGAATAGAGGGCGCAAGATTAAGCATATGCAATTTTATAAACTTTACAAATAGATTTCCTAATATTTTACATTTAATATTTTAAATGATGAAAACAGACAAGCAGGCGAATAAGCATATACAATACAGTAACAGTGGGCTATACTGTAACGTTAGGATAGTAACTTTTTTCCAATCCTACCTCAATTGAATTTTAATACAGTATGAAATAAACTATGAAATCACTTTTTTCTTTTTTCCTTCGGCCTTACCGTTCACAAGGCGCCGCACTTCGTTGTGCACTGTTTCCATCGAATGTTCCTCCACAAGCAGCTTCAGACTTTTCAGCTTTGGGTGCAAAAACATGGCCAGTTTGTGCAGGAGGTGTATCTCGTACTTTTCAACCAGAATTGTGAGACATTTTGCCTTTAGAGAGGAGAATGTCAGGTTGTCAGTGGAGGATGGTTGCAGGTGGTGTTTGAGGCGATCAAGCCACACAGCAGTGAGGTGAAGGGTTGGAGTTTTGGATGCCTCCAGTGCCTTAGTAGCCTCCTTGAATCTCTGAAGAAACATCACCATTGCATTCAAAGTGTCTTCGCTCAAGTCGTTCAGACGACCCTCTTCAGGGCCGTGGGAAGTAGGGGTGCTGAGGGTGCTGCAGCACCCCCTGGTGGATGACAGGGGATCTGCACTTCTACAAGATATAATACTAATATAATACCAAAAAAATTAATTTTCAGCCTTGATGTAACAACATTCATAATTAAGTAAAGATAACACCCTTTTCACCCTGGTTACATTTGCCATTTGTCCTGTACGATGGGCGCTGTAGTGATGAAAGTGGGGGATGTTGGCTTATCAGGCGCCCGCAGCTCACATTCAAAGTGAGAGAGATAGAGAGAGGGGGTGCACCGGTACCGGCGGGGATTGTTGTTAGCTTCTGCTGCACTAACGGATATAAGAAGCTGTTTCTACAATAATGTGGAGGGAGAGTTCTGTCCTGTCAGACTGAGAGGTTCAGTGAGGTAAAGGACTCTGAGGGTTTAGATAGTTCACTTTAGTCTAAATTATCTCAGTGAGTCTCAAACGTATTGATCACAATTATGTAAACAAATATTTCCAAGGCACACCTTTATAATTATTAGGATAAATAAAAACAGGTTTGAAATCATTCCAATGTATAGCCTACTATAGGACAGTAAACCAAAAATATTGTTTAAAGTTGGAGAGATTTAAAAATATGCATAAATAAATAAATGTTAACTGGTAAAATAAGATATGAATGAACAACAAAAATAAAATAAGTTACATTTATTTGTTATTGGCTATGGTAGGTTATTGAAAATGTTCACATACTTATTTGATTAATAAAATGCAAACCGATCTTTTTCATATGGGTGTTTTGAGTTGTACCCCCTAGATCAGTCTCTAGTAATTTGGCGCTCAAAGTGCACCAGATTGAAGCATTTTACTTTAAAATGTTAAAAAAATCTTCCCGGGGGGGCACCCCCGGACCCCCTAGAGCAGTGGTTCCCAACCTTTTCCAACTCAGGGCCCACTTTTAAGTCTTACATTTTTTCGAGGCCCACCTTCCCATAAATACAGAGGCCATATAATGCGTTCTCAAAGCACTTTTTTTTATTAAAATTTGAACATAAATGGAGCACTGAATACAAGAGAAACATGTTGGAAGCTCTACAGTCGCTAACACAGCAGTGAGGAGCTGTACACACACACACACACACACACACACACACACTTTCTCTCTCTCTCTCTCACACACACACACACACCTCTCTCACACACACACTCTCGCTTTTTCTCACACACACACACACACACACACACACACACACACACACACACACACACACACACACACACACACACACACACACACACACACACACACACACACACACACACACACACACACACACACACACACACACACACACACACACACACACACACACACACACACACACACACACACACACACACACACACACACACACACACACAATTATTAAAGGAGCTGTCCATCAACACCACACAGATATCAGAAATGACAAGCAATGGGCTGTCTGTAACCGGCTAATTATCAAATGATTAATAAATAACTATATCCATCAACAATGGAGAAATGCATTCTCATATATAACAATTTGACATCCAAAATCAAATCAAAACAAAATCCAAATATCAAAAGTAAGCCCATTAAATCGATAGGCCTACAAATAAACACAAATCCGTTGTAAAGATGATGTAAATTCTGCTTGGGCTCATTAATGAAAAATTACACTTTGTATTTTAACATTAAATCATCTGCCTACAAACAAACAAACCAGTGCACAGATAAAGTTCAAAACTATGCATGTAATGTTAAGCCTCGACAGCAGAAAAATATTTACATACAAGTAAAAGCAATACTTGCAACGAAAAAAAATTAAAGCTTCTATAAAGCTGCAGTGGATCAGTCCAACAACAGGCCCACAATATGTTGACTCACCTAATGAGACGGCTGGTGTTGCATGGCGGCAACCAGATGTTTGATGTCTGGCACAATGGATGAAAGTTTCAGTCGAAGATCTGGCTCAACATTCAGTTGGTTTCTGTACTTAGTTTTTAATCCCACGAGTGCAGAAAATCCAGTCTCACAGAGGTACGTCGTTTGGAAAGGCATCAGGAATCTCACAGCTCTGTTAGCCAGATCAGGGTACTCAGAAGCAACATGAAGCCAGAAGTTTGTCAGGTGCTTCTGTGAGAAGATCAGCTTCAGCGCGGTGTCACAAGAGAGATCCAGGAGACTGTCTTGCTCTTTTGCACTCAAAGCAGCGAGAGCCTCATCACTGTGGCTGGCGAATGGGTTTTCTATCCAGTTGTACTGCACATCTGGGATGGGGAAGTATGCGCGCAGCTGGGTCCTCAAACCTTGCAGGTGCTCTCTGACAGCGTTGCTCACGGTGATGGGAAGTGGACTCTGTTCCGTTGTCAGAAAATCAGCCATATTTTCAAACGAGTCATAGTTTGACTGCTCGACACGCTTAGCCCACAGCGCCAGCTTTCTTATGGTTGCTTCAACTTTATTCTGGACATTGAATATGTTCACTGTTATCCCTTGAAGACCGAGGTTGAGTCCATTTAAGTGGCTGAAAATATCAGCCAGGTAACCCAACTTAGCCAACCACTCAAAATCCCTGAAGCGGTGTGCGAGTTCAAACGTTGTGTCGAGAAAAAACACATGCACTTCATCACGCAACTCAAACAGTCGCGTCAGGACTTTGCCTCGGGAGAGCCACAGCACTTCAGTGTGTAACAGTAGCTGGTGATGATCACTGCCCATCTCTCCACATAACACCGCAAATAAACGTGTTTGCAGTGGACGGCTCTTGATGAAGTTGACAGCTTTGACCGCCTCATCTAAAACCGTCTTCAGATCCGGGGGCATTTTCTTTGTAGCAAGTGCTTCACGGTGTATGCTGCAGTGGACAGATGTTGCCCGCGGAGCCACCGCTTTCACACGTCGGACAACCCCGCTGTGCTGTCCCAGCATTGCACGGGCTCCGTCAGTGCTCAATCCAACACATTTGAACCAGTCAATCCCATTGGAAACAATAAAAGTGTTCACAGTGTGAAAAATGGCCTCAGCAGTTGAACGGGTAGGCAGAGGTTTACAAAATAAAAACTCCTCTTTTATCTCGCCACCATTTTCGTATCGCACATAAGCAAGCAGGTTTGCCAGACTTGCGACGTCGGTTGACTCATCCAGTTGGAGCACGTAAAAGCGGCTCTCTTTTACGCTTTGGATCAGCTGCTCCAACACATTATCTGCCATTTCATCAATCCTTCGTTTGACCGTATTATCCGACAATGAAACGAGGTTGATAGGCTGCACTGCCTTCTCTCCCAACATCACCTGAACGATCTGTTTTGCAGCGGGAAGAATTAAATCCTCGCCGATGGTGTGTGGTTTTCCAGCTTTGGCAATGAGTTGGGAGACCCGAAAATACGCTTCCACAGCATTTGTGTTCTCACAGCCCATATGCTCAATTACCTTCTTTTTGCTCTGATACTCCCTGAGCTTGTTCTGAAAAAAATCCCGCGGCTTGGTCGCATATTGTCCATGTTTTGTCTCGAGGTGACGGCGCAGTTTACATGGCTTCAAGGCTTCGTTTGACAAAGTCTCAAAGCACACGACACACAGCGGTAACGGCTCAGCTTCTGTGCCTGTCCAAAAAAATCCCAGCGCTAAGTACTCAGCACTGTACTTTCTTCGAACTCTTCTTTTTTGTTTGACGGCCAGGAGATCACCGGTCGATTCACTGACAGCCTCTGGTCTCTCTTTCCTTTTAATACTCCCTGTTGCTAGCCAGCTATCCATTTTAATACTCTGCTCTACTCTAACTTAATTACAGTTTACACAATCAGCATCAATCAAGTGCAGAGCTGTCCCGCCGGTCCCGCAGCAAAGTAGTCCGGCCGATTACAACAAATGTTCCTATCTCTCTGCTCGTCACATATCTAATATTTTAAGGAAAAATGCAATGATGAAAAGAATAATTACATTTTTTATATCATTTTAAATATTATTCTGTATATTTTTATCTGATTTCCCCCCCACAAAAATCATACTATTTTGGAAAAGATTTGGCGGCCCACTTGCAATACCTTCGCGGCCCACCAGGGGGCCGCGGCCCACAGGTTGGGAACCACTGCCCTAGAGGATGTGAAGTCCACCCCCCCAATTAAAACATGTTATAATACTAAATACATTTGAAGCCTTTTTATATAAGCTGTCCACCATGTCAATATGTTTCTCTTTTCATAGTGTATTGGTCTTTTGTAGAGGTTTTTCATTGCCAGCTAAAATATTGCCTATAGGGCAGCACATTGGTCAGAACCAGCCCTGGTGTCATCCCCACAGCACCCCCCATTTGAAACATGTTCCCACGGCTATGCTCTTCCCCCCTTTCCAACAGCAGTGCACGAACATCCTCATATTGACAGCTGATCGACTCGAGCATTGTGTGGACTGAGTTCCAGCGTGTTTCCACTGATGCTTTTAACGTCTTTTTAAGGCGATTCTGGAGACTCGTTTGCTTAAAGTAAGTTACGAGTGACTTTGCCCCCGTGACAAGCGTAGTCACTTCCTCTCCGAACGCATCTTCTTGGCTTGGTTTCCCGATCGTAGTGTAAAGCACGGTGTTAAGGATGTGTGCAGCACAGCTCAGTCTTGTGACGGAGCGAAGGGCTGCCACTATGTTTGAACCCCTATCTGTCACATACACCAGTTTGGTGAAGAAATCCTCAATGCTGTATCTCCGCAGGGCTTGGATTATTGCTGGTTTGATATTATCAGACGTTTTACGCAAGGTGCTATCCCATTCCGACGTAGAAAGCACCCTTTCGACTAGCTCCCACTTGCTATTGATGTTATGTATTGTGTGACAAAGGTAGCTTATTTTCCGATAATCATCGGTCCACATGTCTAAAGTGACTGCTCCATTGTACTCACTCATCTGTTCTCTCAGCTCAGGAATTATGCTTTGGCGTATGTCTTCTGCATATTTTGTCACTCTGCGAGATATTGTTGTCGGATCTGGTAACAGCTGCATTGCATCAACACGGCCAGCCCACGCACCAATGTCAATCAATCCCTGTGCTAATCCAGTGAAACCATCGCCACACACCGTTTCGAATGATCTAACATCACTGTAGACAAATTGTACTGCTAATTTGGACACCGTCTCCTTGTCTTCCCTTTTGGGTGCTTTAAGATCACGGTTATTGGTGAAGTATTGATTGATTGGTCTTGTAACTGTGGCATTGGCAGCGCAGCTCGACTCCATATGTTTTTTCAATGATGAAGTACCTAGCTTGCGGCTATCATAGGCCAACACTTTTTTGCACTTCTTGCAAGCAGCGAACCCAGCGACCTGGTTGTGTTCTCCATCTAGGATGAGTCCAAAAACCTCCCAGACAATGGATTTTGCTCTTGATGAAGAGTTTTCGGCAATACTGTATTCTCCGCTGAAGAGCTTCGCCTTCACCGGCTCAGTCATTTTGAATGTGGCGCGCTCAGCAGCAGATTGGCGGCGCATATGTTATGATGATGCGGGGGCCCGCGGGGGAAAGGTCATAGGGTTTAAACATTACATTAAATTATCATTTTTATATTTTTCTTATGCAACACCCGCGATCCGACCCGCATCTTCTTTGTTTTACCCGGACCCGAACCCGAATATTTTTTGTTGAAAGAATACCACCCGCGATTCACTGTTTTCGCGAGTCACCCGTCGGGTACCCGCGGGTACCCGACCCGATGCAGGACTCTGGTCTACACTCCTTTCAGACGAGACATAACCACGTGAAGACCATGGTGAAGACACGTTACGCTCGTGTTGTATTCAAGGAACCTGTCCTTGGCCAGGAAAAACAGGCACTCGCAGGTTTAATTATTTTGCGATCTAGATTTCTTCTTCTTTTTTTAAGTGAGAAGTTGTCTGTCAGTCGGACGGACTAACGGACGGACTCACGGACCCCCCCCCCACAAAAAGAAAACTCTTCGGTTCTCCACGAATTACACAAGTCAGCCAAAGCAGCGTTAAAAAAGCGGGAGGCGCCGAAAAGCGACTAATTTGCATCACTGTGATTTAGTAACTGTTTTAATGTGACTGTTGAAACTCAGGTCAGAGTCCATGACTCCACCTAGATTTCTGGCTTTATCTGTTGTTTTGAACATTGCAGACTGAAGCTCAGCGCTAACTTTTAAACGTCCTGCCTTGGCTCCAAAAACCATTACCTCAGTTTTATCTTTGATTAATTGGAGAAAGTTCTGACACATCCAGTCATTGATTTGTTCAATGCACTTACTCAGTGTTTGAATTGGAGCATAGTCTCCTGGTGAAATGGTTACCTAAATGTGTGTGTCATCCGCATAGCTATGGTAACTTATTTTGTTGTTCTTCATTATCTGCCAGTGGTAGCATGTAGACGTTAAAGAGAAGAGGCCCCAAGATTACAAATATTACACACCAGAAAACACAGAAATATCCAGGAAATAAACATACAATAGGCTATAAACAATTAAAGGGATAATTGGGAAGGCATTACAAATGTAGATATATTTTAAATAATAAAACAATCCCACCACCACAGGTATCTACAGGAGAAGAGGGAATTCTCTCCACAAAATGTGAATGCCCATGTGGAAAATGGAAATGCAGTCATGCGGCTGCATGAGCCATCTTTGCCATCCACACCCGCTGTCAGTGGAAGAAGCCAAAGGCAGCTAAACGTATGCATTCAGTGGAGGAGCTATTTCCTCCAACCAATAACACATTTAACCCGCTGACAAGAGAGCCAACCTCCTACACCTACACTAATTATAATAGTTATATTTCTTAATTAATTAAGATAAGATATTACTGTATTGATCCCAATTTGGGAAATGTTTGTGTTGCAGCAGCATAACAAGAAAAACAAAATATAAGTTATTATATATACAAAAGTATGTGAGGGATGGGATATAAAATTGAATATAAATGTAAAATGTACATGTGATTTTACCTCCAAGAGAAGATATGGAGCAGAGAGTTCTCTGCCAGCCAGAGGTGATTTGTTATTAGTTCAATATGTCAAACTGATTTCCCTGACTACAATCTTTACATGGTGAAACATTATGCTGCTTGTACTAATTAGACTTATCATATAAGCCACACAGGTTTTAATAGGATTTATTCATTATCTTTACTTATGTTGCGGTCTTTTCAGCAGCGCCATCTCTAAAACGGCGATACAGTCACTACCCATCATTTACATTTCACCGTGACATGGACAAAAATGTAACGTCAGCTTACCTCATGGCACGAATCCAGACTCTCCTTTGGAAAACATTGGCCGGGAAACGATCGAACAAGCACGTTTCATGCGAAGACCTGTGGCTGCAACCCGGAGCAAAGCAACAAACCATTGCGTAGCCAACTAGTAGCGCTAGTTTTAGCTAACGTTAGCTAACGAAACTAACTGCCGAGTAAAATTGGAAAACACTGGTAATTAATTATTCTATAATTTGTAAAACTACGGTGTTAAAAACGACAATTTCAAAAATACAGATTCTAATGGTCAGATATAGATATACAGATACTAAAGATAGGCAGTTACTTGCTTTCAAGCAGAACACAGGGGAAAACAAACTTAGCGGGAGTGTTTACGTGTTAGACGTATGACGTACAACGGCCTCGTACAAAAGCCACTCGGTAACAACCATCGTTTTTCAGACACGTAAACTCTTAAAAAATCACCAGTGGGGTCACTGCTGATGTATTTAATGTCGTAGAACAAAACGTGATTTATCTCTTAAATTTGTGTCAACCAGACCTTATTTCGAGCTATTTTCCAAAACCCTATGGAAAAAATGCATTTCTTCTTTTTCTTCTTCTTCTTCTTCTTCTTCTTCTTCTTCTTCTTCTTCTTCTTCTTCTTCTTCTTCCGTGTTTATTGGTGGTTGGCAAACCAACTTGCAGGTGCATTACCGCCACCAACTGGACTGGAGTGTGGACAAGAGACTAAGCAGAAAACAATAAACAAAAGAAACAAAACAAAACAAAGAACCAAAACTCTAGATTATTTTAAATTGATCAATTTCTCTTAGAAATTTAATAATCTCACAATATATATTGCCTGATGTTTTCCCTAACAGTCCTGATAGCGACAAGTCATGGAATTTTGCCTCCTTCAGTGTCTGGAAAAACACATTTCTCTGAGTACTATATTTCCTGCAAAGCAGTAAAACATGCTCAACAGTTTCTGGCTGGCTACACTGTATACACTTTCCGGTTGGATGCTTTCCTATTATACTTAATGTATGATTGAGACCTGTATGACCTATTCTTATCCGAGAAATGACATTTTCCTCCCTTCTTTTAAACCCCACCTTCCTTCCATCCCCCACGTACCTTTGAATTTTATAAAGATGTCTTCCTGTATCACTAAGGTCCCAATGATCTTGCAATGTTGTTTGTGCATATTTCTGTATGAATGTTTTAACCTCCGCTTTACTGAGGGGAACTTCTATGTCTATGTTCATACTTCTGAGTGTTTGTTTGGCCAGAATATCCACCTGTTCATTACCCTCCACACCAACATGAGCAGGAACCCAGATGAAACGAGTTGCTATGCCTTTGATTTACATTTTATATAAAATTAGATATATTTCATTTAATATGTCCATTCTAGATGAAGATCTACCTGATCGTATACTCGATAATGCTGAAAAGCTGTCAGATGCAATTACACTATTATGTATTTCTTTCTCCTCTATCCATTTCAATGAGAGTACCAATGCCAACAACTCTGTGGTGTATACTGACACATGGTCTGTTACCCTTTTCTTGATATGTGTATTACTCACTGGGATATAAACTGCTGCCCCTGCACGCCCTGTCTCTGGATCTTTGGAACCATCTTTGGAACTATGCGAGTAGTAAGATTCATCCCGCTTCCATCACATTCGTATGCATAGAAAGTGACAGGTGCTGTGACAGGTCACACCTCTCCCTACTTATGCTAATGAGCTAAGTCCCGCCGTGTATTAGAGAGCCTGAGGAGACACATTTTTACCGCCCATGCTTGACTGTTTATCTGTGCACTTTCAACTGTATACAATACAATACAACACAAAAATGCCCAGTGCTGCTAAGAAATAAGTTCAGAAAGCTCTGAAAGCTCTAACAAAAGTAACTCTCCAGGTATTTCAGACAGAGTATGCGGATTTGGTCTGATCAGAACAAAGAACAAAGAAACACCTTTTGCCTTCCTAATGTCACACTTTCCTCTTTTCTATGGCCTGTGTCTGTAGAGTTGGGGGAGACTTCCTCACCCCTTCCTTCCATCTCTCTCTCTCTGTTTCTGCTGATGTGTAAAATATACAAAATAACGTTTTATATACTTACTCTCTTGTTAAAAGGCGATGAAGTTTGCAGCGTATGCCAGCCATCAGTGTTCTAGTTTTAAGGCTTTGCATACCTCAAAGTGTGTCTAAAAGTATCTTGTCAAGAGAAAAAAAAAAAAAAAAGCCAAAATTCGCCGAGGCCATTTAAAAGAAACCGAATTGCTGCTAAGAAATAAGTTCAGAAAGCTATGACTCCAGTGGAACACTGTTAGAGTCAAAAGTAACTCTCAATGTATTCAGACAGAGTATGCAGATTGGGGCTGATCAGAACAAAGAAAGCACCTTTTGCCTTCCTAGGTGCGTGTGTGAAGCAGTCACGGATGTCTTCACATGGAGATGAAGACTCCTGTCTCTTAACACCCAAGGTCCTGCAGTCGGCTGAGGCTGTAAAAGTTTAGAAAAAGCAGGTAGGAGGGGGTTTTTGAGAGGAGACTCGGAGGTGTCAATATATCCAGACCAAAATATGCTGATTCAGAGCTGATCAGAACACAGAAAGGCTGGGAAATTCTTTTTTAGTTTTGTCTACTATCTACATGTTTGTAATGTGTATGTACATATTATCAATGTCTATATATATATATATATATATATATATATATATATAAGAATAAGCCTAAACAGTATTTTCTCTGTCATAAAAAACAAATGTGATGCTAATTTGTTAAACAACTAGGAATAATCCGATTGGTGGGTTTTTAGAGTCATAAACCTCGCTAGTTCAGCTGGGTTTTTTATAAAGGGTTACAGATTCACCAGAGAGGTCATGTAGTGAGTAACCGTAGCAGATCATCTGTGTGCTTTTTTCCTGGACCCGGATCTGATCTTTTGGAAGAAAAACACTGGTAAGTACTTTTTTTATTTTTATAATAGCATGTAATTATTTAATGTTGCTTGGCTTGGATGTTGTTGTATTTACTGGCTTTTTTTATTGATGAGTAAAGTATCCAAAATAATGTTTTTAATATACTTACTCATTTCTATTAAAAGGCGTTGAATTCCCCGCGTGAGCCAGCCAGCAGCGACCCCTCAAGAGGACTCCTTTCTGGAGTTTTTACACACCCGTCCTACCCTCGTGTCTGATGTCAGTGTGTAACACCTGTGACTGGTTCATACACATCCCAAACGAGTCGGACAGACACAGCCCCTCTTCAGCAGGTGGGGGTCGACCCTCAACAAAGAATCTGCTTGAGAATCAGGTCGATATTGAACTCAGGCCCTGACACACTCCTGACGAGTTATCATTCCGGTAAATGCCTTTTATGGTTATTTTATAAGATGAGCGCTAAATGAATTGTTTGTTAAATGTATAATCCTGTGTTCCAAAAAACTTATCCTCTTTTTTTTTTTTATTCTCTCTCTTTTTTCTCTATAGAGCTATCCCCTATTATCAAGAGGACCCCTGCTGATGTTACGGTCAACTTTTCGGTCACACCAAATGAATAAGCTGGACGGGTCTCATGTAAACTGCTAATGATGTATCCGAATGGTATGTTGGCTTTATGTCCATAAATGTAGAAGCGGTGTCAAATGTTTCTTCAGTGGTGCCCCATCGATTTTTGATTTATCTTGTTTTTTTTTGTTGTTTTTTTTTTGATGGGGAATGATTTCATAAACGGTCAAACATGGATGATTTAACAGATGTAGACAGGTCTTTTCTTCGGGATATACATAAGCGGGCTAAGCAGTGATGAGGATTACAGGCTTGAAGACCTGTCATTTCCTCGGGGGTCGGGCAATAGCAGGCTCAGCTGAAAAAGAATCTCCTAGCCCCTCAGAAGCAGAACCCCCCACAGCTAGAGAACTGTCTTTTCTTGAGGATATGCGAAACATGCATGAGTTAAGCAGTGAGGAGGAATACGCTTTTGGAGACATGTCTTCCCCTCTGTGTTCAGGCAGTATCAGTGAATCAAATGACAAAGAAACAGTTGCATGCGTACATCCCCCCTCCTCTGAAACAAACTCAACCTCTCCAGCATTAAATGACGCTATGGAATGGGCACTAGACTCTTACCAGAACCGGGGGCTTTTAAATCAGCTCCCAGACGATGTACTCCGTCTGAATGGACAAAATAGCAAAGCTTCAGCCAATGCCGTATTACCAGTTTCCACTGTGCAAGATGGTGGATATATTAGTGACACTCTGAGTTACTCGGAATCATCAGTCTACACAGTCCAAAATGGTGGATATGTTAGTGACACTCCGAGTGACTCCAAATCACCAGTTTCCTCCATGCAAAGTGGTGGACATGTTGATCAGAATGACATTCCGAGTGACTCAGAATCACCAGTTTCCTCGTTACAACATGGTGGAGGCGCCAGCCGAGATGCCTCAACATGTGTTTTCTCTCGACCTGTATTCAATAACACAGAACTGCGTCAGACTCTAGTCCTAACTCCTCCTAACGCTGGCGTAGACTTTGCGGCCTATTATAGGGTTCTGATGAGCAATGTACATGCTATGCTACATGAGGCTTTTGCACGGGCAGAGAGGGAAGATCTTGTACAGATTGAACTGCAAGGTGAACAGCTACAGGCTAACGTGTCAGCCATTTTAAATGCCCATGGTGTTAATAATCTGAATGATTTTGAGGATGCCCTGTTCAATGCAGTGCAGTCAAATTTGGAGGTAATGGCAGACAGCAATCTTGAGCTTGTTGTGCAAATTGTTCAATCACCCCGTGGCGGTGGTGAGAAACGATTGGCTAGTAAAATGTTGGACAGTGAAATTGTCAGAAAGAAGAAGAGTTTTCTTTACGTTGTTCAGAACCCTTCCAACCAGCTGTGTTTTGCTATTAATTTAGCCATGTTGTTGCATAACAACATCACTGATAGCGAAGCTTATGAACGCGGTATACAGATTCAGAGGAGGGTGGGTTTGACAGATCAGACAGCTGTGACATTCAACGACATTGATAAATTTGAAGAGAGTTTGAAATGCAAGATTGTGGTGTTTTACAGAGGCGACGATGATCGTGCCCACTGTAAATTCCAGACAGACGGCCCCAAACGAGACAAAACTGTGTTTTTGTTCCTCTTCAAAAACCATTATTATGGGATTAAAAACTTGAAGGGGTTTTTAGGCTCTCCATATGTCTGCGAACATTGTTATACAGGCTACAGCTCGAAGTGGACACACACCTGTACTGGTCATTGTTTTGTCTGCCTTGACCCCTCATGTACTCGGGAAGAGTTTAAACCCATCTTTTGTAAAGATTGTAACAAAAAGTGCCGTACGGTTGGCTGCCACTCTCGACATAAAAAACAGACACAGAGAGCATCAGACATTGCCAGTAACTGCGATTTACACAAAAAGTGTGTAGATTGCCGACTTTCTTACTACACCCCCAAGAGTAGTGCAGATAAAACACACAAGTGTGCGGTGAAGAAATGTAAAACATGCGGCGAGAAATTACCCTCTGCTTCTATAGGAGAGTGTGAAAAACATCTGTGTTACATCGGAGTGTTACCCAAAGAGACAGAACACAATGACAACATTGTGTTTTATGATTTTGAGACAATGGCGGGGGCAGAAGGTGTACATGCCCCTTTTTTGATGTGTACAAAAACCCTTGCAGGCAAAATTTGGGTCGCTGAGGGTGTCGACTGTGCACTGCAGTTTCTGGCACATTTTAGGTCCCCCAAATTCAAAAATGCAACCTTCATCGCTCACAATGCTAAGGGTTTTGACAGCTATCTCGTTATCAATGCAATGATTGAGCACGGGCTAAAACCCTCTTTGACAATGCAAGGAAGTAAAGTGATCTCTTTTACTGACCAGGATTTCGGACAAAAGTACGTAGACTCACTGTCTTATCTCTCTATGCGTTTAGCAGCAATGCCAAAAGCTTTGGGATTTGAAGATAAAATCAAGGGGTACTTCCCTCACGGTTTCAGCTCTGAGGCCAATCTGAGTTATATCGGACCTTACCCACCAGCACACTGTTATGGGATTGAGCGCATGACAACTGATGAAAATAGTGACTTTTTCAGATGGTATGAGACGGTACGCACAGGTACTTTTGATTTTCGAAAGCATGCATTGCTTTACTGTAAAAACGATGTTGACATTCTTGCCCAGGGCGCCACTTTATTTTGAAAAGGGTTTCTCGAGGAGACAGGAGTGGATCCTTTTAGTCGGGGGACCATAGCTTCTGCGTGCATGAAAGTTTTTACAACAAACTTTCTACCGCCCAAGACCTTAGCAATTCCCCCACTCGACGACTACCGCCGTGAAAACAAGATGTACTCGCACGCAGGTATTCAGTGGCTGGAGTGGGTGGCCCAAGCCGAAGGTATATTTATTCAGCATGCGTTGAATGAGGGTGAGAAACGAGTGGGTCGTTTTGTCGTGGACGGTTTTGCTGAAGTTGCGGGCGCAAAGATTGTATGGGAATTTCTTGGTTGCTTCTATCACGGGTGTCCATCTTGCTATAAGGGTCATGAGAAAAACCCCTTGACAGGCGGCACATTTGAGCAGCTCCATGCTGCCAGCGAGGAAAAGCTGCATGAGCTACAGTCTGTTCACGGGGCCAAAGTGATCGTTATGCGGGAGCATACGTGGGGTGAGAGGAAAAAATCCAATCAGGATTTGCAGGCTTTCCTCAGGGAATACAAAGCTCCAGAGCCACTGACCCCTCGGGAGGCTTTGTACGGGGGCAGGACATGTGCAGTGAAGTTTAGGCACACGGCAGCGGCCGATGAACTGGTTCACTATTGTGATTTCACCTCGCTCTATCCTTTTGTAAACTGTACAGGCCTATATCCACTTGGACACCCCCAGATCATATTCCGAGATTTCAAAGATCCTCAGAGTTATTTTGGGTTAATCAGAGCCACAGTAGACCCTCCCAAGGGCCTTTACTTTCCAGTCTTGCCCTACAGAACTGCAGCGGGCAAGCTAGTGTTCACCCTCTGCCGTACATGCGCTGAGCTTAACAATCAACAGGGGCCCTGCATGCACAGCAAAGAGGAAAGAGCATTAACAGGAGTTTGGGTGACCACAGAGTTCAACAAAGCCCTGGATATGGGGTACAAGCTGACTCAGATCACAGAGGTGTGGCATTTTGAGAACAAAAGCGACAGCATTTTTGTAGACTATATACACACATTTTTGAAGGGCAAACAAGAAGCATCAGGTTATCCTTCAGAGGCCACAGATGATGAGAGCAGAAAAAAGTATGTGACAGACTACCATGTTAATCAGGGGATCTTGCTGGATGCAGATAAAATCAAATCAAATCCAGCCAAAAGACAAGTGTCAAAACTATGTCTCAACAGTTTCTGGGGCAAATTTGCCCAGAGAAGCAATCTGACTCAGACTAAGATTGTGACCAAAACAGAAGAATTTCTTAACCTCTTGTTTTCAGCTAAACATAAGGTTAAGTATTTCTCATTCCTCAACGACAGGACGGCTCTTGTTCAGTGGTGTTACGGAGACAATTGCTATTCTCCTCCCAACAAGGTAGATAACATATTCATTGCAGCATTCACCACAGCGTATGCCAGACTGAAACTGTACAGTGAGTTGGAGAAATTACAGCACAGAGTTTTCTACTACGACACAGATAGTATAATCTATGTGACAAGACAGGGGGAGACTCCACTGCCCATGGGGGTTTATCTGGGGGATCTGACAGATGAACTGGGGGGCGACACGATTGAAGAGTTTGTTTCAGCAGGCCCTAAAAGTTATGCTTACCAAACCCAAAATCACAAAAAGGTTGTGATGAGAGTGAAAGGGATCATACAAACGCACGAATGTTGTGAACGAGTGAACTTTGACAGTCTAACAGATCTGGTGGAAGGCTACGTTCAAAACTCTGAGAGGGGGAGGGTAATTGAGGCTCCGCAACACAACATTGTACGGAATAAAGAGGGTTTCGTTTTGAGAATGTGTCATTCACCAAAAAGTTCCGAGTTGTGTTTGATAAGAGACGTCTGCTAGACGGAGGAAATACTTTGCCTTTTGGGTATTGAGAAATAATAAGAAGAGACAAAAATGTTTTCAACCAGCCAAATTGATTTTGAGCCCAGACTACGTGTTCCTTTTTCTTGTTTAGTAGTTGGCCCCAGTGGGTGTGGAAAAAGTTTTTTGTCAAGAATGTATTGCAAAATTGTATTCATGTGATGGATGTACAGCCTCAAAATATTGTGTGGATTTATACTTCTTTCCAGCCCATGTATGCAGAACTGCAGGAAAAGAATAAAAATATGAAATTCATCAAAGGTCTGCCTGAATCATTTGAAGACGAATCTCTATTTCCTCCTAATCAGAGTCATTTGATTATATTGGACGATGTTATATTTCAGGCCTCCGAACATCCGGAAGTAGTCAGACTTTTCACCCAATACCGTCATCACAGGAATATGAGTGTTATGATGCTTACACAGAATGTTTTTCATCAGGGGAAAAATAGTCGTACCATTAGTTTGAATACTAATGACATTGTCTTGTTTAAAAACCCCCGAGACAGATTGCAGATGAACATACTTGCTCAGCAAATATACCCTGGCAATAAATCATTTTTCCTACAGAGTTTTGAAGACGCCACCAAAGAACCTCACGGTTATTTAATCGTAGACATGACCCCCAGCTGTCCAGACATCTACAGACTTAGATCGGGAGCACTACCTAACCAGTGGCTAGTTGTTTATGTACCAAAACCGAAAACTTAAAACAGTATGTCAGCCCGTTTAAAACGAAACATGCCGATGCTGAAGGCCTTTTGTAACGCCAAGCCCTCGAAGCGCAAGGATATACTCAAGATCTGCTCCACGGATTTTCTTCAATCACTCTGTGAGCTGTCTTTAAATCTTCTAAAGGGTAACATTCCACTATCTGGCGCTCAGTATAACAAACTGAAAAAACAAAAGAAGATTATCAAACTCTTGGCCAATAAAAAGGCCAATTTTAAAACTACATTTAAGGCCTTAAGAAAGCAATCTGGAGGCTTTCTTCTGCCTCTGCTAGGTGCTGTGATTCCCGTTTTAGCGCAGCTTTTAGGAGGACTCATTCGATCATGAGTCAAAATATGTTTTTGTTATCACCTCACCAGTTTAATCAACTCAATCAGGCGGGTGTAACTAACCCCCATAGTAAGGAAACAATGAGACGCACTGCCGAAGATGCTCTGGATGAAAAAATGAGCGGTGTTAAACGAAACAGGACCCTCTCATGAAAAAATAAGAAAATACAACGGCTTGCTGCAGCGATATCTCACCTTACTCAAACAAGACGGGCAGGAGGAACGACATATTGCTTTAACTCTACCCGAAGACACGGGGTTGGTAAAATGAGAAGAAAAGGATGACATGTCCAATGATAAAATAAAGAACGAGGTACTTCAACACCTCCCTAAGCGTTACCGTAAGAATGCAGAGTACATTATGAGTAAATTAGTCACGAGTACAGATGGATGGACCCCCACGGGGGAATTTGTAGAAAAGGGTACAGCTGTAAAAGGTTCACACATGTTAGATTTATTTAGACATCTGTCGTCCTCGTATAAAACAAATGTCCAGGAGCCTAAAGGCTGGGTTTTCTTTTTTAAATAGTATGAATGAGCTCAACATTCCTCTATCAGCTTTTCAAAACCTACACGCTCGTGAACAATATCGTGTAGTCAAAGAGGGCGACCTATATGGAGAAAATATGTCCGAAAGAAGAAGAAGAAGAGGAAATAATAAGTCATCTCCAACGACCCTCAGCCGTGAGGTGTCAAGAACCCTAGACACCGCAGATGCGGAAGAACCTCAGAGTGCCCCTCTTAAGAAGAAAAGAATAAGGAAAGATAGAAAAATAAGCCCCAGCTGGTTACATTTTACCCCATAAAGTTGTATTCTATTTTAGTTTTCAATAAAAGACAGAGTCACCTGAATTAATTTTGTCTTCAGACCTTTTTATTTGTATTTTCTACATTTTGTAACAATCTTTAAACATTTGTAGAGAGCAAACACTGTGGTTAAAATGAGTGTCTTTATGACGTCTCTCACACCGTTGGTATTTTTTCACAAAATTAGTTACAGCAGCATCATTTTTTATCACATCATCTTGATACAGAGACAACACATTTTCGTAAGACAACCCAGACGCTCTTTTACACAGGTAGAAAACACAATGCTTACCACAGGCTGTAGACATGACATTCTGAAGCTGTTGATTGTGGTGTAAAATAGTTTTACATTGTTTTTCTAGAAATTGGAGGATGCTTTTAGGGTAATGACTAAAATCGGGAGGAAAGCCAAAAGAATCAAAAAAAGTCCCCACATCGTCCTCCTCTAAGCTCACTGCTAGCCAGTGTTCTCCCGGCATGTGGGAGGGGTGGGTATTTACAATCATGTATACAGGGTATCTAAATAATTGTTTTACTCGGGGTAGCTGATCTGACGCCCACACCCCACCAAAAGAGTCTCCCACCATATGACGTAGCAGACTATCCAATTGATGATTATTCATGGTGTAATATCTTCTTAGTAATAATCTACCAACACTTGACGTTTTGAATTAATCTCCAGAATCGAATCAAAACAAGAATATACGATTAAAGTGGTAGTCTGTGGTAGCGGTACTCGAAATCTCATTTCCAGTCTTAAACTACCGCTTGTAATCGGGGACAATGCGTCAGCATCTTCCCCTGCAGTGAGATTAAATACGAATAACGAGTGTCCTTGTTCGAAATCCTCTCGGTCGATACACAGAGGTAAGTCTTTCATGTGTCTCCCTGTAGCCGTAAACATGTTGTAAAACTCTCTGACTGAAGACCCCTGGTTAAATTGAGGTTGGAATGCTTTGGCCGGTACTTGTCTACCGTCCTGACACAAAGCCAGATATTCCATATCATTATGAAGGAAATTAAAAGGTGAAAGTGTTCTCCTTCCGGTGAAGGCTTCGTGATTTACCATACCCAATACTATGTATTTAGGCATATTACCCAGAAAGAGATTTTCTTGGGTGCATATTCTGGAATTCACCGGGATGCTGTATGTTTTGATATTCACGCGAGATAAAGGATAGAGGGCTCTCATCAGAGCCGCAGCATGACCTAAACGCACAGCAGGGGAGATGGTGGCTTTCTTGATAAAAAGTGAGGCCCCCAGTATTTTTAGACGGTATGTCGAATCATTTGCACACATGAGAGTAAACGCATCGTTAGATCTGGTGAGTTTGATTCTCAAATCTACAGAGTTCAGGAGAAGCCTCTCGCTGAAAAATATATCGGTGTGCAGGGCCCCCATTAGATGGAGTTCTCGAGATTCAGCTGTGAATACAGCTCTCGTTACTAGACCCTTGTTAGGGCCATTGGCGATCACTATGGAGTTCATAGCTCCCGCGGTGTCTTTATAAAATAAACCGGCAGTGAACTGAGTTTTTAAAGTAGAATCAGAGTAATTCAATAGCGTTTCAATCATCGCTCTGTACGGATTAGTCGAGCTGGACTGAGAAATCAGCCTGTCCCCTAGAATAACGTCGCATTGGTTAAAAATTGTATTAAGTGGATAATTAACGAGGGCCACGGGGGCATCAGCTGCCAGATTAGTCCCATCTGCGTTGGTTATTTTAATCCTGAGATGCATCAAGGTGTCATTCATATCGAGGTATTTATCCCCGTTCCCGGGAATGAAAAATTCAATGGGTCCGTCATCTGTAATGGCAGACAACGGAAGGACCTCTGTGTAGTGTTTTTCATCGATAGAAAGCTGCGTCATGGGAGCCGAAAATAAATCTAGCTCTGCCATACTGCATTCAGCAGATTTGTGATGTAAAAGAGCCATATTTAACACTCTAAAATATATCTCTCCCCAATACGTTCCTTCTTCGTGGGTGTTTTTTCCCTAATGATTTTCTCTTGACTGTGTGCTTCCCCTTTTTAACGCCGGCCGGAACCCGTTTTCCTGGAGGTCTCTTCCTGGCCCTTCTTGCTAAAACCATCAGACCTCCTGCTCCTTCTTGAGACCCCTGATCTGATTGGCTGCTAAATTTATGGACCGCCTTATTGATAACATCTGATGCAATATTTTTGGCCGCCGATTTCAGATGAGGTTTAGCTATGGCAAATCCCTTTCTCACCAGAGGGGCTACAAAACGAAATAATCTGGAGAATATAGAACCAATACCTCGGCCGTACATAACTGGTGTTCCATAAAAACCAGGCAAGGACCCCCCAGCTTGATTTTCATAGTAACTCACAAAACGGTGTGGATCGTGATGAATCATCGTTTTGCAAAAGATTGCCCGGCTTTTGAAGGTCGGAAATGAAGTTTCACTACACTCTTGCCGTAGGTAAACTTTATCGGCTCGTTCTGATCGTTTTTTATCTCTATCTGTATATTCTCAATATGCGTTTTTGTTACCGGCAAGTAGTACGCAGGACTAAAATACTGGGTGATGGTGTCGCCGAATTTCCCTTTTATATCTACGGTTCTCAGGAGAGGAGCAAAAGCATCACCTACCCGCTGGTGACTGACCACGTTACTATAACAGTAGAGATGAGTTACGCCTGCATTTATATCTGCGGGGTGGGCTGCTGATTTATCATCAACTTTGAGCCACTGGTCTGGTTTTATTCCAAGCATATAAGCCACGGTTTTTGGAAAGCGAAAACGATATTATCCATCTCCTTGAGATTAAATTTTCCTGTGAATTGGACTATAGTACAAACTAAAACCAGAGTCAATTTTTCTGAAGCAGGACTCGAGTTCCACCATGAGCTGACTTATGCTACTATAGTAACCTCCTCGGAACATTTGAAGCTTTAACTTGCTCGCTATCGCGGGGGCTTTTGGTTTCTTTATCCATTCAAAATAGGCTACTTCTAAAGGCATGTTATACCAGGTGTGGGGGTATGACATTTCTGTCATGGCGACCTGCCACGAACCGTCCAAGTGTAAAGGTTGTGCTAGGTTTACCTGATAACTAGAGCTATTGTTTTGAAATACATCAAGGCTGGCATTGGACGACAGCGTAATGTAGAACCCTTCATTTATCTCCATGGCTGTAATGAAGGACTGAGCGTTGAGTCTGTTTGTTTTTATACATCCTTGATGGCGCCAGTCTCAACCCAGCTGTTGAATTTCTCGGGCCAGTTCTTCCAGCATACAAACATTTGTTTTTTCCCCCTCAACACACGTCTTTTCAGAATTTTCTCCACTTGAAAAGCCTTGTCACTTGATACCTTCACTTTTTGTAACTCTTTCTCATAAAAAGTCCCCTTGATCTCTTCTCCATCATAATCTTTGAGTTTGTAAACAGGTGGTTGACGAGTTATGCCTTCAGACACCGTAAATAATTCGTCCGTATAACTCTGCTCATATTTTTTATCAAAGACCCCTCTCAATTTGGATATTCTTACAAGCTCCCCTTCCTTAAAGTTCATTTTCGTAGCAGCTTTTTTACCATGGCTGGAGGGGGTGTACAGGTTGCGAAACACTTGAGCCGCATTTTCCTTAGTCACCTGCAGTGGTGTCATTTTAATACTGCGATGATAACTATTATTGTAACTTTCAATTAATTAAGGTAAGACGTCTATATATCTATGAGTGTTTTTAGCTGTAAAATACCTCCACATTTTAGTTTTCAGCGTACGGTTAAATCTCTCTACCACACACGCCTTCATATCACTGGCTGTTGCATAATGTACAATACCTCGTTTCTTCAATAAGGCTTGAAAAACTTTGTTAAAGAATTCTTTCCCGGCGTCTGTTTGTATTTTTTTAGGAATCTGACTGTGTGTTAAAATTGTATCAAAGGCTTGGGCAACCTCTATACCAGTCTTCTTCTTTATTGCCTGAGCATAGGCTTTTTTCGAAAATACATCTACGACTGTTAACAAATAATTAAAACCATCATTATGTTTGGACAGCGACTGCATATCGCAGAGATCAGCTTGAAATTGTTGTAGCGGTCTGAGTACGAAAACTCTGTTTCTTACAAAATGCACCCGAGACGGCTTATGCAAAGTATATGCATCCTGTTCAGATAAAAATTCTCTGACTTTCTCTACATTTACTTGTTTACCCGTTTCAATCTGTACAGCTCTATGGAGTTTATCAACGCCCCCTAAACTCCCTGGATTAGACGGAGTGTAATACACCCTTCGCATGACACGTTTCTCAGACATGTTCCCTGTTACAGCACCAGTGAGGTAATGAGTACAACAGTTTTTCTTACAACGCATTTTATTGATTTGGCACATATATCAAAAAAACATTTTCTCCAAACAGAGAATAAAAAAACATTTTAAAAGCACAAACGGGATTGTTAGGAAGGACACACTAGATCAAGTAAAATAAAAATAAAACAGATAAAATAAAAAAACATACTTTTACGAAAAAAAACTATCAAACTCTTCCTATTGCTGCCAAGAGTCCCAGGCTGCTGTTATGTTCTTTGACTGGGTCTCGTCGAGCCGTTTGTAAAACTTGTCGATTTTAGCCTCAAAGAGTCTTGTGTTTCTGAGATTGTGCAGAATCGCCTCAGCAGCCCCAAATATCCTCTTCCCCGACACATGAAGGTGGCTCTGGTGTAGAGCGTCCCGAATGGCTGGAATGAAACGAACGGTCCACATTCTCTTTACCACTTCATCATAGTGTCGATCCAGATAGTATTCTTCGGTCGGAAAAAAACACTCATGTTGAATTTGACTGGGATGGTCGACTTGACATCCGTAACATTTCTCCTTTCTGTACAGATGTAGGACCCTGTCCAGCAGATGAACCACTACAGCTTTTACCGTATTCAGGAACGAAGCCGTCCTAGCACCTTCTGCAGCATCACCCTCTGGAGCATAAGAAAAGCATGGCGATTCAATGTCTGCTACCGGGGAGTGTGAAGAAGCTGTTGATTTCCCTGGAGACACGGATGGAGTAGATGGAGGTTGATCCATATCCAGCCAACCAGTAACATCAATGGCAGCAACACCATAGTCGATATAGGGTTTCCAGATTGTTGGAGATGATGGGGGTCCTCCAGGCGTTTGTTCCAGGCTGCAACTCGCGGGGAGAGACTTGTTTTTTCTCAGATCCATGGTTAGTGTTCAGTGAATGTCTTTGAGCGTTCCTTACTTTTAAATGATCTGGGGAGGGGGGTGGGACTTGTTATGCTGAGTGGGAGGAGGAGTCATCTGCATAGGTGAGAGTCTTTTTCACCAGTATAATGTCCATCGATGTCTGACTCTGTTTAAAAAGTTCTTTAAGTTTTGTAGATTTCTCATCAATCATTTTCAGCCAAGCAGTCAGATGTCAGATGCAGTCAGACCCGCAAGGATGTTTGAAAAACCCAGCATGTAGAGTTGAAATACTCCAAAACAAAATCATCAGAGGGGTCCTTCCCCTGCGTCAGCAAACGGCTTGCGCGGTAATACCATCGTCCGGATGGTCCGCTTTTAGTTTCCCAGACGGTGCTTGTCAGGACTCTTTTCACTTCTGGCAGCGGGGGGATATTTCCTTCTTCTTCCTCCACATTGAGGGGTAACGGTGAGAACTCTTCTCTGATCTCGCTTTTTGTTTGCGTTTCTTTGCTTTTTGTTGCAAATATCTTGTACACCGCTGGTTTCACAGTGTTTTATTGATGCACTACTTCTTCCGATACAATGGTTGCGTGGAGATCTCTGGAAGACACCAGAGTTAACACAGCCCAATCTGTTGAGGTCATCGTTGCTTTAACACTTGGGGTCCATATGTTTCTCCATTCTTCAGATTGTAGAAATGCAGTTCATTCGCCATGTAGTTGAATACGTATCCCCAAACATGTTCATTTTCCAGAAGCCATTTCTCTTCAAGATCTTCGACCGGAGGTGTTTGAACCCGGCACAGATACTGCATCCGTTCTTGATTGGCGCTCTGGACGGATGGCGGTAAGTTGTCACAGGCGTCTCGCTGATTAAACCCATATCGAGGCGTCTCTTGGCCATTTTTTCTTTTTGGAAAGATGACTTGATGATTGGAAATGACTGGCTTTTTATCTGCACAGGGTTCTTTTTTTTTTATCTCACTCCACCCCTTCGGTCTTCTGACATCACATAATTGGGGCGGGCCCTTCTGTCACTTTTATGCATACTAATGTGATGGAAGCGGCATTTTGTTTTAATAGAATTGGGGGCGGGTCCACCTGTCACTGTTTATGCATACTAATGTGATTGAAACATTTTTTATGATACACCATAAGGCGCAACAGTGGGGGCTTTTCACACCTGTGAATACACATCACCCCCCTCCTATCGACGGATCTCACACCTACTTGGGATATCACACCTACTTGAGATCTCACACCTCGAACAAAGGGGAGACGGGACTTAGCTCATTAGCATAAGTAGGGAGAGGTGTGACCTGTCACAGCACCTGTCACTTTCTATGCATACTAATGTGATGGAAGCGGGATGAATCTTACTACTTATGCGCCATACTGGTAGTTCTTTCTTTTCCTTTAACTCCCTTTGTATATTGAGGTCTACACTTGGCAATGGGAATAACCAGGGTGGAATGGACGAGATTGAAACTGTGGGGCAATACTGTATTTGATTCAAACCTATACTTGCTGCTTTAACATCGCCAATCCATCCAAAACTTGTTAAATGTCACTCATTGTGCTCCCAGCAGTCTTTCAAAAATACTTTTCGCAGGATGACTATCACTGTGCCCCTGAAGGTTTACCCAGTATGCCAACATTAACTTCACTCTTCTTATCCTTAAAGGCATTTCTCCCATTTCCACCTGTATTGCTGATACTGGAGATGTTTTAAAAGCTCCACTACAAATTCTCAGGGCCTGAGCTTGTAGGACATCCAGTTTTTTAAGGTTTGTTTCTGCTGCTGCCATGAACGCTATACACCCATAATCGAATACAGGTCTCATAAGTGCCCAATATATATTCAGAAGTGATGACCTACTTGCTCCCCACTCCTGTCCCACCAAACACCGAAGTACATTGTTGACTTTTTTACATTTATTTTGAACTTTTCCTATATGATTGCTCCATGTTAGCTTTCTGTCAAACCAAACACCAATAAATCTTATTGTATTAACCTGTTCAAGAGGTTGCTCATACAATTTTAACGATATAGGAGCAATGTTATGCCATTTTGTAAAACAAATGACCTGCGTCTTAGCTACGGACAGTTTGAATCCCCATTTATTTGTCCATTTCTCCACTTCCACTATTGCAGCTTTTATTTTCTTTCCAACATGTGCTACATTGCAGCCTTTTGCCCACAAAGCCCCATCATCTGCATACAAAGATTTTCCCATACTTGGATTAACTTGATTAAAAATGTCATGTATCACTATATTGAACAGCAACGGACTACACACACTACCTTGCGGAGTACCATTTTCCACAGCATAAACACTTGAATATTCTGCACCTACTCTTACTTGTATTTTTCTGTCCAGTAAAAAATTCATAACCCAATTATATGCTTTACCACCAATTCCCAATGATTTTAACTTGATTAGTAATCCTTCCTTCCAGAGCATGTCATAAGCCTTTTCAATATCAAAGAAGACTGCAATCACTACTTCCTTCTTGGTCTGTGCTTTCCTGATGTCTGATTCTAAACACAATATAGAATCCATTGTATTCCGACCACTACGGAACCCACTTTGATATGGGGACAACAGAGCTTTACTTTCTAAGATACATGTTAACCTTTCTGTAACCATTCTTTCCATGATTTTGCATAAATGAGATGTCAGGGCAATAGGCCTGTAGCTAGATGGATCTGAAGGGTCTTTCCCTGTCTTTAGAATGGGCACTATTATCGCTTGTTTCCACACTGAAGGAAGTTGGCCAGAATCCCACACCCTATTAAACAACCTTAACACAATGACTAGAGCAGGGGTCTGCAACCTTTTTCACCAAAAGAGCCATTTTGCTCCTTTTTCCCAAACATTTTTTTGTCTGGAGCCGCAAAACATATTTCATAGCTTGATAGCTAATAAAGTTGTATTTATTGTTATATCAGACAAAAACTACAGTTTTTTTGCATTTATTAGGCTATTTATTACATTATATACAACTGTTAACCTCTATTAAGAAACAAAGAACTCCTATAAGGAGAATTAAAAATAATACACAGGCGTACTTTAAAATAAATTCCTCTGCACATTTGAAGGAAAAAAAATATTATTAAAATGGACCCACTTTGAAATAAATAAAACATATAGCTGCACCCTAAAAATAGTTAAAGGTAGGGTAGGTAAGAATGGAGAAACCAGCTCGAGTGCGCTAGAATTTGAAAATACACAACCGGAAAAAATACTCCTCTTCCTTCAGACTTCCTCACAGAGCCCCTCCTCCAACACACACGAACGCGCACATGACCAATGAGGGCACGAGATAAATGTGTGCACAGATGGAAGGCTGACAGGCAGGTAGGCCATCCAGTTATTTTTAGCCGGGCCGGCTCAGATGATTGGTCGTGCTTTTTACAGCGCTACGGCTTCCAGAGATTATTTTTTGTATGTATTTATTGTCAAAGCATTTAATATATTCATTGCTATCGGGACGTTAAGAGCATTCCATGGAATATAACAAAAAGTGTTTTCTGAAATAAATTACATACCCCATTGAATTATGACTGAAGATCGTCAGCTGTCTTCCTCTCTGTGTTGTTCCCGTTGTTTCTCATTACGTAAAGGCTGCAGCACCTTTGACAACTTCTCTCTACATATCAAACATACCGGTAAACCAGCATCGTTTGCTGTGAAAGCATATAACTCTGTCCACACAGAATTAAATCCTGTGTTCCTCCGGTACTTTTCTTTGATTTATCCATAGTTCGCTCATCGAGCCGGGGGTCAGGTTATTCACCCGCAGGAAAAGGTGCTCGCGCGGGACCGTAGCAGGATGTGACGCATATTTTAGTTGACCTAATTAAAACCGTTTTGTTTTTTATTTATGTGTCACAGTATCACCTCAAAATACAAGATACGAAACATTTTCAACCATGCAACAAAATATAAATAGTCCTAAAAATACTTTTATTTTATTTCCTTCTTATGTTTTGTCTAAGCTCAAGGGAGCCAGAGCAGAGGGCTTAAAGGGCTGCATGCGGCCCGTGGGCCGCCAACCCCTGGACTAGAGTGTTATCTGTCATGTGTTCCAACATTTTGTAACAAACACCATCTTTCCCAGGAGTGGTTTGACGAGCACTAATAATTGCTCTTCTCAACTCAAACATACTAAAATGCAGGTCCAACTGATCCCCTAACACTTCTACTCTATCCAATATTCTCGGGTTTTCCATGAGTGTATTATTTATGCACTGCCTGACTTCCACTGTAAGGTTATCTGAACTACGAACTTTCTTAAATGTTTGAGCTAGAAGTTCCGCCTTTCCTAAGTTTGTGACAGCCATTTTGTCCCCTCTGCTCAAAACTGGCAACTCATTATTCCTTCGAATTCCGCCCATTCTCCTAATCATGCCCCAAACATCTGCAAGCTGTAGGCCTACTTCTCTTCCAATACTATTGCAATATTGCCTCCAAAAAGTGCGTTTTTGCGTTCTTATTGTTCTCCTTACTATAGCCTGGGTCCTTTTATATTGATTCAAAGCTTCCTGAGAATGGAGTTTTTTGAGTTGCCTGAATGCTTTATTTCTGTCTTTAATGGATTTCCTACATTCATTACATTTTTACATTACATTGCATTTAGCTGACGCTTTTATCCAAAGCGACTTACAATAAGTGCATTCGACCAGGAAGATACAACCTTTAAGAAAACAGAATCATATAAGTACATCAGGTTTCATAGAGCCAAACATTTCAAGTGCTACTCAACTGGCATTTAGAAAGCCAGCCCTTTATTAGTATATAAGTGCTTTGTTAGTAATTCTATCGCTCGAAGTGGAGTCTAAAGAGATGAGTTTTCAGTTTGCGTCGGAAGATGTGTAAGCTATCTGCTGTCCTGATTTCAATGGGGAGCTCATTCCACCATTTTGGAGCCAGGATAGCAAACCCACGTGTTTTTGCTGACGGGAACTTGGGTCCCCCTCGCAGTGCGGGTGCAGCGAGCTGTTTGGCTGATGCAGAGCGGAGTGCACGTGCTGGGGTGTACGGTTTAACCATGTCCTGGATGTAGGAAGGGCCAGATCCATTCGCAGCATGGTACGCAAGTACCAGTGTCTTGAAGTGGATTCTAGCAGTTACTGGAAGCCAGTGAAGGGAGCGGAGGAGCGGTGTGGTGTGGGAGAATTTGGGAAGGTTGAAGACCAGACGAGCCGCTGCATTCTGGATGAGCTGCAGAGGTCGGATGGCACATGCAGGTAGACCAGCCAGGAGGGAGTTGCAGTAGTCTAGGCGTGAGATGACGAGAGCCTGGACCAGAATCTGCGCTGATGTCTGGGTCAGCTGGGGACGTATCCTCCTGATGTTGTAAAGCGTGTATCTGCAGCAGCGGGTTGTAGCAGCGATGTTTGCAGTGAAGGACAGTTTGTTATCTAGGACCACACCCAGATTCCTTGCAGTCTGAGTCGGGGAAACAACAGAGGTGCCGATGTTGATTGTTAGGTCAAGAGTGGGACAATCTTTTCCCGGAAGGAAGAGCAGTTCAGTCTTGTCAAGGTTGAGCTTGAGGTGATGAGCAGACATCCACCGAGAGATGTCTGCTAGGCAAGCAGAGATGCGTGCGACGACCTGGGTCTCTGAGCGGGGAAAGGACAGAATTAGTTGGGTGTCGTCAGCGTAGCAGTGGTATGAAAAACCATGCGGGCTAATGACAGACCCGAGCGAGTTTGTGTACAGGGAGAAGAGGAGGGGACCAAGAACCGAGCCCTGAGGGACCCCTGTATGGGACATTCACCATTCCACCAGGGTACACTCTTGGTACACCTAACTCCTGCAATTTCCGGAATTGTTTCTTTAGCTGAATGAATGATAACCTTAACCAGCTCATCATTGAATTTATTTATATCATCATAATTTTCCTCTTGAAGTGTTTTACATCTATTCGTACTTACAACTTGGAAAGCATCCCAATTAGCTTTTCCCAATTTCCATCTAGGAATTTTCTTTTCCTTTTCAAACCTTATTTTGGTCCCAACTTTAGTCATTACCGGATAATGATCACTGCCCACTGTAGTATGCTTTACCACATTCCATTTACTTATACCTGCTAAAGCACTAGATACAAATGTCAGATCAAGTACTGTTTCTATATTCTTCGTGCAATTATATCGTGTTCCTTCCCCAGTGTTAATACACACTAGCCCGTGGTCATCTATAAATTCCTCGACTACTGCACCATTTGCATCTGTGCTACTGCTTCCCCATGGCGAGTTATGTGAATTAAAATCCCCACACCATATTTTTTTGTCTTGCAGTGAACCCCCAGCATCCTCTAATATCCTTTGATCTAATTTCCCACACAGATTATAATAATTTACTATATCTATAGGTCCTCTATCATTCCATACCCTTATAACTATTGCTTCATGATCTGTACTTACATGCATGACTTTGTAACTTATACCACTCTGTATGAACGTTGCAACTCCTCCCCCTCTGCCAGAGTCCCTATCTCTTCTAACTGCAGTATATCCCTTCACAATAAAATCCAGTTGTGGTTTCAGCCATGTTTCCTGAATACAAAGTACATTAGGTTTCTCTCCCAGGTTGTCAATATATTTTTTGAACTCTTGTCCATTTGCAATTAAACTTCTAGCATTCCACTGCAGTACAATTAACACCCTCATGATGATCCAGTCCATGTCTGAGGTTGTTGGACGTCATCATTTAGTATATCTTTCACATTTTCCCAGTGCATCCCTTTCACATCAAGGTACTTTTCAGCTGATTTGACAATTATTTTGATTCTTTCATTCCGGCTTTTAGTCTGCGCTGAACAGTTGATAATCTCTGCCATAAACAGTACAAACTCTCTTTTACGCACTATCAGAGTGTCCTCCTTCAACTTAACACAGTTGTGGACTTTTCCTGTTTCTTTGCTCTTATTGTTGTTTCCCATTTTAACCTGCGTTCCTCCTGAAACTGTCTTTGCTGCCTCTGCATAGCTAACTCCCTGCGTCACCCTGACTCGCTGCACCTCTTCTGCTTTCTTGCTAACCTCACATCTACGGTACGCTGAGCTATGCTCCCCTCCGCAATTGCAACATTTCAGCTTTGCCCCTTCTTCACATTTTCCGTATTCATGATCTCCACCACATCTGCCACACCTTTGTTTTCCCTTGCACACTGCCGCCACATGTCCAAATCTCTGACATTTAAAACATCTTATTGGTGGTGGAACATACGGTCTCACATCATAACACATATATCCAATAAGTATATTTTCCGGAAGCCTTAGTAGTTATATTCATCCCGCTTTCGTCTCATTAGTATGCTTAAAAAAGTGACAGGTCACACCTCCCCCAATTATGCAAATGAGCTAAGTCCCGCCTCCCCTTTGATCAAGGTGTGAGATCTCAAGTAGGTGTGATATCCCAAGTAGGTGTGAGATCCGTCGATAGGAGGGGGTGATGTGTATTTACAGGTGTGAAAAACCCCCACTGTTGCGCCTTATGGTGTATAACAATAAAAAAATAAAAAATAAATGCTGTTTCAATCACATTAGTATGCATAAAAACTGACAGGTGGGCCCGCCCCCAAGTGTGTGTGTGTGTGTCTGTCTGTCTGTCTGTCTGTCTGTCTGTCTGTCTGTCTGTCTGTCTGTCTGTCTGTCTGTGTGTGTGTGTGTGTGTGTGTGTGTGTGTGTGTGTGTGTGTGTGTGTGTGTGTGTGTGTGTGTGTGTGTGTGTGTGTGTGACGGTCTCCCCTAACCCCTGTGTGGACCGGGTCTACATCAAATCTTATTTTAGCCCCTAAAGAAAAGCCCACCATAAACATAATAATTTAAAATAGTATTGATGTATGTTACCACTTTCCTTCTTCATCAGACAGCGGGGTGACTGTGTGAGCCTGGCCCTGCCCCCTCCTCCCCCCCTTCCTGCCATCTTATCACTAGACAGAGGGGGGAATGTAATTTAAAAACACTTACCTTACACTTGTATTTGTTCTCTCTAAAACACAGTGTCTGTAAAGGTGGGGGAGACTGTCTCCCCCCTTCCCGCCATCTCTCTCTGTTTCTGCTGATGTGTAAAATATACAAAATAACGTTTTATATACTTACTCTCTTGTTAAAAGGTGATTAAGTTTGCAGCGTAAGCCAGCCATCAGTGTTCTAGTTTTAAGGTTTTGCATACCTCAAAGTGTGTCCAAAAGTATCTTGGCAAGAGAAAAAAAGCCAAAATTCGCATAGGCCATTAAAAAGAAACCGAATTGCTGCTAAGAAATAAGTTCAGAAAGCTATGACTCCAGTGGAACACTGTGAGAGTCAAAAGTAACTCTCAATGTATTCAGACAGAGTATGCAGATTGGGGCTGATCAGCACGAAGAAAGCACCTTTTGCCTTCCTAGTCAAAAGTGTTGATTAAGTTAGTCTGCACACACTCCCTTACTGTCACCCTTACCTCTTCCTATGGCTGTCAGGCCTTTTGGTGTGTGTGTGTGTGTGTGTGTGTGTGTGTGTGTGTGTGTGTGTGTGTGTGTGTGTGTGTGTGTGTGTGTGTGTGTGTGTGTGTGTGTGTGTGTGTGTGTGTGTGAGCCTGGCCCTGCCCCCTCCTCCCCCCTTCCTGCCATCTTATCACTAGACAGAGGGGAGAGGGATTTTAAAAACACTTACCTTACACTTGTATTTGTTCTCTCTAAAACACAGTGTCTGTAAAGGTGGGGGGGACTGTCTCCCCCCTTCCTGCCATCTCTCTCTGTTTCTGCTGATGTGTAAAATATACAAAATAACGTTTTATATACTTACTCTCTTGTTAAAAGGTGATGAAGTTTGCAGCGTAAGCCAGCCATCAGTGTTCCAGTTTTAAGGTTTTGCATACCTCAAAGTGTGTCTAAAAGCAAGAGAAAAAAGCCAAAATCCGCCTAGGCCATTAAAAAGAAACCGAATTCCACGTTTTACAAATGAACAGACACAAATGCAGACTTGACTACTTGGCAGTTGATTAAAGCAGATTTGTCCTTTTTCATCTCTCAAAGGTTTGGGTCCTGTTCAACACTGGCTACAGAAATATATTCAATATACAGTCATTTGTACGTAAAGATTTTTTAAGTTGTAAGCACTTAGAAATATACATTTGATTGCATTTAAAGTGGCTGTAGACAACTTATCATAATGAAGTAGTTGATTGCACAAATTTGTAATGGATGTAAAATAAAGACGACATTAGCATTTACAACGGCTCCCTATAAGACTCGCTTTCTCTATGAAATTATGTCTGGCTCTGAGTAGTGTTCTCCCTTTCACAATAAAAAGCCCAAACACAATACTTTCTGAATCACTGCAGGAAGTAATGTGCTAAAATGCAAATACAAATAGCTTACAGTAGCTCCCAATTAGTTGAACAATTGGAAAACCGCAAGGACTGTGGAAACACCTTCTGGCAAAGGATTGTGGATGCAAATCATGCAATGAGGAAGAAAAAACATTCTATCTAAAGCTATATAACACAATCTACGTATTGACAGTATGAGTACAACAAAAACAGTATGTATGTTGATACAAACGACGATGTTCAGTAAACGATCAATCAAAATCGAAGGATCAAATGTATTTTTAAATGGAGCAGAAATATAACTAGTCTCCCAGTTCAAGTATCTTGAACAGGGAGTGTCATATTGGACTCGCACTTGACTTTTTAAGAAACATATCCAGAAAGTATCCAATACCATTAAATTCAACTTGCAACATTTTAAACAAATTAGACCTTTTCTTAACTGTCAATGCTGCAAAGTCATACCTCCACTGTATGATTCTATCCCACATTGAATACTGTTTTACAAACTGGTCGTCTGCTTGTGCCACACACCTGAAACCCATAGAACAGCTGTTCAAGAGAGCTATCCAGGTGTTTGACAGAAAGCCACAGTCATACCACCACTGTACCATCCTTGAAAAATAACAATTTCTTGAGTTTTTGACAATTTTAAGTCTTTTAAAAGTATGTGTTCTTTAAAATAATATTAACATGGGCTGGCCCACCTCCCCTTGGGGGAATTCATCCACAGAAAACACACTGGACGCAGCACTAGGTCAGAAACCAGAGGAGACTGTGAAGTCCACCACAGACGGACCACCTTTGGACAAAATGTCCTCTCCATTAAAGGCAGCTCATTGTGGAATAGCCCCCCAACTGAGATACGGGATTGTCCCACTCTCAATAGTTTTAAAGGTCAACTTAAAGAATGGTTGAGCAACAAACAGACGTGTAATCACCGCTAAATAAATGCACTTTAACACAGGGGTATCTCCTCTTGCACTTTTATGTAGCGCTTTTTATCTTATCTTGCACTTTATATATCATAGCTGCTACATTGTACTGCCATGTGGTAAATGCTTGTATGCTGCTCATGCTCTTTCTGCATATCATGTATTTATTTTTGCTGTATATATATATAAATGTCATGTTCTTATATGCTGTATGTGACGGGACTATAGATGGAAATTAGCTCAAAGCTCAAATCCGGCTCATTTACACTTGTAAGCATTATTTTTGTTTTAAAGTGTTCATCAATGTGCACTACGGTAGCCCTGAAGAAAATTAAACATTAAAATATGTTATCGATGTCCCCATTCCCAGTTTGTTTTGGGAATAATTGCGATGTTTACTATGTTTTGGTAGCTCTTAACAAAACAGAATTTTTGTAAAAGACTGCGACTCTAAAAGGCAAGTTTGTGATTTTAACACTGTTTCGATGAAACAATACATTATACAATATTACGACTTTTTGCCATATTTTTAACACAATATATTTGTACCTTTTTTTTTGTGTGGTTGTAGGGCTTCAAGATATTTTGCATGTTATGCATAAACACGGTGTCATCTTTTCCTATAATCAATAGTCAATACCCTTTTAATAAGTGTGGTGATGAGGACGATTGAAAACAGAGTGAATAGTGATCCCCGTGTAAACAGAATGGCTGAAGTTTGTAAACTAGAAGACATTTTGGATATCGTTCGTTCTGGCAGTACTATTCCTGGTCATTGGGAAACGATTGTAAACGAAATATTTAAAGTGGTCCTGGAATCTTCATTTTACGAAACATTCTGTAACATTACCGAAGAAATGAAACAAACATCAAAAGTGTATCATGTGCTCTCATTGTATGCTCTGTTTGTAGATGTAATGCATATTTGTGTCAAAAACAGCATACACATGAATATTTTGACTGAAGTGAAAAAACTCCATCATGATATTTCCAGTAATCTGGGGAATTCTAAGTTGGAGACGGTCCTGGGGATGTTACAATCAGTATAAGTATTGATTTTGTGTGTGAAAAAATTAAAATGTAAATAGGACATTGTCACGGCTTGGCTCTCAGCCATAACAAACGCAGCGATGAGACGACGACGTGAGTACGGAAAAAAGAGGAGTTTATTCACACTCCCCAAAACAACCGACCACCAAACAGGGTTAACAAGCTCTATGCAGGAGGATAGCTGTTCCGGGCTGCTCTTCCTCCTACGTTCCCCGGGCAGAGAGAGAGACACTGCAGCCTACTTAGATCCTTTAATGGAGGCGCTGATCAGATTGGGAGCACCTGGAGAGAGGCTGCACCTGGATACAATCAGGGAGAGAGAAGCACACACACCCACACACAAAGGCACACCCACACCAGCATAGGCAGTGAAGCAGGGGTCGTCACACCCCCCCCCCCTTAAAGTCGGTGTCCCCAGGGCCACCGGCACCACCAACCAACCCCATCCCAAACCAAAGCAAAAGGTCATGGAAAACAAAACCCCACATATGGAACTCCCCCAGGTCCCTAATGAAAAAAACAACAACAAAAAACACCACCTTCACACAGCAATCCTCTCCTTCAACGCCCAGCCACACCTTTAGCAACACCAGTATCTGAGAAGCACTATTTAAAAAGAATGGGCAGAGCAAGAAAGATTTATCACAGTATGACAGTCAATATATATACATTAAGGTAAAACCTAACCATACTTAGTGCCATGGGGCTCGTGACAGCGCGTCAGCAATAACATTGTCAGACCCCCTAATGTGCCTAACATCAAGGTTGTAAGCCTGAAGAAACAAAGACCACCTCGTCAGTCTTTGGTTAGGACAGTTCATTGAATGCAAAAAGGTCAGGGGATTGTGATCTGTGTAAACCAAAATTGGTCCTCCTGCTCCCACATATACAGTGAAATGCTGCAACGCCCAAATGAGTGCTAACGCTTCCTTCTCAATCACCGAATAATTCCTTTGGTAACTGTTAAGTTTCTTTGAAAAGAAACTGACGGGTCTCTCCACCCCCCCCTTGTCAAGCTGGAGCAGAACCGCACCGACTCCCACCTGGCTTGCATCTACTTGGAGACTAAAAGGACGATCAAAACATGGAGCCGCTAACGCCTGAGAGGAACACAACAGAGACTTAACCCTATCAAACGCTCTCTGACAGTCGACCGACCAAGTATATTTTACATTAGCCCTAAGAAGTTCAGTCAAAGGAAACACTGTAGTGGAAAAAGGTTCACAGAACCTCCTGTAGTAACCCACCATACCCAAAAATCTCTGGAGTTCCTTTTTGGTTGTGGGTTGTGGGTATTCAGATATTGCTCTGACCTTGGCCAGAACTGGAGCCACACAACCCTGACCCACCACATGGCCAAGATATGTCACTGTTGCCTTTGCAAAGGCACATTTGGCCAAATTAATAGTCAGATGTGCCTCCGTCAACCGTTCAAACAACCTCTCGATGCGCTGAACATGAGCTGTCCAAGTGTCACTGCAAATTACCAAATCGTCTAGATACACCGTACAACCCTCTAAACCCGACACCACGCGATTCATCAAACGTTGGAATGTAGCAGGAGCATTTTTTAACCCAAACGACATTACCTTATATGAATAAAGTCCAGATGGTGTGATAAATGCCGCTATTTCCTGTGCCCGCTTGGACAAGGGGATCTGCCAATACCCTTTAAGCAAATCAAATTTGCTAACATACTTTGCGGACCCCACCTGATCTATACAGTCATCCATCCGTGGCAAAGGAAAAGAGTCAGATTTTGTCACCGCATTCACTTTTCTTAGATCAGTACAGAATCTAGGTGTCCCATCCTGCTTTGGCACCAAAATACATGGAGACGCCCAACTAGATGCTGATGGGACAGCAATTTTGTTCTCCAACATGTAATTAATCTCTGCATCCAGCCGATTGCGCTTAACTGGTGGCATGCGATAAAAATGTTGCTTAATCGGCTGAGCGTCCCCAACATCAATATCATGCTCAGCCCAGTCAGTTTGCGACGGAGTGTCTCCAAACAGACACAGATATTTGTGTACCAATGCTGAGAGTTCCTCACGTCTTGATTCCGCCAAATGAGACAACAACCCGTCTAAATTATCTAGCGATTCCGAATTTCTCAAATGACCACAGAGCAAACTATCATCAGGTTCAGGCACTACATCTCCCTCATGCGTCAAACCATGTGTCACCGCAACAGCCGGCTGCACCTCATCCTTCTCCACCTCTGTGTCCGTGTTAACCTCCCGCTTGTGGTAGGGTTTCAGAAGATTTACATGACAGAGGCGTTTAGTCTTCCTTCGTTCTGGTGTTGCCACAACATAATTTAAATCAGAAGTTTTCTCAATGATAGTGTACGGACCTGAATATTTAGCCTGAAATGGGGAACCAACAATAGGCATAAGTGATAGAACCTGGTCACCTGGATTAAACTCCTGTCGTGCCGAACGACGGTCATACAACTCCTTCATTTTACTTTGAGACACTGATAACTTTTCCCGTGCCATACTTAAAGCAACAATCAAACGATGTCTGAAGCCATTCACATAATCCACCAAGCTCCGTGGTGGCTCAGTGTCCACACAACCCTCTTTCAGCACTGCCAAGGGGCCCCGTACAGCATGTCCGAAAACCAACTCATTAGGGCTAAACCCCGTACCTTCATGTACCGCCTCCCTTGCAGCCAACATCAACCAAGGGAAACATTCCTCCCAGTCTCCATCTAGCTCAGTACAGTAAGCACGTAACAAGGATTTCAATGTCTGGTGAAACCTTTCCAAAGCACCCTGACTTTGGGCGTGGTAAGCTGTTGACTGGTTCTTCTTAATCTTCAAAAGCTTCAACACCTGAGCAAACATGTGAGACGAAAAATTGGAGCCTTGATCACTCTGAACGACCTTAGGAATACCAAATATTGAGATAAACTGCAACAAGGCCCTAACCACCGCCTTAGTTGTAATCGACCTCAAAGGATAAGCCGCTGGATACCTAGTGGTTTGACACATCACAGTCAGCAGATATTTGCAACCAGACTTTGAACATGGTAAAGGGACCACACAATCCACAATGAGATGTGTAAATGGTTCACTTACCACTTGTATCGGCTGTAGTGGTGCTGGTTTGATCTTCTGGTTCGGTTTCCCTGTCAGCTGACACACATGACATGTTCTAATATACTGCGACACATCTGTCTTAAGACGTGGCCAGAAGTAGTGTTTCAGGATGTTCCAATATGTTTTCCGAACCCCAAAGTGTCCACACTCATCATGTGCGACTTTCAGGACAAGAGGACGAAGCTTAGTTGGCACCACCAGCTGGAAAACCTCAGTCCCTGCACCATCAACAGCCCTCCATCTCCTAAACAACAAGTCATTACGCAACATGTATCCACTTGAAGCGTTTTCCCTCTCTGCCACTGGCACAGCACAGTCAAAAAGGCCTTTCAGCGAAGCATCCTGACGTTGCTCCTCTCCCACCTCATGGTGTGTAAGTAACACCGAAAACTCAGACAAAGATGGAACCTCCACTGTGTCAGTTGACTTCCCATGTGATAGCAAGTCCTGATCCCTTTTGGCCCTAGCCCTTGTGATCACACACGCGGCCGTAACGTCCCCAAATTCCCCAGATTACTGGAAATATCATGATGGAGTTTTTTCACTTCAGTCCAAATATTCATGTGTATGCTGTTTTTGACACAAAGATGCATTACATCTACAAACAGAGCATACAATGAGAGCACATGATACCCTTTTGATGTTTGTTTCATTTCTTCGGTAATGTTACAGAATGTTTCGGAAAAATGAAGATTCCAGGACCACTTTAAATGTTTGGTTTACAATCGTTTCCCAATGACCAGGAATAGTACTGCCAGAACGAACGATATCCAAAATGTCTTCTAGTTTACAAACTTCAGCCATTCTGTTTACACGGGGATCACTATTCACTCTGTTTTCAATCGTCCTCATCACCACACTTATTAAAAGGGTATTGACTATATTCTGATCAATATATACCGAGCGTTTTGCATAGTAGTTCCCCATTTTTATTTTACTTTAAAGAAAAAGTCAATATATTGAAAAAGAAAAAATCCCTGGCTTCAATCAACCGCAGCTTATTAGTCTTCTTCTTCTCCATCCAACTTGACATGGATCTTTTCAAGTTTCTCCTTGAGGCGTCTACAATTTTTGAGATTGTGCAGAAAAGCCTCCGAAGCGCCTTGGATCCTCCAATCATCCGTGAAAATGTCTTTATCAATAAGAGTCTGGTCGATCTCAGTAATGAAGTCGGTGAGCCAGAGTCTTTTCATTAACGCGTTGTAATTGTTTCTGAAGAAAAAATCGGGCATTTCATTCAGACAATTGTGTTGCCTCTGGCCGGGGTGACTTAATCGGCATCCGTTGCATATTTCTTCTCTGTACCGATGTATCACCCCCTCCACAATATCAACCAACACTGATTTCACTGTGTCCATAAACAGAGATGTCTTGGCCCAAGGAGCAAAATAAGCAGCAGTACTGCAGGATTCGGGTGTCCAGAATGGTGGTGATGATGGTAGTCCAGGAGTTTGTTCCTGGCTGCAACTCGCGGGGGGAGACTTGGTTTTTCTCAGATCCATAGCTAGTTTTCAAACTGTCGTCTTAGTGGGGTCCTTAGTTTTAGATGCTTTGCTGAGTGGAGGGAGGGACTTATTGCGTTGAGTGGGGGGAGTCATCTGTAGAATTGAGAGTTTTTTTCACCAGTATAATGTCCCTCGCTGTTTGAGTCTTTTTTTTTTAAAGTTATTTTTCATCTATCATTTTCAACCAAGCAGCAAGAGGTCAAATTTAAGAATAAGTAATAGTTTGTCACGATTTTACGGGGAATAGTCAGAGCGCAATGTCACATCTTAAAGACAGCTTGAACTGGATAAATGGTTAGTCTTCAAACATACCGTACGTTCTGCATGTTAGTATATCTGGCCAATTCGTTTTGACCCTACTGCCCTCAATAGGGAAGTTACGCATTGGGAAGAGGTGTTTCATTTCACAGATCCACCTTGATTCTTGTTGTGCTGGCTGAAGGAAGAGGGACGGGGGAGGAAAATTCAGAGGATGAAGAAGCAGAAAAATGACTTGTTTTGTAAAATGGACAGCACGTCAGTTTCAAGGAAAAGATGACACCATGTATATGCATGACATGCAAAATATCTTGAAGCCCTACAACCACAAAAAAAAGGTACAAGTATATTGTGTTAAAAATATGGCAAAAAGTCGTAATATTGTATAATGTATTGTTTCATCAAAACGGTGTTAAAATCACAAACTTGCCTTTTAGAGTCGCAGTCTGAGTTTGAGCTTTGAGCTAATTTCCATCTATAGTCCCGTCACATACAGCATATAAGAACATGACATTTATATATATATACAGCAAAAATAAATACATTATATGCAGAAAGAGCATGAGCAGCATACAAGCATTTACCACATGGCAGTACAATGTAGCAGCTATGATATATAAAGTGCAAGATAAGATAAAAAGCGCTACATAAAAGTGCAAGAGGAGATACCCCTGTGTTAAAGTGCATTTATTTAGCGGTGATTACACGTCTGTTTGTTGCTCAACCATTCTTTAAGTTGACCTTTAAAACTATTGAGAGTGGGACAATCCCGTATCTCAGTTGGGGGGGCTATTCCACAATGAGCTCCCTTTAATGGAGAGGACATTTTGTCCAAAGGTGGTCCGTCTGTGGTGGACTTCACAGTCTCCTCTGGTTTCTGACCTAGTGCTGCGTCCAGTATGTTTTCTGTGCATTAATTTACCCAAGGGGAGGTGGGCCAGCCCATGTAAATATTATTTAAAAAAACACATACTTTTAAAAGACTTAAAATTGTCAAAAACTCAAGAAATTGTGATTTTCAAGGATGGTACAGTGGTGGTATGACTGTGGCTTTCTGTCAAACAACTGGATAGCTCTCTTGAACAGCTGTTCTATGGGTTTCAGGTGTGTGGCACAAGCAAACGACCAGTTTGTAAAACAGTATTCAATGTGGGATAGAATCATACAGTGGAGGTATGACTTTGCAGCATTGACAGTTAAGAAAAGGTCTAATTTGTTTAAAAAGTTGGAAGTTGAATTTAATGGTATTGGATACTTTCTGGATATTTTTCTTAAAAAGTCAAGTGCGAGTCCAATATGAGACTCCCTGTTCAATATACTTGAACTGGGAGACTAGTTCTATTTCTGCTCCATTTAAAAATACATTGGATCCTTCGATTTTGATTGATCGTTCACTGAACATCGTCGTTTGTATCAACATGCATACTGCTTTTGTTGTACTCATACTGTCAATACGTAGATTGTGTTATATAGCTTTAGATTCAATGTTTTTTCTTCCTCTTTGCATAATTTGCATCCACAATCCTTTGCCAGTCGGTGTTTCCACAGTCCTTGCGGTTTTCCAATTGTTCAACTAATTGGGAGCTACTGTAAGCTATTTGTATTTGCATTTTAGCACATTACTTCCTGCAGTGATTCAGAAAGTATTGTGTTTGGGCTTTTTATTGTGAAAGGGAGAACACTACTCAGAGCCAGACATAATTTCATAGAGAAAGCGAGTCTTATAGGGAGCCAATGTAAATGCTAATGTGGTCTTTATTTTACATCCATTACAAATTTGTGCAATCAACTACTTCATTATGATAAGTTGTCTACAGCCACTTTAAATGCAATCAAATGTATATTTCTAAGTGCTTACAACTTAAAAAATCTTTACGTACAAATGACTGTATATTGAATATATTTCTGTAGCCAGTGTTGAACAGGACCCAAACCTTTGAGAGATGAAAAAGGACAAATCTGCTTTAATCAACTGCCAAGTAGTCAAGTCTGCATTTGTGTCTGTTCATTTGTAAAACGTGGAATTCGGTTTCTTTTTAATGGTCTAGGCGGATTTTGGCTTTTTTCTCTTGCCAAGATACTTTTAGACACACTTTGAGGTATACAAAACCTTAAAACTAGAACACTGATGGCTGGCTTACGCTGCAAACTTCATCACCTTTTAACAAGAGAGTAAGTATATCAAACGTTATTTTGTATATTTTACACATCAGCAGAAACAGAGAGAGATGGCAGGAAGGGGGGAGACAGTCCCCCCCACCTTTACAGACACTGTGTTTTAGAGAGAACAAATACAAGTGTAAGGTAAGTGTTTTTAAAATCCCTCTCCCCTCTGTCTAGTGATAAGATGGCAGGAAGGGGGGAGGAGGGGGCAGGGCCAGGCTCACACACACACACACACACACACACACACACACACACACACACACACACACACACACACACACACACACACACACACACACACACACACACACACACACACACACACACACACACACACACACACACACACACCAAAAGGCCTGACAGTCATAGGAAGAGGTAAGGGTGACAGTAAGGGAGTGTGTGCAGACTAACTTAATCAACACTTTTGACTAGGAAGGCAAAAGGTGCTTTCTTTGTTCTGATCAGCCCAAATCTGCATACTCTGTCTGAATACATTGAGAGTTACTTTTGACTCTAACAGTGTTCCACTGGAGTCATAGCTTTCTGAACTTATTTCTTAGCAGCAATTCGGTTTCTTTTTAATGGCCTAGGCGAGTTTTGGCTTTTTTTCTCTTGCCAAGATACTTTTAGACACACTTTGAGGTATGCAAAACCTTAAAACTAGAGCACTGATGGCTGGCTTACGCTGCAAACTTAATCACCTTTTAACAAGAGAGTAAGTATATAAAACTTTATTTTGTATATTTTACACATCGGCAGAAATAGAGAGAGATGGCAGGAAGGGGGGAGACAGTCTCCCCCACCTTTACAGACACTGTGTTTTAGAGAGAACAAATACAAGTGTAAGGTAAGTGTTTTTAAATTACATTCCCCCCTCTGTCTAGTGATAAGATGTCAGGAAGGGGGGGAGGAGGGGGCAGGGCCAGGCTCACACAGTCACCCCGCTGTCTGATGAAGAAGGAAAGTGGTAACATACATCAATACTATTTTTAATTATTATGTTTATGGTGGGCTCTTCTTTACACACACACACACACACACACACACACACACACACACACACACACACACACACACACACACACACACACACACACACACACACACACACACACACACACACACACACACACACACACACACACACACACACACACACGTCACACACACACACACACACACACACACACACACACACACACACACACACACACACACACACACACACACACACACACACACACACACACACACACACACTTGGGGGCGGGCCCACCTGTCAGTTTTTATGCATACTAATGTGATTGAAACAGCATTTTATTTATTATTTTTTTTATTATACACCATAAGGCGCAACAGTGGGGGCTTTTCACACCTGTGAATACACATCACCCCCCTCCTATCGACGGATCTCACACCTACTTGGGATATCACACCTACTTGAGATCTCACACCTCGATCAAAGGGGAGGCGGGACTTAGCTCATTTGCATAATTGGGGGAGGTGTGACCTGTCACTTTTTTATGCATACTAATGAGACAAAAGCGGGATGAATATAACTACTAGCCTTTTTTCATCAAAGTTGATCAGAACCGAAAGACTATCTTCTTTAATCCCATTGCGGTTTGCTTTCATGCGTTTGACATAACTTATTTTTGCATTTATTATATTCTCTTTCACATCATCAGCTGATATTCTGACGGGGATTCCTGTCACAACTCCCCTGACTAGCTTTTTACCACTGAACAGTGAACATTCCACTTTCTTACCCTCCACGGTACTCATCTTTATTGCTCTCCCCTGTTGCTCTCTATCCCTACATTTGATCAACATTGATCCATTCCTCAATACTTTAGCACTCATTACCTCCCCGATTTCATTACTGATGGATTTAGTTAAGCGTATAGGGTTCCACACGCAGAACGAAGCTCCCTCTTGCGCAAGTTTCACAACCAGCATGAACTCCTGTTGCCTATTTCCGACTACTCTTTCTCTCCTTTCCCCCTCACTATTGCTCTCATCCGAATGAGTATTTCCTCCCTTTTTACATTTCTTTCTCCTCACTATATCCCATTTTCCATTTTCACAACTCCCGCCTGCTACGTCCATGTCTCCTAACTCGCTTCCTGCCTCGTCACTTCCCTCTGCCATCTCTCGTCCAGTCACAGTCCAGTGTTGCCAACCAGCCTCTCCCGCGAGATCCCAAAGAGCGTCCAAAATGCATTGCTTTTTGACGAAGGAACCGGAAGTGCTAAAAATGCTAACTTACTTCCGGGTTTTTGGACGCGTCACTGTGGTTCTCTATTATGAACGCGCATCTAACCCACGGGACCGCGCCGCCCGGCACGTTCATGTTACGTGTCCCGACCAATCAGAGCACACTGTGCTCACAGGGAGGGTGGGGGCTGGAGCTATTGGAGCTACAACGAGCCTTTAAAGGCAGAGAGTGAAATTCAGTGAATACACGTAGTTTACAGAGATGCTGTTTGAGAAACCAATAGAGAACCGCAGTGACGCGTCGTAAAACCCGGAAGTAAGTTAGCATTTTTAGCACTTCCGGTTCCTTCGTCAAAAAGCAATGCATTTTCTCCATAGGGTTTGGGAAAATAGCTCGAAATAAGGTCTGTGGTTGAAACAAATTTAAGAGATGAATCATGTTTTCTTCTACGACATTAAATACATCAGCAGTGACCCCACTGGTGATTTTTGAAGAATTTACGTGTCTGGAAAACGATGGTTGTTACCGAGTGGCTGAATAGGACTACAGAAATTGTCGAGGCCGTTGTACATCATTACGCCGAACACGTAAACACTCCCGCTATGTTTGTTGTTTTCCCCCGTGTTCTGCTTGAAAGCAAGTACCTGCCTATCTTTAGTATCTTTAGTATCTGTGTATCTATATCTGACCATTAGAATCTGTATTTTTGAAATTGTCGTTTTTAACATCGTAGTTTTACAAATGATAGAATAATTAAATACTACTGTTTTCCAATGTTACTCCGCAGTTCGTTTCGTTACCTAACGTTAGCTAAAGCTAGCGTTTATCTTTACCCATGGATGCACAACAAGAACGGACCCATATCGTCTTACTGCCATCCCACGGAGCTGTAATAATGGATATATTGCACATGTTTGCTGTAATTCATTATCATACTACATGGGCTGTATGATTAAATCTTGTACCATAAATGTTGTATTAAATAAAGTTAATATTACCGACGTTAGATTAACGTCCCTGTAGCTTCTTATTGCACTAAGAAGCGTATTGCACTATATATATATGAGGGCTGTCAAACGATTACAAATTTTAATCAGATTAAGCACAGCTTAAAAATTCATTAATCATGATTAATCACCATTCGAACTATGTGTGTGTGTGGGGGGGGGGGTTCTAACCGCCTTCTGGAAAAACTTCACAAGTACGTCGGTACGCAAATGCGATTTGTGACACAAGTGACGGTACGCATTTCAGATTGTTGCCTCGCATGCCTACATGCGTACCAGTGCACCTATAGTCCAGCAGCAAGTCCTCAAAAAAGGCTTTAGTTTTCGAGATACCCCTACCCGAGGTAGAACAAATGACAATAATAATTTTTCTTATCTTTAGGGTCTCCCATTAATGCAATTGATTGTTGTCAAATTTTATTTTGGGGGAAAAAATGTTTTTTGGTTGTTCTTGAGAACTACTCCAATCCCTGAAAAAGAGCCAAATTAGACCAGGCCGAATGTGGCAAAGGTGAAAAAAAGCCCATAACTTGAGAATGGCCTCTCTTTTCCTCTTCAGATTTGCTCAGAAACGTTAGTGGACACATTTTGACATTCTACACAGCAGGTCACACAGCATGTCATGCACTCACTGGTTGTGGCACAACAAGTAGTTTGTACAGAATAGGAAAGACAACAGCATTCACCAAACTCAAGACCCATCTCAGCGAGCTCAAAGATCTGGCCCATTGTGGACCCTCTGCCAGCTTGGAAGAGACTTTGCCAGTCGCAAGAGAATTTGCGTTTCTGCTATATGGAAAAAAGAAAAAGGAAATTGGACTGATGTGCACAAACTTGGATGAACTGAGGCTCATAATTGCATCAACAACAGATGCAGCCTCAGAAAATATGCCGCCAACAGAGGATGCATTTCAACAACATGTACAAAGAGCAATGTTTCAGACAGCGATATGGTGTCTCAGGCCGAACCCAAACCCTTATTATGGAGTCCTGTTGGCAAGGGGTGGATTGTCAGAGATGGGGCCATTCAACCAGTGCTATTTACAAAACCCCCAGCACCTACGTACAGAAGTGAGAGACATTACTTGCTTGTATTGCAAAGATTGCAAAGTGTGGAGAGAGTGGAAAGTGCCAGTGCCTCTCTGTTGGCCTTCCCTGTACGGAGTTCTGCACCTGCTGTGCAGAATGTCAAAATGTGTCCCCTAACGTTTCTGAGGAGCCTGACATTTAACATTATATTCTAGTATCTATATACTTGACCTCTCACTGAATTATTTGATGAATTGTATACTGTACTTTGAATTAAGGTTCCAGTTTCAATAAAACCTGTACTATTTACACCTATGTTTTAGAGGCTTGTAATTTAGAACTAATACACTTTATTGTATTGGGTTACTCTTATTCTGACTATTTGGTGATGTAGTTCAGCCACCTGGTATTTCCCTCTCCAAATATAATGACCATCAGAGTGAGCATTCTTAACTTATAAGCTATTATGCCACTTATCCCCCATTCTGAATGTGACTGTCTCAGAGAAGAGGTAGGCCTATGTCTAAAGAAATCTCATTTGTAATAGAACTGTACCAGATATTTCCATACAACTACTGGTTAGTGTTCAATAGCACCCTAGACAATTCCCTAATGGTATATATTTTAGGGATTTCTCTTTTTCTGATAAATGAGAGAAAAGTGATGGAGTCCTATGTTCCTATCACCAAAAAGTACAATTTCCGTCTAAACAAAAGTTAAGTTTACAGGACTATAATTCAGTATTTCTTTAGTTAAATAATGGTCTGACTATTTGGTGATGTAGGACAGCCACCTGGTTCATACCTCAGCAAATCTGAAGAGGAAAAGAGAGGCCATTCTCAAGTTATGAGATTTTTTCCCCCAAAATACAATTTGACGACAATCAAATCCATTAATGGGAGACCCTAAAGATAAGAAAAATCATTGTTGTCATTTGTTCTACCTCGGGTAGGGGTATCTCACAATCTGAGGGCCCTTCCTGCTGGACTACTAGTACTACAGCAAAAGTATTCTCCTTCGGGACTTCCTGCAACAACACCACGCCGTTATCTTGATTCTGATTGGCCAGAAGACATTATCAAAGATGTTCTATTGAGAAGACGATCACTACGTGACAAACGTTTTCAAAACCGTTTCGGTATTTCCAGACAAGTGGCTAGTGAAAGCAATCTTACTAACTGCTGTCTGTGCTATTCTCGGCGAGAGTTGGCGGACTTTATTTTGCTTACTTTAACATCATTTTTCATGGTGGGGCTAAGCAATTTTATTGGTATGGGTGTAACCTACCCCAGCCATACCCTGGCGCTGCCACTGGTGGGATGTATGGGGCGGGCCATTCTGCACATGCGTTAAATGCGTTAAATATTTTAACGCAATTAATTCAAAAAATGTATTATTGCCGTTAACGCGATCATTTTGACAGCATTAATATATATATATATATACACACAGTGCAATCATTCTTTCATGCTAAATGAAGCTCTGTTGCTTGGATATCACTAGATCCTGTTATAGCGTAATATAAGTACATAACGATTGATGTGAACATTAGCATAATTACTAGCTAGCCGCTAGCTGCTAACCGCCGCCTCGTTAATATCAAATCCATCATAATAACAAATCATTACCATGCTGTCATGAACGTGCGGTGCTGTTACGTGTACGCAAATTGACGTGCTTGATGTGAACGAGTATTTTGGTTAAAGTTGCGCATGCGCTATGAGCGCACATACGGGTACTTCTCAGGCATGCCGGGTAATCTGTGACGTTTCGCTCTCTCAAAAGTTGGGCCATTTTATCATCATGCGCCAATGAGCAACTCTCATAGGAATTAATGAGGCCCCGCCTCCCACGCTGTATCCAGTTCTTATTATACATCCATGGACGAGCTGCATAAGCCTTGATGAGCTACACCTGGCCGGAAGCCTTCAAAAAAGAGCCCAGCCGGATACGTCGCTCTCTGTCTCCTCTGGGCACTTTCCCCATGCCAGCGTCAGGGACCTGTTGCTGGTTCCTTTTGTTTGTTTTGTTTGTTTGTTATGAATAAACAAACATTATATCATACCCCTCGTCTCGCCTCCCCGCTTTATGTTGCAGCCCAGGAGCCGGGCTGTAACATATGGGGGCTCGTGGTTGAACCTGGTCAGTCGAGTTAGTTTTCGCAAATGGAGTATGTTGTTGTGAACGGAGCGCACTGTTTGTTGGGAGTAGCTTTGACGAGGGTAAGTGAATGTAGTAAGGTAGCTGGTTGTTTGGAATGCGAGTTAGGTGTGGTGCACTGACTATTTGTTCGCAGCAGTCGCGTACCGTTAGTATTGTCCCTGTTAGGTTTCAGTACGGTCTCCCTTGGAGGTCGTAGGGGAGGGCTGTTAGTGCAGTGTGAAAGTTCATAGAGCTATTAGCTCGGGAGCACGCCGAGGCTGCAGGTGGAGTTGCCGGTTTGCTGGTCGCTTCGCGAAGCTTACGGTATTAAGTGCATAAGTACCCGCCATAACTAGCACCTGAAGACTAGCGAGGACTTTAGCAAGTTACTGTGAGGCAGTTAGAGGGACAGGCCGCGGTAGCGTGTAGGCTGTGTAGTAGCGTGAGCGTGCCACACAGTGTTCTCAAAATGGAGAGTGTGGAGGAGTTTGTGAGAGCGCCTACAGAGGAGCTACTGGAGGGCTTCTCACGTGAGAAGCTGATCGGTGTTGCTGAACATTTCCGCTTGGATGTTGGGGATAAGAGGATGAAGGAAAACATAAGAGGGATTGTTAGAGCAAATTTGTTTGAGTTAGGTGTTTTCAAAGGGGAAAAACATACTGTTGATCCTAGCAGAGACAGTGGCAGTACGTCTGGCTGCAGTGATACAGGCCTGACTTTTGAACAGAGAAAGGAGTTGCTGTTGTTGCAAACAGAAATGGAGAAGCTGGCAGTGGAAAAAATAAGGGGGGAAGTAGAAATTAAAAGGCTTGAGTTACAGATGTAGCGATTCATTTCAGACAGTTTGAAACGCGAGGGCCGTGATTGGTACTTGATCTGCCCTCGCTCAAGGAAAAACCTCCAGCTTGTTTTGAGACCGCCCCCGTGATAGATAAATGAAATTATAATGAAGCCAGCTGCAATGGATCATTGATCCACCAGGGGGTGCAGTGGGGTTCCACACTGGAGCTCATGTGAAATAAAGTCAGATACAGTACGCTCGATGTACAGCGGAACTTTGTTAAGATCCATATGTCACGGATATCATACTCTGTGCTAAATAAGAGACATGTAATCATTTACAAAACATTACCATGTTGTTATTTAACAAAATAATGTTGTTTAGTCGAAAAAAACGAACAGGAGGAAATGCAGCCCGGCTCTCGATTTTTAATCCTAATTTAATCATCATCTTCACCACGATCATTTATGTTTATGTTCGCCGAATTGACATGAAATCACTGACACATATGAATATACTGTATTCAACTTCATTAAAACGTTATTAACGTGCCTAAACTCAGTAATTCACTAAAAATATTTATATTTTAATGGAGCCTCGTCGGCAGATCAGGATCCCAAAGTGTAGCGGAGGGATCCTGATCTGCATGACGGGTACTATATTTCCCATAAGGAACAAGTCGCTGCAAATTATCCCGCTTATTACATGGCCACATTCTCAACAAAGTAACGACATGACTCCCAGTATTAATTGAAATGCTTTTATGGATTTAGAAAATGTTTTCATTGATTTAAAAAATAGTTGTATGTATTGATTTAAATTGACATGCATCCGCTAAGAAAAATAGTCCGTTGTTACCGTTTTTTAAACAGTCTGAATGTAACGGCAGCTCTCAGCTGTGTATTTACACAACTAATGGCCCATCAACCACAGCTCTCTCCCCCCCTCCCCCCCTGATCTTTCTTCTCCAGCAGCTAAATTAACTGTACGTTACTCTGAGAGACCATAGACTGTGTGTGACAAGCTTACAGTTAGTGACGTAACAACACCATAAAAGCTGGTAGGTTGAAAGCAATACGGGAGGTAAAAATAACTAGAATAATTGTGATTTATTTATTGTGGCTTTTATGTTTTTAGGTATAAAATGTTATGTAATTCAGGCTTATAGTTCACCCTTCTCTAAAAGCCTTCAACAATGACAATATTCATAGTAATTGAATAAATCCTTCCAACACACATTGTAAAAAATAGCCTACTGTAAGTTAAGAAATCATTCCAACATGTACATCTTCTGATGTAACAACAATAACATTATAAATAGTAACATAGCTGAACATGGTATTGCACATTTAGCTTTGAGTGTTACTGACCTGAGATGTTTTTATTACATGAATTAAGGTGACTGAGGCTTTTTAACATACAGGGATGCAAACTCATCAGGTATGAAAAAGGTGACAAGGATCCGAGCCCCCGGCTCCCCCACCCCACAGAATATCGGCTTTAAAATGAGGAATAACAGAGGATATTAGCAGAACAACTAAAGCAGCAGTGTTAATAATAACAGAAATGCCAAAGAGTCACATCTAATAGAAATATATAAAAGCATTTATTTTAAATTGTGTAGCAGTCAGTTTATAATTTTGGCAGCACTGTTGAGCATTTTGAAAAAATGTATTTTCATGCCTCTGTGCAAGGCTTAAGTCTTTCTATCTTTATAGCCACATGGTTTAAAGTAACTAAGTTCATAAACTCAACAAGTACTATACTTGGGCACAATTTTGAGATACTTGTACTTGTACTTTATTTTAGTATTTCAATGTTTTGCTACTTTGTTCTTCGACTCCACTACAGTTCAGAGGTACATGGTGTACTTCTACTCCACTCCATGTATGTAATACCTTTAGTTACTTTACAGATGTGGATGAATGATGTGAAATATAATCAAGTGTTAAATCAGACTTTAGTTCCACCTGGAGTAAATCCACAAGCTACCCTTTAGTATACAAAGTAATTAAAACTAGCTGCACCTTTACCAGCTTTGAGAACACTTGCATGATCAATCATTATAAAACATATCATATATATTATTCTTTAATGGACCTATCTGCACCAGTACTACTTTTACTGTCGCTCCTTTAGCTATATTTTGATGATAATACTTTTCTACTTTTACTTGAGGAACATTTTGAATGCAGGACTTTTACTGTAAAAGAGTATTCCTACACTCTGGTACTATTACTTTTACTCAAGTACAAGATCTGAGTACTTCTACTTTTACTCAAGTACAAGACCTGAGTACTTCTACTTTTACTCTAGTACAAGATCTGTGTGCTTCTACTTTTACTCAAGTACAAGATCTGTGTGCTTCTACTTTTACTCAAGTACAAGACCTGAGTACTTCTACTTTTACTCAAGTACAAGACCTGAGTACTTCTACTTTTACTCAAGTACAATATCTGAGTACTTCTACTTTTACTCTAGTACAAGATCTGAGTACTTCTACTTTTACTCAAGTACAAGATCTGAGTACTTCTACTTTTATTCTAGAACAAGATCTGAGTACTTCTACTTTTACTCAAGTAGAATATATATATACTTATACCCCCTCTGTTTATAGCCTATGAAAAAAACTATTAGAAATAGAAGGCTAAAGCTAACGTTAGCAGATAGTGACAATGTATGCTAGCTAGCTAGCTCAACGATTCCTTAAATAATATTGCCACAGAAACACTTTTCAGTTCACATCACGCTCTGCCGCTCCGACAGGGAGCTCTGTTCTGAACACCTGAACGGCCCGTTCTAACAGCTGTTCACCAGCTGTTCACCAGCGGTCCAGTCTGTGCCACAGTGACTCCGGACGCGGAGTTAATATTAACGAACGCACCCGTAGGTAATGTAGCTGCTGAAGCTAGACCATCATCTCGGAGCAGCAGAGCCTTATTATACATCCATAAGCAGAGCCGACAGGCAGGAAGACTCGAGCACACAGCTCGCACTTCATTATAATATATAAAAAAAGAACACCATGCGTGTCATGATGGCACATAACAGCTCACGGCCGCAGATTACTCCGGGTCCCAGACCCCCCGATACCCCAAAAATATTTTTATTGCAGATCTACATGAATCACACAAACGACTTATTTTGGATTCAAAACGGCGAATTTCGCCGAAAGGTGATAAGTTTGCATCACTGAACAAAGACAGAGCACAACTGAAACATAACATCTGAGATGTAACAACATAATACACTTTTTGGGGATGCTTGGGATGTGAGGAGTGAGGGACACGGCTTAGAACGGGCGTGTCGCCTGGCAGGACAGGAGAGTGTGTGCATCAGTCTGCCTTGATCTATGAATTCATGTCCGTGACACTCACTGCTGCCCACAGCTGTTTTATAGAAGGAAATTCCTTCACTTCATGGAAGTGTTTTAACCACACACACCTCTACACACACATGACGGGTGTTATTTTCCCCATAAGGAACAAGTCGCTGCAAATTATCCCGCTTATTACACAGCCACATTCTCAACAAAGTAACGACATGACTCCCAATATTAATTTAAATGCTTTTATGGATTTAGAAAATGTTTTTATTGATTTAAAAAATAGTTGTATTGATTTAAATTGACATGCATCCGCTAAGAAAAATAGTCCGTTGTTACCATTTTTTAAACAGTCTGAATGAAACGGCAGCTCTCAGCTGTGTATTTACACAACTAATGGCCCATCAACCACAGCTCTCTCCCCCCCTCCCCCCTGATCTTTCTTCTCCAGCAGCTAAATTAACTGTAGGTTACTCTGAGTGACAAGCTTACAGTTAGAGACAACACTGTCATTGCAAGTGACCCTCAGTTTGTTGACTTTTATGTTCAACTGCTAAATTCGTTACTGATAAAAAATGGCTTCTAATGTACCTAATTACCTTAACACTAGAACCGCCAGAGGTTTTTGTATAGGCCTACCTAAACCCGTCAAATCCCGCTATTAGAATGCAATTTTTAACAACATAGGGTGCTACATAACACACTTTCAGGAAAAGTCACGGACTGGGAGACTTTACTATTTTATTGAAAAAAAGTTACATTGCACACACACAACACACATCACACAAATTGACCCGATTGGCGGTTCTAGTGTTAAATAAACTCACTAATTAATTAAACCAGTTCAATACGCATTATTCTTATCATTCTTTATGAGCGCAGAAATAGTCTTAAAATCAGATCTGCTTTTTAAATGAAATCTGACGGCAGGCAGTTAGCTCTGATCACCTATGATAAATGCGCCGCACCTAATCGCTGGCCATTCAGCCACAGACACTGTTCGAAATGGGGGGGAGCCAGGGGGAGCTTGGCTCCCCCGAAGAGGGAGGGAGCTCCCTTGATGGCTGACTTTGAGATAAATAGGGGGAGCCCAAAACAATCGTGCATATTTGTGTCACACAGATTAGAAATGTTGAGTTTCTGTAAATAACAGTTCTTGAAATAATTAATAGTTATTGTTCATTACAGTTTCTGAATATTTGTTTTATATTTGTGAATATGTCTGGGTGTTGCCATCTGTACGTGGCGGCGCTGCATTCTTACTTACGTTGCTATGGTTACGGTGGTGATGCCGGCGCGGTATTTGAAATGTTCATATTGATATTTTGTTAACTCTGGCTTTGTAATAAAAAATATGGCAAAACGAAAACAGCCAAGCGTCACAGCTTTTGGATTCACAAGCAAAGAAGCGAAGGAGTCTAAAAATGACAACGTGAACGGAAAACAACTTTTAGTTGGCCGGCTGTAAGCGGCGTTAGGGTCGAGCTTGACAGCTCCACACCGAGGGAGAGGCCTGCCGATGCGGAGCCTGAAGACGCTTCAACAACGGCCACAGCCGCCGGCGTAGTGACACTGTCTGTAGTAGTAGCAGAGTGATTTTATAGCAATTGATCGAATCCGCGCTGCTGCGAGTTGAGTAAAGTTAGAACGATATTGGCAGATTCGGATTTCACGGATCAATAACTGATGAACAAAACGTTATTCAGACACAAATGACGTCTCCTAAGTACCGTGGTAAGGTTGACAACTACAATCACATGTTGATAAAAAAAAGGCAATATGCGCCGTCCTCCGAGCTGGACACATTAAATTGGTCTTTTTCCGCAGCCGGAGAAGAAACGAGTGCTCAGGAACCGTCTGCAAAGTGCAACACCGAAAAAAGAGAATACAATAATATTCAATCACTTCACTATTATACAGTATTACTACCAAACTCACTACACACATCAATAGTCTCCTGATGCTCATACTACAGCAGAGAGTTTGGAAGAATGTGCTTTTGAGTAATGTTGGGGAATATTTATAGTGTAACATCTTCAATAAATATGGCATCATCTTCAATCACTTCACTATTATACAGTATATTTCTACCAAACTCACTACACACATCAATAGTCTCCCGTTGGTCAGACTACAGCAGAGAGTTTGGAAGAATGTGCTTTTGAATAATTTTGGGGAAGATTTATAATGTAAAATCTTCAATAAACATGGCATCATCTTCAATAACGTTACTATTATACAGTATATTTCTACCTAACTCACTACACACATCAATAGTCTTCTGGTGGTCAGACTACAGCAGAGAGTTTGGAAGAATATGGTTTGGTTTTGATTTCTTATATTGACAAATCCAATGGCTCCATCATAAAGCTCAAATGTGACCTGAAAACCTAGGGAATATGTAAACATAAGTGTTCTTTTCTATAATATACAGGTGCAAAACAATAATTTCATTTACACAGTATTCATTTTTTATTTTTCTCAACAGAAACAAGAAAAAAAGGTAAGCTTATATTCTAAATGTATTGGTTAAAAACAACACAAATGTCTCCAAAAACTGCATGATTATAATAACGCTGGAAGTTACCTGTAGACACAGTTCAGTCTCCTTTCTCAAGCCTACAGTACTAAAGGTATGCAAATACTTTGAATAATCAGTTCGACTCACCTTTTTTAGCTCTTGCCTGGCCGTCTGCTCTTGTGTGCCGTCTAGGATTACACCCATGATCCAGGAGGTAGAGACGGTTATTGAAAATGATGCCATGATTTTACATTATAAATATTCACCAAAATTATTCAAAACCATATTCTTCCAAACTCTCTGCTGTAGTCTAACCACCAGGAGACTATTGATGTGTGTAGTGAGTTTCGTATAAATATACTGTATAATAGTAACGTTATTGAAGATGATGCCATATTTATTGAAGATTTTACATTAGAAATATTCACCAAAATTATTCAAAAGCACATTCTTCCAAACTCTCTGCTGTAGTCTGACCAACAGGAGACTATTGATGTGTGTGGTGAGTTTGGTAGTAATAAGCTGTATAATAGTGATTGAATATTATTGTATTCTCTTTTTTCGGAGTTGCACTTTGCAGACGGTCCCTGAGCACTCTTTTCTTCTCCGGCTGCGGATAGAGACCAATGTAATGTTTCCAGTTTGGAGGACAGCACGTATTGGCTTTTTTTGATAAAAATATAGTTCGTTGTCAACCTTACCTCGGTACTTAGGAGATGTCATTTGTGTCTGAATAACGTTTTGTTCATGCGTTATTGATCCGTGAAATCTGAATCTGCCAATATCGTTCCAACTTTACTAAACTGCTGCTGCGCCAGTCAACAGAGCGTGCGTGTGATATATTTAGTAGCAGGATGTGCACTGAATAATAGGGCTCCCCCGAAAGCAAAATGGGTAATTCGAACACTGGCCACAGAGCTCCCTCTTTACAAATCAAACTGTAGACGGTGTGAAAGCACCTATTGTTTTAAATAATGGTCGGAATGTGACCTGTGAGCCTTCTGAATTACCGTGGGACAGCACATTCTAAACTAAAATGTTCAATCAATAAAGTAACATCTTATCTTATCTTAATAATGTCTTCATATTAATAATAATAATAATAAATCATACAGTATGTGTCCGAAAGGGAGCAGGAGGAAGCAAACACAAAAATATACAAAAAATATACTGCATATTAAAGCAAACGATTGTAAAGGTAAAAGTATGAGCATAACAAATAAAGAAGTGTAATGTAAACATTTACATTATTATTATGATTATTTAATATATAAAGACTATATATTATTGAATTACAAGATTAGATATACTTTAGTTGATCTAAAATATTGATGTGTTCAAATGCTCTTCAAAACACAACTGTAAGTCCATGAAACTCGTCTTTCTGTATTTGTGAATGAAGCGCCATCTCCTGGTTAAAACCTGAAATTGAAAATCTGGCAACGCCCTCTTGGAAAATAGTGGGAGGGCTTAACATTCCTCTATACTGGTGTTAGGCAGGTCGTAGGCAGGAAGCTGTAAACTGGAGTCTGAAATGAAGTGCTACATCTTTAGAGGAGCGGAGGTTGGGTTTTCCTGCTGGTGGTGCAGGTCAGGCCTCTAATTTCCCTGGTAGGGCTACTCCATTTGACGTTGGCCGTAATTTGCGGGTAGTGCCTCAGTTTAGTGAACGAGACCCAGATAGTTTTTTTCCCCTGTTCGAACGTGTAGCTGAGACCAGAGAGTGGTCTGACGCTGAGGGGACCTTATTGTTACAGTGTGTGTTTAGGGGTAAAACCCAGGAAGCCTACTCTGCTCTGACGGTGGCAGAGAGCAAGGTTTATCTGACTGTTAAGACTGCTGTGTTGAAGGCATACGAGTTAGTCCCTGAGGCATATCGACAGAGGTTCAGGTCCTGGGAGAAGTCTAGCGGACAGACCCATGTTGAGTTTGCCAGGGATCTGGTTACTTTTTTCAGGAGATGGTGTAAATCCCTGAATGTTGAAACATATACTGCAGTATGTGAGTTGATGGTGCTGGAGCAATTTAAAAATTCTGTACCCAGCCACATTGCGGTTTACATCAGCGAGCGCAAAGTGAAGACTGCTGCAGAGGCTGCTGCACTGGCTGATGACTATAAGGTGCGTTCACACCAAGTACTTTTCCCACAAAGGTTCCTGAGAACTACGATTTAGTTGCGTTCACACAAAAAAGCCCCAGGAGATAAATTAGTTCCTGACAACCTTTTTTACCCCTTTTTAGTTCCTGCTAGAGAGCAGGGACTTTCGTGGGAGAAAAAGGTTCCTGTGTCTGATTGGCTGGGCGGAATGCAAAACACGCCCCGTCAAACTCCCAAAAAACTTTCGGAAGCCGCCATTTATTTGCTCGCATTACAATCTCAGCGCAGCGCACCAACGAAGAGATTATTTTGGCTTCTGGGAGTGCTAAGCGAGCTGGTTAAATCCAACAGGCCTTCAATTAAAAAAAGAAGAAAAACTTGTATTATATTGTTTTGATACTACTGACACTTATTGATCTGCTGCTGATAAATAAAAGAGAACCTACATGGCGATTAAACAGATCACGTATCTTGCTTATTTCTCCTCTGACACTTTATCTTTACAGTGGCCTGTGTAGCATCCTATACATCACATGTAAGAGATTATTCTGGTACCATCATGTTTCATCGGTTATAAACTGGCGAAGCTTTATTTATTGTGTCCCAGCCCAAATATGTGGCTTTGAAAAAGATAATTTCATTGTATTTCAAAATGATTCCATCAACGCAAGCACTATTAATTTATAGAAAGAGAAATGGTTAAGTTTGTAATTACCAGTCTTGTGAGTTCAATATTTTTTATTAATTATAGTATGGGAACATCTGGAGTTAGTGTACTGAGTTCCTCTCAGGAGGATATATAATAAAGGTGTGTTAACTGATGAGCCTATTTACTGTGCATTTTGTTATTATATTGCCACACTGTTTTGACACTGACATTTTATCTTTGCACTTAGGTGTGTCTGCACTATTGTAGTTTTGTCTGTTGACTGTGGTAAATAAAAGAGAGAACCAAATGCACTGTACAAAAGATCAGCTTTATTGTCAATTTACAATTTACATGCTGTTCAGATGCCTCATAAGGGCTGTGCGCGTGTCTTGCCCCCCAGCCTCGACAATGGCTGGCGCTGGCCCATCAAGCTGGGTCGCTGGTAAGGCAGTCCATTCCTCCCTGTACTCATCACCACGACGCTCACACAGGTTATGCAATACGCAACATGCTGTATTTGTGGCTGACTTATTGGCTTAAATAACTCAGTTACGAAGCTGTATAACACGAGCACCAAAACCACAACTTCAGTCAACTCCATACGCAACTCTAAGTTGTTTGCGACCTGCCAGTAAATTCAAAGCAGAAGAAGAAGAAGTAACGTCAGCGGCTTCATTTGCCTAATCCTCCCCCAGGAACTAATTTCGGTGTGAACGCGATCTTTTAATTCTAGAGAACTAAAAGAGTTCTCTAGAACTAAGTTCTCAGGAACCTTTGTGGGAAAAGTACTTGGTGTGAACGCGCCTTATGTGCTAGCGCACAGGGGCGGTCGAATTTTCAGGGGCCAGGATGAAGCTGGTATGTATCGTGCAGCAGGGATATGGGAAGAGAAAGATAATCCGTACTGGGGTAAAACTGAGCGTGCAACACACTCTCACTCCATAATCTTCCAGGAGCGACGTTTGGTCAGGGTCCCGTGGCGTGCAGTTGTGACGCTTCTAGGCTCCTTCAGCTTCATAAAGGGACGCAAATAGCTTTCAACTGATTGCAATTTATTCCCATCTGCGGCGGGATTTGACGCTCATGGAAGCACGGCATTCGTTTGTGTCGGCTGCTCTTAAAGGCAATGTGAGCGTCCATTCCCACTGGATAACGGAGAATTGTACACCCGGAAGTAAGTATACCCCTTACTGTCGATTGATTTTACAGTGATATCTGCACTACTCATCGACTGAAAAACACCAGATTATCCTTGTTAATTACACAACATTGATTGGTTTAAATTGTGTGCAATGCTTTTGTATTTTTCCCCTTCGATTCGGAGAAACAAATATTTTTTCGGAGTAAAGGATGGCAGAAGACACTACACTACCCAGAATCCCCAGCTATCGTTTAGGACTGCACCTTGTGGTCTGTTTGACAAACCCCGTGATTAGTTCTCAAGCTCTGTGATTGGTTGACCTCCAACTGCATTCCATATAAAAAAAACGTTTCGTAAAAGATAAAATCATACTTTATTCAGCAGTGCTTGCTTTACTCTTTGAAAATCATCACATGAATGCATTGTAATAAATGGTTCGACTGCATTAAATATATTACACATCTATCGTAGTTCTTTATTTGTATGTATCTACAGAGATCGGGCTCAGAATAGACCGGAAACTATTCTTTTACCGTTCAGTTTGAATTTCACAATAAAGTTAGTAGTAATATTTTGTTTTGATATTATTGTTTTTTATTAACTACTAGACCACTGGGTCATGTTAAGACCATCTTTTCTGTGTTGCTGTGGGTTTTTTCCATCGCTTTTGTGTTACAAATATCAAAACAATAACTGAATATATCCGTCGTAAACTAAACCAGAAACAGCAGTATATTTTATTTTGTTAACACTGTAAACTTGACAGCTTTTTAACCAAAACCACCTACTGGTTAAAGCACGTTATTACACGTTTAGAGTAATGCAATGCAGGTAGATTGTGTTGCTTTTTAATGACTGTTTAAAATGCCTTTTTCTTAATGTCTTTTATTATTATTAACTACTTGTTACTTGTTGCTAGGGACTCTGCTATCGATATTGTGTTTCGCAACATGTTCTCTACTGGCAGTTGTAGTTTTAAAAGACGTTTTCGTATTTCCCATAATAAGAAGTTGCCAGTATACTGTGTACATCCCTGGAGGTTTAGGGGATAGGAAACACTCAAATTTAAAACAAATAATTAATAAATGGGTGAAAATTGCTTGTGCCCATGATGGGCAGCATTAATATATATATACCCACATGTCAGCTAAGGTCAGAAGAGCTTTATTTAACAGCTTGTCTTATGTTTGTGACCCCTCCTGTTGTTAATTGATAACATTACATTACATTACATTACATTACATTAATTGATAAACCTAAAACATGCACTTGTCAAGGTTCAGAGGCACATTTTGCAAATATGGCAGTAGCCATCGATCATCTTAAGATAAGATATACTTTATTGATCCCAAGTTGGAAACATTTGCGTTACATCAGCATGTGTAACAGTTGTAAATATGCATTGGTTTTATTTGTAAATCATTTAGTATAATCAAACAAATTCTGTGTTTTATATTTAATAATTCCATGTTCTTTATTTATTGATTGTTCAATACCTGACAAGGCCGGAGATGAAAAACTTGGGTCGCAGGTTCCTCAACCGTGCATCACAAGACATCTATCAATATTTGTGTATACCTCCACCATTAAACTGTCATATTCTGCACATTTCTTATACTATCTACATACATCTTATATAAGAGTATAATACATATGTATAATATCAGTTAAAATAAGTGCTTCAACATAGTTAACATTGCTGGAGGTATACACAAAGTTTTTCATTCATTGCATAACTACACCGTTTGTGTATATATGTCAATAAACCTTAGAAAATCTTAAAATCTTGAAAAGGATGTGCAAAATAGTCATTATATACAGTCTTTAATTAACTATTAGTAGAGAATAACGAGTAATGAATATACTTTATAGGGATCCTATTCATATCTAATAATAAAAATAATGAAATTCAATAACATGCTTTAACCACCAGGTGTCCCTTTCTATCAGCTGTGCACCTTTGTGGTGTAAATACAGCCTATCTACCAATTGGATCAAATATAAAAGTCAGTCGAATTAGTGTTGATCCTGCAAGGACACGTATTGTGTGAAAAGAAATGTAAGATGTTGTTTAATTGCTGATATATTTTTGATCCACGTCACGTTTTCAGTGTTGGCGGCAGTTCCTCATGTTTTTCTAGAAGTCTGGCTGGGCTCTATAAATAGAGAACTACGGCAGATATGTAATATTTAATGCAGCCGAACCGTGTATTACAATGCCGTTAGGTGATGAATTTCAAAGAGAAAAGCAAGCACACTCGGAATAAAGTATTATTTTATTTTAAAAAAATGTTTTCGGTCTATTTGTTATTGACGATGTGATGTGAGATGTGAGACTGGAATTGCACAGGGGACAATAACGTATCTTTAGATGCGGATTTTGTTAAACTAATACGTTTGCGCTGTGGACCAACACATTGACGGGGAAGGGGGTAGCAATAAAGATAACACCATTGAACCGTTATACAACATAACAGAAATAATATCGATAGCAGCGTCCCTAGCAACCACCTTGGTAACAATGAAAACGTTCTATGGACGAAGTAATCTTCGTAATAACTAGCAAACTAAAGATCATGTACATCCACTGCGCACATAATCTGAAATAACAACTCATATTTCTCGCATCAAATGACATCAAAACGCATTTTAATGGCCAAAGTAACTATAAAATAGGCATTTTCCACCGAGAATAAAACGAAGTTCGGCCATGTTTTTTTTCTTCTGCAGGGATAAATTTGAAGATCACGTGACATAGACGCCAGCCATTGGAATGAATGGTGAAAAAAACGGGGTTTGTCAAACACAGCACAAGGTGTAGTCCTAAACGATAGCTGGGGATTCTGGGTAGTGTAGTGTCTTCTGCCATCCTTTACTCCGAAAAAATATTTGTTTCTCCGAATCGAAAGGGAAAAATACAAAAGCATTGCACACAATTTAAACCAATCAATGTTGTGTAATTAACAAGGATAATCTGGTGTTTTTTAGTCGATGAGTAGTGCAGATATCACTGTAAAATCAATCGACATTAAGGGGAATACTTACTTCCGGGTGTACAATTCTCCGTTATCCAATAGGAATGGACGCTCACATTGCCTTTAAGAGCAGCCGACACAAACGAATGCTGTGCTTCCATGAGTGTCAAATCTCGCCGCAGATGGGAATACATTGCAATCAGTTGAAAGCTATTTGCGTCCCTTTATGAAGCTGAAGGAGCCTAGGAGCGTCACAATTGCACGCCACGGGACCCTGACCAAACGTCGCTCCTGGACGATTATGGAGTGAGAGTGTGTTGGAGCGTGAGATGCGAGGTCAGCCACAGGGTGATTCGGAAATCTTTCATTTCTGCAGGGAGAGGGGGCACTGAAGGGCTGACTGTCCAAAAGCTAAGGCTAGCAGGGGGAATTGTGTAGGCCAGTTTAACTCTGCTGCTTGTGCTGTGTCTGTGGTACCCTTACTTGTCACCTCTCCCTGTCAGCAGATTAATGAGCCATGCGGGTTGAAGGAACCACTGTTTTCTGCATTTTTGTCAACCGGTTACGTGTCATTGGTGGGAAGTGATATCAGCGTGCCGGTAAAGATTTTGAGAGACACTGCATTGTATGATTCATACATTCTGAGCTCTGTGTTACCGTTTTCGGACAAATCTGGAACTGGGGATTTTGTCCGGATACGAGGTATGGGAATGAATGTTGTGCCTGTTCCTCTGCATTCTGTTGTATTTAACTCAGGTCTGGTGCAGGGTGAGGTCGCCATGGGGGTCCGTTTTGTAATACCGATTGGTGGTGTGGATGTTATCCTGGGTAACGGCCTGGCTGGCAGCCGTGTGTGGGCTGAGGGTCCACCGCCTACCGTGCAGTCAGCTTCACCCACTGTGACTGTTAACGCAGAGGAGAATGCCAAGTGCTCTCCTGGAGTGTTGGTGGCTTGCTCTGTGACCCGGGCTGTGAGCTGTGCACAGGAGGAGTCTGAGCAGGGTGAAGAGGTCAGTGAGATAGATTCTGTGGTTATTCCTGACTTGTTGTTGTCTGTATTCCGCAGTGAGTTGGTGATAGAGCAGAAGGCGGATGTCTCCCTCAGTCCGATTTTTGAGGCGGTTCTCTCCACCGAGGATGGTAATGGTGTCACCAGGGATTGGCAGCTGCTAGGGGGATTGCTGGTCAGAAAGTGGTGGTCACGTGGGAAAGGCTTCATTGGTGAGCCAGTGTATCAGATTGTGGTTCCTGTCAGATTTCTTGAGGAGGTCCTCAGGAAAGCACATGGGCAGTCGGGACATCTGGTTGTCCGTAAAACATGTGGTTACCTGTTGCGGTATGTTTTTTGGGCTGGTCTGAAGAGAGATGTGTTTCGGCACGTTAAATCATGTCAGACAGTTAAGCCAATTCATCAGCGACCTGGGGGTCAGGTCTTGGGTTTGTTGCCAAGGGCTAGTTTGCGGTTTCTGGAAGGACATTCCGGGTTCTTCCAGGTGCTTGGTCAAAGGACTGGCCAGAGTGGTCTTCTGTCCACGCCAAAATATCGGAGAAGAGCTCCTAGCTATTTAGGTAGTTAACGGTGTTCTAGTGGAACTCCTTTCTTATTGGGGGGAGTGTGACGACCCCTCCACATCATGTGGGGTGCTGTCTGGTTGTGTGTGTGTTTGTGTTTGCAGGTTCCATTGCCTGACGAGCTGCACCTGTTTGACGAGCTGCATAAGCCTTGATGAGCTACACCTGGCCGGAAGCCTTCAAAAAAGAGCCCAGCCGGATACGTCGCTCTCTGTCTCCTCTGGGCACTTTCCCCGTGCCAGCGTCAGGGACCGGTTGCTGGTTCCTTTTGTTTGTTTGTTTTCAAGTTGTGTTCCCGGGATCAGCCGAGCAGTTGAGCCCCCGTAGCATCCTGGAGCTTACTGAGCTACGGAGCTAGCAGAGAGACAGAAAGCTAGAAGTAACACTCACTGCAGAGCCCTGTCACTCAAGGTGACCACGCCCTAATGTATGCAAAAACATTAAGACCTAATATAACTAAAAGGGTTGTGTTATAAAACAATTCACCCCCCACACAGTAGTCATGAAGGGGGAATCTAACTATACAGAGAATATGTTTTTTTTAACCACAATTTAAACATGTTTATTTCTGCTGTAAAGTTGGTCATTTTAACATGGGGGTCTATGGAAATTGCTCCCTTCTGCGGACTGCTCCAATTGGCCACTAGATGAACTGCAGTTCGAGGCACTTCCTTATTGGCCTCCCGGCTCTGCCCCAGTTTGTCGCTTGATTTTCACACTCTAAATATTTTATATTTAGTGTCATGTCTCGAAAGATTATTTTAAAGTTATATTCTTTAAATTAGCTTTTGTCATGTCCCTTTGTCTTGTGCCTGCCTGTTTATATTTTGAAAAGTCATTCTCCCTCTAGTTTCAGGTCGCTGTGCTCCCCGCCCCTATGTGTCTCCAGTAGTGTTAATTTCGTCAGCTATTTTTTAATTTAGTTTTAGTCTTAGTCCTGTGTTAAATTTCCTTTTTAGTTTTAGTCATATTTAGTCACCTTCATCCTGTTGTTATTTAGTCAAGTTGTAGTCGACTAAAAGTCTGAGCATTTTAGTTTTATTTTAGTCGACTAAAACAGTAAATATTTTAGTCAAGATTTAGTCGACTAAAAGTCTGAGCATTTTAGTCCCATTTTACTCAAAGAAAACTAATTATTTTAGTCTACTTTTTGTCAATGAAAACTGTTGAGTCTTTTTTAGTCATCAGATTATATAGAGCATTTCAGTCAAACTAGTCTAGCCAAAACATATAATTTGTCATTTTAGTCAAACTTATTTCACAATAAGATTATATCTTGTCCTTATTTGATGAAAAACACAGGTTGAATGATTAAGAAGCTTTGCAGAGAGTATCTGGTCAGGTTTGTGGTGTTTTTACCAGCTGTGTTATGGCCACATTGCTTCCCTTCTGATAAAACAATGCATTCACTTTTTTTCTCCGCCTCATTGTAGTGAAAATGGGCCCAAATATCACATAGTTTCTTTCTCCCAAGCAGTGGTGGCTTTAGACTTTTTCGTTGTCAGTCATTTTGACGGACAGGATCGTAACATTTCCGTCATAATCCATTATTACCCGTCGAGTGCACAATTTATCAATCACTCGCGCTGACGGGGGGGTATTCGGTGAACTCGAGTGCGACCACTGCTCCCAAGCCCTGTTGTTGCCATTTTATTTTCTGTTAAATAAGGTTAGTTAGACCATGAGTTAGACCCGAGTCTTCCTGACAGTTCATATTGTGCCGCTGCCCGGTCTAATTCAAATATACCGCCGCGGGCAGCACAGACAAACAGCTGCTGCCCAGCCGCAGCACCGAAAATGGAACTGCCGGGAGAAAAACTGACTCTTACCTCATTCACACCAACGGTGTTTCAGGGCCGGTTCGGAGCTGGAGCTTGAAAAGCACCGGGTTTTCGTGTTCACAACGCAGCGGTCAGCCTCTTAGCTCCGGAATCCGGTTCGTTTCAAGAACCAAAAAATTGTCCGGCCAGAGCAAAAGCACCACATACATCACGCTTACGTCGAGGCGGGGGAAGATACAGGATCAACACCTGAACAACAACAAAAAGCCTGTGTTTTATCCAGTTTGTACACAACGATGGAGAAACTTAACGAGAGTTTCAGTGTTTCTGCCATAGACTGTATATATAAAGGTTTCAGCTCATGGTGAAGCAACCTGTCTGCGTGTTAAGGTGGAACCTGAGCATTCACGTTGATCACCTCTCATTATAACTCATTATAAATCTATAAAACTATAAATATTAAACTTTACTTCACGTGTTCATTTGAAAACAGCTGTTACATACCTGGGTGAAGGTCACAGTTCATTTAAATGAAAGATACAACGTTACTCCACACTCATGGTTCAGTCCACCTTAAGAAATAAGACCGACCTCGGAAGCAGTTGTGTTTTAAAAAAAAAACCTTTATTGACACGAGTACACTTTTTTATAAGAATATGGTCCAAACCACAGAAATGACTCCGGAAAAGCTGCAGATAGAGCCATAAGAAATGATTGCAACTGATTTCATCCGGAGGTAATATACCTGATTCACACCAACACAACTCCGGTTCAAGCTCCGTGCTAGAGTTTTCAGGTTCAGAACCGGTTCTTCGGTTTAGCTCCGGCTCTTTTCCCACTGCCCAGAGTCCGACTGGTAATGCGTCATTGCGTCATCGTTTGCGTCATGACGTAACCGTTTGCGTGCCTGCTTCATAAATCCAAACCGCGCGGAAACCCCTCACAGCTGACACCGACAACAACAATGGCCGATTGTGCTCCAGCTTCCTCTGTACCTCTTCGGAAGACCAGATTCCCAGTAGGTAGCTGGTTTCTTCAGTGGACCACTGCTGCTTGGTACATTTATCCATCGTTGTGTACAAACTGGATAAAACGCCGGCTTTTTTGTTGTTGTTCAGGAGTTGGTCCCGCCCCTGCCCCCGCCTCGACGTAAGCGTGACGTATGCGGTGCTTTTGCTCTGGCCGGACAATTTTTTGGTGCTTGAAACAAACCGGATTCCGGAGCTAAGAGGCTGCTCCGCTGCGGTGTGAACAGGAAAACCCTACAAAAACCCTACATTTTCATCTTGTCACTTTTCGTCAACGATATTGCATGATGATTTCGTTAGAGTTATTGTTTACTGCCGTCGGTGCCGTCTCGTCATGGTCTCGTTTTCGTCATGGAAAAAAAGGTCGTTGACGAACACATTCCGTCATAGTTTTAGTCAACAAAATTAACACTGGTTTCCAGCATTTGTGATTGTCTACCCCGCCCTGATTGTTTCCACCTGTGCCCCTTACCTTGTGTGTATATATTGTTCTAGTCTCCCCCTGTCCTGTGCCGGTTCGTATTCTCCCATGACTTGACAAACCAGCGTACCTTCAAGCCTGAACCACTTCCAATGTATTGCTTCAAGCTCCTTTTCAGTTATTAGTTTTCCTCGAAAGAGTGATTTTGTGTTTTTCCATAGTGTAGTTACGTTTCCCTCTTGAGAGTGTTTTTTTGTTCTCTACTTTGTTCATGTGTTTATATCCAGTAAAATACTTTATTTTTAATCGTCTGAGTCTGAGTTGTGCATTTGGGTTCAAATCTCTTAGTTCGCCCCTTGACATTTTGATGGGGAAATTAGCATATTTCTTCAATAACTTCCAGGACATGTGACCTGGAAGGTATTGAAGCAATATGCTAATTTTCCCAATAGTCAGAGATTTTAACCTTTAAAATATTTAAAGAATTAAAATGCAATAAAAAGAGGTGTGTCCTATGCAGCCAGTGTACTAATTTGACCCAGCACTGATTTTGAGTGATTAGGTCACATGACCTGGAAGTTATTGAAGAAATAAGCTCATTTTTCCATCAAAATATTAAAGTGGACCTATCATGCTATATTTTAATAATATAGTGTAGGACCATACCTATATAAGGCATATTTATACTTTTTATTTTTCTAAATACCAAACAGATCATGCATTTTAGCCATTCCTCATTTCGCTCAATTTAACACTGTCTTTTCATGGGCTGATTCTGTGAGAACAGCACCATCTACAGGCCTGGCATATGTACTACAGCGTCTCCAGCCCTTTCGAACGGGAATGTCCGTGGCTGTCTCCTCCTGATTGGTGGAGTTGGCCCAATAGCCGTAGCGCCACTTCTGTGACGTCATAAAACTGTTCAAATCTGGATCAGTCTGTATCAGATCCGTTGCAGCCCCTTTTTAAGAGATTTGGGTATGGAGGAAAATAGAGAGGGTTGTGTTTTCTGACACTTGGTGAGTTCCCTGGAACACCAGGGACACATATTCATGTATAAAAGACGTACAAAAGTGCATTTTGCATGATAGGTCACCTTTAATATAAAATTACAATGCAATAAAAAGAGGTGTGTTCAACAAATGTATGCTCCAGAGTGGATTTGCTTCACATTCACACGATCAGGAAGCTGTCAATTTATTAAAAAGAACATTGTTCTTGTGTAATTGAAAAGTCATTTGTTCATGGTCCCTAAGTGAAAAACGTCGTTTCGCGGAGAAGATCTCCCCATCGTAACACAGCCAGCAGCAGGGTAAACTGGGGTTACGTAATGTAACCCAGCTTCTATGAGTATAGGCGCAGCCCTCTAAGGCTATCGCTATTGGGTAATCCCTCCTGCACGTGTGCAGCACTGACAGATTTAGTCCACGCCCACCTATGACGTGGGCCCCACCTCCGGGCTCACTTCCGTATAAATAGGAAGTAGGCCCTACCATCTACTCCCACACAAACAGCTTTTCTTCAGCTAGTGGGGCCCGACCCTTAGAGGGTTGCGCCTATACTCATAGAAGCTGGGTTACATTACGTAACCCCAGTTCTATATCGTATAAGGCTTCGCCCTCTAAGGCTATCGCTATTGGGTTAAGGGCGAAGCAGGATGTAGTCTACGCCCCACTGGATCCGTCCGTTACCAGAAGCACAAAACACACCTACTCAGTTAATAACCCATGTCCATTTCGTCCTGCGTAAATGGAGCATCACATTCCCAGGGAATATAGCATTTAAAAAATGAATATTCTCCATCAGGGAACGAGGGTAGGCTTACTTAGGCTACCTGTCGTTTATAAAAGATAGAGACCGAGTCTCATTAAATAAAACGATCAAGAGAGGGGAAAAAGGGCAGCTCTCTAAGTGCCTACAGGCAGGAGAGAGGGCACGCAATTAAAAACCCCGACATTACTCATTCTGACAGGCTATTCAGTACTGAATGTGTCAGAGAGGAATGGGAGACATCCCTCAAATAAAAACGAATAAAAGAACAGGGTGAAGACCAAGATGCAGCAGTGCAAATGTCTTCCACTGTCATTGTTTTTATCGTGCTATAGGCCAAATTCCTGTCCAGCAACAGCTGGAGGAATCAATTAATCAATCAATCAATGTTTATTTATATGGCCCAATATCACAAATGTTACATTTGTCTCAGTGGACTTCACAGTTTGTACAGAATATCAGTATGACAATACGACACCCTCTGTCCTTAGACCCTCACATTGTACAAGGAAAAACTTCCAGAGAAAACCCACAGTTTAAAGGGAAAAATGGGAGAAACCTCAGGGAGAGCAACAGAGGAGGGATCCCTCTCCCAGGACGGACAGACGTGCAATAGATGCCGTGTGTAAATTGAAAAGATTATACATTTGCAACATAGGTAATCCAAATGTTTGGAAATGCATGTGTGTATAATAAGAAGATGAATCCACGAGGATATCCATCCAGGACTCATGATCCAGGACCACAGCCACGACTCAAGATCCAGGACTCGCGATCCATGACACAGGACAGCAGGATCATCCATGACTCCGGATCCCGGCGTATATAGACACCAAAAAGAAAGACATTTGGGGAAGCTGGGTTAATCGGAACATGAGAGTACAAAGGTATAGACAGAGAGAAGGAAGAAGTAAGATGTCCCCCGACAAACTAAGCCTATATCAGCAAAACTAGGGGCTGAATCTAATCAGCCCTAACTATAAGCTTTATCAAAAAGGAAGGTCTTAAGCGCACTCTTAAAAACGGATAGGGTGTCTGCCGCCCGAACACAAACTGGAAACTGATTCCACAAAAGTGGAGCTTGATAAGAAAAGGCTCTGGCTCCCATTGTACTTTTAGAGACTCTAGGAACAACCAACAACCCTGCATTCTTGGAACGCAATGCCCTAGTAGGACAGTAGGTTATAATGAGTTCTTTAAGGTAAGATGGCGCCTGCCCATTCAGGGCTTTGTAGGCGAGAAGAAGAATTTTAAATTCTATCCTGTGTTCTATAGGGAGCCAGTGTAAGGCAGCCAGAACAGGAGTAATGTGGTCCCTTTTCCTAACTCTGGTTAGTACACGAGCTGCAGCATTTTGAATCAACTGAAGCGACTTGACTGACTTCTTTGTACACCCTGATAATAATGAGTTACAATAATCCAGCCTTGAAGTAACAAATGCATGGACTAGTTTCTCTGCATCGTTTTGAGGCAAGATATGCCTGATTTTTTTCAATGTTACGTAGATGGAAGTAGGCGGTCCTTGAAATTGATTTTATGTGGGTGTTAAAGGATAAATCCTGATCAAATATAACACCAAGATTCCTTACAGTGTCACTGGAGGCCAAATTAATGCCATCCATAGTTAGTATATCTTTAGATAATTTGTTTCGTAGATTCTTCGGGCCAAGTACAATAACTTCAGTTTTGGTCGTGTTTAACATAAAAAATGTTAAGGTCATCCACGTTTTTAAGTCCTTGAGGCAGTCTTGCATTTTATTTAGATTATTAATTTCATCAGGCTTGATTGATAAATATAGTTGAGTATCATACGCATAACAATGAAAGTTTACAGAATGATTCCTTATAATATTGCCTAACGGAAGCATATACTGTATAGTGTGAACAAAATAGGTCCAAGCACTGAGCCCTGTGGCACTCCATGGCTAACTTTGGTTTGCATGGAAGATTCATCGTTGACACGTACAAACTGAAAGCGTTCAGATAGATAGGACCCAAACCAGCCTAAAGCAGTTCCCTGTATGCCAACTAAGTGCTCTAGTCTTTGCAATAGGATATCATGGTCAATAGTATCAAATGCAGCACTAAGATCGAGCAAGACAAGAATAGAGACAAGTCCCTTGTCTGAGGCTATTAGAATGTCATTTGTGACTTTAACCAGAGCTGTCTCTGTGCTATGTTGTGTTCTAAAGCCAGACTGAAAATCTTCAAATAAATCATAGTTTTTTAAGTAATCACACAGCTGTTTTGCGACTGCTTTCTCAAGAATCTTTGAGAGGAACGGAAGATTAGAAATAGGTCTATAGTTGGCTAAAACCTCTGGATCGAGGTTGTGCTTTTTAAGAAGCGGTTTTATCACTGCTACTTTGAATGATTGTGGAACATAGCCTGATAATAAAGACATATTCATAATATTTAATAAAGAAGTGCTAATTAATGGAAAAACTTATTTTAACAGCTTAGTTGGAATCGGGTCTAAGATACACGTTGATGGTTTAGAAGAGAGAATCGTTGAATTTAATTGTTCAAGGTTTATGGCTGAAAACTATTCTAGTTTACTATCTAGTGTAATATTAGAACTTACGTTTCCGGGAGCTGGAAGAGGTCATTGATTTTGTTTCTAAGAGTAACAATTTTATCGTTCTAAGAGTAACAATTTTATCTTTAAAAAACCACATAAAATCATTACTACTGAGTGCTATCGGAATAGAAGGCTCAGTCGAGCTGTGGCTCTCTGTCAGCCTGGCTACAGTGCTGAAAAGAAATCTTGCATTATTCTTATTCTCATCTATTAATGAAGAGTAGTAGGCTGCTCTCACTTTACGCAGTGCTTTCTTATATTCATTGAGAGTAATATGCCAAATTAAACGAGATTCTTCAAGTTTAGTGGAACGCCATATCCTTTCAAGTTGTCTCGACTTTTGGTTTATTTTGCGGGTTTTGGCATTATGCCATGGAGCTAATCTATGTTGTTTTATTTTCTTCTTTTTCAAAGGAGCAACAGAGTCTAATTTTATTCGCAGCGCATCTGTAGCACTATCATCAACATGATCAATTTGGGGTGGTGTACATTTTGTATAAGTTTCCTCCCTTACATTCAGACATGCTATCGAGTTAAGTATTGGTGGAATCTCTTCCTTAAATTTGGCTATAGCACTAACAGATAGGTTTCTGCTGCAGGAGCTTTTGGCTAATGCTTTGTAGTCTAGTAACAGTACTCCAAAAGTTACTAAGAAATGGTCGGATAAAGCAGGATTATGCGGTTCGACTAATAGTTGCTCAATTTCAATACCATAAGTCAGAACAAGGTCGAGAGTGTGATTATAGCAGGTGGTTGGTTTATTTACACTCTGACAGAAAGCAACAGAATCTAATATGGAGTTAAATGCAACAGTAAGGCTATTTTTATCATCGTCAACATGAATATTAAAGTCACCTACGATAATGACTTTATCTGTTTTAAGTACCAAAGTTGATAAAAACTCAGAGAATTCTGATAAGAATTCTGAATAAGGACCTGGTGCACGGTACAGTGTAACAAATAAGATTGGCTGCAAAGTTTTCCAGGTCGGATGCGTAAGACTAAAAACGAGGCTTTCAAAGGAGGTATAATTTAATTTTTGTTTAGTATTGATAAGTAAACTTGAGTCAAAGATTGCTGCAACTCCACCTCCTCGGCCCGTGCCTCGGGCAATATGAGTATTGATATGGCTGGGTGGAGTGGCCTCATTTATGCTGACATATTCTTCATGTCTCAACCAAGTTTCAGTGAGACAGCATATATCAATATTATAATCTGATATTAAATCATTTACCAATATTGCTTTAGATGCTAGAGATCTTATGTTTAAGAGACCACATTTAATCTTCCTGTTTTGTTGCACTGTAGTAGTTGTTACATTTACTTTTATTAGGTTATTATGCATGACACCTCTATTAGGTTTTACCTTAAATTGTCCTTGGGCAGACACACACACCGTTAATATTGGGTATTTTATTGGGTTCGGGATTCCTATGGATGACTGCCTAGGAGAGAGCGCAGAGAAGCGTGTAAGACTGCGACTCTGCCTCCTCGTCTCAACTCCAGTTTGTCATGGATTAAGTCCACAAAGCCCTGAAATGTTTGCCGAAATGAGATTTGCACCTTCCAAAGTAGGATGAATGCCGTCTCTCTTAATCAGACCAGGTTTTCCCCAGAAGGCTGTCCAATTATTCACGAAGCCCACATTGTTTGCTGGGCACCACCAAGACAACCAGCGCTGAAATGATGACATGCGGCTATACATGTCATCATTGATCAGATTGGGGAGGGGACCAGAGAAGATTACGGTGTCCGACATTGTTTTAGCATAACTACACACCGACGCCACATTAAGTTTGGTGCATTCTGATTGGCGTAAACGAACATCATTACCACCGACGTGAATAACAATCCTACTGTATTTACGTTTATTTTTAGCCAGCAGTCTAAGATGCGCCTCAACGTCGCCCGCTCTGGCCCCCGGAATGCATGTGACTGTGGAGGCTTCGGTCTCTAAATTCACGTGTCTCATAATAGAGCTACCAATAACCAGAGTTGGCTTCTCAGCGGGTGTCTCGCTGAGTGGGGAATATCTGTTAGATACGTGAACGGGTTGGTGGGGACCTGCGGGTTTCGCGTTATGCCCCTTCTGAACAGTCACCCAATCTCCCTGCTGCTCGGGAGTTGCCGGGGGACGGCTAAGAGGAGCTACCTTGTGCCGGTCCGCACCGGCTAACATGGGCTTTACTGTAGCTGAGTTATTTTCTAAGATGCGGAGCCGGGCTTCTATGGCTATGATTCCCGCCTCCAAACTAACAACTATACTACATTTAACACATGTATCGGTACCAGTAAAGGAGGTAGGGAAGTAACCAAACATGAGACAGTTAGAGCAGGAAATAGCACCCGTGGGTGGGGAAAGAGCCATGGCTAGCTATCAAGCTAAAGTAGCTACCGTTAGCAAACCCGAAAAGAGTGTAGGCAACTGTGGAGTTACAGTCGCTAAGAGAAGGAGAGTTGTGAGTGCTTAAGCTGTAGTAACGTGTGATTACAACGTCAGGCAGTTGCCGTGATCAAGAGTTTTAAAACGATCGATTAAGTTAAGATAATAAGCTATCAGCAACAGAACAGGCACACGGGATACCCGGAGATGACAACAACAACCGGAAGTTACAACATGCTTACCGCAATAGTGGTCCGTGTAGAAACAACGGCACGTGAGGCAGGGGACACGTAACGGGGTCCAAGCCTTTCCCTACACACCAACGCTGGAACGCTGTCCATTTGGCTGTGTAAGACGCCCTGGTGGACGCGGCCCTAGACCCCTGAATAGTGCTCACAACATCTTGAGAGAGGCCAAGCCTCTCTAAGTGTTCCCGCTCAGGGGCCATGCCCACAAACGTTGGCCTAACATTGGGTGACTGCTGATCGCTCCCTCCACCTGGGAGAGAGCATCCCCCCGCCCCGGAATTTCCCACGGTCTCCCTGACAGCATCCGCTGTATGCAAGGAAACCAGGACGCTCCCGTGCGCTCCGGGGCTATTAAGACCGCTATCAGCCGCTCCTCCTGCACTCGGTCCAGGAACCGAGGGATCAGAGGGACTGGTGGGAAAGCGTACAGTAACACCCTGGGCCAAGGTCTGTGCGCGAACGCGTCCACCCCCAGAGGGGGGTGATCCTGCCTTCTCAGGGAGAACCAGAGAGCACATTGCGCGTTCCCGCGTGCAGCGAACAGATCCACCTCCGCTCTTCCGAACCTGCTCCATACCTGGGAGACCAGCTCGGGGTGGATCTTCCAGTCCCCTTGTTGAGGACCTCCTCTGGACATGAGGTCTGCCCCTCTGTTCAGCTCGCCGGGAATATATACTGCTCTGACAGAGAGTACGTGTGTGCGCGCCCAGCACAACAGCCTCCTGGCTGTGTTCAGCAGCTGCGCTGATCGTACACCTCCCTGACGATTTATGTATGCTGCCGCTGCCTTGTTGTCCGTTCGAATCAACACCTGATGATTCCACAGCAACGGGGCGAAGTGCCGGATTACTCTCCATATGGCGAGTAATTCCAGCGCGTTTATATGAAGGGACATGTGAGGCGGCCACTGTCCCCCCACTGCCTGCGTAATGCATGTTCCTCCCCACCCTGAGAGCGATGCGTCTGTAAACACAGAGGTGTGTGACGTCACTCTGCCAAGGAACCCCCACTGACAGGACGTGGAGATGTTTCCAGTAGGTCAGATCTAAACCTACGGACAGAGGAATGTACACCATGCGTCTCTTCTGACGCACGGGGTCAATGCACAGGCAAATAAACCACCTCTGAAGTCTCCTCATGTGAAGGAGACCCAGGGGAATCACCACGTGACCAGCTGACATCATGCCCAACAGCTGCATCACGGAGAGGGCTGTCACCACCCTGTGGGGTGAGACGCGCCCGAGGAGAGCTGTCAGATCCTCCACTCTCCACTGTGAGAGTCGTGCTCTCAGTTGAATTCCACCCCCAGATATATGATAATCTGGGAGGGAAGAGGACAGCTCTTCTCCCAATTGATTATGAAACCCAGGCTTGACAGGTGAGATACAAGTTGTACCGTCTGTAAAGCAGCTTCCTCTCTGGAGCGGGCCAGCAATAGCAGGTCGTCCAGATAAAATAATACTCTCATCCCTCTTCTGCGTAGCGGCTCCAGCGCCGTCTCCACACATTTTGAAAAAGTGCATGGAGCCAGAGAATATCCGAACGGCAGTCGATTGAACTGGTACGCTATTCCTTGGAATGAGAAACGCAGGAATTCCCTGTGTTTTAGGATGATGGTTATGTGGAAGTAAGCATCCTTCAGGTTTATGGAGGTACACCAATCTCCCTGGTGAACACACTCCATTACCTGTTTGATTGTCAGCATATGAAACGGTCTTTTCATTATCACCCTGTTGAATGCTAACAGATCTAGGATGGGTCTCATCCGCCCGGTCTTTTTCGGGATAAGAAAATAATGGGAGAAAAACCCCCGATTTCTTTCCCCTGAGGGACCCTGGAAATTGCTTTCTTTAACAGGAGTCTCCGCAGCTCTGACTGGAGCGCAAGATACTGTTCTTGGGATGACAGGAGCGTTTCCTGAATCCCCTCGAACTGCAAATTGCAGAGAGTACCCTCTGCTGATCAGCCTGCTCATCCTTCCGTCCATTAAACATAGGCGCCTCCACTCTGAGCACCGCGGGCGTACCTGTTTTTGTTGTCCTGTGGTAGTCATGGTGACAAGCCATGCCAGAGCCCTTGCCGCCGTTGCCTGTGAAGCAACCCAAGGGGGGCCCCGCCCTAAAGGGCTTTGAAGGGGTCTCCACACGCTGCATCACACACCGGCTCTCAACCTGTCTCTGTTTAGGAGAAGACTCATCAACAGGACCCTGAGGCGGGTTTATGCTCCAACTCGTGGAGGTGTGTGCAGTGCTATTCACCTCGTGCATAATAGCCGCGCTAGGCTTAATAAGACTGTGTGTAGGCACAACTGGAACAGAGAAAAAACCGCGCTGCTTGTTACCCGAAAGGATAGAAGCAGCCGATTTAAATGTCAAGCCCTGCTGTCTTTTAACCGACTGGTTAAATAGCGCAGGCTTATACAGCGAGCCTTGCTGTTTTCTAACCGACATATTAGAAACAGCTATTATTATAGTCTATTACCCGAAAAGGAAAAAACAGATGGAATATGCAACAAGTCCCGCTGCCTTTTAAACAATAGATTAATGGCAGCCGGCCTGACAGTTGCTACAGACACACTGTTGAGATTTGAATCATTTTTATTAATAATCCTCTCTTCCCACATAACCCCCCCAAAGAGTCATCTTCGGTTCTGTTTCCTCTGAGGTTCTCTCGGAGGAGCAGACCAGGAGCGGTGGTTCTTCCTTCCCCTCCGACTCGACGCCTGCAGATCCTGTCTCTGTGGCAGAGGAGCGGAGACCTGGGACGGAGCCCCTGCAGCTGCCGAAGGGCGATTCTGACGCCGTTGCTGTTCTCGCCGTTGCCCGCGCTGCCCTCGCTGAGACTGTTGCGGGGGCTGCGGGTGCTGTCGTTGCTGTCGCTGCTGTTACTGAGGACGTTTGTCCTGAAGCCAGCTAGCGTGACGCCTTATGTCGTCTGCCTGCTCCGCGGCAGACTTCATAGACTCCACCATGGTGTGGAACTGTGGCCCAAACAGTCCGTCCGGACTGGAGCCTCCAGCAGCTCCTTTCCTGCACCCTCCGGTATATTCCCCTGCTGTAGCCAGAGGTACCGTTGAACCTGTGTCGCCCATGACGCAATCCGCGCCTGCGAGACTGCGACTGCTGCGCACAGGGCAAGTGCAGTACTAGCCGCCTTACCTATCTCCTCAGCCTCCACTGAGGACATAGTTTTAGACTGCTCGGATATTTCCACCATGGAGTTTGATAGCAACGCTATATTGTTTGCCGACGCCGACGCCTGGAACGCACACTGATGCATGCGGTCAGTCTGTCGGGCGACAAACCGATCTTTGGCGGCAGCCAACATGGGTTGCCGTCCGGAAACCGTGCTGGCCTGCCTCGCCCCAAAGAATGCCGTGAGGTTCGGCTCTAGATTCACGTCCGTGAATCCCTCCACTCTCGTGAGGGGCACGTATGTCCCTATCGGAGCTTTCATTGCTCCAGGGTCCCTTGCTGCCCCCTCCTGGTACTTCCTTATAGCCGGGAAGTGTGGCCAGATCGGGTCACTCCTTACCCTGTGCACCCGGGAGAACACCCCGGACATATCATCCGGCGGTGAGCTCTCCTGAGCTAGGGGAACGGTGAGATTTCTTCAGGCGGCCGCCTTAGATATAATCTCCGGAAGTTCTAGGAGGATCCCGCCAATCGATGGCAACGCCGTGGCGTCGGAGATCGGGATCACTGGATCGTACACCGGCCCTGCACCGGGCCCCATACCTGTCTCCTCCGTCCGGAGGGGAGAGATGATGGGGGAATCACCCGGTGATCCCTGAATGGAGGGGACGTAGTCGTCCGACTCGCGCCCTCCACTCGGATCCAGGAAATCAAGGACTTTGTCCCCGGAGTACTCCTCCTGGACGGGCCAATCGTCCTCGGCGGCCGCAGCAGCGAGAGCGTCCGCTCTCTGCTGTCTGAGGGCCAGCGGGAGACGGGCACAATGCGAGCAAGACACCCCGGGATTTAGAGCAGCGTTTGCATGCTCTAATCCCAGGCAGGACTCACACTGTGAGTGCCTGTCAAAACTCATAATGTAGCCCGTTCCGCATACGAGGCAATCCCTGACACAGCCTTGACTTTCCTGTCCAGTCTCGATCTTACCGGAAAACAGAAGCTTTTTAGGAGGAATGCTTGCTTTTCGGTAAGTAGCTCTTAACAGAACTGTTTTTGCCTGACAATGCTTCTGCAACGGAGTGCTGAAGAAAAGTGGGAGTAGATGGTAGGGCCTACTTCCTATTTATACGGAAGTGAGTCCGGAGGTGGGGCCCGCGTCATAGGTGGGCGTGGATTAAATCTGTCAGTGCTGCACACGTACAGGAGGGATTACCCAATAGCGATAGTCTTAGAGGGCGAAGCCTTATATGATATAGAACTGACGCTGCTGGCTGGTCCGAGAATGTCTGTTGAATATCCAACCTAAAACTAACTTAACTGCGGTCAGAGAATCAGCACTTTTGAAAAAAGGGCTGAAACAGAGGGGATTATGGGATGCTGCAATGATCTTTTTGGTGTTTCGAGGCCAAACACTTCAGAGACATGTTAGGTATATATCTGAGACCTATATGAAAAACAGTATAATAGGGGACCTTTACATTCTTTACATCAAAACGTTGTTTGTCTACAACAGTTATATGCTACATGATGCAACAACGTTGAAATAATTGTGCAGAAAAAAGCAATTTTTCTGCACAATTATTACTTTTACCTTTTTGTGTTGTTTATTGGGAATTTGCGCAATTACTTCCTAGGTTAGGCATTAAGCATTCTCTAAAACACACACATAGGCCTACAGCTAAGTAATTAATCACGTTTAAGTGAATTCAGTTCCGCTATTTATACCTATTAAACACAAATTAAAATATATATTTCATGAGTTTACCTTTACTTGTAAGTTAAGTCCAGTCCCCGATACTTTTGGACAGAGGTGTCAGTTACTTTGTTGTAGAAGTCCTCTTTATATTGTCTTAGTTTTAATAGTCTCCTGTCTCTATCAGTTATGTAGGCTCAGACTCATCAGAATAATCATTTAGTATTTGTTCTGTAAGAGGGAGCAGGAGGGGAACAGCTAAATGAAGGGTGCAATGAATGCTTCTGGAAAGCTTGCTGTATATGTTAAGGGGTTATTCTTGGATGACACATAGATAATAAACTGGCGGTCAATAAGACTACCAGAAGTTTGGTTATCCCAAATACAATTAATGTGGTCATCAAACTACAGTTAACTCAAATGTGCAAGAGTGGGCTAGACATGTTCCATTAGGAATAATCTGAAAAAAAGAAATAGTTTTAATGTAATGTAATGTTAAATGTGTGAAAGTGGAGACTATGGGGCCCTCCGCTGCCATCTCTCTGGGGGCCACAGTGTCTATGACCTCAGCATGTTACATTATGTATCCATCATAATGTAACATGCTGCTGCCAGAGGGGGGCAGCAGGAAGTTCCATTGAGGATAAGAGTTTGGTTATAATGAATTTACGCAACTTGATATATCAGAGTGTCACCAGGTTTAGGTCAAATTAATACATTTCAGATAATTGTTAAATGGCTACTGTGATTATTGTGAATCATGGGTGATATATTTTGAGCTCCTGGAAAATGAAAGTGTTTTATTTATGGATCTTCAAAAAAGGCTTCTATAAAATGTATGGATTGTTGAAAGTGGTAACTCTAGCATGTCGGTCACACAAGTTATGGGTCAACTGCTGAGGCCTTATACTAATTTAGATAAACTTTACTACACTGTGATCAATTACTCTTTTTAATCATAAACATGGCGTGTAAATGTTCTACAGCCCCCCATATTCATTATGTAACTTAGTAAATGGCTGCACTTCACAGGGGAATACACATTAACAATTTGAGGGCTTTGTCTCAAATCAGTTTACCTGAAATTAGGATATATATTATATAATCACAGTCAGACTGTTCTGAGTTGGATCTCTGCTTCTTCCTTTGCACTCACTTTCACATTATGAGTATAACCCTATATCACTGTTGCTCCTAAATAATCCATCAATACTGAAAGCACTTGTACATGAACACATTTGATAAACTTGGCTGAACCCCTTTTAGGTACTCATAGTTATATAATTATATCAAAGTTATCAAAACAAAAGGTCCCTCCAAATGCTGGGAAAAAAAGAAAAGTAACAGTATCAAACAGTGAGTTTAAATCAGGCTGGCAATCATGATCAACAAACTGTATGTTACATTGCTGAAGTGACCTATTCAGTTTGGGAGATTCATCAGAGAGGATATAATGTGTTCATGTCACTGAACTTTGAATACAATTTTTTCTGCATGTTCTGATTTGCTGACAAGAAGATGTGTTACATGCAACTAGAATTATGAATATATTATGAATACATAACATGCACTGAAATTAAACAGTTGACTTTAAATGTATTATTTCAACAGATTACACGTCATTTAATTAGGTTAGTTGAACACAATAATTAAGTTAAACCTAACATTTAAACTGAATATTATTCCTTTCAAATAACCTAATACAGTTCTGTGATACTGATGATATAATCATTAGTTTCAGTGTACACATGCTTTATAAAGACAATCTGTATCAATTTAAATAAAAGTTGTAGGTAGTTTTAAATATGTTGTTAAAATTGTTCAAAGGGGTTCTAACAACAGCTTCAATATCCATGAACAGGAAACAACAACCATGTCCTCTCATGAGATAATATAAATGTTGTGCTAGCTGTGCTAAATCCCTGACAGAAAACTATTCATGAATCCTTCTGTGGGCCTCTGCAGTGGTAGATGACCTTCAGCCACTGTACCGAACATCCAAACACCTGGTGTTCACATCACGTGATTAGGGTCACAAAAGACCCAGGTTAAAAACAGGCTCTTCCGGACCACATAACAACTGTGATTGAAACTGAGCAGAATTTCATATAAGAAAGAAAAATCTCTCCGAGAAGCTGAGAATCCTTCTTACGCTGGCGGCCAGTGGTGTAGTGGAGATTTTTTTACTGGTTGGACGGAGCGGGGGAGACACTATGGACGCGCTCGTGACCTGTCAACGGGGCGGGGGGGGGGTATACTAAAGGCCCAGATACACCGGCCAGTCACCTGAGAAGTCGCCGACGCCGACACCGACTGTTGCGTCGCCGGACTCTCCTGCGTATTTTCCGACTTCGCGCACTGGAACACACCGCAAATCCGAACCGAGCACGTATGAACTGCACATGCGTGAGTGGCAATAACTCTCCTTACCATCAAGCAGTGTGTATTCATCATTCAAAAGAGGCAACAACCGGAACAACCGGAAGACAGAGAAGAAGAACAAACGTTTTTCTTTCCATTTTCACTCTCGTCCATTGAAAACATGAACGAACAGGAGCAGGACGATCGGGAGGTACTGGAGCTAGCAGCTCTTGGACTCACGCTTGTGTTAAATCATTTGTTTACCTCCCTCACTTCCGTTAACGCTTCTCATGCCGATTCAACATGTTGAATCGGCAAGAAAAGGCGTCAGGTCGGCAGAAAAGACCCGACGGTGCGGCGCACACCACTCCGAATAGGGCGTGCCCACGCTCATGTTCGGCCTGACTCCCATTTACTGCCGATTTCGGGCCGGTGTATCTGGGCCTTAACACTGTGGACCTCTGTGGACCTCTGTCGCCTGTCAGCGCTACTTACATGATGCCGTTTAAAAAATATAATAATAAAGGGCGGTGCCGGCCTTTCTGCGCGACTGTCACTCAAATGCGGGACATAGTCTCAATTTGTGGGACGCGGGACAAATGATACAACTGCTGTGTGTGCAATCCTGCAAAAAGTGGGACACCTGGTCACCCACAAACACAGTGCTGCCCCTCACACACACACACTCTTCAATCAAGTTGCATAAATACTTGAGCTACGTTTTTATTATAATTACTGTGAAATGTATTATGTTTCGTCATTATTACAACAAATACACACTTGCAACTGATAACACTGGCAAAGATTTTATATTTATTAAAATCATGCTTAAAAAAAGTGGGGGGGCGGCGATGCCCCGCGTCCAACGACCACTACACCACTGCTGGCGGCTGCTCAGACCCGACGTTATCCTGATTTTGTCCCTCCAAGGACAAATCAGCGAAGTGTGTGTGTGTGTGTGCGTGTGTGCGTGCGTGCGTGCGTGTGTGTGTGTGTGTGTTAGTGAGTTTGATGGTCAGCCCTGAGCGTCACGGACAGTAAAGGAGATATGGCAGAGTTTAAATATTTTCACATCACATTTCATATTAAGTCTTAAAAATAAACATAAATGTTTGTAATGTTACATTTTTCAATGATTGAGACATGTTATGTGCATGTAAATGAGGCCAGAGCGCATTGCAAAGCATCAAAAAGCACTAATTGCAATCAACAATATTGGCTTCGTAAAAGAAGTGGCGCGACCAGCCACAGTTGTGGTTGATGCGGTCATCACAGCATGCAAGTAAAAAGTACTGTTGATACTATTGGGTTAATTGAGCAGTCTGTAATGATTTGTTGAATTGTGCTAGTTAGCTGGCTAGCTAACAGGGGCGATCCTCACTTCCGGTGAGGGTGCAGCAGCGTGCGATTTGGGACAACACAAGACAGTCACACACTGTGTAAGTGTTCTCAGTGTTCAACATTCAGTGTACTAGGAGGGGAAGGGTCTGAATTGAGACACAGAAAAGAAGTACATGGCCAAGCTAGTAGTTTAGCAATTTACATATTAAGATCTGATCACAATGCAGAAACAAAATAACAACAATGCTTACACACAGCAGGTGCAAATGTAGCGACCTGTAATCAGATGTCATCATCAAGATAACATATTCAGATACAGATTACTGCATTAAAACCAGGAGAAAACACTTTGGTTTGCATGAGGTTTTTTGTTTTACCAGGGCTGCCAACATTTGAGTTCAGCTTGGAGTGAGATATTTTTTTGGTGAACCGAAAAAAGAAACGTTAACAATGTTACAAATGTATTGAACATGTACAAACTAGGGTTTCCCATTAATGTACCGGGCGCTCCAGTGGAATACGCACATACACCGTGTACCCGCGACTCTTACAATGAAGGCTTGATAATCAGCTCACAGCATATGAAATGGCATATAGGTGTAAGCAGAGGTAAAGTGCTATTTTATAAGTGGGGGGGGGGGGGGGGGGGTCCTCCGGGGGGTCCGGGAAGATTTTTTTTTAAAATATTGAAGTTAAATGCATCAACCTGGTGCATTTTGTGAGCAAAATGAATTTAAGGATACATCTCTCAACACCCATATGAAACAGCACTGTAAACAGATTTTCTTTTTCTTTATGGATATTTTACAAATCACTCCCCTTTTAAACTGTATTCTTGTTTTACTGTCATAGTATTTCATAACTGTTTTTCATTTATTCTCATAAATGGTGACCAAAGCGTTTAAGACCCACTGAGATAACTAGACTAAAGTTAACCATCTAAACAGAGTCCCTTACCTCACTGAGCTATAGTTATCTCTCTCAGTCTGACAGGAGAGAGCTTTCCCTCTCATTGTTTGATTAACAGCTTCTATCCGTTAGCCTAGCTAGCTAACCAGATGCTAACAAAAACAATGCAAATAGGGAGTTTGGTAGAAATATACTGTATAATAGTAAAGTTATTTAAGATGATGCCATATTTATTGAAGATATTACATTATAAATATTCCCCAAAATTATTCAAAAGCATATTCTTCAAAACTCTCTGCTGTAGTATGACCAGCAGGAGACTATTGATGTGTGTAGTGAGTTTGGTAATAATAATATGTATAATAGTGATTGAATATTATTGTATTCACTTTTTTCGGAGTTGCACTTTGCAGACGGTCCCTGAGCACTCGTTTCTTCTCCGGCTGCGGATAGAGACAAATGTAATGTGCAGCTCGGAGGACGGCGCATATTGGCTTTTTTTGATCAAACTGTGATTGTAGTTCGTTGTCAACCTTACCACGGTACTTAGGAGACGTCATTTGTGTTTGAATAACGTTTTGTTCATGAATTATTGATCCGTGAAATCAGAATCTCCAAACATCGTTCCAACTTTACTGAACTAAGCCAGAAGACCGTCTCATTTCGTCGACCGCTCGGTTTGCTGTTCCTTCAATTAATTTTTATGTACATTTATTTTGGACGAAAACTTAGCGTGAGGAAAGGCAAGTGTGGCGTGAGTGCGTGAGATATGGGTTAATTGCGTGACTCTCACGCTCAATGCGTGAGTGTTGGCAGCCCTGGTTTTACTACTAATGGAACCTCATTATCTTCTACACTCTTCTCAGTTTGTTCACCGTTTGTATGATTCAATTATAATAATTTATTTGTAACAGTTTAACTTCATTAACTGATGAGAAAATCCATAGAATCCCACCCATTCCTATGATATGTTCTCCGCAGGTAAAAGTTAAAGCTATGAGGGAGTGCAAATGCAGTGCAACAATCAATCACGATACGCACATTAAAGGCAGGAGATATAACAGAGAGTTTAAAAGGATGAACAAATCAAAAAATGTCGGCGGGTTCATCTGCTCTGGCACTGAGGAGAAGTTTGACAACAACAACAACAACAAAAACAACAACAACAACAACAACAACAACAACTGTGTGAATTAGAAACACTTACAGATGCCGTACAGAGGATTGTGTGTTATTGGTGCAGTGTGCAGCCTGTCACTGTGCAGCTGCAGATAGGAGCAGCCTTGACACAGACTCATGCAGTGAGAGGCAGGTGGACCTGTTGACAGTCTATTCAAATATCAGGCTTTGTATACAGAGAGAATCAGGCTGGCATTTTGTGCATGCACAGCAGAAATGCCTGAGTCGAGTTAAGCCTGTAGTGACCGGGGTTTGGCCCACAATGTGTTAGTATCTAAATCAAATAATATGGATAATCTCCATAAGTTTTCCTATAAATAACATTGAGAAAGTTACTGGAGAGGTGACTACTTTATTGAGCATTCAAATAGGATCGTTATTTGCTATCTTAAAGGCAAAGCTAGCCCGCCCGCTGGCACTAGCAGGCTAAATAGTTAGCTTGCCTAACAATATGTTCATGTTGAATAAGGCAAGCCAAGGGTAATATTATTTAAATATTAAACTCCTAGGTCCAATAGAGCTCCTGCGGATGATGTCACATATGCTGGTCACGTGACGAGAAACGAAGGGGGCAGCCATTTTGGCAGTAATCGCGTCAGTAAATTCATTGTCAGTTCAGTCATCAATCATTCAAAAATAGATAAATAAAGGTTAAAAAAGCCAGCCACTTTGGTTGAGTACGTTCAAAAATACAAACTAGTTTCAGACGCACTGCAGTAGCTATCCAAGCTAATAAACAAACATGCTAACGTGACACTGCCGTAGCTAGACAAGCTAATAAACAAACAATGCTAACGTGACACTGCCTATCAAACTGGAATAATTTAATACTTACCCTTGCAGTGATGATGCCGAAGTTTTTGGATGTAAGACTCCACAGTTGAATGTTGTTTACGAAGCCGGACTGACACCATTTGTAAGCCTCCAAGCTTTTGTAAGCTCTGAGGGAGTCTCCTGAGTACACTGATGGAAAGCTTACAAGATAGCTGTGGATGTCCGCGTAGCGCAAGTCGGGTACATCGTCTTCAGAGCAGGAGGTTATGCTCTTGAAAAGCACACCGGGTGCATTATATGGGTCGCTTATATTTAATCTTTCTAATTTTGTACTATAAAGCCGAATTTCACTTGAATTAAAATGAGATGTATACTCGCACGGTAGGAAAACGCTGGCGCCGGTCGTCATGTTTACTGCCAAAATGGTGGCTGATAACCAAAAGTCACGTGACCGCAGGAGCTCTATAGACAACCCAGCCCTGCAGAGAGATGGAGATCAGAGCATGTCAATCTTAATTAAAGTTCATTTAAAGGGGTGCTATTATGCTCATTCACACCATCTTTTATCAAACACTTAGAGATGTCCCGCCCCTTATCTATCAAGTACAATTGATTGTTGAAGAGCTATCAAATAGAAGTACAAATGCTACATTGTGATGTCAATCCAATGAAGTCCTTTCAGGCACAACACACACTAACACAGGAAAATCTGAAAAGCACTATAGGGCCCCTTTAAAATAAGTTTTGGAATGCACCCCGCTGTTCAAGGCTAAAGGTGACAAAAGCACTAATGTAGGTTGTTAAAAAAGGAAATGACAGGTCACCTTTTTTGTCCATTAGGTTGTAAAACAAACATTTTGTCTTACACATTTTACACCCCACATCCAGGTGGTGTGATGTCACAGGCGTGCAGGGTAGTTTCAATCAAAAGCATTGAATTGATGCATGCTTTGTATATAACAGCCTTTCGTATTGCAATACAGATGTTATGTTTCAGCGTAATCACTGCTCTGTTTCAGGGTCATTTATTTTAAAATGTAAAGTCTGTATCAAAGGTATATTTCTCCATTTTCTGTTGGGACCAGCTGGAAACAAAAGAAAAGCATAAAGGACAACACTATTCATTTGTCATATAATTATTATATTGTTAAAAAAATGATCTGTACAAAATGTTACCAGTCCAACAAGGCTGACAACAGCTCTTTCATGGCCATGAGAATCAAACGTGAGGGGGGGGGGGGGGGGCTATACATAATAGCTCTGCATGGGAAGAGTTGGGAGTACATAACATTATCTGGCTGTGACGCAGGCGGGCACAAGGAGAGAGTGCCCCCCCCCCACACATCTTATCTCACCTCCTGTGAGCAGCTGTTACTGTGTTGTGGGGACAAAAGGCCAGGAACAATTTGCTGCCTGAGAAGATACTTCTCAAAGCGCTGGGCAAGTGTGAACCAGTTTACACCCAGAGCTCCACAGTAAGGTCACAGGCTTGGACTGGCAGCAAATGTAATCCTGCAACTCTTTCTCTAAAACCAGGGTTGGGAGTGATACTTTAAACATGTCATCCGTTACAATGACTAGTTACCGGTAAAGAAAATCTAATCAGAAACCTTACGTGAGTATCACAACATGACATAAACGTACAGATGCTCCGTTTTAGTTGAATACACACAGTTAAGCTCACACACACTATTTTATGAACATATAGGTTCACCTGCTGAATTAAAAACAGAACAAATTAAGAAAAGAAAGAGAAAACCATAAATCAGATTCAGGCAGTAGAAGTATAGATTCACACTTAAAGTGTTAGCCTACAGAACAGAACAGCCCTAGGAGAAGAGACAACATCTGATCCTTTACAACAAAGACGATTATGATCTATTTAGATTTGACTAACACTGTAATCCTGCTATTAATTCCCACTTTTTTGAAATAACACATTATTAACATCCCTTAAAGTACCATATTGTATTTTGTCATAATAGATAGAGTGTCTCCCGCAAGAAATTCCGAAGTTCTTTTTGCGAACATTTTTGATTTTCTGGAAAAAGAAGGGCAAGTTAAAGGGGTGGTAAAATGTATGAGGGGCCGTACAGGCCGTAACTCACACTGGTCCTCTCACGCACATACATTCTCCTTTCACATACATATATTTTCACTCTTACACGCATATACATTCTCCTTTTACATACATATATTTTCACTCTTACACACATATTCACTCTTACACACATATATTCTTCTTTTACATACATACATTTTCAGTCTCACACACGTATATATTGTCACTCACACATTCATGCATTTTGTTCTCATATTCATATATTTTAATGCTCATATTTATACATTTTGCTCTCATGCACATTCATTTAATGTTTACATTTAATATTATAAATAATATATGCATGTATGAAGACAATGTATGTATGCAAGAGAAGAATGTATGTATGTATGAAGACAATACATGTATGCAAGAGAAGAATGCATGTATGTGTGAGAGAAAGTATAGTGGAAACGGAAGGAGTATGGTTGAAACGGAAGGCAGGTCATTATCGCGCTGTGATTGGCTCAGAAGGTCGAGCGGGGCGGGCTCATGTTCAGAACTTCTGATTCAAATCAAAACGATGGAGGGAGATGAACCCATGTATCTACGGACCATTTGTTTTTCTTTATTAAAAAAGTAAACTAAAGAGCTTCTGAGAGGCGTTTTTGCCCTTTTGCTTTTTACCTTACTAAATGGTCTAATGGTCAGTGGAGCGAGGGGGGAGGGGGGGAGACGCGAATATCGCGGAAGTGATTTCAAAACAAAAAGCACTCGTTTGCTTGGAACGGTGATATTATAAACAAGGGGAAACTAGGGGAATTTAGCGATCACAACGAAAACCGCCAAGACACACATTGAGACCAGAAAATGAATGTTATTAAGGGCTGTAAATATAATAAGCCTGTGTCTAAAATTGTCAACATTGTTAGGAGATTTTAACTATACAGCGGTTCTGCACTGCGGTGACCTCTCGAGTTTTTTTTTCAAATCAGCAGCTCTTTTTTCACTTGCTATATTTGATGATCGATACAAATATTTGTTACCACAAGTTCTCAATAAAAGTGACTTTTATTGAAGTTGGACTCAGCACTAGTTTGACTGCTACCAAAAATAAAATGAATTACTTTTACTGTGTACTTTATGAGTAATCCTCTGTAATCCCCTTCTTGTTAACCTGATATCTCTCTCCATCCCCTAGTAGCAGAGACCATTCTCCTAGCTGTGTTTTGTTTTGATGAATCCATACAGCTGTCCGTGGTGCTGACGCGGCAAACAGATTTATCTTGCAAATTTTTCTCCAAGGCCCCGGCCTTCTGTCAGTTTCAACATGGAGCTATAATATTATCTTTTCTTCGAAAGTTGCAAGTGAACATCCCGATCCCTGTAAAAAAGAGGCTGCCATAAAAGGTGCACCTTCTCAGAGACTAGCATTCATACACACAATCACGCATACACCAATGACATTCCACTGGGAGCAATTTAGTGTTAAGCATCTTGCCTAAGGGAACATTGTCATGTTCACTGCAGGACGGGGATCGAACCACAAACCATCTGATTGGACGACGACCTTCTCATCTTCTCACCACTGAGCCACAGCCTCCCCACTAAGGGGTTTTGTTCAATGCATTCTTTCAAAAGGTCACGTATAACTGTCGGTGCAGTTACTTTACCATTGTTAGAAATAGGAATTGTGTGTTAAACAGGTTAATCCATACCGTTATGGTGCAGTTGCACGTAGCAGCCAAAAAGGTTTGCTTCCCTTCTTTCAAAGCATTCATCAAATCTGGGACAAACACATTTAAACGGGCCCTATTCTGCTTTTTGGGCCTTTCCTGTAGTGTTCTATAGGTTTTAGTGCATGTAAATGGTCTGCAAAGGCTTTATTGTTGTCATCAAATTTCCATGGGAATTTTTTCACTTATAAATTCATGGACTTTAACAACCTTTTTGACCAAAAGAGCGATTTTGCCCCCTTTCCAACAATTTGTTTTGTCTGGAGCCGCAAAACCTATTTGATAGCTTATAAAGTTGTATTTATTGTTATATCATACACAAAAACTACAGTTATTTTGCATTTAATATTTATAAAACTGTTTACCTCTAATAATAAACAAATAACTCTTATAAGGAGAATAAAAAAGAATACATAGGCCTACTTTAAAATAAATTAAACACAGCACTTGGGGAGTCCTCTGCACATTTGAAGAAAATGAATATAATTCAAATGGGCCCACTTTGAAATAAATAAAACATATAGCTGCACCCTAAAAAGAGTTAACTGACTGAATTATGACTGAAGATCGTCAGCTGTCCTCCTCTTCCGTGTTGTTCCTCGATACGTAAAGGCTGCAGCACCTTTGAGAACTTCTCTCCATATATTAAACATACCGGTAAACCAGCATCGTTTGCTTGAAAGCATATACTGTAACTCAAACCACGCAGAATTAAATCCTGTGTTCCTCCGGTACTTTTCTTTGATTTATCCATCATTCGCTCATCGAGCCGGGGTTCAGGTTATTCGCCTGCAGGAAAAGGCGCTGGTGCGGGACCGTAGCAGGATGTGACGCATATTTTAGTTGACCTAATTAAAACAATTTGTTTTTTATTTATGTGTCACAGTATCACCTCAAAATACAAGATACGAAACATTTTCAACCATGCAACAAAAATATAAATAGTCCTACAAATACTTTTATTTAATTTCCTTCTTATGTCTAAGGGAGCCATAGAGAGGCGAAGTCCCTCCCCTTCCGGGAGCCTCCATGGGACCCCGGAAGCGGAAAATTATACATTGAAGTCAATGGAGAGAGAAAAGTTATCTTTTGATCCCGTTTGAATTGTGCCACGAATGACACATATGATGTTTGTCAATCTTAAAAAATCATTTCCATGCAAAAAAAGTCACAGTTTGTCGTAAAAATGCTGAAATATAAGACTATGAATAATACGCAACTAGAAAGACTACAAATCCCAAATGCATTCTGGGTCGCGTAAGTGATGTCATAGGCGATAATGCTCCAAGACTGGTTGTGACTCGCAAAGCAAAGAGGAAGAAGAAGACTGATTTATTCCCTCCAATAAATATAAGAGATTGCTCCAATAAATTCACTTTTACAAGATGCCTGTGTGCTTTGTACGAGGTTGTAATCACAAAAGAGATCATACCACTTGCTCGTTCTATCGCTTCCCGTCTGATGAAAGGACCAGGAGTCGTTGGACCAAACATATCAGGTAATATACATGTTTTGCATGGAACATAGTCAAGTTAGCTACCTAGCTAGTAGCGAGCATGTTAGTTAGCATTATATTACATTACTTAGCCTTGTCATTTGTATTAGCCTTAACATGAAGTAAACCAAAATGTTAAACAGTAAGAGTAGTCATGATGGTAAGTATTTTGTGAAACATTTGAAGAGTAGCCTATCGCCCCCTCCACCAGGTGCTAAGGGGGCGGGAGGTAGGCTAACGCCACATTAGTATCAGCGATCTTTTCTACTTAATGCTATATGCACAAATGGTTAACATTGACCATTAAAAGATCAGGCAGTTCAGGGAGAGTCGAAGGAAGGAAGGCAGGCAGCTTTGCATGACATTCTTCTGGACGTGTTTCATTGTGATGATAGTGAGAGTGAGTCAATCTGTTTGTTGGAAAGACAGTAGTTGAGTGATTACTGAGAGAAAATTATTAAAAGAGATAATTATTCAGTGTTGTTACTTTAAAGTGTTGTTACTGACCTTTTTCTCTTTTATTTTCTTTACCTCACCTGTAACTGCTGAGACCCTGAGGAACATGCACACTGGTCTGACCTGCTCTGGTAACCTGATTTCCACTGTACGTAATAGTATTTGGTTATGGTATATTATTTATATACATCAAAGGCACAATGCACCCCTCAGAGACACACATGTATTGAGTGTGATATTTTGCATTGGTCATGTGAAATCATCTTTACACACTAGAAAACTGTAGGAGCGGCAACTTGTTTTGAAATTGAATTTTTAATATCCGATAATAAAGTTGATCTGTTTTCTTTATTCTTCTCTCTTCCCAGCTCCATCCATCACCATTCTCTGTTCCTGCCAGGTCCTGCTTGCTAATCAATGCTCATATTTTTTTTACACAATTACAAATAAAGTCAATGTATTGTATGACATGAAGTTGTGCTTCATTCTGAGTCAATAATAAATTCATTCTGCCTTCAGCTGCAAAATTATTGTGGACTGCACCGACATCCATGTAGCAGCCCCCCCCCCCCAGTAAGATGAACCAAGCAAAGCTGACATACTCAACATACAGCTGTGCTCTTAAGTTTACATGAAGAGTTTGTGAAATATTGGTAATAACAGGTTTAAATGATTATTAGTAATTAATTATATAATTTTCTCATCGTAGATGAGCAGATGAGAAAAGCAGAATATGCAGCTGCCATTTTCCACATGGAAAAGAGAAAGGGCCAAGTGTATTTGAGTGGACAAAAGAGAAATCCCAAATACGAAAAATAAAATTATACAATTTAGATATGTATACAAATAAATACATATCCTATATACACCATGTATAATGATGGTGTATGATGTAGAAGGAAGTGTGGTAGATAACAATTAAATATAGAGTTACATACAGATCCATGTTACAGCAAAAGATGGAATAACTAAGAAGCACACAGTATAATAATAATTACACGCAACAATTAAATAACTGCTCAGCATCTCCACCACAATCCCAATCTGCTGTGTCCTGTTTTCCTCCCCTCTGCATAACACCCCATCACACATACGAAACACAATGCAGAGTCTGAGGGTGTTAAGAGTATGTTTATTTAAATGTCCTCCTCTCTACTGGCCAACACAGGGAGCATATGCTGGGTGTAGAATTGTTCCAGGAGGAGGAGATTTCCATGCCATGCAGGGTCTTTGGGGATGGGGATGATGATCCCCTCCTTCGTGGTCCACAGTAGCAGAGACTCCGGTCTGTGATTTGCAGCTGTTATATAATATACAATACATTTTTTTGAAAAACATTTGATCAAAAAATAAGGATTTGGTCAGGATCTAGAGTCAGTGTGTAGTTTATTAATTAATCAATGCTCTCTACATTAGGAAAACACATACCAGTGTACCAGAGGGAGTCACACACAGCTGTGCCTAGATAACCAAACAAATTGACAACAGGGATGCAAACTCATCAGGTATGAAAAAGGTGACAAGGATCCGAGCCCCCTGACCCCACAGAATATCGGCTTTAAAATGAGGAATAACAGAGGATTTTAGCAGTCAGAACAACTAAAGCAGCAGTGTTAATATTAACAGAAACGCCATAGAGTCACATCTAATAGAAATATATAAAAAGCATTTATTTTAATTGTGTAGCAGTCAGTTTATAATTTTGGCAGCACTGTTGAGCATTTTGAAAATGTATTTTCAGGCCTCTGTTTAAGGCTTAGTCTTTCTATCTTTATAGCCACTGGTGTAAAGTAACTAAGTTCATAAACTCAACAAGTACTATACTAGGGTACAATTTTGAGATACTTGTACTTTACTTAAGTATTTCAATGTTTTGCTACTTTGTACTTCTACTCCACTACAGTTCAGAGGTAAATGTTGTACTTTTACTCCACTACATGTATGTAATACCTTTAGTTACTTTACAGATGTGGATGAATGATGTGAAATATAATCAAGTGTTAAATCAGACTTTAGTTCCACCTGGAGTAAATCCAAAAGCTACCCTGCAGTATACAAAGTCATTCAGACTAGCTGCACCTTTACCAGCTTTGAGAACACTTTCATGATCAATCATTATAAAACGTATCATATTATTCTGAAATGGACCAATCTGCAAAATGACTACTTTTACTGTCGCTACTTTCACTATATTTTGATAATAATACTTTTCTACTTTTACTTGAGGAACATTTGGAATGCAGGACTTTTACTGTAACAGAGTATTCCTACACTCTGGTAGGCCTACTTCTACTTTTACTCAAGTACAAGAACTGAGTACTTCTAATTTTAATCAATTACAAGATATATACTTATACCACCTCTGTTTATAGCCTATGAAAAAAACGATTAGAAAACGAAGGCTAAAGCTAACGTTAGCAGATAGTGACAATGTATGCTAGTTAGCTAGCTCAACGATAATATTGCGACGGGAAAAAAAAACTTTTCAGTGCACATCACGCTCTGCCGCTCCGACAGGGAGCTCTATTGTGAACACCTGAACGGCCCGTTCTAACAGCTGTTCACCAGCGGTCCAGTCTGTGCCACAGGGACTCCGGACGCACAGTTAATATTAACGAACGCACCGTAGGTAATGTAGCTGCTGAAGCTAGACCATCATCGCCGAGCAGCAGAGGCTTATTATACATCATGAGCAGAGCCGACAGGCAGGAAGACTCGAGCACACAGCTCGCGCTTCATTATAATATATATAAAAAAAGCTCGCGGCCGCACATTAATCCGGGTCCCAGACCCCCTCCCATACCCAAAAAATATTTGTATTGCAGATCTACAGGAATCACAAAGACGACCTATTTTGGATTCAAAACGGAGAATTTCGCCGAAAGGTGACAAGTTTGCATCCCTGGACAAGATAACCAAAATCCTTGAATCTACACACAGCAAATAAACTCAAATGACACAACGAGATGTAAAAAGGAGATCACACATATAGTCGATATAGAACTGGCCGCTTCAATCTGAAGAGCAACTAAAACAAAACACGGGAGTGTATCTTGTTCTTGTGAACACTAATGTTATCCACAGCATACACAGACACCACAAAGTTCTTAAGGAGAAAACTAGTTTCTAAAACAAAACACGTTAGTGTACCTTGTTAGCTAGCTGACATTAACCTTAAACATTGCACTCATATTACTCACTGAAACCTTGTAAAGCCGGTCCCGCATGCTGGCTCTTACAGAACCGCTCCCTTTCGTGTATGTACAGCTCTCAACATGCCCAGACTTGTAGTGATTTTCACCTCGTTTTATACTTTTTCGCCTCATTCTGGAAGAAACAGGTGAAATTTACTAACGTGACAGCCATCTTTGTGATGGTGACGCGTATTGTGCGAGACCAGAGACCTGTAGTTCACTGAGCGGTTTCACACAAAAAAAATTGTAACTTCACAGTTTTACGACACATTTTTATTTTTTTGACTTGCAAAATGTTCTTTTAATTTGAAAAACATCATATGTGTCATTCGTGGCACAATTCAAACGGGATCGAAAGATGACTTTTCTCTCTCCATTGACGTCAATGTATAATTTTCCGCTTCCGGGGTCCCATGGGTCGGAAGTAGATGGGCGGGACTTCGCCTCTCTATAGCAGAGGGCTTAAAGAGCCGCGGGTTGCCGAACCCTGGCTTAACATAAAGGCATGCACTGAGTATTTTACAAACTTTGCATCTATAGACACTAATGATGTGTTAACGTTTACTATGAAAGCATTTCTTATAAATGTCACCTACTGTGCACTCTGCGGATGCACGCACAATCTGTGGACTCTGACAGAAGAACTTGCTGAATCATCTGTCTCCACACATTCCCTACAATATCCGTTCCTCAATCCCAGCCCTGCAGGCTGTAGCTGCTTGGCAGTGCTGTAACATTCCAGCAAGGAACATAAGTTCACCAGTGAATTGCAATCAGAAATTTGGATACAAACGCACTTACCATACAATCTCTGACAAAGCATTGGATTTCTGTTTCTGCAATACTTTTTTCATCTTGCATAATTTAATCTTTATGAAGACTTTAAAGTCAAAGGGGTTCAAAGAGACTGCTCTGCAGTATGCGTTACATTGGCAACATTTTTTGAAAGGCATAGAGATTAGTAACAAAGTAAGAAAGTAAAAACGTTCCCATGAGTTGGACAATTTGTTGGATTAATTTTTCAAGGATTAAAAAACTAATGTCGCAACAGGATTTAGAAAAACTTGTCCATGCTTTTATTTTCAGTAGACTCGACTGCAATAGTGTATTCACAGGGCTCACTAAAAAACCTATCAGAAATCTGCAGCTGATTCAGAACGCTGCTGCTCGAGTACTCACTGACACTACAAAAGTGGATCACATCACTCCGGTTCTGAGATCATTACACTGGCTTCCAGTCGACCAAAGAATTGATTTTAAAATACTGCTAGTTTTTAAATCACTAAATGGCTTAGAACCGAGGTATATAGACGACCTGCTCCATCACTATGAAGCATCCAGGAGTCTCAGGTCTTCTGGGTCGGGTCTGCTCACTGTTCCGAGAATAACCACTAAACATGGAAAAGCAGCTTTTAGTTATTATGCCCCAACAATTTGGAACAAACTGCATAAATCATGCACGTCCGCTGAAACACTTCCTATTTTTAAATCCCGACTAAAAATGCACCTAGAGTATTTGCCGCTGCTTTTAATTGAGCTGCTCATACTCACACTACAGTATGCCTTTTAGTCATGTATTCTGTACCTGCTGTGTTTATTTATTTATTTTATTTCATTATCTTTGCATTTTATGCCTGTTTTTAAATGCCATTTAATAATGTATTTATGCTGTATTTGTTCTTAAATGTCTTTTGTTTTTATTTTGTAAAGCACCTTGAATCGCCACGTGCTGAAAAGTGCCATATAAATAAAATTGCTCTGCCTTTTTGTACTTTTTTAAACGCAACATTTTGGGAAGAACTCGTCGAATTGTCCAAAAATCAGCTCCCATCGTCTTTACCTATCCACTATTCCTTGACCTCTGTGTGAAACGTCACGGGGTTACGGGATACTGGATTGGAGAATTCAAAAGGACTTAGGGGAAGAGACTGCAGTGCTTTGAGAATCCGACCGCACTTATACTATCGGACGTGTTTATGATGCGCCAGCGGACGTCATGAATATAATGTGGAGAAACTACAGTTTTCTATACAGCGGACTACAAGGATAATACGAACTGAGGAGTGCTGCAGTCTGTAGTCCCCACATGTTTAAAACACTCCACCATCGTTCCTGTCCCCAAAAAGACCAAAATCACCAGCCTCAACGACCACCCAGTAGCACTCACCTCCATCATAATGAAGTGCTTTGAGCGGTTAGTCAAAACCTTCATCACCTCCTCCCTCCCTGACTTTCTGGACCCCCTGCAGTTTGTTAAAAGAGAAAACAGGTCCACAGACGACGCCATAGCCCTCACCATCCACACTGCCCTCTCACACCTGGACCAGAGGAACATATGTGAGAATGCTGTTTATTGATTACAGTTCAGCCTTCAATACCATTGTGCCCTCCAAGCTGGTCATCAAGCTCAGAAACCTCGGGCCCAAAAGCGCCCTCTGTGACTGGATCCTGAACTTCCTGACGGGCAGACCCCAGGCAGTGCGGGTGGGAAACATCACATCCTCCACCCTGATCCTCAACACCGGAGCCCCTCAAGGCTGCGTGCTCAGCCCTCTCCTCTACTCCATGTTCACTCACGACTGCGTGGCCACACACAGCTCCAACACCATTGTGAAGTTTGCTGACGACACAACCGTCATCGGCCAGATCACAGGCGGCGACGAGACGGCGTACAGAGAGGAGGTCGGAAAACTGACATCTTGGTGCCAGGATAACAACCTCCGTCTCAACATTAGCAAAAAAAAGGAGCTGATTGTGGATTACAGGAAGCAGCAGGGAGAGGGACACGCCCCCATCGCCATCAATGGGACTACGGTGGAGAGAGTCAGCAGCTTCAGGTTCCTCTGGGACCACATCCCTGAGGACCTGACATGGACTCTTCACACCACCACCATCACCAAAAAAGCTTGACAGCGGCTCTTCTTCCTCCGCAGGCTGAGGAGGTTCAAAATGGATTCCAGGATACTCTGCAACTTCTACAGGTGCACCATAGAGAGTATCCTGACTGGCTGCATCACGGCCTGGTACGGCAGCTGCACCGCCCTCAATCGTAAGGCTTTACAGAGGGAGCTGCCATCCATGGAGGACCTTTCCTCCCAGAAGCTCAGGAAGAAATCCCTCAGGATTATAAAAGACCCCCATCACCCCAGCCACAAACTGTTCAGTCTGCTGCCGCCTGGCAGGCGCTACCACAGCATCCGGACTAAAACCACCAGACTCAGGGACAGTTTCATCCCACAGGCCATAAAACTGTTAAACACCTGAACTGTTGAAACAACATCCACAATATTCATCTGCTTCTACTTCAAAATTATTTATCTATTTATCTAATAAATCATATTTCAATGACTTGCATATAGACTCTTATTGCACTATTTCACTTTTTAAACTATTTTCTTCTTGTATTTACTATTTACTATTTCTATTTCGTATATGGCTTTGCCCTCTAAGGCTATCGCTATTGGGTAATCCCCCTGCGCACCCGCGCAGCACTGAAACACTTGTAGTCCACGCCCACCCGCAAGGTGGGCCCCACCCTCAGGCTTCCTTCCAGTATAAATAGGAAGGAGGCCCGACAATCTGCTCCCTCTTTTCTTCAGCAAACCACGGCAGTTACTGAAGCACAGAACCATTAAACATCATGAGCAACAACTGCGTCCGAAATTGTCCCTCATGTGGCTCAGGATATATCATTAGCTATGACCAGCACGCAATGTGCGAATCCTGCCTGGGACCAGAGCACGCGGACGCGGCTCTCAGCCAGCAGGTCACTTGCTCACATTGTGCCCGTCTCCCATCAGCCGACAGGAAGCGAAGAGCGGACGCTCTAGCTGCTGCGGCCGACGAGGACGATTGGCCCGTCCAGGAGCACGTGGACGGCAGCATGTCCCTGGAGCCGAGTGCCGGGCAGGAGTCGGACGACTCCTACCCCGTCTCCCTCCATGGTTCACCGTGCGGTTCTCCCCTCCCTCCTCTCCCCCGGACGGGGGAGACAGAGTCGGTGCAGGGGGCTGGTTTCGCGGCCGAGCATGCGGCCCCCTTCTCCGTCGCCACAGGACGGCGCCCTACGTTGAGCTCCCCCAGAGAGTATGTCGCCCGCCAGGCCGACCGGGTGCACCAGTGTGCCTTTCAGGCGGCGGCGAATATCATCGCGCTGCTCTCCAACTCGGTGGTGACACTGGTAGAGCGGTCCACCACCGAGGCAGAGGAAATCAGCAAGGCGGCCAGCACGGCGCTCACTCTGTGCGCGTCCGTTGCTGTCTCCCAGGCGAGGGTTTCCGCGTGGGTGACACAGATCCAGCGCCACCTCGGGCTGCAGCAGGCGTCTGTTACGGAGACGGCCAGAAAAGTGCTACTGGACGCTCCAATCAGCTCGTACGGGCTGTTAGGACCCCAGTTCCACGCCATGGTGGAGTCCATGAAGACGGCTGCGGGACAGGCGGACGGCATTCGCCAGCATGTCAGCTCAATCCAGCCTGCTGAGCGCCCATAGCGGCACCAACGCCCGCAGCAGCCGCGGCGTCCACGCCGGCCACAGGAGGCAGCAAGCGGAGAGACGCCCACAGCAACCGCCTCGGCGTCAAACTCGCCCTTCGGCAGCTGCAGGGGCTCCGTCCCACGTCTCCGCTCCCCCTCCACCCCAGAGACAGGGTCTCCCGGCGGAGAGTCAAAGGAGAGTGAGGCTCCCCGCTCCTGGTCTGCTCCGCGAGAGCCTCCGAGGAAGCAGAGCCGGTAATTAAGCCGGCTGCCACTAATCTGTTGATTAAGTAGACAGCAGGGCTCGCTGCAGAAGCCTGCCGGTTTTAACCTCGGTTAATAACCTGCAGAGCTCGCGGCATTCCTCTGTCTGAGATACGCCTCCTACACACGGCCATAATAAACCCATGAGCGCCATTATATAACGCCTCATGTGGGCAGCACTGCACACACCTCCATCCATCCCCTGAGCGTGTACTCGCCTCATGATGAGAGTCGGAGTGAGACGCAGCGTGTGGAGGCCCCCGCACAGCCCTTTCGGTCCAAGCCCACCTTGGGTTGCCTCACGCCCTGTGTAAACCAGCTGCCTATAACCTGTCGGTTAATAGCCAGCAGGGCTCGTTGCTAAAGCCTGGTTTTAACCTATCGGTTAATAAATTTCAGAGCGCGCTAATTAAGCCGGCTGCCATTAATCTGTTGATTAGTAGACAGCGGGGCTCGCTGCAGAAGCCTGGTTTTAACCTGTTGTTTAATAAACTACAGAGCTCACGGCATTCCTCTGTCCGAGATACGCCTCGTACACACGGCCTTAATAAACGAATGAGTGCCGTTAACGCCTCATGTGGGCAGCACTGCACACACCTCCATCCATCCCCTGAGCGTGTACGTGCCTCATGATGAGAGTCGGAGTGTGACGCAGCGTGCAGCGCGCAGCCCTTTCGGTCCAAGCACACCTTGGGTTGCCTCATGGGCAGCGGCGGCAGGGGCTCTGGCGTGGCTCGTCACCATGACGACCAAACACACATCTTGAGCACGTGCGCCCGCTCTCAGAGTTTTTCTCAGAGTGGCAGCGCGTGTGTCTGATGGACAGATGGATGAGCAGGCTGATCAGCAGACGATACGTCCTGCAGTTCGCCTCTCCCCCCCCACAGTTCAATGGGATACAGGAAACAATCCTTTTATCCCAGAAGCTATGTCTTGCGCTCCAATCCGAGCTGCTGGAACTCCTGTTGAAAGAGGATATTTCCAGGGTTCCTCAAAGGGAGGAAAATCAGGGGTTTTCACTCCCGTTATTTTTCTAATCCCGAAAAAGACTGGGGGAATGAGACATCCTCGATCTTTCAGTATTCCACATGCTGACGATCAAACAGGTGCTGGAATGTGTTCACCAGGACGACTGGTTCACTTCCACCTGAAGGATGCATACTTCCACGTACCCATCATCCCAAAACACAGGAAATTCAGGGAATATCAGACCAGATAATCGTCTGCCGTTCGGATATTTCCTGGATCCTCGCATTTTTGTGTAGAGAAGGCTGGAGCCACTACACAGAGGAGGGATGAGAGTGTGGTTTTCTCTGGACGACCTGCTATTTGCTGGCTCGGTCCAGAGAGGAAGTCGCTTTACAGACGGTACATCTCGTATCGCATCTGTCAAAGCCTGGGTTTCATAATGAATTGGAAGAAGAGCTGTCCTCTTCCCTCTCAGACAATCGTTTATCTGGGAGTGGAGTTAAACTCAGCCAGCATGAGAGCGCGGCTCTCGCGGCAGCGAGTGGAGGAACTGACAGCTCTCCTCCGGCATGTCACAACCCACACAGCCCCCTCCGTGACGCAGCTGCTCTGCGTTGACGTCAGCTGGTCACGTGATGATACCCCTGGGTCTCTTCCAACAGGGGGACTCCAGAGGTGGTTCATTCCCTGCAGAAGCCTGCTGTTTTTAACCTATTGGTTTATAAACTGCCTCTGTCCCAGATATGCCTCCTACACACGGTCATAATAACCACGAGCACCGTTATAACGCCTCGTGTGGACAGCATGCACACACCTCTCATCCCCTAGGCGTGTACGTGCCTCATGATGAGAGACGGAGTGAAATGCAGCGTGTGGAAACTCCCTCGCAGCCCTTTTGCCTCACGGGCAGCGGCAGTGATGGCGTGGCTCGTCACCATGACGACCATTATGGCACATCACAGAGAAGCCTCTCCCCCCCAACAGTTCCATTGGATACAAGAAACACTCCTGTCATCCCAGGAACAGTGTTTTGCGCGTTTTTTACTCGCACGGACAACAGGCCACGGCTATGGAAGCAGCCTCCCTCAATCGCCAGGGAGGAGTACGATCTGCGCAGCTTCTGGGCGCGCACACACGTTGCTCTCCATCAGAGCAATGTATATTCCCGGCGAATTGAACAGAGGGGCTCGCAGAGCGCAGCAGCCGTGTTATGCGAGGAGTACGGAGACTCAGACCTGTGTCCCGCGCACTGGCGCCTCAGTGGGATTTGGCTTTGGTGTTACGCGCACTAAGCAAAGCCCCATTTGAACCTTTAGACCAGGTTCCCCTTAAACTGTTGTCAGCCAAAGTAGTATTACTTTTGGCTCTATCAGCGAAAAGGGTGAGTGATTTGTCTGCTCTCTCTGTGGCTCCGTCATGCCTCCGGATCCAAGGAGATGGCAGTTCAGCTGTTTTACGCCCTAACCCGGCTTTTATGCCAAAGGTCATCAGAAGCTCTTTTAGAGTCGAGAGTGATCACCTTGGATGGCTTCTTTCCCCCTCCTCACAGGTCGGAGGAAGAAGCCGCGTCTCATCTCCTCTGTCCTGTGCGCGCGCTGTCCTGCTAATGGCGCGCACGGCTGCCTTGCGCCATTCTCAGCGCCTGTTTGTGCATTATAGAGAGCGCTCGATCGGGCAGCCTCTGTCTGCACAACGGCTGTCACACTGGCTGTGTGAAGCTGTGTCACAGGCTTATGTCTCCTCTGGGGTGGATCTCCCGGAGAACATCAATGCGCACTCCACCAGAGGAATGTCCTCCTCCACGGCTTTGCACGGAGGAATGTCAGTAGAAGACATTTGCACTGCTGCATCTTGGTCTTCCCCCTGTTCATTTATTCAATTTTATTTGAGGGATGTCTCCCATTCCTCTCTGACACACCCTGTACGGAGTGTCTTGTCAGTGAGTGACGTCAGGGATCCAGCTGTGCGCCTCTCTCCTGCCTCTCTGCACGCAGAGAGCGGCCCTTTTTCCCTCTTATGAGAGGGATGTTTCCTTTTTTTCCTCTGACACATTTTGTACGGAGTGTCTTGTCAGAGTGAGTGACATCAGGGATCCAGCCGTGCGTTCTCCTGCCTGTCTGCATGCAGAGAGCTGCTGTTCCCCCTCTTTTTGTCACTGGGCAAAGTATGACCCTCGTCTCTACTTTTCACAGCGGCAGGTATGTATTGTTCCCAGCCTTCGTCCCCTCATGGAAAATATTCATGTTATGGTATATTCCAGGGACGGTGATGCGCCATTACGCATGGCACAACAGGCATGGGGTGTTATTGAGCAGGTGTGTCTGTGCTTCTAGTGCCGGGCGGACCCAGTGGGGCGCAGACTACATCATGCTTTGCCCTTAACCCAATAGCGATAGCCTTAGAGGGCGAAGCCATATACGAAATAGAACTGAGGTTACCTACAGATGTAGCGATTCATTTCGGACAGTTTGAAACGCGAGGGCCGTGATTGGTACTTGATCTGCCCTCGCTCAAGGGAAAACCTCCAGCTTGACTTGAGACCGCCCCCGTGATAGATAAATGTAATTATAATGAAGCCAGCTGCAATGGATCATTGATCCACCAGGGGGTGCAGTGGGGTTCCACACTGGAGCTCATGTGAAATAAAGTCAGATACAGTACGCTGGATGTACAGCGGAACTTTGTTAAGATCCATATGTCACGGATATCATACTCTGTGCTAAATAAGAGACATGTAATCATTTACAAAACATCACCATGTTGTTATTTAACAAAATAATTTTGTTATTCGAAAAAAACGAACGGGAGGAAATGCAGCCCGGCTCTCGATTTTTAATCCTAATTTAATCATCATGGCCACATTCTCAACAAAGTAACGACATGACTCCCAATATTAATTGAAATGCTTTTATGGATTTAGAAAATGTTTTTATTGATTTAAAAAATAGTTGTATGTATTGATTTAAATTCACATGCATCCGCTAAGAAAAATAGTCCGTTGTTACAGTTTTTTAAACAGTCTGAATGAAACGGCAGCTCTCAGCTGTGTATTTACACAACTAATGGCCCATCAACCACAGCTCTCTCCCCCCCTCCCCCCCTGATCTTTCTTCTCCAGCAGCTAAATTAACAGTAGGTTACTCTGAGTGACCATAGACTGTATGTGACAAGCTTACAGTTAGTGACGTAACAACACCATAAAAGCTGGTGGGTTGAAAGCAATACGGGAGGTAAAAATAACTAGAATAATTGTGACTTATTTATTGTGGCTTTTATGTTTTTAGGTATAACATTTTATGTAATTCAGGCTTATAGTTCACCCTTCTCTAAAAGCCTTCAACAATGACAATATTCATTGTAATTTAATAAATCCTTCCAACACACATTGTACAAAATAGCCTACTGTAAGTTAAGAAATCATTCCAATATGTACATCTTCTGATGTAACAACAATAACATTATAAATAGTAACATAGCTGAACATGGTATTGCACATTTAGCTTTGAGTGTTACTGACCTGAGATGTTTTTATTACATGAATTAAGGTGACTGAGGCTTTTTAACATACAGGGATGCAAACTCATCAGGTATGAAAAAGGTGACAAGGATCCGAGCCCCCGGCTCCCCCACCCCACGGAATGACAGAGGATTTTAGCAGTCAGAACAACTAAAGCAGCAGTGTTAATAATAACAGAAACGCCAAGGAGTCACATAATAGAAATATATAAAAGCATTTATTTCAAATTGCGGAGCAGTCAGTTTATAATTTTGGCAGCACTGTTGAGCATTTTGAAAATGTATTTTCAGGCCTCTGTGCAAGGCTTAAGTCTTTTTATCTTTATAGCCACATGGTGTAAAGTAACTAAGTTCATAAACTCAACAAGTACTATACTTGGGCACAATTTTGAGATACTTGTACTTTATTTAAGTATTTCAATGTTTTGCTACTTTGTTCTTCTACTCCACTACAGTTCAGAGGTACATGGTGTACTTTGACTCCACTACATGTATTTAATACCTTTAGTTACTTCACAGATCTGGATTAATTAAGTGAAATATAATCAAGTGTTAAATCAGACTTTAGTTCCACCTGGAGCAAATCCACAAGCTACTCTGCAGTATACAAAGTCATTCAAACTAGCTGCACCTTTAGCAGCTTTGAAAACACTTTCATGATCAATCATTATAAAACATATCATATCTATTATTCTGAAATGGACCAATCTGCACAATGACTACTTTTACTGTCGCTACTTTCACTATATTTTGATGATAATACTTTTCTACTTTTACTTGAGGAACATTTTGAATGCAGGACTTTTACTGTAACAGAGTATTCCTACACTCTGGGACTATTACTTTTACTCAAGTACAAGATCTGAGTACTTCTAATTTTACTCAAGTACAATATATATACTTATACCACCTCTGTTTATAGCCTATGAAAAAAACTATTAGAAATAGAAGGCTAAAGCTAACGTTAGCAGATAGTGACAATGTATGCTAGCTAGCTAGCTCAACGATTCCTTAAATAATATTGCCACAGAAAAACTTTTCAGTTCACATCACGCTCTGCCGCTCCGACAGGGAGCTCTGCTCTGAACACCTGAATGGCCCGTTCTAACAGCTGTTCACCAGCGGTCCAGTCTGTGCCACAGTGACTCCGGACGCACAGTTAATATTAACGAACGCACCCGTAGGTAATGTAGCTGCTGAAGCTAGACCATCATCTCGGAGCAGCAGAGCCTTATTATACAGGACTGTCTCAGAAAATTAGAATATTGTGATAAAGTTCTTTATTTTCTGTAATGCAATTAAAAAAACAAAAATGTCATACATTCTGGATTCATTACAAATCAACTGAAATATTGCAAGCCTTTTATTATTTTAATATTGCTGATTATGGCATACAGCTTAAGAAAACTCAAAAATCCTATCTCAAAAAATTAGAATAGTTCCTCAGACCAAGTAAAAAAAAAAGATTTATAACAGCAAAACACAATCAAACATTTGAAAATATCCATTAATGCACTCAGTACTTGGTTGGGAATCCTTTTGCATGGATTACTGCATCAATGCGGCGTGGCATGGAGGCAATCAGCCTGTGGCATTGCTGAGGTGTTATGGATGCCCAGGATGCTTCAATAGCGGCCTTTAGCTCATTAGCATTGTTGGGTCTGGTGTCTTTCAGCTTCTTCTTCACAATACCCCACATATTCTCTATGGGGTTCAGGTCAGGGGAATTTGCAGGCCAATCGAGGACAGTAATGCCATGGTCAGTACACCAGTTACTGGTGGTTTTGGCACTGTGGGCAGGTGCCAGATCATGCTGGAAAATGAATTCCTCATCTCCATAGAGCTTTTCAGCAGACGGAAGCATGTAGTGCTCTAAAATCTCTTGGTACACAGCTGCATTTACTCTGGGCTTGATGAAACACAGTAGACCAACACCAGCAGCTGACATGGCTCCCCAAACCATCGCTGACTGTGGGAACTTCACACTGGATTTCAAGCAACTTGGATTTTGCTCCTCTCCAGCCTTTCTCCAGACTCTGGCGCCTTGACTTCCAAATGAAATACAAAACTTGCTTTCGTCTGAAAAGAGGACTTTGGACCACTGTGCAACTGTCCAGTGCTTCTTTTCCTTAGCCCAAGTCAGACGCCTCTTCCGTTGTCTTGAGTTCAGAAGTGGCTTGACCATGGGAATACGGCTATTGTAGCCCATTTCCCGGACACGTCTGTGAACAGTGACTTTTGATACCTGGACTCCAGCTTCAGTCCACTGTCTTTGAAGCTCCCCCAAATTCTGGAAGCGACTCTTCTTCACAATGCTGTTAAGGCTGCGGTCATCTCTCTTGGTTGTGCAGCGTTTCCTGCCACATTTCCCCCTTCCAACAGACTTTTTGTGGATGTGCTTTGAAACTGCACTCTGTGAACAGCTTGCTCTTTGAGAAATTTCTTTTTGTGTCTTACCCTCCTGATGGAGGGTGTCAATGACGGTCCTCTGGACAGCAGTCAGATCAGCAGTCTTCCCCATACTTGTGATTTAGTTTACTGAACCAAGCTGAGTGTTTTTCAAGGCTCAGGAAACCCTTGCAGGTGTTTCGAGTTAATTAGACGATTCAAGTGATTCGTTGAACACCCTACTAGTATACTTTTTCATGATATTCTAATATTTAGAGATAGGATATTTGAGTTTTCTTAAGCTGTATGCCATAATCAGCAATATTAAAATAATAAAAGGCTTGCAATATTTCAGTTGATTTGTAATGAATCCAGAATGTATGACATTTTTGTTTTTTTAATTGCATTACAGAAAATAAAGAACTTTATCACAATATTCTAATTTTCTGAGACAGTCCTGTACATCCATGAGCAGAGCCGACAGGCAGGAAGACTCGTGCACACAGCTCGTACTTCATTATAATATATAAAAAAAGAACACCATGCGTGTCATGATGGCACATAACAGCTCACGGCCGCAGATTACTCCGGGTCCCAGCCCCCCCCATACCCCAAAAATATTTGTATTGCAGATCTACATGAATCACACAAACGACTTATTTTGGATTCAAAACGGCGAATTTCGCCGAAAGGTGACAAGTTTGCATCACTGAACATAGACAGAGCACAACTGAAACATAACATCTGAAACGATGTAACAACATAACACACTTGTGGGGATGCTTGGGATGTGAGGAGTGAGGGACACGGCTTAGAACGGGCGTGTCGCCTGGCAGGACAGGAGAGTGTGTGCACCAGTCTGCCTTGATCTATGAATTCATGTCCGTGACACTCACTGCTGCCCACAGCTGTTTTATAGAAGGAAATTCCTTCACTTCATGAAAGTGTTTTAACCACACACACCTCTATTACACACACATGACGGGTGTTATTTTCCCCATAAGGAACAAGTCGCTGCAAATTATCCCGCTTATTACACGGCCAAATTCTCAACAAAGTAACGACATGACTCTCAATATTAATTGAAATGCTTTTATGGATTTAGATTTTTTTTTTATTGATTTAAAAAATAGTTGTATGTATTGATTTAAATTGACATGCATCACGCTAAGAAAAATAGTCCGTTGTTACAGTTTTTTAAACAGTCTGAATGAAACGGCAGCTCTCAGCTGTGTATTTACACAACTAATGGCCCATCAACCACAGCTCTCTCCCCCCTCCCCCCTGATCTTTCTTCTCCAGCAGCTAAATTAACTGTAGGTTACTCTGTGTGACAAGCTTACAGTAGACACAACACTGTCATTGCAAGTGACCCTCAGTTAGTTGACTTTTATGTTCAACTGCTAAATTCGTTACTGATAAAAAAAGGGCTTCTAATGTACCCAATTACCTTAACACTAGAACCGCCAGAGGTTTTTGTATAGGCCTACCTAAACCCGTCAAATCCCGCTATTAGAATGCAATTTTTAACAACATAGGGTGCTACATAACACACTTTCAGGAAAAGTCAGGGACTGGGAGACTTTAATATTTTATTGAAAAAAAGTTACATTGCACACACACAACAACACATCACACAAATTGACCCGATTGGCGGTTCTAGTATTAAATAAACTCACGAATTAATGAAACCAGTTAAATACGCATTATTCTTATTCTTATCATTCTTTATGAGCGCAGAAATAGTCTTAAAATCAGATCTGTTTTTTAAATGAAATCTGACGGCAGGCAGTTAGCTCTGATCACCTATGACAAATGCGCCGCACCTAATCGCTGGCCATTCAGCCACAGACACTGTTCGAAATGGGGGGGAGCTAGGAGGAGCTTGGCTCCCCCGAAGAGGGAGGGAGCTCCCCTGAAGGCTGACTTTGAGATAAATAGGGGGAGCCCAAAACAGTCGTGCATATTTGTGTCACACAGATTAGAAATGTTGAGTCTCTGTAAATAACAGTTCTTGAAATAAATAATAGTTATTGTTCATTACAGTTTCTGAATATTTGTTTTATATTTGTGAATATGTCTGGGTGTTGCCATCTGTATGTGGCGGCGCTGCATTCTTACTTACGTTGCTATTATTATGGCGGTGATGCCGGCGCGGTATTTGAAATGTTCATATTGATATTTTTTTAACTCTGGCTGTGTAATAAAAAAATATGGCAAAACGAAAACAGCCAAGCGTCACAGCTTTTGGATTCACAAGCAAAGAAGCGAAGGAGTCTAAAAAGGACAACGTGAACGGAAAACAACTTTTAGTTGGCCGGCTGTAAGCGGCGTTAGGGTCGAGTTTGACAGCTCCACACCGAGGGAGAGGCCTGCCGATGCGGAGCCTGAAGAGGCTTCAACAACGGCCACATCCGCCGGCATAGTGACACCGTCTGCTATGTTTTTATAGCAATTGATCGCATCCGCGCTGCTGCGCCAGTCAACAGAGCGTGCGTGTGACATATTTAGTAGCAGGATGTGCTCTGAAAAATAGGGCTCCCCGAAAGCAAATGGGTAATTCGAAAACTGACAGAGCTCCCTCTATACAAATCAAACTGTAGAAGGTGTGAAAGCACCTATTGTTTTAAATAATGGTCGGAATGTGACCTGTGAGCCTTCTGAATTACCGTGGGACAGCACATTCTAAACTAAAATGTTCAATCAATAAAGTAACATCTTATCTTATCTTAATAATATCTTCATATTAATAATAATAATAAATCATACAGTATGTGTCCGAAAGGGAGCAGGAGGAAGCAAACACAAAAATATACTGCATATTAAAGCAAACGTATTGATTGTAAAGGTTAAAGTATGAGCATAACAAATAAAGAAGTGTAATGTAAACATTTACATTATAATTATGATTATTTAATATATAAAGACTATATATTATTGAATTACAAGATTAGATATACTTTAGTTGATCTAAAATATTGATGTGTTAAAATGCTCTTCAAAACACAACTGAAAGTCCATGAAACTTGTCTTTCTGTATTTGTGAATGAAGCGCCATCTCCTGGTTAAAACCTGAAATTGAAAATCTGGCAACGCCCTCTTGGAAAATAGTGGGAGGGCTTAACATTCCTCTATACTGATCTTTGGCTGGTGGTAGGCAGGAAGCTGTAAACTGGAGTCCGAAATTCAGTGCTCCATCTGTACATCTGTACTGTAACCCCAGCTTCTATGAGTAAATGGCGTAGCCCTCTAAGTGCTGGGCCCCACTTGCTCTACGAATAGCTGAAGAAAAGTTATTTTGTAAGGGAGCAGATTGTCGGGCCTCCTTCCTATTTATACCGGAAGGAAGCCCGAGGGCCCACCTTACGGGTGGGCTTGGACTACAAGTGTTTCAGTGGTGCGCAGGGGGATTACCCAATAGCGATAGCCTTAGAGGGCTACGCCATTTACTCATAGAAGCTGGGGTTACAGTTACTTGCACTATATTTTTCTGTTTATCTGTGTTTTGTGTTGGACTGTTGGAGAAGCCTGTGACACAATATGTTCCTCTACATAACTACACTGCAGCTATGTTCGTTTGACAAATAAAGAACCTTGAACCTTGACTACTGTAAACTCATCAAGAGGCTCTGCACTGTGCTCTGATGCTGTTGTGTTATTCTTTATGAATGGGGACAACAGAGAAAAATATTCTTCATGACCAAAGTTGGAATTGAAATAAAAAAAGGAAAGTGAGACTTATCCTCGTCACCCACCCTCCGGTCCACACTAATACAAATTATCCCAATACGTATTATTGTATGAAAAGATCTTCAAATAAATACAAATGTATTTATTATAAACCTGCTAGTCCTTAACAATCCATGTATCTACCGTCCAATTGTTTTTCTTTATTAAACTAGAGTGTCTGAGAGGCGTTTTTGCTTTTTACTAGGGCTGTCAGAGTCGATTAAAATATTCAATCGCGATTAATCGCATGATTGTGCATAGTTAATCGTGATTAATCGCAAATTAATCGCACATTTTTCATCTGTTCTAAATGTACCTTAGAGGAATATTTTTCAAGTTTTTAATACTCTTATCAACATATGAGTGTAAAAATATGCTTTATGCAAATGTTTATTATCATTTGAACAATGACAAATATTCTTATGAATATTAAACACAACAACCTCTGAACATTAAAAATATTCGCCTCAAATCAATCTGGAACCTCTCTCATACAATAATACATTACAAAGTGTGTGTGTGTGTGTGTGTGTGTGTGTGTGTGTGTGTGTGTGTGTGTGTGATGCAGGCCCGGCTCCAGGATGAAATTACTGAGGGGGCTGTTAAAAAATCAGAGGGGGCGATTTCTTTTTCACAACAACGAAAAATACTGGCAATGTAATGAATTGACACACCAAACTCCTTCTCACTGCTCTACAATCTCTTTGCTTCTTTATTTTTATTCTGGATTTACCTCTCTCGTTCTGTTATTTTCCTCTAATCTTTAATCATAGATAGTAGATATTTGATAGATAGATAGATGGCTGCACTTTGGTTAACAGACTAACATTGATTTCCTCAATTTATAAATGGACAGGCTCTGTAATTATACCATAACCTGTTCTCCTCTATCCCTTAACTCATATTGCTATACAGATTTACTTACTTACTATCTACTCTAGTCATGTCAGGATTAAAGAAACATTAATCTGGTTGATTTTTTATTGTCAGGATTGAATGTTCAAATCAAGGCCTAAAACCTGGCATTTCATAAGAAAGTGACTAATATTTAAACCAAATGTAATATTGGATCAAATACTACACCAAATGGACAGACACAGATTAAAAATAAAAATAAAGTCCCCTGGTTTGTCTCTAGATTCTAACTGCCATGAGAAAAATCCAATCAGTGTTCCAAAATCCGTCACTAGATGTTGCTCATTGCAACAATACGGTTGATATAATACATAACATATTATTATTCTAGTAAAAGGGCTCGCTTTGGCAAAAACCTGATCCATACAGGCAGCCCTAAATAATAACAAGTAACCATCATGTGTGGTGCTATCTGTAGTTGTCTGTCTTATATTTTGTTGATGTCAAACAACATGGATTTCAAGTCAATATACGAAAGTAAATCAAGAAATGAAGTAAACAAGCTGATCTTCAAGTTCCTCAAAAACACTGGTCTGAGGACAAGGATTTAATATGAACATTTAATAAATCAACAGTAGGTGGTGATATATGCTCCAAGTGGAAGCGATTCGCCATTAAAGACAAAAGAAGAAGAAGAAGAAGAAGAAGTAGTAGAAGAAGAAGAAATACGCTAACGCTACAAACAGGCACAACACTGTTACTCTGTTTTTACTGACATGTAACATTTTCTTTCCCCTTGCTCTATTTTTTTAACGCACGTTAAAAAAAACGGGAACATTTTCGGGAGTTTCAACCGGGTACCAGCCACCGAAAACGGGGACTCTGCCCGGTGTCGGTACCAGATGTGTTCGGGGTACCATATGTGTTCGGGGTCCGTCTCTTACCAGTGACGTCACGACGTAATGACGTCAATGACGTCACGCATTGTGATTGGCTGTACGGTAATTTACCCACGTTGTCTAGAGTATAGAGGGGTCTTTTGATCATTACATTACATTGCATTTAGCTGACGCTTAAATGCATTCGACCAACAAGATAAAAACTTGAAGAAATACAATAAAACTTGAAGAAAAACTAAGACGAATGAGGAGAAGAACAAGAGAAATCGAAGGTAAGAAGTATATAACGTAATATGGTAGTTAATATGTAATATGTTCAGTGCCGTTGGTACGTTAGTTCAAACAGTAACAGCGGACTATTTTTCTTAGCGTATGCATGTCAATTTAAATCAATACATACAACTATTTCACATGTACAATATTTTCTTAGCCCTAATACTTAATACTACTTATTTCGTTTTGATTGTTATATTTGATTATATTATATATTATCAATAAATTATATATTATATATCAATATGATAGTATACTTTTCTATATAATAGATTATCAAAAAAAGTATTTATTAATTAAGGGATAATGTGCAGCAATCACAATCAAGTCCACAATCGAATCCATAAAGACAAAGTAAATCTGTTTACAGTTGTTTCATATGGATGTTGAGAGGTATCCATATATCTCTTCATTTTGCTCTCAAAGTGCACCAGATTGATGCATTTAACTTCAATATTTAAAAAAAATCACTCCAAAGGGAGTGCTTGTTTTTCCTTCTGTCTCTCTGTATCTGTGTATTCTCATGTTCCGATTAACCCAGCCAAATTTTTCTTCTTTTGTGTCTTGATGTGATCTTGAGTCGAGGCTGATCCTCTTGCTGTGGTCCCGCATCCTGGATCCTCTATCCTGAGTTCTGGATTAAGTCGTGGACTTCGGGTCGTGGCTGAACCTTTCTCTGCGGTCCCGCCTGGGTCTCGTCGTGCTGCCTCCCTGAAGGCTCCCACAGGATTGTTGACATCTTCGTGGATTCATCCTATTATTATAGAAGCATGCATTTCCTAACATTCGGTCTACCTATGTTGTAAAATGTATTATCTCTTCGATTTACACACGGCATCTATTGCACGTCTGTCCGTCCTGGGAGAGGGATCCCTCCTCTGTTGCTCTCCCCGAGGTTTCTCCCATTTTTCCCTTTAAACTGTTTTCTCTTGAAGTTTTTCCTTGTACGATGTGAGGGTCTAAGGACAGAGGGTGTCGTTTTCTTCTCATACTGATATTCTGAACAAACTGCTGTTGTATTAGCTGTAAAATGTCTTTACTGTAGGGTATTTTTTATTATTTGTACAGCACTTTGGCTCGACCAAAAATCGTTTATAAATGTGCTATATAAATAAAACTTGATTTGATTGATTTGATTTGAAAGGGTGTGCGCCAAGGTTCCATATTAGGACCAATAATTTCACCATATACTGTATGTAAATAATCTCTAATAATTTTTCAAATGCTGCTTTCCATTTTTATGCAGATGATACTGTTATTTATTGTTCATCCTCTTCTATAGAGCAAAGTCTTGATTTCCTCCAGTCTGCCTTTGATGTTATTCCATCCCATTTATCTCAACTCAAGTTAGTATTAAATGCAGACAAATCCAAACTCATGATATTCTCAAATGGCAAAAAGTTAACTTATTTTCTCCCCAACATTTGTACTGTTCAAGGGACTGACATTGACATTGAAAGGGTCACTACATACACATATCTAGGTTTTATTATTGATCAGAACTTATCTTTCAAGTCACACACTGAAAATGTTGTTTTCAAATTAGGTTTCTCCTTTCAGACAAGGAAACATTTGATCTCTGCAACGTTTTTACCAGTATTGGATTCTGGTGATCTGCTTTACATTAATGCCTCTGACCAGTGCCTAAAGAGTTTGGATACTGTGTACCATTGTGCATTATGTTTTATTACATATATATATATATATATATATATATATATATATTGTGAGTTTGGAATAAATATGCACTTTATGAAAATTATTAGTTGGTTACTGTTAGTAAAAAACAGTAAGGTTAATACTGGATGTTTGTTACACTTGGATATGTTTTCTGTAACACTTGTAACATAATTATTCTCCAGTTTATGCATTTGAGTGACTCGCAGTTAATGCTCGACATTCAATTCAAAACCTTTATTTATCCAGGTAAAATCCCATTAAGATCAATGATCTATTTTTCAAGGGAGACCTGCAGCAGTAGGTTCCACATGAAGACATACAAACATAAACAACAGAACAACAAAAGGACATCATACAGCAAAAATTACAGGGATTACAATTTAAAAATCTATCCACATGTACAGGTACCAACAGCATCTGACTGTGGAGCATCCAACCGAGCTTTAAAAACATGTAGTGGTACCAGCTTGGTAATTTTACATTCTTTTTGCAGACTGTTCCAAGTTAGTGGAGCTGCACATCTAAAAGCTTTCTTCCCTAAGACAGTCCGAGCACTTGGCACATTTAATAAAACCACAGCATGAGATCTCAGGCAATAAGTACTTTGAATTTGCAGAGAGATCAGGGAGCAGATATAAGATGGTACTTTATCCAATATGGCTTTGTAAATGAAAATGTAGCAGTGACTGAGCCTCAGTACAGTAAGTGATGGCAAAACCGCCTTGGTTTACAGTGTACAGTGATGCGTAAGTGCTTTACAGTTTGTCACAAATCTCAGTGCACTGTGATAGTAAAACCTTATTGTGGTGTAATTATATATCCAAAGCAGTCAGAAGTCAGAAAATCATTAGTGATGTTTAACCACTCAGAAGACAGCCCATCAAAATGAACACATTGGGACCTTTCAGAGAGGTAGTTCATCTTCTACATATAATAACGGACAAAGTAAAGAATGAAGTGTAGGCTATGTTTAAATGTTCGGAATTTGACCGTGTATGATGGTCCTCTTGAGTTGCCGTACAGCCAATGGCGTACAGCCATTGCTCCGTTTTCATGTTTTTTTAACATGTTTTTCACAAACATTTTCACACGCTAGGAGCATAGGAATAATTCAATTCGGTTCGTCATGATCTGTAGATGTGATTTGCCCCCGAGCACCCCTGGGTAAATTACCGTACAGCCAATCGAAATGCGTACAATGCGTGACGTCATTGGTAAGAGACGGCCCCCGAACACATATGGTACCCCGAACACATCTGGTACCGACACCGGAAAACTGGGACGTTTTGGTCACCCATCCGACTGTGTTTACAGCTAGCACACACGCTAACATTAAGACTACAAGCTCACTTGGGGTTGAGGCTTTTTTACACGTTGCTTGACTGCCTGCCCACATATCTGATCTAAACATAGTAACGTGTATTGGGGAAAATAATTACTTAATAATTGTAATTTTTGATAGATGACTGATGCTCAAAGTGAGGGGGCAAAGAATACAACTGAGGGAGCAAAGCCCCCCTTTTGCCTCCTCGTGGCGCCGGGCCCGGTGTGATCGTTGGAGCTATGTGCAACCTATGTGTGCAACTCAAGGTATATGCTCAAACGGGAGCTGCCTGGACGCTGCAATCATGTTGCGCGCACTATCCGTGCTGAGTGTACTGACTTTTCCCACAATGTCCCACTGTCTGTCTACCTGCATAAAGTGAAGTGCTCGGCGCAGTTGTCGGCGAAACGTCACTCCTCTGTTTTCATTGAAACAGTTCCTTATAGGCTTGGGCAGTATGACGGTATTACGGTATACCAGGGTATTTCGAAATACCGTCGGTATGATTTTCAATACCGTGACGTCACAGACTGTGCGCCAAATCACAGATGCGTTTCATTCTATTACACTGACACAGAGTTTTGACAGGGACGACATTGGTTGTAATGCACAGCACGCGCCAGCAGAGGGCAGGGGAGGGCAGTCCGTCTTTCCCGCTCTCAGAGCTCAGCACAGAGCTGAGCTGAGCAAGATGGCGGCAGCATTTGCCGGCCCCGAACTCGGACAACTAGTAAAAAAGAAAAATGCCTCTGCGCCTGTTTGGGACTATTTTGGGTTTACTCGTCGCCAGTGACTTCATCCAGCACAACGAGAGACAGAGGCACTTCTTTGGGAATGTTTAAGACGGGGTGAGTGAGTGTTGACATTTTTTAATCCTATGCAACTGGTTGATGGTTTTGTTGTCGAGGTCGGACGGTTTTAAAAACGAAAGCATTTACGTGCTAAACATTCACGCGAGTAATCCAATGAATCAAATGGAAATAAGGTTTTTAACACATGCACGGAATAATATTGCCAAACTAGTAAGTGAATATAGCAAACTTTATTCAATAAATCAAGTATTTACTCCCGGAAAATGTTTATGTATGATGATATATTGTTAACTTAGCTCACTATGGAAACAACGTCGGACATCTACAAACGCGTCCTGTATCCGATCTCAAAATGTGCCATTTGCACAATGTGTCATGTATGCAGCCCTTGTTTTGCTCTTGCGCGCACGTCGCGGCACTTTGCGAGCGTCTACCGGCTCGGGCTGCATTTTACACCGAACATATAATATACCGTTCGAAACATCTATTTGCCGCCGAACGCCACCTCACTCAAGTCGACCCAAGTCATACCGTCAGTGGCGGCTGGTGGAAAATATTTTTGGTGGGGCTGTTGATATACTGTAGTGAGTAAACATTTTTTTTTTGGGAGAAATGACCCCTTAAATTGGGACTGATACCGTCATATACCGTATAGGCCTACCACGGTATGATGTCAGCAAGGTATGACGGTATGAAAAAAATGATACCGCCCATGCCTAGTTCCTTATATCCGTTAGCGCAGCTAGCTAGCACCAGATGCTAACAACAACAACAATACAAGTAAGGTCTCTCTCTCGCGCCACACATACACACACCCTCCCGGTCCTCCCGATGGCCAGTCGGTGCCTGCCGGTGAGCGTGGAAGCGTGGTCTGGCGCAAGCGGACGGTAGGAGCGGGGCTGTCAGCATCAGCTTGTAGATGGTATTTTAAACTTGTTGCGCTCTGAAACTATGGGGCGGCCGAGGACAAAAAATACACATATTGCGTTAAAATAATTAGTGGCGTTCATTTTTTTTTCGTTAACGCGTTATTAACGCATTAACTTGACAGCCCTACTTTTTACCTTGCTAAATGGTCAAATGGTCATTGGAGCGAGGAAGTGATTTCAAAACAAAACACTCGTTTGCTAAAATCCCACTTTGAATCACTACAGTATCCTGCTGAAGGAACGGTGATTATTATAAACAAGGGGAATTTAGCGATCATAACGAAAACGGCCAAGACACATATATATTGAGCCCAGAAAATTGATGTTACTAAGGCTGTAAATATAATAAGCCTCTGTCTAAAATGGACAACATTGTTAGGAGATTTAAATTATACTGCGATTCTGCACAGCGGTCACTCAGCCGCCTCTCGAGTTTGTTTTTTCAAATCAGCTGCTCTTCATTCCTGCTATATTTGACGAGTGATACAAATATTTGTTACCACAAGTTCTTAAGGAAACTGACACTGTTGGACTCGGTTCTAGTTTGACTTCTACCAGAAATAAAATGAAGTACTTTTACTATGTACTTTGTGAGTAATCCTCTGTCAAAGTCCCCTCTATAGTACATAATGCATGTTTTCTGCTATATTTGCTGAATGATAAAAAGACAATTTTACCTTAATGAAATTGATACTGTTTGACTTTGTATTAGTTAGCCTACTACTTACAATACATTGAAGTACTTTTACTGTGCCTTTTTTGAGAAATCCTCTGTCAAAGTCCTTTCCTGAGAACAAAATCAAGCCACTTCTGCTAAGTTTGATGAGGGAATTCCTTTTTGTTGCCATTAGTTCTTCGTGAGATCGATCCTGTTGGACTCAGTACTAGTGAAACTACCCCCACAAGTACTATGAAGTACTTACTGTGTACTTTTCCAACAATCCTCTTTCAATGTCCCCTCCTGAGAACAAGAATGCATGTTTCTCTGCTATTTTGAATAAGCGTTAAAAAGCCTTTCTTCATGAGACTGATATTGTTGGACAGAGTATTTTAAGAGGATGGTAGACTGCACACTGACACACTCTGTCACTCTTGTTGGCCTCGTATGAAGCTGCTGTCTTTTAATATATGATTATTTCTCAGCCGCTAGTTCGTACCTCGCAGATTCTTCAGTCTCATCAGCCTCATCCTTTCATCAGTCCCAGTCAACGCCTCCAGCACACTTCCAGTCTCTGACTCCATATGATATTGTCCTGATGCTGTAAGGGTGATGCCCCATGATCACACAATGAACCCTCTATCTATCTATCTATCTATCTATCTATCTATCTATCTATCTATCTATCTATCTATCTATCTATCTATCAATGTTTATTTATATAGCCCAATATCACAAATGTTACATTTGTCTCAGTGGACTTCACAGTTTGTACAGAATATCAGTATGACAATACAACACCCTCTGTCCTTAGACCCTCACATCGTACAAGGAAAAACTTCCGGAGAAAACCCCACAGTTTAAAGGGAAAAATGGGAGAAACCTCAGGGAGAGCAACAGAGGAGGGATCCCTCTCCCAGGACGGACAGACGTGCAATAGATGCCGTGTGTAAATCTCTAGAGTCTGAGTGCCAAGGACCTCATATTATGTATTTCATTAATGTTACATCACCCATTATAACAATTTGCTTTCCTTTTTCTCTTTTCTTAACTGAATAGCCCTGTCTTTAAGTATAATACAATGTAAAGTCCTTTTCCTGCACCATTTTAAGGCTTAAAAACAGGCATTTTTACTGTATGTGTTTGGAGAAATTACACAATCAATGGCCCAGAATTGTAGAAACTCTGAATCTAGTGGTGCTTGAAGAATTACACACTGGTTAAGCCGGCCAGGGTATATGCCTTTTTTGGAGCCCTTTTTTGCAATATTTATTAATAAAATGTATCCTTTCACAAATCTTTTCGACTGCTGTAAGTTAGGGCACTCTCTGTGCAGAAAATTTAAAATATTCTTCATTTGCAGTATTTTTTTAAAAAAGTGTTCAGAAAGACTGCGTCAATTATATATGTATATATACATATATACACATATATAAATACATATATAAATGAATATAAATATTGATATTATATATATATATATATATAATATCAATATTTGTATTAACCAACCAAAGTCAATTTAAATAGCGGGCAAAAATGGGTTAATTGCCATGCATGTGGTGTTTGATATAGTTTACGTTCAATTTCAACTATTTTAGGCAGAAAAACGTATATTGACCAAACCTTTTTTAATAGTTTACTATAATTTAGAAAGGTTTTTGTGAGAAATCATTTCAAAAGTAAACTTATTTTTCATTTTATATTTACATTTGAAATGTTTGTCCACAACATTATTAATTTATACATTTGTATCAATTTAAAAAAAACTATGAATCCATTTATTTTATTGTATTTCCTTGAGGCTGGGAAGATATCCAGCATGTAGTTCAACATGCAAATGTTCTAATGCAAGTAAGTATAAGTATAACATGGAAAAGGAAATAAAATAAGTTTCATAGGAGGATGTGGATTTATTTTCTCTCAACTTGTAATTACACAATCAAACAATGTAATGTAGCTCTGGCCTTCACTCACAAAAAAAACATTTAGTTGAATTGGACACATTTTTCAAAGCTCTATTGACTGACATGCAATGACTGGGACTGATGGAAGAATCTGCGAGGAATGAACTAGGAGCAGAGAAATAATCATATATTAAAAGGCAGCAGCATCATAAGAGGCCAACAAGAGTGACAGAGTGTGTCAGTGTGCAGTCTACCATCCTCTTAAAATACTCTGTCCAACAATATCAGTCTCATGAAGAAAGGTTTTTTAACGCTTATTCAAAATAGCAGAGAAACATGCATTCCTGTTCTCAGGAGGGGACATTGACAGAGGATTGTTGGAAAAGTACACAGTAAGTACTTCATAGTACTTGTGGGGGTAGTTTCACTAGTACTGAGTCCAACAGGATCGATCTCACGAAGAACTAATGGCAACAAAAAAGAATTCCCTCGTAAAACTTAGCAGAAGTGGCTTGATTTTGTTCTCAGCAGGGGACTTTGACAGAGGATTTCTCAAAAAATACACAGTAAAAGTAATTCAATGTGTTGTAAGTAGTAGGCTAACTAATACAAAGTCAAACCGTATCAATTTCATTAAGAACTAATGGTAGAATTATATTTTTTATCATTCATCAAATACAGCAGAAAAACATGCATTATGTACTAAGGAGGGGACTTTGACAGAGGATTACTCACAAAGTACACAGCAAAAGTACTTCATTTTATTTCCGGTAGAACTCAAACTAGAACCGAGTCCAACAGTGTCAGTTTTCTTAAGAACTTGTGATAAAACATATTTGCATCACTCGTCAAATATAGCAGGAATGAAGAGCAGCTGATTTGAAAAAACAAACTCGAGAGGCGGCTGAGTGACCGCTGTGCAGAATCGCTGTATAGTTTAAATATCCTAACAGTGTTGTCCATTTTAGACAGAGGCTTATTATATTTACAGCCCTTAGTAACATCAATTTTCTGGGCTCAATATGTGTCTTGGCCGTTTTCGTTGTGATCGCTAAATTCCCCTTGTGTATAATAATCACTGTTCCTTCAACAGGGTACTGTGGTGATTCAAAGAGGGATTTTAGCAAACGAGTGCATTTTTTTAAAAATCACTTCCGTGAGTTTCGCCCCGCCCCTCGCTCCAAGGACCATTTGACCATTTAGTAAGGTAAAAAGCAAAAACGCCTCTCAGACGCTCTTCCGTTTACGTGTTTAATAACGAAAAACAATTGGACGGTAGATACACGGATTCTTAACCTATCAATGTGTATATCACCATTAAACATGTTTTTCAAAAGTTTAAGAAACCCCACACAGCTCAATAAATACTGTGAAATGTTGACTTTATTTGATCATTTCAGTAAAAACTAACGTTCGTATTTCTCCTTTTGATTATTATTATTATTATTATAGTGATGAACGTTCAAAACAAAGTACTTTGGGAAGTTACCACAAATGTTTTAAAATGCTTAATAAGCACCGTAACTTTCATGATATAATTTCTCGGTCATCGGTTGTTTCCGTGAAGGGCCGAATGTTGTCACTGTAAATGTTGCCACTCAGGTACTTCCGAGTCTTTTCACTCCGTTAGGAAGGCTCCTAAGCTAAACTGACAATTTGACTGCAGCCCCAGGGTGTTTCTCAATGTCAAGGAAGTATCCTTCAGAGCCACTAACTATTTAAAGTATGCTACGTCATCGAATCCCGCCGAAGGACTGTTCCAATGTACAGGATCCTTGGAATTCTACCGAGGACTGAATCCTTCGTTGTGGGAAATTTTGAGGTTGCACCAGTGTATCCTCGGCGGTCTTAAAAGCCCCACAATGCTTTGCGCACGGACCAATTTCCCAAATCTTTGGCGGAAAATGGCTGAATCCAGGCAGCACACATTTAAATCTAAGTATGTTTAATGGCGTAGTTAATGTGCACATAACTTGTGTTTAAAGTTTATAGTCCGTTTGAGTTTTGCCCGTGTGAACGCAAATCGAACCTTCTGAAAAATGAAACAATGGAACAAACTGTCGTCTGGTGCGCACCAGAGAAGCAGACTATTGCATGAGACCTTAGAGCAGGGGTGGGGAATCTCCGGCTTCTGGGCCGTATACGGACCGCGAGACCATTTGGTTCGGCCCTCGGGGTAATTTATAAACACACGCAAAAAAGAAAAAATGTAAGAAATCTAGACCGCAAAATAATTAAACAAGCGAGTGCCTGTTTTTCCAGGCCAAGGTCAGGTTCCTTGAACACAACACGAACCTACTGTCGTCACGTGGTATATGTCTCGTCGGACAGGGGTGTAGCATGTATGTATAATAAGAACTGGATACAGCGTGGAAGGCGGGGCCTCATTCATTCTTATGACGCCTAGTTCACACAGCAGCTTTGAAAAAAATCTTGAAAATCTTGGAGGTGGGTGTGTCTGAAAGCTTGGGGATTTTTTGCGAGCAACGCGACCAACAACCAATCACATGAATTTCCCATCCCGACATACAAAGCAATAGCAATGTTAAAATGAAGTAAACTGGATATAAACTCCCGAAACAGGCGAAAACCTACCAGTTTCACCCACTGTCTCTGCCACCTCCCTCCATGACTGGTTCCTCCGATTTGTATCCCGGTAAATAGTACTGGTCGTAAAGAACCGGGTGATTTGCTTCCGTAATTTCTCGTTTGGAATATGAGGAAATGAACTGCGGTATGTCTCTCCCAGTTTACATGTGGTTTGATTGGCTAGCGCTTGTACTGTCAGATTTGCATAAACGGGATTTGATTGGCTGGTGCTGCCAGCTCAGCTTCAAAAGTTGAACATTGCTGAACTTTTGAATCCTGAAAATCCTGGAAATCTTCGCTTTGCTTCCCCACAATGCAGTTCGGCGAAAAGCGAGGCAAAGTGACGTCACCCCCTTTCAAAGTCAAAGGGCAGAGAAGCGTTGGAAGATTTTTTTAAAGCTGCCGTGTGGACGTACCGTGAGAGTTGCTCATTGGCGCATGGATGACAAAATGGCCCAACTTTTGAGAGAGTGAAACGTCACAGATTACCCAGCATGCCTGAGAAGTACCCCTATGTGCGCTCATAGAGCATGCTCAACTTTAACTACGCCCCCCAAAAGGCTCCTTCACATCAAGCACGTCAATTTGCGTACACATAACAGCACCGTGTGTTCTGAATTGTTATGATGGATTTGATATGAACTAATAACGAGGTTTCCTTCAAATGGGCAGAGGACTCCGCAAGTGCTGTGTTTAAAGTAGGCCTGTGTATTATTTGTAATTCTCCTTATAGGAGTTATTTGTTTCTTATTAGAGCTTAACAGTTTTATATAATATAATAAATAGCCTAATAAATGCAAAACAACTGTAGTTTTTGTCTGATACAACAATAAATATAACTTTATAAGCTATAAAGCTATGACATATGTTTTGCGGCTCCAGACAACATTTTTTGGGGGAAAAAGGAGCAAAATGGCTCTTTTGTTCAAAAAGGTTGCAGACCCCTGCCCTAAATCCTTTTAAATTCTCCTATCCACTATCCCTTAACCCCATGACGTTTCACTCAGAGGTCAAGGAATAGACGATATGGTTAGAATTTAGGAGCTGATCTTTGGACTATTCGACTGCAGCACGGCACTTCAGAAATGGCAGTACCCATAAGGAGGCTCCATGCCGCAGTTTTTGTGTGGCTGTGTCTTTAATTGAAAGCCCGGTGGCGATCTGCTCATCCGTCATACTGATCATACAGTCAATAACTTTGTTGTTATTAGCATCTGGTTAAAGCTATGCTAACGAATATAAGAAGCTTTTTCTACAACCAGGTAAAGGCACATCTTATATAATCATTATAGTTATAAAAAAACAACAGAATAAAGGAAAAAACTGGTGCATCAGATTGATGCTTTTAACTTCAACATTTCAAAAATATATTCCCGGGGGAGTATGCCCCCCGGACCCCCTTAGAGGAGGTTAGGTCCCTGAATATTGCTGAATAACACGTTTTATTTATACATGGGATAACTACAATAGGGCTGCAACAAACAACTAATTTGATAATCGATTAATCTATCGATTAATGAAACGAATAATCGACTATTACTGTATGCCTTGCACAATTTCTCAAACGCTCTTATTTAGCCATCAACTTTTAGATTTAGCTTGAGGTTGTTTTAGGCATGTGGAAACTAACAATGAAGACAATAAAGATGAATACTTGATTCAAAAATGCATATATTATTAAATGAACTTAACAAATTGTTTACAAAATTAACATTGCTTTTTATTTAAATTAAATAAATAATATTTCACATCAAAAGAAACAACAATGTTTTAACAAATCGTATTAAATAATCTGATGACAGAACTGTAAACAGAATAGCTGAAACTTTAACAAAATAAAGAGTAACTCTGTTACCTCTAATCATTAACCCATGTTTGTATAGTTGTGTTAACTCCGTGTGTTGCTGCTAGCATACATAATACCTGACGTGGAAACGTTACTCGTGGATGGGGGTACAGAGCTACTAGAAAGACAGTTGTACCCGGTGCATTCCTCCGTCTGAATGTGGTGCACTTTTGCTAAATGTTTAGACAAATTGCTCGTGTTACCGCCCTTACATGCTAAACACTCTTGGCAACGAGCATTGTCCACCTCAAGACGGGTAACATTTAACCACACCTTGGAGCCATGGGCGCGGGAAGGGGGGTGCTGAGGGAGCTGCAGCACCCTCTAGCGGCAGGCAGGGGGTGCGGAGCTCCCCTGTCTGAATTATTATTTGACGGTTATTGCTGCTCCCGCTGTGCATAATCTGTGTAATATGTTGCCAATAAATTCCACATTGTTGGTAAAATAATATTTTGGCCTGACCCGAATGTTTTTCTGTAGCCCCGGACAATTCTACCTCAATAATATAATACATTAACCGTGCTTTACGTGAACCTCATCAAGACACTAGAAAAGACGGCAGGACTGTAATTTCCCGTGTTCAGTGAATGCAACAGAGGCAAGACACCAGACCAATCAGAGAGTTGCATGGAAATAAAAGTGTGCTTGTGTCATTCAAGCTCGCGGCTCTGTGTGTGTGCGGAAATAGCGCATTTAGTGTGTGTATGAGAGAGGGGTAGAGAGAGAGGGACCGGTGCCAGCAGCAGGGACCGTGTTGTTAGCATCTGGTTAGCTAGCTGCACTAACGGACATACGGAGCTGTTTGTTCCACAACAAGCTGGAGGAGAGCTCTCCTCTCAGACTGAGAGGCTCAGGTGAGCTAAAGGACTCTGAGTGTTTAGATAATTAACATTAGTGTAAGTTATCTCAGTGGGCCTCAAACGATTTGGTCAAAAATTATTCAAAAGATTATTTCCGCGGCACACCTTCATATGATCATTATAGTTATAAAAAAAATGAGAATAAAGGAAAAACAGTTATGAAATACTATATGGCAGTAAAACAAGAATACAGTTTGAAAGGGGAGTGATTTGTAAAATATCCATAAAGAATAAGAACATCTGCTTACAGTTGTGTTTCATCTCGGTGTTGGGAGATGTATCCATAGATCTCTTAATGTTGCTCTCAAAGTGCACCAGATTGATGCTTTTAACTTCAATATTTAAAAAAAATCTTCCCGGGGGAGCATCCCCCCGGACCCCCCTAAAGGAGGTGAGGTCCGCTCCCCACTTGTAAAAAATAGCACTTTACCCCTGCCTATATGCCGTGAGCTGATTATCGAGCCTTCATTGTAACAGTTGCGGGTTTACTGTGTGTTTGCGTGTGGGGAGTTTTTTTGTGCGTGCTCTATAGTGCCTGTAATAGTGTTCACTGGAGTCCAGCACCTCAGCACCCCCACTCAAAATACCTTCCCACGCCTCTGCTTGGAGCGCTTCTCTCCGCCATCCCCGCCGTGTGTTGCTGCATGTAGCAGCTGCGTGTGTGTAAACTGCCCCTCCCCCCTCGCACATGGGGGAGAGAGATCGCGTCTGGATCGGAAAGATCGAAAATACACCGACCATACCACCGCATTTTTTTGTCTTTTTGCATATTAGAAACGAGTTGGCGACACTAAGACTGCGAGATAATGTTTGTGTAGCAATAATACATGATCTTTCTCAACTCGCTACTCGGAGGGAAGTCGCTGTCATATGCCTTGTGAACACTCCGATAATGCCTCTCCACGTTACCTTTCTTTGGCAGAGCGACACTTGCTTTACAAATAAGGCAAATAACCTTTGGATGTGACATCACAACAAAATATTCTTCCTCCCATTCTGGGTGGAAGTGGTATGTTTTCAGCTTTTTGCTCGGTCCTGCACTCATTTTGTTGTTTGTCTCTTTAACTTAATTTGAGTTTTCACGGCACTTGACTGATTTTGTATCGCTTTGCATTCTGGGTTAACAGACAGGAAAGCGATAGGTCGCTTTTTCTGTCAATCAAGTAAACTCCTGAATTGATCAAAACCTGTTTTGTCTATTTTAACGGAGCTGGATTTTTTATTTGTTATGAATGACTCGCAATCTACCAGCATTGCCCCTGCGGTCGACGTACTGGGCACCTCTGCTGTAGGGAGTAAAACTCTAACACAGAAAATACCTGTCTATGTTGCCCCAGAACTTCTCGTTGGAGATTTTTCTTTTTCTTCCTAGGTACAGTGACGTGACCATGCCCAGGTCCAAATGGACCAATCCGTGGAGCCACACACACACACACACACACACACACACACACACACACACACACACACACACACACACACACACACACACACACACACACACACACACACACACACACACACACTTTCTCAGCTGCGATACTCCGCGGACTTTCGCCGGCGCACTCAACCTTATCTTTTCTCAGCCGCAGCTGCGTGGATCTCCACTCACAGTTCGCCACACACTCACGTGTTTGTGCTCAGGCTGAGTTCAGGCTGAGTTTCGCGCTGTCTCGCTGTCTCGCAGCAACCAGGACGTGACACCAGTAATACAGCTCACACTGTCGGCTCCTCGAGTCTCAAATACCTGTCTATGTTGCCCTAGAACTTCTCGTTGGAGATTTTTCTTTTTCTTCCTAGGTAGCAGCGAGCCCCGCAACGTCCCGCCAACACAGCACCCAGACCCCACGCAGCATTCTCATCTGTTTGTCATTTTCTGGTTGCTAACAAACGCCATTCTAACACATAATGGCAGATTCTTACCTACTCTAACTTAAAACAGGCGAAAACAAACAATCCAAAAGAAAGAAATAGGGGTTTGCACTCCTGAGAAATAACCAGTCTACAAAGATAGGTAAAGTAAAATAGCTCACAGCAAGCAGAGAAGGACAAGATACTCTCAAAGTGCGAACACAGCACAAAAGATCTAAACACGCGCAGCGTTGGGAGTATGGAGAAGTTGAGTCAGAGAGAGATCCGATGAACTGCACTAAAAATGCTCCCATCTCCTCAGGTGGACCAATCAGCTAACGAGTACCACCTGCTTGCACACACACACACACACACACACACACACACACACACACACACACACACACACACACACACACACACACACACACACACACACACACACACACACACACACACACACACACACACACACACACACACACACACACACACACACACACACACACACACACACACACAGAAGGAGGGAAAAGCATACACACAAATGACCTAATGACCCAGGGTCGTAATACTTCAACAATGGAATTATGATCAGTAGAAATGGCCATGACATGGGACCTTTAAGATAAGATATACTTTATTGATCCCAAGTAATACAAAGCAGCAAGTAAAACATGCAATTTAGTGGTTAACCTGGTATTTGTACTCCACTACATTTATTTTAGTTACTTTGCAGATTCTGATTAATGATGTGAAATATAAACAACCCTTAAATCAGACTTTAGTTACACCAAAGCGGCAAACTCTGGGGCAGAGCCGGGACGCCAATAAGGAAGTGCCACAAACTGAAAGGAGGAATTTCCATAGACCCCCATGTTAAAATGCCCAACTTTACAGCAGAAATAAACATGTTTCTACCCCTGGATGCAATAAAAATTATTCGGGATATAGTTAGATTCCACCTTAATGATTATTAATTGTTGAGTGAATTGTTTTATAACGCGACCCTTTTATTAGGGTCTGAGACCAGAGGTCGGCGAAGACCCTATTGAAATCGGTCGTGCAGCGACCGATAAACCTGCGAAACACACCCAAAAACAGGGAAAACGACCGGCAAAAGCACAGAAAAGGTTTGGAAAACATGACGGCTGATAGGCCGTGCGAGCCCAGTCACGTGGGCGCAGAATTGCATAATTGATATCGTTACGATCAATTTAGTCGCTCGCGATGCGAGCGATAACCATGCAAAACCCACAAAAAACGGGGAAAACGAGGGGCAAAAGCCCATTAAAAGTGACCTAAATCATGACAGTAGGTAGAACACGCGACTACAGTGGGCTACGCCCACGTCACTGTAAACTATTGATATCGGACCGATTATTTGTTATGATTATTATTTGAACACTTTGCGTGCACTTTTGACCCCCGCAATTATGTGAAAACTCACAAAATGTTGCACTCGCGTCAGAAGTGGTGAAAATCGCGATGTGTTATTGGTTCCGGAACTTTGCATCAAAAATTGTGTAGGCCACGCCCACTTCCGTTTTAACGTAAACTCCCCCCACTTTAACTTTCACTTAAACGAACGAAACTCGCTACGCATATCTAGGGTGCGGAGACAAACAAAAAAGCCTCTTGGAGGGGTATAAAATAACGTACAGGAAGTCGGCCATTTTTTATTTGGCGTCGGAAAAACCTCCTCGTCCTCCGCGCAAAATCTATCTTCTCCTAGGGACTTTATCCGTACGACTCGAAATTCGTCGGGTAGGTTCTCGAGACATGGGCAATTTAAAGTTATCACGGAACTTTTTTTCTTTCGCACGGCGTAGCCTTGATTTGGCGCCAAAGTTCGCGTTAGCTCGATGCTTGGCGATCCCTCGCCATGGAACACGATGATGTCATAACGCCAACTGACATGCTCCGAACGCCACCAAACTTCACATGATGGTTAACACTGCTGCCCTGAACAGCTCTAAGTCAAATCTGATGTTAATTAATGTGGCGTTACCATGGCAACGGATCCTTCGCCATAAAACACGGTGTCGCTGTAACTCCAATGGACACGGTCCCATCGTCCCCCAATCTTCACTTTTATATCACCGGTCCATGCCTCAACAGCTCTACGTGAAATGTGATATCTCACCATTTGTCGTTTCCATGGCAACGCTTCCCTCGCCATAAAACACAATTTTGTCTTAAGTCAATGGAAAATGGTCCAAACTGCACCAGAATTCAGATGATGGCTAATGGTCCGGCCCTCAACAGCTCTACGCCAATTATGGGATGTCATCATATGCAGTTGCCATGGCGACAGATCCCTCGCCATGAAAGATGGTGTTGTCGTAATTCAATGGAAAATCCTCCAAACGGCACCAGACTTCAGACTATCATTAATGGTCCGGCCCTCAACAGCTCTATGTCAATTATGGGATGTCATCATATGCTGTTGCGAAGGCGACAGATCCTTCGCCATGAAACATGGTGTCGCTGTTACTCCTATGAAAATGGTCCAAACGGCACCAGACTTCAGATGATGGCTAATGGTCCGGCTCAACACCTCAATATGACAATACTGAGTTTTCCTCAAAAGCTGTTGCCATGACAACACATCCCTCGCCGTTAAGCACTATATTGCTAGAACTCCTGTGTAAATGGTAAAAAAGTGTTCAAACTTCACATGTGTGCTAATCGTCAAGCGCTTGAGACTTATAAGTGTCAGTTTTGAGACTTCGTCAAATTTAGTTGCTATGGTAACAAAATGGCCGCCGTGAAACACGTTTTTCTCATAATTCCAGTTAACATGCTCCAAACAGCCCAACACTTCACAGGTTTGATAACGATGCAGCCCTCAACAGCTCTATGCCAATTATGGGATGTCATCATATGGCGTTTCCATGGCAACAGTTCCCTCGCCATGAAACACGGTGTCGCTGTTACTCCTATGAAAATGGTCCAAACGGCACCAGACTTCAGGTGATGGCTAATGGTCCGGCCCTCAACAGCTCCATGCCAATTATGGGATGTCATCATATGCCGTTTCCAATGGCGAAAGATCCCTCACCATGAAACAGGGTGTTGTTGTAACTCAATAGAAAAACGTCCAAACTGCACCAGACTTCAGATGACAGTTAATGGTACGGCCCTCAACACCTCAATATGACAATACTGAGTTTTCTCAAAAGCTGTTGCCATGGCAACACATCCCTCGCCGTTATGCACGATATTGCTAGAACTCCTGTGTAAATGGTAAAAAAGTGTTCAAACTTCACATGTGTGCTAATCATCAAGCGCTCGAGACATATAAGTGTCAGCTTTGAGATTTCGTCAAATTTAGTTGCTATGGTAACAAAATGGTCGCTGTTAAACACGGTTTTCTCATAACTCCAGTTAACATGCTCCAAATGGCACGAAACTTCACAGGTTTGATAACGATGCAGCCCTCAACACATCTAGGCGTATTATGGGGTGTCATGAAATGCCGTTGCCATGTCGACAGATCACCCGCCATCAAACACAATGTTTGTTTTACTGCTGTAACTCATATACATTGTCCGATCGGCCTGAAACTTCCCACGTTTGCCAACGGCCGAGTCCTTCAGACACCTAGACACGTCGACGTGCGGACAACAGCCTGCGGAGCGTCGAAGGCCCGCTCAACGCTGCTTGCAGCTTTAATTTATATTAGGTCTTAACGTTTTTGCATAAATTAGGGCGTGGTCACTTTGATGGAAAGGTACGTGCCTCACAGCTAACAGCAACTTGTCCACTCTGCTAGGCTACAACGTTAGCTAGTTGTAGTTACTGTACTAGTCTAGTCTTCTGTCTCAGTAGCATCATGTAACCTGTTTGAACCATCCTCCGTATTGGGTTTGTTTTTAATATATACATTTTAATAACCCTTTACTGCTGTCACAATCTTCATTCCAGCCATATATTTATTAAAGTTGGGGTAGGTAATTCTGGAGAAACCAGCTCGAGTGCGCTAGAATTTGAAAACACACAGCCGGAAAAAATCTGCCACTTCCTTACAGAGCCCCTCCTCCAACACACACGAACGCGCACATGACCAATGAGGGCACGAGATAAGTTTGGGCACAGATGGAAGGCTGACAGGCAGGTAGGCCATCCATTTATTTGAGCCGGGCCTTGTTAAAGCACTTAAGATATTCATTGCTATCAGGATGTTAAGAGCATTCCATGGAATATAACAAAAAGTGTATCTCGAGCCGGTTTCCCAAACTTACCTACCCCACCTTTAAATTAGCAGCAAAAATGCACTTGAACTTGGCCCCTCACCCTCTAAAATCCTCTGTGCCTGTTATATAACATATATCTGCAGACTTATGGGTGAAACGCTTACAAAGGTGAGTGAAGGTATTCACTTTTCGAACGCATTGTTGATCTATATAAAAAAAAGCAAGATAAATCTCCAATTGAGTAAGGTAGGTGAAGACATCCAGGTACCGCATTTGCTCATTAATAAACATGACCATTTCCTCGAAAGCACACAACTTTACTTTAGAATAAAAACTGAGACTTTGTCACAGAATAATGCTCCATACTCTACGCGCAGAGGAGCCTTTGTGTAATCAGACGGCCTTCACAACTCAATCAAAGGCTTCAGAAAGGGATAATAACTTATCAAATGTAATGAGTCAACTGTTTGTGATCGCTGCTCAACGTCAAAACAAAAGGTTGACCGGAGATGTATCGTCATAAAGCTTATGGAACACAACATGGAAATTAAAACATTTCAAATTGAGTGATAACACCACAAAGAATTTATATGATTTTAGATTTATTATACTCTTATGTTGTGGTAGTGAAATAAATAATGAATGCGTTAAAAATTATTTTACAGAAAACACAACAATTAAAAACATAATACTTGTATGTTTCAGACAGAAAATAATATGCAAATCAGAAAAACTGAGTCTGCATCCAAGACACACGGGGAAGATACAGTAATTCTGTTTTAAAAGTGCTATAAAAGTATTCAAATATACACACACACTCACACTCACACACAGTGGATAATGAGAAAGATATATTTCCATCAGGAAGAGTTTGAAAGTGGACACAAACACACTCCAAATTCTAAATCATTCATATAGCATCATAATTGCTAAATATATTTATCACTGTATCGATAATGAGTACGCCTAAAAAGAAAAGGTTCAGTTCATAGGACAGTTACCAAGTCTTTGCAGTAGAGAAGTGATATTGTCTCTGTAATAGTTAGAAGCCTTTAACAAACACCATTTCCCATAAGTCCATCATGGGTTAACACAGACTAAACTTGGGGATCAAAGTTCAGTTTGTAGAGATTTGGCTTGGGGACCAAATGGTCATAAGTTCACTCCCGATCGGACCAAAAATATGGATGGAGATCTTTGCTTGGGAACCGAATCTCGGCATGGACCAAGAAATAAAAATGGTGTGGACTGGTAGCTGGAGAGGTAACAGTCAGCCTCCTGGGCACTGCTGAGGTGTCCGAGAGCAAGGCACCGAACCCCCAACTGCTCCCGGGCGCTGGAACAGTGGCAGCCCCTTCGCTCTGACACCTCCATGAGCTGGTGTGTATTTTCGGGTCTTGGTTTGTAATTGTATAATAACACTAGCGTGAACTGAATGATTACAGGTAGTCTTAATCTTAATAGATTGAGGCAAGAAAGCAGCTTTCAGAGGAGAGCTATTCCAGACGTGGCAGTGTGACAGCAGCTGGCCCAGAGCTGGAGTCAGGATTCTGTGAGTGTCTCCCCTGGAGCTGAGGACCTCCCATCTGTGCCCCCCTGAAGTCTCTGTTAGTGATTATCAACCACCCCTATTTAGTAAATAACTACTTAAAGTAGAGCATCAGGTAGCGTACCAGTGCCAGTAACTTCTTCTGAGGTCATGACTTTAGCGCTGTGGTTCTTTGGGGCGGGCTCCTGGAGGTCGACGAAGGCCTGCTGGTTGTGCTCCTTGTTTTCTTCCTCCTGCGTGCAGATAAACCTTTGCTTTTCCGTCGAGGAGGAGGCGGTGTTTTCTTCTTTGTTGCGCTGTTGGGGGCCCCCAGGTGCTCAGAGAGTCTCCTCTGAAACACTGCCTGGAACTGCTGAGCCTGCAGAACAAAGATAAGAATGAGGAATTGATTTGAGGACAGAACGGCTGTAGTGAGTAAACTCGGCCTGTGTGGGGCTGAGTTAGGTTTTACCACAAATACTGAAATTATTATAATGGATTTTTGTTTTTGGAATTGAAGTAACATCTTCATTTATTTCCACCTTTGTGTTACACAACTTTATAACTCCACGGTATAAATGAATACTGTTGTTGCCTTTATGGAAATCGGAGACTGCATTTTTCAGAAAGCAGAAGAGCTGGACAAAATATTCTTAACCCTAAACAGGTTGGAATGCCCCCTTTGATTGCTGTGTCTCTCTTAGATCAGTTATCCCCTGGTCTTCTTTCAGATTTGGTATTCCTTTGTTTTGGATTTGCCTAGGACTTCCGTGTCTAAGAATTGGAACCCATGAGGAACCCATGAAGAACACCACATCCTAGGACTAGATCTTTCTGCACACAAGCACTGAATCCCCACTACCAAAGACCATTTGTGAACAGAGATAGGGGTAACAACCTCGCCAACCACAAGATCTCAGAATCTGCTGAGGACCATGAGATGTGTTTTAAAAGCTATGTGACCTTTACAAACTATTTCATACAGCCTTAGCTCCAAAGGTCAAGACTAAACTGTAAAGCTCAAGCAGTAGAGGTCGTACCATGACCGTATGTGTGGTGGTCGAGGGTTCTGTGGTGGCGGTAGGGGGGGCTATACTGATGGCAGGGGGGGCTGTGGTGGTGGCAGGGGGAGCTGTGGTGGGCTGCTGGCCCTTTGGTTTGTTGCAGTACATCTCCAGATACTGGAGTCCACAGCCAGGCGAGCGGCAGCACTGCTCCACGATCCCCTTCCCTCTAGGCCGACCTCCGTAACCGGACCATGACCCTCTACCTGCAGAGAGAGAAACGTTCATCTTGAGATTCTTATCTTTCTTTAAAGCCTTCCTACTTAGGTCATTTAATTTAAACCATTCATGAAACCTTTTATCCTTTGGCATGCTTACCAAATTCTATCCTCTCTTGCAATAGTAATTACTAGGTCTGGAAATTGGTATTCAACTTTAAGGTTTTGACTGGTATTGAAATCTTATCCAAAACGATCTAAGAAAGTTCTATTAATACGGCGGTGCGCATAGCCAATACCCCAAAAGCGGACACTCTATTCTGCTTCGATGTTTTCTGTCTCCTGTAGTGTGTTATATAGGTTATCAAAGTTTCCCTCCAGTGGGAGAGCCGTCCAGCTAACCAATCAGAGCAGACTGGGCTCTGGTTTCAGACAGAGGGTGAAAAGAGGTGCCCCACAGGCAGTATGAGAAAAATAAAGAGCTTTTTGAACATTAAATCATTGAGACAAGTCACAGTAGAGACACTACTGAACTACATCGTCTTGGTCCAGGAGAGCATGTTGACAATATGGTAGCAATAAAGTTTAAAATGCATTGGGGCTCATGTCTACTTTGGTTTAGTACCACATTTCTGCAGAACATGACTTATCCTGGGTAAGTAGCAAATGCTAGCATACACGGTACAGAGGAGGCTAGCATTTGCTACTTACCCAGGATAAGTCATGTTCTGCAGAAATGTGGTTTGAGGGGCGCTCTGCTTCTCCTGTCTACACCTTCTCTGTTTGAAGTGGTTGGAGCGGTGCAGCTCTCAGATAGCAAGTGTTGCAACAATGTAGCTATCACACCGAGGCACGGTGTTCTGTGAGTACACTGCCATTTTGGTGGATTGCCACCCCTCTGATAGCAGGAGGAAGAAGTTGGCCTTGGTCAGAATTGAGATAAAGGTAATCAGGTGAAAGGGCCTGTGGGTATTTATCTGTGTCCAATGGGAGATATTTTATTCTAGTAATAATAATACATTTTATTTGAAATAAAAGCTGCTTCACGGTAAAAGGTCCACTGTGGTGTGGCCTACATGAAGCACTAATGTACAGAACAATGCAATCAGACTTGGCCCAAGAAATAGATCCAACATTAGATATGAAATTGCATAAAAAGTAAGAGTGTGTCCTGTTTACAGCTACAGCCTGCAGCACGGAGGAGCAGTGTTGTGACTATCATTATGCAGGATGTGTTTTTTATTGTTGTTTAGCTGATAACTTGCGGTGTTTTCACATGGACTGATGACCATGGCCTTATCCGTGTTAGAATAACCTTCATAGCATTTTGGTCCTAATATCTTTTTGTATCTCTATTAAAATCTAGGGAAGAAAAAATATAAGCAAACTGCATTTGTGTTATGTCAACTTCAAGTTAAATGTAGAGCTTATGTTTTTTATGTATTTCCCTCCATGTCGTTGCAGTGTGAACACAATAACAGCGACATTGCTTATTGGACCATGATGCATTATTGCTTGTTTTGTGAATGCAATGGAAAGAGGGAAAGACAACAAAATGTTGGTATGATAAAGTATTCATAGCTCAAATAAAAATCTGAGATTATTTTGGTTCCTATGCATGCACTTTATAGAGTGTCCCTAACATCAGTTTAAGGTTAGAGATCAATTTTGGACCATGCAAAACATTAGATGTTAACAACCAGTTTGCAGAGGAATAATCCTAATCATTTTGGTGACCTCCTGACCTTTAATGCCACAATAACACAGTTTAGAAAGGTATTATGGAACATTCTATACTAAAGACATGAGTCCTTATGTGAAACAGGTATATTACCTGAATATAAACGTACCTAAATAGATTCCACGATCCCCGCAGACAAACATTAGGTCCTTGAGCAGATCAGAGCCACAGCGCAGTTGGCCTGCCTCTGAGGCCAGGGGCCAGCCTGCCAGACAGATACACATCCGGACACACAACACCTGAGGAGGAGGAGGAGGAGGAGGAGGAGGAGGAGGAGGAGGAGGAGGAGGAGGAGGAGGAGGAGGAGGAGGAGGAGGAGACCTTTATACACCTACACACAAAGCCTATAACACAACATTAAGATTCATGTGCTGGTGACCGGGGGGGTTGAAGAGAAAGCCAGCACACATGCCTTTGCAGCTTGACTGACGGATGAATGCATGTAGGCAAAAACACTTTTAACTATACATTTGATAATAATAACTTCCAAATGCTTTCCTGCACCCAAAAGGAGATGGAAGACAATGTGTGATGCACAAGTAAAATGTATGACTAACTTATTGCGGCCAAAATATTATCATATTTTGCTCAGTATGCAGATGTCTCAGTCCGGAACATGTCCTTTGTATCGTTACGGCGAATTTGAGACTGCCAATTAATTTTCCAGATATTTATATTTTCTACTGATGCTTTTATAATAGATCTATATAATATATACCCCACCCCCCTCAGCATATGGAGACAGGTGTGCCAGACCTGGATTCATTTTGTCCAAAAGCTGAAGTCCTTACAATGTTTTGTAAACAATGTTTTTGAATTACCCGTTTTGTCAGAAAAACTGTCCAAAAGGTTTACGAAGAGATGAAGAAATGCTTTACTTTTACGGCTGCATTAATTTCTGATTATTAACACATTTTATGGGAATGCCTCTTGGTAGGGCAACAATAAAAGCACAACTCTAAGACCTTTCTTTGTGTTAATCAGCATTTTTGGATTTGCAGGCAATGGTTTACCGTTGCTTGATTCATTATGCACATTTCATACACAAAGGCAACTAATAGTGCTTTACATAAGCATTTACACACAATACAAATCAAAAACTAAGATCTGAAAATCTATATGAAGGCAAATAACCTCGAAAGTCCTGTTTGGTTTAATTCCCAAAGATATATATATTCATTGTTTGTATATTGTTGGAAACTGTTTTGCCTGTATATCTTGATTTATGGAAAAGTTACATTTTCTGACTTTCTAGAAGTAAACAATACAACAAAAACAATAAAGACTTCTCTCCATAATCATCTTGGCCAGTGAAAACAAAAAGATGGTTTAGTTTAATCCAATACAGCAGCATTTACAATGCACTTTATGCTTTAATGAACTTATTAATTGCTTTTGATAACAGCTAAATTAATTGTAATTGAATGCCATATTCCCTCTTATCAAAACTTAATTAATTTACAATACAAATCAGATCATTTTTAGGGATTTGTAGAACATCTGCTGGTTCCATTAAAAGAACGGTATGCAGATAGCTGGAACACACTGCTTACATTTCTAACAACAAATCGAATCGACTACTAGACGGCACTACAACCTGTCAGACACAGCTCAGGGAACAGAGTGGAAGTGGGTCTTACCTTCAGTGTGTTTGCTGTGGGAGAGGAGAAGCTTGAGGAGTGCATACTGTCTTTGTGGACTGACTGAAGGAGACCTTCAGTCTTATAGCAGCAAGCGGGGGGGGCGGGTCACAGCTGGTTCCTCCCTCACCTCCATGCACTCCACAGTGATTCACACTCAATCTCATCTGCAGCCTCTATCAGATTATTTAACACGTAGTCTCTGATGATCTACTCTGTGTTCCTTACGTGTGTAACAGGATATTCATCAGTGGCACAAACATTATGTTCAATTCTAACTGCTGGAACCAGAGGTGGAAGATGTACTCAGAACTTTTACTTGAGTAAAAGTAGAAATAACACAGTGTATGAATACTGTTACAAGTATTCCTGTAGTCAACATTTGATTCAAGTAAGAGTTCAAATTAATAGGATCAAAATCCACTTAAGTACCAGAAGTAATAATTGATATAAATGATATCACTGGATTATAAATAGGTATAATCTACTTTAAAGAGCAACTTCCAGGTTAAAGACACCTGTGAATAAATGTGTAGGAAAATGATGAATACACTAGATTTTCAAAAAAATATACAGAAATATACACTACAGTGACATCTGGCGTCGTTTTTGTAAGAAATGTTCACTTCCGCATAAAAAAGCCTCGGCACGTGACCTCCCGCGTGGGACACAAGGGGGAGAGCGGCCGGTGTAATGTATTAATAAACATGGATCCCAATGCTAGTTTCGACACAGAACACAGAAGAAGTTGAACATGAATATTGGAATGCATATGACGGACCACAACCTTATAATTATGAGCCTGCTAGGCGTCCAAGAGACCAGGAGCAGCCAAGGATTAGAAGAAATAACGGCCATCGGAGAGAAATTGAGCTGTGGTGTGAGGAGAACCAGTGGAGAACTGGGCAGCTATCTTGGTGAGTGACCGGCGTTAGCCACAGAATGTTAGCTAACATCACATCACAACATTGTAAAGTTAGCTATCATATATCAGGCTATAACTAAAGTAGCATTGATAATATAGTAACGTTACTGGCAGGACTGTTGATACTGATCCATAACAGAAACTGATGCGCAAGTATCAGCCGTATCTCGCGTTACCTAATGCAACTCCACATTACGGTGCTGTGTACCGGAGGGGAGACGCGAGATACGGCTGATACTTGACGATCTGGCGGAGAAAGGTTGTGGAGCCTCCGTTGATATGTCGTTGTAAATGGCTTGATGGAAAGCAGGTGTGTAGTCGGGGAGGGTGCACAGCTGATTGCAGCAGGTGTGTAGTCGGGGAGGGTGCACAGCTGATTGCAGAAGGTGAGTGGAGGTTGAGCCGGGAGCCAGGAGTGACAGCCACCACGCAAACAACACAGACGGGGGGAAACAAACAAACACAAAGGAGACGGCTGGAGCAGTACAGCCACCACAGCGTTACCTAGGGGGAGAGAGAAGTAATACGGTTTCCTGATAAAGCTGTGAAGAGTATGTGCTGCAGGGAGGTGGATGCACAACGCACCCAGGAACGAACGCTAGCTCCGGTCCTTTTTACTGTGGACTCGATGTCCTGACAGGCTGGTATTTGTGCAACCTGCACAAACACAATACTGCACCATGATTACAAATGGTGAAATACAATGTAAAACTACCGAAAAGTACCAGCTCCTTAAAACACAACCGCTCTACTCAACGCAACTCTACTATACCCGCGGTCAGAGAGCGAAGATGTGTCCCCTGCGTGATGTAATATGACGCGTTTGACGTATGACCTTAAAAAAAAGCAGTTTTTAAGAGCAGAGCTCAAAATTGCTCCTTTCCCTCTGAATTCCTGCCCTTATGTCTCGTAAAACATATCAAATCCTGCATTCACTTTTTTAATTGTAATTTTCAAGCAAGTTTAAGCATAAATGTAGAAAAAATAAAAACCTGCAAGATGCTCTTTAAACGTTTTACACTGCAGAGTATCTTCGTCCATAATATTGCTTCATATTTAGTTTATGTCGTCTTAATAATATAAACCTGCAAAGAAAACTAGTGACTAATGTTGTCGAATAAAAGTATGAGGACTAAAAGTACAATATTTTCTTTCAAAAAGTATTTGAGTGAAAGTTTAAATAGCATACCATGGAAACACTCAGGTAAAGTAAGTACATTTACTTGAGTTATTGTACTTTAAGAGGACATTTTACTCTTATTCTCAGGTTCATATCAGTATGTATTGTCTCTACTGGGACATGGCTCCATGCTTTAATGTCCAAAAAGCTCTTTATTTTTCTCATACTGTCCTGCAGCACCTCTTTTCACCCTCTGTCTGAAACCAGAGCCCAGTTTGCACTGATTGGTTAGACGGCTGGCTCTGTTGTGATTGGTTAACCGCTTAGAGATTTCATCCTGCCCCTTAGCCTATAACGTACAATGTGTTGTAGCACTAGCCAATACAGTGTTACATAGGATCTCCCTCTGGAGGCATTTTAGCCTTTGCAGACCATTAACATGCTCTAAAACCTATAAAACACACTCTGCAGAAAAGGGTAAACCCCAAAAAGCGTTTTAGGGCCTCCCTCAAAAAATAATGCTTATAAGCTCCATCCAGCTAGAACTTATACAACAGTCCTTCAATGAATCTTAACTTTGAGACTGTTTCGTGCTTCATTTGGAGGCTTCTTTTGAATATGTGGCCCTTCAGCTGAAATGCTCCTCTCGATCTCTGTTCCTAAATATCTTTAGACCACCCAAATACTGTGCAAGATGTTTTGATGACTTTACTGAACTGCTGTCTATAGTGTGTATTGACTTTGACCGTCTAGTCATTGTTAGTGATTTTAACATCCATGTTGACAACCCCCAGGACAGAGGGGCTAAAGAACGGTTTTGTGTTATTGATAGCTATGGACTGACTCAGCATGTGACGGAGCCCACGCACAATAAGGGGCACATTCTGGACTTAATTATCTCAAAGGGTCTGAATATCTCTAAGGTTGTCGTGACTGATGTTGCACTCTCTGACCATTCCTGTGTTTTATTTGAGAGCTCTATTTCTGTTCACACAAATGTTCAAAAAGAGGTAACCATAAAACCGTATTCATCAGAAAACACAAAGAAAATGTTCACTCAAAGTTTTTCTTACACGCTTGCCCTCTCTAACTTCTGCTAGATCATTTTATTTAAAAAAAAAAAAAATGCTATAGATGTCATTGCTCCCACTAAGGTGAAGGAAGTGCCCGGAACAAAATATCTCCACGAAGAAAGGCCATGACCGTGAGAACAGAAAAAAGAGTGTCGAAAAGCTGAACGCAGGTGGCGAAAAACAAATCTCCAGGTTCACTTTGAAATCTATAAAGAGATTAATTGCCAAAAACAACGCACATGCCTTGTTTGCTACCGTCGACAGACTAACAAATCCCCCAGTCTCAGTAGCCTCTGAACTTCTATCCACCAGGGCCTGCAATGAGTTTGCCTCCTTCTTCACTGCAAAATTCAGAAAATCAGACAAGCAGAGGTGTCCCTGTGTCCACTTAAAATCAATTCAAACACCATCACACAATTCCTTCTGATTAAAGATAAAGACTTGGAGGATATTATGCAGCATCTGAAATCCTCCTCCTGCTCTCTAATATTATTCCAACAGGCTTTTTCAAAAATGTTTTTCATTGCATGGCCTCAGATCTACTTCATAAACACGTCCATTCACTCAGGTGTTTTTCCACAGGCCCTGAAAACTGAGTCATTTCTTAAGATTTGAATAACGGTTTTGATGTGTTGCAGTCAGGCTTTCGACCACAGCTCTGAGACTGCTCTTGGTCTTCACTGACATCCACTTAAACACAGACAGTGGCAGAACTTCAGTGTTAGTATTATTAGATCTTAGTGCTGAATTTGACACTGTTGACAACATATTACTAGACTGACTAGTCAGACCTTTGGCAACAGTTCTAAATTGGTTTGAATCCTAATTTAAGGACAGGAAAAAATGTGTGTCTATAGGTAACTAAACATCAGAGTTGACAAATATGACATGTGGGGTTCCTCAAGGCTACATCCTGGAGCCTCTTGTCTTTAACATCTACATGCTACTTTAAGGGAAACCTCTGCATAAATGGAGAGTCAGGACTCAGAGAGACACAAGGAGAGTTGGAGCTTTGATGTCAAACACTGGTAGTTTATTACAAGTATCGGCCGGAGAATTCATATCACAAGTCACAGCAGCAAGAGGTTCTGACTGCCCGGGTTGGTTGCCACATCAATTCTGCACAGCCTCTCTCTCGATAGACCTTTTAACTAGTTTACAGAGAGTTAATCAACAGCTGGGCACACTGGAGAATCACTGAATCACTTGCCTGACTCTTAGGCTCTGTGACCGAGAGTTGACCGGTCATAAAACTGAGAATATCCACATATAAGTGCAACAGCACATTCCTTAAAGGAGATAACAGAGTCAGGGTTGGTTATAAACGTCAACAGTTAAATATCTTAGGAGTAAGACAGAATTATTCCCTCACAGTCCACTCTTTTTATCATTTATGATAACCTTAAACCATTAGTCTAATACTAATTTGGTCAATACTTAAATCAATAGGCGTCTTCAGATTTGAGTGTGGTCTTACACAACATCAATTACATCAACAACAATCACAAAGTAGAATAAGATTGAAACATTCAATCACAATGATTGATACAGCCAATCATAATAGAAAAATCATCTCTCATCAATGTTTGGATCATCTTTTGTCAAAAGCACAATAATGAACACACATAAAACACAGATGCATAATAGCAAAAACATATATTTTAAAATAATATGTTTTAACAATTAACCATTAGTTAATCTCCTTTATCAAACTATAAAATCAAAACCAGCTTGCAGTTTAAAGATTTACTTCAAGGCAATCACTAGTCAAAAGCATTTTTAAACTCAGGATCATAAGAGATCCAGCTAAGCTATACAATTCACAGTTGTGATTTGATCAATCTGCAAAATTGCAGTGTCTACAATTTTAGGAATACTTTATGTTTACTTCATTACATATTAAATCAAAAGACTATGGCATGATAACATAATTACATTACTTCAACTATCAATCATTATGTCATTTCAAAATCTGAAGGGAAAATTAAACAATTCTCAAAATGTTTAACAATCTGAAAAGGAAAAGTTAGGAAAATATTCAAAGACTTTTGTAAAAACCTGGAAAGGAAAGATTAAACATTCTTACAACTTGAAACATCATTGTAGGTCTGTCTGTGCACGGGTAATACATTGAAGAGCAGTGTTGTTAAGCCTGATTGCTGGACAATTAAGGATATTAACATTATCCATTATAATATTAGAAATATCTTATTATTCAATACCTTATAATCTGAAAATATCAATTAATTTATTTTGTTTAGTGTGAAAGTGTAATTTGATCTGACAAAATATATTTATCACCACTATTTAACACATGTCTGGTCATCGGAAATATAAAAAAACAATCATTAATTGTACATCTGTAAACATCTGGTCATTCAATTCAAATGTTATCTTTGTACGAGAGCTGGAAGAACATTTCCTCCTGACTCGTTCTCCTCCTCTCTTTATGACACAGAATGTCTGGTGTGTAAAGGCATCCTGACACTGTACTGTAGATTAGCACTGAGGTGCTGATTGGCTCAAACTCTTCTTCATCAGAGGACCATGTTTCAACCGCCCCCCCAATTGTTCTGCTTTTGTGTGGCTCATTCAGTGAGCACTGTAGTTGATCCCCTCAGTGAAACGGAGGCTCATCTGCCTGCATTCCTTCTGCTATCTGCTTGAGAGCAGTGTGACTGCGTATTCCAAGTGGTGCATCCAGGTCTCCCCCCGTGATGGAAGAGGTTAGGAAGACATCAAACTGCTCCAAGAAACAAGGAACCTTATATTATAGAAGCCTCTGAAACCCTTGCTCGTCCTACAGGGTTGTCTGCTTGAGCCCACCGAGCAGAATGGTGAAGAGAAGAACCCCCTCTCAGCAGAAAGGTGAAGTGAAGCATCCCCTCTCAGCAGAAAGTTGAAGTGAAGCATCCCATCTCATCAGAAAGTTGAAGATTAGAATCCTCTCATCTCGAACGACCTCGTGTTTCCTTGCCCGTGGCTGGGGGTGCCCTCTGCAGCCGGAGAGTGTGACCCTCTGTCTCTGACCCTTGGCCTTCAGAGCTGTCCTAGTTATTGGGTTAACACTTGATAGGGATGTTTTCCTGAGTGCAGACAACTCAAGGTAATGGATTAGCACATTATCATTTAATTTAGTGGGAATGCTGTTAACAGCATTTCCACTAAATTAAGTGGGATTAATCCGCCGACTTATTTTGCCGCGCTTCTTCTCCCGCATTGAACATCGCAGAAACTCCGTTCAAACATCAAAACATTCAGCTCGGTCGGGAATCGATGGCTATTACTTTTCTCATTCATAACTTTCAGAATTCCAGAGATACATCCCATAATTCATCACATTTTTAACATTTGAACTTTAACATTGTGCAGCTCGTTAAGGCAGAGTGCGTGATGTCAGAGTTAGAGTGGAGGACAGTTTGAAATTTGCCTTCATATATTTTTTTTTAACTGCCATAATTCCCAAACCCTACATTCCTGAGACATAATTTTTCATGACAAACGTAGGAAAACATCCCGTAGCTTGAAAAATGACAAATACTTAAGCAAAAAATAATTAAACAAAATGCTTTTTGAGGGCATGTAGTGACAAAAACGTTCAACATTCCTCCATTAAAGCCCATTGTAATTTCAGGCTGATATTTCCTAACAGCAGCAGCCGCACACCTTTAGTTAAACTGCCAAAAAGGCCACATTATTAACCCGAAACTACACCAAAATTACTTCCTTGACATGCTTCACGTTTTCAAATTTCACAGATATCTGTTACGGTTCTTCCACAAAACGCTCACATGTAAGAGGTTCATCTCTCATTCAGAACAATGAAGCCTTTGAAGTCTAGGCACCTCGTTAGCTCAACTATAAACACCTGTGCAATGGAACACGATGATGTCATCCCTCCAACTGACATGCTCAGAGCAGCAGACTTCAGATAGCAGTGTGCAAACAGTCCAGCCGTGAAGACATCTGCAGGACAGTTTTGAGATTTCTTCAAATGCCGTTGCCATGGCAACACAATGCTCGCCTTGAAACACGGTTTTCTCATAACTTCAGTGAAAATACTCCAAACAGCCTAGAACTTCACAGGTTTGGTAACGATGCAGCCATCAACGCATCTAAGCGTAGTATGGGGTGTCATCAAATGTCGTTGCCATGGCGACGGACCACTCGCCATGAAACACGATGTGGCTATAAGTCCAATGGACACGGTCCAATCGTCCCCCAATCTTCACTTGTATATCACCGTTCCATGCCTCAACAGCTCTACGCCAAATCTGAGATCTCACCTTATGCCATTTCCATGGAAACGCATCCCTCGCCATAAAAGATGATGTCGCTATAACTCCTATGCAAATGTTCAAAAAGTGCTCAAACTTCACAAGTGTGCTAACAGTCCAGCCGTGAAGCCATCTACGGGACAGTTTTGAGATTTCTTCAAATGCCGTTGCCATGGCAACACAATGCTCGCATTGAAACAAGGTTTTCTCATAACTTCAGTGAAAATACTCCAAACAGCCCAAAACTTCACAGGTTTGGTAACAATGCAGCCATCAACGCATCTAAGCGTATTACGAGGTGCCATCAAATGCCGTTGCCATGGCGACAGATCATTCGCCATCAAGTTAGTTCAGAAGTTTGCGGTTCAAATATTCTGCTGCTATTCGAAGCCTTTTCACTTTCTTTTCTTCTCTCATCACACATTCAAGCCCCCAGTGTTGTATGTATCATTTCAATCAAAATTATTCACTTTCCAATTCTAGCGCACTTGAGTGTTTCTCCATTCTTACAAAGCGCCTGTCTTGTAAACTACACGGACCACTATTGCGGTAAGCATGTTGTAACTTCCGGTTGTTGTTGTCATCTCCGGGTATCCCGTGTGCCTGTTCTGTTGCTGATAGCTTGTTATCTTAACTTAATCGATCGTTTTAAAACTCTTGATCACGGCAACTGCCTGACGTTGTAATCACACGTTACTACAGCTTAAGCACTCACAAACTCTCCTTTTCTTAGCGACTGTAACTCCACAGTTGCCTACACTCTTTTCGGGTTTGCTAACGGTAGCTACTTTAGCTTGATAGCTAGCCATGGCTCTTTCCCCACCCTCGGGTGCTATTTCCTGCTCTAACTGTCTCATGTTTGGTTACTCCCCTACCTCCTTTACTGGTACCGATACATGTGTTAAATGTAGTATAGTTGTTAGGTTGGAGGCGGGAATCATAGCCATAGAAGCCCGGCTCCGCATCTTAGAAAATAACTCAGCTACAGTAAAGCCCATGTTAGCCGGTGCGGACCGGCAAAAGGTAGCTCCTCTTAGCCGTCCCCCGGCAACTCCCGAGCAGCAGGGAGAATGGGTGACTGTTCAGAAGGGGCATAACGCGAAACCCGCAGGTCCCCACCAACCCGTTCACGTATCTAACAGATATTCCCCACTCAGCGAGACACCCGCTGAGAAGCCAACTCTGGTTATTGGTAGCTCTATTATGAGACACGTGAATTTAGAGACCGAAGCGTCCACAGTCACATGCATTCCGGGGGCCAGAGCGGGCGACGTTGAGGCGCATCTTAGACTGCTGGCTAAAAATAAACGTAAATACAGTAGGATTGTTATTCACGTCGGTGGTAATGATGTTCGTTTACGCCAATCAGAATGCACCAAACTTAATGTGGCGTCGGTGTGTAGTTATGCTAAAACAATGTCGGACACCGTAATCTTCTCTGGTCCCCTCCCCAATCTGATCAATGATGACATGTATAGCCGCATGTCATCATTTCAGCGCTGGTTGTCTTGGTGGTGCCCAGCAAACAATGTGGGCTTCGTGAATAATTGGACAGCCTTTTGGGGAAAACCTGGTCTGATTAAGAGAGACGGCATTCATCCTACTTTGGAAGGTGCAAATCTCATTTCGGCAAACATTTCAGGGCTCTGTGGACTTAATCCATGACAAACTGGAGTTGAGACCAGGAGGCAGAGTCGCAGTCTTACACGCTTCTCTGCGCTCTCTCCTAGGCAGTCATCCATAGGAATCCCGACCCCAATAAAATACCCAATATTAACGGTGTGTGTGTCTGCCCAAGGACAATTTAAGGTAAAACCTAATAGAGGTGTCATACATAATAACCTCATAAAAGTAAATGTAACAACTACTACAGTGCAACAAAACAGGAAGATTAAATGTGGTCTCTTAAACATAAGATCTCTAGCATCTAAAGCAATACTGGTAAATGATTTAATATCAGATTATAATATTGATATATGCTGTCTCACTGAAACTTGGTTGAGACATGAAGAATATGTCAGCATAAATGAGGCCACTCCACCCAGCCATATCAATACTCATATTGCCCGAGGCACGGGCCGAGGAGGTGGAGTTGCAGCAATCTTTGACTCAAGTTTACTTATCAATACTAAACAAAAATTAAATTATACCTCCTTTGAAAGCCTCATTTTCAGTCTTACGCATCCGACCTGGAAAACTTTGCAGCCAATCTTATTTGTTACAGTGTACCGTGCACCAGGTCCTTATTCAGAATTCTTATCAGAATTCTCTGAGTTTCTATCAGCTTTGGTACTTAAAACAGATAAAGTAATTATCGTAGGTGACTTTAATATTCATGTTGACGATGATAAAAATAGCCTTACTGTTGCATTTAACTCTATATTAGATTCTGTTGGTTTCTGTCAGTGTAAATAAACCAACCCACTGCTATAATCACACTCTTGACCTTGTTCTGACTTATGGTATTGAAATTGAGCAACTATTAGTCGAACCGCATAATCCTGCTTTATCCGACCATTTCTTAGTAACTTTTGAAGTACTGTTACTAGACTACAAAGCATTAGCCAAAAGCTCCTGCAGCAGAAACCTATCTGTTAGTGCTATAGCCAAATTTAAGGAAGAGATTCCACCAATACTTAACTCGATAGCATGTCTGCATGTAGGGGAGGAAACTTATACAAAATGTACACCACCCCAAATTGATCATGTTGTTGATAGTGCTACAGATGCGCTGCGAATAAAATTAGACTCTGTTGCTCCTTTGAAAAAGAAGAAAATAAAACAACATAGATTAGCTCCATGGCATAATGCCGAAACCCGCAAAATAAAGCAAAAGTCGAGACAACTTGAAAGGATATGGCGTTCCACTAAACTTGAAGAATCTCGTTTAATTTGGCATATTACTCTCAATGAATATAAGAAAGCACTGCGTAAAGCGAGAGCAGCATACTACTCTTCATTAATAGATGAGAATAAGAATAATGCAAGATTTCTTTTCAGCACTGTAGCCAGGCTGACAGAGAGCCACAGCTCGACTGAGCCTTCTATTCCCATAGCACTCAGTAGTAATGATTTTATGTGCTTTTTTAACGATAAAATTGTTACTCTTAGAAACAAAATCAATGACCTCTTGCCTTTGACCAGTATAGTGTTATCAACAGCTCCCGGAAACGTAAGTTCTAATAATATTACACTAGATAGTAAACTAGAATGCTTTTCAGCCATAAACCTTGAACAATTAAATTCAATGATTCTCTCTTCTAAACCATCAACGTGTATCTTAGACCCGATTCCAACTAAGCTGTTAAAAGAAGTTTTTCCATTAATTAGCACTTCTTTATTAAATATTATGAATATGTCTTTATTATCAGGCTATGTTCCAAAATCATTCAAAGTAGCAGTGATAAAACCGCCTCTTAAAAAGCACAACCTCGATCCAGAGGTTTTAGCCAACTATAGACCTATTTCTAATCTTCCGTTCCTCTCAAAAATTCTTGAGAAAGCAGTCGCAAAACAGCTGTGTGATTACTTAAGAAACTATGATTTATTTGAAGATTTTCAGTCTGGCTTTAGAACACAACATAGCACAGAGACAGCTCTGGTTAAAGTCACAAATGACATTCTAATAGCCTCTGACAAGGGACTTGTCTCTATTCTTGTCTTGCTCGATCTTAGTGCTGCATTTGATACTATCGACCATGATATCCTATTGCAAAGACTAGAGCACTTAGTTGGCATACAGGGAACTGCTTTAGGCTGGTTTAGGTCTTATCTATCTGAACGCTCTCAGTTTGTACGTGTCAACGATGAATCTTCCATGCAAACCAAAGTTAGCCATGGAGTGCCACAGGGCTCAGTGCTTGGACCTATTTTGTTCACCCTATATATGCTTCCGTTAGGCAATATTATAAGGAATCATTCTGTAAACTTTCATTGTTATGCGGATGATACTCAACTATATTTATCAATCAAGCCTGATGAAATTAATCATCTAAATAAAATTCAAGACTGCCTCAAGGACTTAAAAACGTGGATGACCTTACATTTTTTGATGTTAAACACGACCAAAACTGAAGTTATTGTACTTGGCCCGAAGAATCTACGAAACAAATTATCTAAAGATATATTAACTATGGATGGCATTAATTTGGCCTCCAGTGAGACTGTAAGGAATCTTGGTGTTATATTTGATCAGGATTTATCCTTTAACACCCACATAAAATCCATTTCAAGGACCGCCTACTTCCATCTACGTAACATTGCAAAAATCAGGCATATCTTGCCTCAAAACGATGCAGAGAAACTAGTCCATGCATTTGTTACTTCAAGGCTGGATTATTGTAACTCCTTATTATCAGGGTGTACCAAGAAGTCAGTCAAGTCGCTTCAGCTGATTCAAAATGCTGCAGCTCTTGTACTAACCAGAGCTAGGAAAAGGGACCACATTACTCCTGTTCTGGCTGCCTTACACTGGCTCCCTATAGAACACAGGATAGAATTTAAAATTCTTCTTCTCGCCTACAAAGCCCTTAATGGGCAGGCGCCATCTTACCTTAAAGAACTCATTATACCCTATTGTCCTACTAGGGCATTGCGTTCCAAGAATGCAGGGTTGTTGGTTGTTCCTAGAGTCTCTAAAAGTACAATGGGAGCCAGAGCCTTTTCTTATCAAGCTCCACTTTTGTGGAATCAGCTTCCAGTTTGTGTTCGGACGGCAGACACCCTATCCGTTTTTAAGAGTGCGCTTAAGACCTTCCTTTTTGATAAAGCTTATAGTTAGGGCTGATTAGATTCAGCCCCTAGTTTTGCTGATATAGGCTTAGTTTGTCGGGGGACATCTTACTTCTTCCTTCTCTCTGTCTATACCTGTGTACTCTCATGTTCCGATTAACCCAGCTTCCCCAAATTTCTTTCTTTTTGGTGTCTATATACGCCGGGATCCGGAGTCATGGATGATCCTGCGGTCCTGTGTCATGGATTGCGAGTCCTGGATCTTGAGTCGTGGCTGCGGTCCTGGATCATAAGTCCTGGATGGATATCCTCGTGGATTCATCTTCTTATTATACACACATGCATTTCAAAACATTTGGACTACCTATGTTGCAAATGTATTATCTTTTCAATTTACACACGGCATCTATTGCACGTCTGTCCGTCCTGGGAGAGGGATCCCTCCTCTGTTGCTCTCCCTGAGGTTTCTCCCATTTTTCCCTTTAAACTGTGGGGTTTTCTCTGGAAGTTTTTCCTTGTACGATGTGAGGGTCTAAGGACAGAGGGTGTCGTATTGTCATACTGATATTCTGTACAAACTGTGAAGTCCACTGAGACAAATGTAACATTTGTGATATTGGGCTATATAAATAAACATTGATTGATTGATTGATTGATTCACTTTTTTTCTTACACATTACATTTCAACAGTTTAGCGTCAGATTTTCAGCATAAAGCATTCTCACTAGCAATTTCTTCAGGAAATGCATTCTCTAGTTACAAAAATAGGATAGGCCCCCCAGAATTATTTGGGAGCCTTCCTGACACATGCACATGCATAAATGTAAGGTTTGTGTTAGTAATTTAACATGCAAGAATCATATACTCATCAGTCCATAGTAGACACATTTTCTTTTAAGTTAAAGGTAAGCTAGTCCCTATGGATATAACCCCTTCTCAATGATTCTAAATATTATATTAATTCACCATTTACCGTTTGATAAAAGATTAGTTTATCAGAAATACATTGTCTCTACCATAACACATAGGTTTGAAAAATAAATTACCCAATATAAAAGCAATTACTCAATATAATTGACTCAGGAGTCCATTTAAGCATGGTATAGTTTATAATCTATTAATCGAGAAGACTCAGTATCACCTGTGAGCAGCTTACAAAAAACAATTGTGAGAAACATATATTTTGCAGGAAATGTATACATTTGTTGAAGAACAAAGCATATCTGCTGCAGGAGGAAAAGCCTCAGCCCCCTAACATCTGAGTCACTACTGAAGGCATAGCATCAATGATAGAGGATGTCTGCGGGTGTCATTACTAAGAAATGTCAAACAAATTAAAAACCTTACATTTGAAAACAGGTTTGCATTCCTCCACTTAAGGTAACGTTATCATTGGAAACAATAAAAGCTGTTTTGACGTAGAATCTATAAATTGAATTGCAGAATTAGACATTAAGAGGCCCCTGACATTAGGCCTATTTTAAAATAGTAGGGGCTTTTAATAGCTTGCCAACTTACAGGCATCCTCTGCATAGCAGTATGAATAGCCTTAAAAAAACAACCCACTCTGTGGTAACGAGAGTCATGTATCTGACCCAAATGCCCTAAGTGAAGCCGTTAGTCTCATCTGACCGACCCAAGGTGGTGGTGTGACAGGGAGGCTTCCGAGTGTTCAAAGCAGAGGTAAAGCTTTCGGTTCATGCCTCGGTGGGGGGAGCAGACCCATGTGAGACAGTATCAACGGCTGTAATGTTCAGTTTGAGGAGTGTTATTCTCTCTGGGAGCAGGAAATGGTGTCCATTCTCGGACCAGACAGTTAATGTCATGTAGAGCAGCCATAGCATCTCTGTGACTGTACTCAGCCGGACTGTAGCAGGGCAGAACTGGGTGACTTTTAGTGAAGCCGTCCAAGGCCATAGACAAAATGGAACCACGTACTAACAAAAGGGACACAAGGTCAGTTCTCTCTTTACCTTTGGCCTATTCATAAAACAAATTAGTGGGAAAAATGTGGAACACTAATCCATCATCATGTGAAATTTTGAGTTAATCTAAATAATTACTTATGGGTTGAAGTCAAATTAACATTGACATCAGAACGAAAGTCAGTCAAAATTGGACGTGCGCGGATTAGAATCCAAGCAATACACCATCGTCCAAGCTCTGTAACGAAAAGGATAACAAGATTAGGTACAGTACGGGAGCGTTAAAACACCCAAACATGCACACTTATCTCCTTCTGGTAGAGATTAGAGGACAGGTGTAATGTTGTGAACAAAATCATCAAGTCAAAGTTTCATATTTTTTATCTTATGTACCACATTTAATTGAATAATTAATCTTGAATTACTAATAACTCTAAAGAAGGCAACAATTTGCAATGTGGACAAGGTGAATACTCATCCAAAGTGTGTGTGTGTGTGTGTGTGTGTGTGTGTGTGTGTGTGTGTGTGTGTGTGTGTGTGTGTGTGTGTGTGTGTGTGTGTGTGTGTGTGTGTGTGTGTGTGTGTGTGCGCGCGCGCGCATGCGTGTGGGAGCAGCTTGTCTGCCCAAGGTTTAAAACATTTGGGACAGCAGTGAGAATGTTATGAGAAACAATTTGTTGCTTAGACTGAACTTGAAGGAAGCCAGACTGAAATATTAAAAATAATACAATTCAATAACGTGCTTTAACCACCAGGTGTCCCTTTCTATCAGCTCTGCACCGTTATGGTGTAAATACAGCCTATCTACCAATTGGATCAAATATAAAAGTCAGCCGAATTAGTGTTGATACTGCGAGGAGACGTATTGTGTGAAAAGAAATGTAGGATGTTATTTAATTGCTTACAGTATATATATATATATACAGTGGGGCAAAAAAGTATTTAGTCAGCCACCAATTGTGCAAGTTCTCCCCAGGGCCGTGGGAAGTAGGGGTGCTGAGGGTGCTGCAGCACCCCCTGGTGGAGGACAGGGGATCTGCACTTCCACAAGATATAATAAAAAAAAAACGAATTTTCAGCCTTGATGTAACAACATTCATAATTAAGTAAAGATAACACCCTTTTCACCCCGGTTACATTTTCCATTTGCCCTGTACGATGGGCGCTGTAAGTGATGAAAGTGGGGGATGTTGGCTTAGCAGGCTCCCGCAGCTCACAGCCAAAGTGAGAGAGATAGAGAGAGGGGATACCGCGGTACCGGCGGGGATTGTTGTTAGCTTCTGCTGCGCTAACGGATATAAGAAGCTGTTTCTACAATAATGGGGAGGGAGAGTCCTCTCCTGTCAGACTGAGAGGCTCAGTGAGGTAAAGGACTCTGAGGGCTTAGATAGTTCACTTTAGTCGAAGTTATCTCAGTGGGTCTCAAACGTTTTGATCACAATTTATGTAAACAAATATTTCCAAGGCACACCTTTATAATTATTAGGATAAATAAAAACAGGTTTGAAATAATTCCAATGTATACTATAGGACAGTAAACCAAAAATATTGTTTAAAACTGGAGAGATTTTAAAATATACATAAATAAATAAATGTTAACTGGTAAAATAATATATGAATGAACAACACAAATAAAATAAGTTACATGTATTTGTTATTGGCTATGGTAGGTTATTGGAAATGTTCACATACCTACTTATTTGATTAATAAAATGCAAACCGATCTTTTTCATATGGGTGTTTAGAGTTGTACCCCCTAGATCAGTCTCTAATTGGGCGCTCAAAGTGCACCAAATTGAAGCATTTTACTTTAAAATGTTAAAAAAATCTTGCCGGGGGGGTACCCCCGGACCCCCCGAGAGGATGTGAAGTCCACCCCCCCAATTAAAACATGTTATAATATATAATAAATTTGAAGCCTTGTTATATAAGCTGTGTGCACCATGTCAATATATTTCTCTTTTTGCAGTGTATTGGTCTTTTGTAGAGGTTTTTCATTGCCAGCTAAAATCTTGCCTAGCAGCACATTGGTCAGAACCAGCCCTGGTGTCATCCCCACAGCACCCCCCATTTGAAACATGTTCCCACGGCTATGGTTCTCCCACTTAAAAAGATGAGAGAGGCCTGTAATTTTCATCCTAGGTACACTTCAACTATGAGATACAGAATGGGGGGAAAGAATCCAGGAAATCACATCGTAGGATTTTTAATGAATTAATTGGTAAATTCCTCGGTAAAATAAGTATTTGGTCACCTACAAACAAACAAGATTTCTGGCTCTCACAGACCTGTAACTTCTTCTTTAAGAGCCTCCTCTGTCCTCCACTCGTTAACTGTATTAATGGCACCTGTTTGAACTCGTTATCAGTATAAAAGACACCTGTCCACAACCTCAAACAGTCACACTCCAAACTCCACTATGGCCAAGACCAAAGAGCTGTCAAAGGACACCAGAAACAACATTGTAGACCTGCACCAGGCTGGGAAGACTGAATCTGCAATAGGTAAGCAGCTTGATGTGAAGAAATCAACTGTGGGAGCAATTATTAGAAAATGGAAGACATACAAGACCACTGATAATCTCCCTCGATCTGGGGCTCCACGCAAGATCTCACCCCGTGGGGTCAAAATGATCACAAGAACGGTGAGCAAAAATCCCAGAACCACACGGGGGGACCTAGTCAATGACCTGCAGAGAGCTGGGACCAAAGTAACAAAGGCTAACATCAGTAACACACTACGCCGCCAGGGACTCAAATCCTTCAGTGCCAGACGTGTCCCCCTGCTTAAGCCAGTACATGTCCAGGCCCGTCTGAAGTTAGCTAGAGAGCATTTAGATGATCCAGAAGAGGATTGGGAGAATGTCATATGGTCAGATGAAACCAAAATATAACTTTTTGGTAAAAACTCAACTAGACGTGTTTGGAGGAGAAAGAATGCTGAGTTGCATCCAAAGAACACCATACCTACTGTGAAACATGGGGGTGGAAACATCATGCTTTGGGGCTGTTTTTCTGCAAAGGGACCAGGACGACTGATCCGTGTAAAGGAAAGAATGAATGGGGCCATGTATCGTGAGATTTTGAGTGACAACCTGCTTCCATCAGCAAGGGCATTGAAGATGAAACGCGGCTGGGTCTTTCAGCATGACAATGATCCCAAACACACCGCCCGGGCAACGAAGGAGTGGCTTCGTAAGAAGCATTTCAAGGTCCTGGAGTGGCCTAGCCAGTCTCCAGATCTCAACCCCATAGAAAATCTTTGGAGGGAGTTGAAAGTCCGTGTTGCCCAGCGACAGCCCCAAAACATCACTGCTCTAGAGGAGATCTGCATGGAGGAATGGCCAAAATACCAGCAACCATTGTGTGAAAACCTTATGAAGACTTACAGAAAACGTTTGACCTCTGTCATTGCCAACAAAGGGTATATAACAAAGTATTGAGATGAACTTTTGTTATTGACCAAGTACTTATTTTGCTCCATAATTTGCAAATAAATTCTTTAAAAATCAGACAATGTGATTTTCTGGATTTTTTTTTCTTCTCATTTTGTCTCTCATACAGATGTAGCACTTCATTTCAGACTCCAGCTTACAGCTTCCTGCCTACGACCTACCAAAGACCAGTACAGAGGAATGTTAAGCCCTCCCACTATTTTCCAAGAGGGCGTTGCCAGATTTTCAATTTCAGGTTTTAACCAGGAGATGGCGCTTCGTACACAAATACAGAAAGACAAGTTTCATGGACTTTCAGTTGTGTTTTGAAGAGCATTTGAACACATCAATATTTTAGATCAACTAAAGTATATCTAATCTTGTAATTCAATAATATATACTCTTTATATATTAAATAATCATAATCATAATGTAAATGTTTACAATACACTTCTTTATTTGTTATGCTCATACTTTTACCTTTACAATCGTTTGCTTTAATATCCTGTATATTTTTTGTATATTTTTGTGTTTGCTTCCTCCTGCTCCCTTTCGGACACATACTGTATGATTTATTATTAGGGTCTGAGACCTAGGTCGGCGAAGACCCTATTGAAATCGGTCGCACAGCGACCGATAAACCTGCGAAACACACACAAAACAGGGAAAACGACCGGCAAAAGCACAGAAAAGGTTCGGAAATCATGACGGGTGATAGGCCGCGTGACTCGCATGATTGATATCGGTAGGATCAATTTACCAATTTTACCATGCAAAACCCACACAAAACAGGGCAAAAGACGGGCAAAAGTGGCCTAAATCATGAAAGTAGGTAGCCCACGCCAACCGAGTCACATGGGCGCTCGCGGGAGTTGTGACTTGGCCATGTGACGCGCCCATGTGACTTGGCCATCCTAGGCCGTCCATAAACATGATTGATATCGGTCCGATTATTATTATTATTATTATTATTAGGGTCTGAGACCTAGGTCGGCGAAGACCCTATTGAGATAAACCTGCGAAACACACACAAAACAGGGAAAAAGACGGGCAAAAGCCCATCAAAAGTGGCCTAAATCATGACAGTAGGTGGCCCACGCCAACCTAGTCACATGGGCGCTCGCGCCCATGTGACCTCGGCCACCCTAGGCCGAACATTATTGATATCGGTGCGATTATTATTATTCTGATTATTATTTTAATACATTGCGCGCACTTTTGACCCCCGCAACATATGTGAAAACTCACCAAATTTCGCACGCGCGTCAGAAGTCGTGAAAATTGCGATGTGTAATTGGTTCCGGAACTTTGCGTCAAAAATTGCGTAGGCCACGCCCACTTCCGTTTTTAACGTTAACTCCCCCCACTTTAACTTTCACGTAAACGAACGAAACTCGCTACGCATATCTAGGGTGCGGAGACGAGCAAAAAAGCCTCTTGGAGGGGTATAAAATAACGTACAGGAAGTCGGCCATTTTGAATTTGGCGTTGGAAAAACGCGATTTATCGCGTTTTTCGTCCCTCGCACTTTAACGAACTCCTCCTAGGGACTTTATCCGTACCACTCCAAATTCCTCGGGTAGCTTCTCCACAAATGGGCGATCTAAAGTTATCACGGAAATGTTTTTCTTTCGCACGGCGTAGCCGTGATTTGGCGCCAAAGTTCGCGTTCGCTCGATGCTAGGCCATCCCTCAACATGGAACACGATGATGTCATAACTCAAACTGACATGCTCAGAACGCCACCAAACTTCACGTGATGGTTAACACTGCGGCCCTGAACAGCTCTACGTAAAATCCGATGTTACTTAATGTGGCGTTACCATGGCAACGCATCCCTCGCCATAAAACACGGTGTCGCTGTAACTCCAATGGACACGGTCCCATCGTCCCCCAATCTTCACTTTTATATCACCGGTTCATGCCTCAACAGCTCTACGTGAAATCTCAGATCTCACCGTATGCCGTTTCCATGGCAACGCATCGCTCGCCAAAAAACACGATGTTGTGTTAACTCAATGGAAAATCGTCCAAACGGCACCAGACTTCAGGCTATCATTAATGGTCCGGCCCTCAACAGCTCTATGTCAATTATGGGGTGTCACCATATGCCGTTTCCATGGCAACGCATCCCTCGCCAAAAAACACGATGTTGTGTTAACTCAACGGAAAATCGTCCAAACCGCACCAGACTTCAGACTATCATTAATGGTCCGGCCCTCAACAGCTCTATGCCAATTATGGGATGTCATCATTTGCCGTTTCCATGGCAACGCATCCCTCGCCATAAAACACGGTGTCGCTGTAACTCCAATGGACACGGTCCCATCGTCCCCCAATCTTCACTTGTATATCACCGGTCCATGCCTCAACAGCTCTATGTCAATTATGGGGTGTCATCATATGCCGTTGCCATGGCAACGCATCCCTCGCCAAAAAACACGATGTTGTGTTAACTCAATGGAAAATCGTCAAAACGGCACCAGACTTCAGATGATGGCTACTGGTCCGGCCCTCAACACATCTAGGCGTATTATGGGGTGTGATCAAATTCCGATGCCATGGCGACAGATCACTCGCCATAAAACCCAATGTTGTGTTAACTCAATGGAAAATGGTCCAAACGGCCCAAAACTTCACAGGTTTGATAACGATGCAGCCCTCAACACATTTAGGCGTATTATGGGGTGTCATCAAATTCCGTTGCCATGGCGATAGATCACTCGCCATCAAACACAATGTTTGTGATACTGCTGTGACTCCTATGTACGTCGTCCGATCGGCCTGAAACTTCCCACGTTTGCCTACGGCCGAGTCCTCGAGACGCCTTTCGCGACACGTCGACGTACGGACAACAGCCTGCGGAGCGTCGGCGTCGAAGACCCGATCAACGCTGCTTGCAGCTTTAATTATTATTCTGATTATTATTTTAATACATTGCGCGAACTTTTGACCCCCGCAACATATGTGAAAACTCACCAAATTTCGCACGCGCGTCAGAAGTCGTGAAAATTGCGATGTGTAATTGGTTCCGGAACTTTGCGTCAAAAATTGCGTAGGCCACGCCCACTTCCGTTTTTAACGTTAACTCCCCCCACTTTAACTTTCACGTAAACGAACGAAACTCGCTACGCATATCTAGGGTGCGGAGACGAGCAAAAAAGCCTCTTGGAGGGGTATAAAATAACGTACAGGAAGTCGGCCATTTTGAATTTGGCGTTGGAAAAACGCGATTTATCGCGTTTTTTGTCCCTCGCACTTTAACGAACTCCTCCTAGGGACTTTATCCGTACCACTCCAAATTCCTCGGGTAGCTTCTCCACAAATGGGCGATCTAAAGTTATCACGGAAATTTTTTTCTTTCGCACGGCGTAGCCGTGATTTGGCGCCAAAGTTCGCGTTCGCTCGATGCTAGGCCATCCCTCAACATGGAACACGATGATGTCATAACTCAAACTGACATGCTCAGAACGCCACCAAACTTCACGTGATGGTTAACACTGCGGCCCTGAACAGCTCTACGTAAAATCCGATGTTACTTAATGTGGCGTTACCATGGCAACGCATCCCTCGCCATAAAACACGGTGTCGCTGTAACTCCAATGGACACGGTCCCATCGTCCCCCAATCTTCACTTTTATATCACCGGTTCATGCCTCAACAGCTCTACGTGAAATCTCAGATCTCACCGTATGCCGTTTCCATGGCAACGCATCGCTCGCCAAAAAACACGATGTTGTGTTAACTCAATGGAAAATCGTCCAAACGGCACCAGACTTCATATGATGGGTGATGGTCAGGCCCTAAACAGCTCTAAGTCAATTAGGGGATGTCATCATATGCCGTTTCCATGGCGACAGATTCCTCGCCATAAAACCCGGTGTTGTCGTAACTCAACGGAAAATCGTCCAAACGGCACCAGACTTCAGACTATCATTAATGGTCCGTCCCTCAACAGCTCTAAGTCCATTATGGGATGTCATCATATGCCGTTTCCATGGCAATGCATCCCTCGCCATCAAACACGGTGTCGCTGTAACTCCAATGGACAGGGTCCCATCGTCCCCCAATCTTCACTTTTATATCACCGGTTCATGCCTCAACAGCTCTATGTCAATTATGGGGTGTCATCATATGCCGTTGCCATGGCAACGCATCCCTCGCCAAAAAACACGATGTTGTGTTAACTCAATGGAAAATCGTCCAAACGGCACCAGACTTCAGATTATCATTAATGGTCCGGCCCTCAACAGCTCTACGCCAATTATGGGATGTCATCATATGCCGTTGCCATGGCAACGCATCCCTCGCCATAAAACACAACGTTGTGTTAACTCAATGGAAAATCGTCCAAACAGCACCAGACTTCAGACTATCATTAATGGTCCGGCCCTCAACAGCTCTATGTCAATTATGGGGTGTCATCATATGCCGTTGCCATGGCAACGCATCCCTCGCCAAAAAACACGATGTTGTGTTAACTCAACGGAAAATCGTCCAAACCGCACCAGACTTCAGACTATCATTAATGGTCCGGCCCTCAACAGCTCTATGCCAATTATGGGATGTCATCATTTGCCGTTTCCATGGCAACGCATCCCTCGCCATAAAACACGGTGTCGCTGTAACTCCAATGGACACGGTCCCATCGTCCCCCAATCTTCACTTGTATATCACCGGTCCATGCCTCAACAGCTCTATGTCAATTATGGGGTGTCATCATATGCCGTTGCCATGGCAACGCATCCCTCGCCAAAAAACACGATGTTGTGTTAACTCAATGGAAAATCGTCAAAACGGCACCAGACTTCAGATGATGGCTACTGGTCCGGCCCTCAACACATCTAGGCGTATTATGGGGTGTGATCAAATTCCGTTGCCATGGCGACAGATCACTCGCCATAAAACCCAATGTTGTGTTAACTCAATGGAAAATGGTCCAAACGGCCCAAAACTTCACAGGTTTGATAACGATGCAGCCCTCAACACATTTAGGCGTATTATGGGGTGTCATCAAATTCCGTTGCCATGGCGATAGATCACTCGCCATCAAACACAATGTTTGTGATACTGCTGTGACTCCTATGTACGTCGTCCGATCGGCCTGAAACTTCCCACGTTTGCCTACGGCCGAGTCCTCGAGACGCCTTTCGCGACACGTCGACGTACGGACAACAGCCTGCGGAGCGTCGGCGTCGAAGACCCGATCAACGCTGCTTGCAGCTTTAATTATTATTCTGATTATTATTTTAATACATTGCGCGAACTTTTGACCCCCGCAACATATGTGAAAACTCACCAAATTTCGCACGCGCGTCAGAAGTCGTGAAAATTGCGATGTGTAATTGGTTCCGGAACTTTGCGTCAAAAATTGCGTAGGCCACGCCCACTTCCGTTTTTAACGTTAACTCCCCCCACTTTAACTTTCACGTAAACGAACGAAACTCGCTACGCATATCTAGGGTGCGGAGACGAGCAAAAAAGCCTCTTGGAGGGGTATAAAATAACGTACAGGAAGTCGGCCATTTTGAATTTGGCGTTGGAAAAACGCGATTTATCGCGTTTTTTGTCCCTCGCACTTTAACGAACTCCTCCTAGGGACTTTATCCGTACCACTCCAAATTCCTCGGGTAGCTTCTCCACAAATGGGCGATCTAAAGTTATCACGGACATTTTTTTCTTTCGCACGGCGTAGCCGTGATTTGGCGCCAAAGTTCGCGTTCGCTCGATGCTAGGCCATCCCTCAACATGGAACACGATGATGTCATAACTCAAACTGACATGCTCAGAACGCCACCAAACTTCACGTGATGGTTAACACTGCGGCCCTGAACAGCTCTACGTAAAATCCGATGTTACTTAATGTGGCGTTACCATGGCAACGCATCCCTCGCCATAAAACACGGTGTCGCTGTAACTCCAATGGACACGGTCCCATCGTCCCCCAATCTTCACTTTTATATCACCGGTTCATGCCTCAACAGCTCTACGTGAAATCTCAGATCTCACCGTATGCCGTTTCCATGGCAACGCATCGCTCGCCAAAAAACACGATGTTGTGTTAACTCAATGGAAAATCGTCCAAACGGCACCAGACTTCATATGATGGGTGATGGTCAGGCCCTAAACAGCTCTAAGGCAATTAGGGGATGTCATCATATGCCGTTTCCATGGCGACAGATTCCTCGCCATAAAACCCGGTGTTGTCGTAACTCAACGGAAAATCGTCCAAACGGCACCAGACTTCAGACTATCATTAATGGTCCGTCCCTCAACAGCTCTAAGTCCATTATGGGATGTCATCATATGCCGTTTCCATGGCAATGCATCCCTCGCCATCAAACACGGTGTCGCTGTAACTCCAATGGACAGGGTCCCATCGTCCCCCAATCTTCACTTTTATATCACCGGTTCATGCCTCAACAGCTCTATGTCAATTATGGGGTGTCATCATATGCCGTTGCCATGGCAACGCATCCCTCGCCAAAAAACACGATGTTGTGTTAACTCAATTGAAAATCGTCCAAACGGCACCAGACTTCAGATTATCATTAATGGTCCGGCCCTCAACAGCTCTACGCCAATTATGGGATGTCATCATATGCCGTTGCCATGGCAACGCATCCCTCGCCATAAAACACAACGTTGTGTTAACTCAATGGAAAATCGTCCAAACAGCACCAGACTTCAGACTATCATTAATGGTCCGGCCCTCAACAGCTCTATGTCAATTATGGGGTGTCATCATATGCCGTTGCCATGGCAACGCATCCCTCGCCAAAAAACACGATGTTGTGTTAACTCTATGGAAAATCGTCCAAACGGCACCAGACTTCAGGCTATCATTAATGGTCCGGCCCTCAACAGCTCTATGTCAATTATGGGGTGTCACCATATGCCGTTTCCATGGCAACGCATCCCTCGCCAAAAAACACGATGTTGTGTTAACTCAACGGAAAATCGTCCAAACCGCACCAGACTTCAGACTATCATTAATGGTCCGGCCCTCAACAGCTCTATGCCAATTATGGGATGTCATCATTTGCCGTTTCCATGGCAACGCATCCCTCGCCATAAAACACGGTGTCGCTGTAACTCCAATGGACACGGTCCCATCGTCCCCCAATCTTCACTTGTATATCACCGGTCCATGCCTCAACAGCTCTATGTCAATTATGGGGTGTCATCATATGCCGTTGCCATGGCAACGCATCCCTCGCCAAAAAACACGATGTTGTGTTAACTCAATGGAAAATCGTCAAAACGGCACCAGACTTCAGATGATGGCTACTGGTCCGGCCCTCAACACATCTAGGCGTATTATGGGGTGTGATCAAATTCCGTTGCCATGGCGACAGATCACTCGCCATAAAACCCAATGTTGTGTTAACTCAATGGAAAATGGTCCAAACGGCCCAAAACTTCACAGGTTTGATAACGATGCAGCCCTCAACACATTTAGGCGTATTATGGGGTGTCATCAAATTCCGTTGCCATGGCGACAGATCACTCGCCATCAAACACAATGTTTGTGATACTGCTGTGACTCCTATGTACGTCGTCCGATCGGCCTGAAACTTCCCACGTTTGCCTAAGGCCGAGTCCTCGAGACGCCTTTCGCGACACGTCGACGTGCGGACAACAGCCTGCGGAGCGTCGGCGTCGAAGACCCGATCAACGCTGCTTGCAGCTTTAATTCTTCTTCTGATTATTATTTGAATACATTGCGCGCACTTTTGACCCCCGCAACATATGTGAAAACTCACCAAATTTCGCATGCGCATCACAAGTCGTGAAAATAGCGATGTGTAATTGGTACCGGAACTTTGCGTAAAAAATTGCGTAGACCACGCCCACTTCCGTTTTTTACGTTAACTCCCCCTACTTTAACTTTCACGTAAACCAACGAAACTCGCTACGCATATCTAGGGTGCGGAGACGAGCAAAAAAGCCTCTTGGAGGGGGATAAAATAACGTACAGCAAGTCGTCCATTTTGAATTTGGTGTCGGAAAAACGCGATTTATCGCGTTTTTCGTCCTCCGTACGAATTTTGTATCGCGTTCGGGACTTTATCCGAACCACTCGAAATTCGTCAGGTATTATCTCGAGACATTGGCGGCAAATTGTTATCATGCAGTTTTTTGGTTTTTCGCACGGCATGACCGTGATTTGGCGCCAAAGTTCGCGTTCGCTCGATGCTAGGCGGTCCCTTGCCATGGAACACGATGATGTCATAACGCCAACTGAAATACTCAGAACGCAACCAAACTTCACATGATTGTTAACACTGCGGCCCTGAACAGCTCTAGGTCAAATCTGATGTTACTTAATTTGCCATTACCATGGCAACGGATCCTTCGCCATTAAACACGTTGTCGCTGTAACTCCAATGGACACGCTCCCATCGTCCCCCAATCTTCACTTTTATATCACCTGTCCATGCCTCAACAGCTCTACGTTAAATATGAAATCTCACCATTTGTCGTTTCCATGGCAACGCATCCTTCGCCAAAAAATACGATGTTGTTGTAAGTCAATGGAAAATCGTCCAAACAGCACCAAACTTCAGACTATCATTAATGGTCCGGCCCTCAACAGCTCTACGTCAATTATGGGATGTCATCATATGCCGTTTCCATGGCAACGCTTCCTTCGCCATAAAATACCATGTTGTTGTAAGTCAATGGAAAATCGTCCAAACGGCACCAGACTTCAGACTATCATTAATGGTCCGGCCCTCAACAGCTCTATGTCAATTATGGGATGTCATCATATGCCGTTTCCATGGCAACGCATCCCTCGCCAAAAAACACAATGTTGTCGTAATTCAATGGAAAATCGTCCAAACGGCACCAGACTTCAGATCACAGTTAATGGTCCAGCCCTCAACACCTCACTGTGAAAATAGTGAGTTTTCCTCAAAAGCTGTTGCCATGGCAACGCATCCCTCGCCAAAATACCCGGTATTGTCATAACTCCATGGAAAATTGTCCAAACGGCACCAGACTTCAGACTATCATTAATGGTCAGGCCCTCAACAGCTCTATGTCAATTAGGGGATGTCATCATATGCCGTTGCCATGGCAACGAATCCCTCGCCATAAAACACAATGTTCTCTTAATTCCATGGAAAATCGTCCAAACCGCACCACACTTCAGATGACTGTTGATGGTCCGGCCCTCAACACCTCAATATGACAATAGTGAGTTTTCCTCAAAAGCTGTTGCCATGGCAACGCATCCCTCGCCGTTAAGCAGGATATTGCTAGAACTCCTGTGTAAATGGTAAAAAAGTGTTCAAATTTCACATGTGTGCTAACGGTCAACCCCTCGAGACATATATGTGTCAGTTTTGAGATTTCGTCAAATGTCGTTGCTATGGTAACTAAATGGTCACCGTGAAACACGGTTCTCTCATAACTCCAGTTAACTTGCTCCAAACGGCCCAAAACTTCACAGGTTTGATAACGATGCAGCCCTCAACACATCTAGGCGTATTATGGGGTGTCATCAAATTCCGTTGCCATGGCGATAGATCACTCCCCATCAAACACAATGTTTGTGATACTGCTGTAACTCCTGTGTACGTTGTCCGATCGGCCTGAAACTTCCCACGTTTGCCAACGGCCGAGTCCTCGAGACATCTGCCTGACTTCGACGTGCAGACAACAGCCTGCGGAGCGTCGAAGACCCGCTCAACGCTGCTCGCAGCTTTAATTATTATTATTATTATTCTTCTGATTATTATTTGAATACATTGCGCGCACTTTTGACCCCCGCAACATATGTGAAAACTCACCAAATTTCGCATGCGCATCAGAAGTCGTGAAAATAGCGATGTGTAATTGGTACCGCAACTTTGCGTAAAAAATTGCGTAGACCACGCCCACTTCCGTTTTTAACGTTAACTCCCCCTACTTTAACTTTCACGTAAACCAACGAAACTCGCTACGCATATCTAGGGTGCGGAGACGAGCAAAAAAGCCTCTTGGAGGGGTATAAAATAACGTACAGCAAGTCGGCCATTTTGAATTTGGCGTTGGAAAAACACGATTTATGATTTGGCGCCAAAGTTCGCGTTCGCTCGATGCTAGGCGGTCCCTTGCCATGGAACACGATGATGGCATAACGCCAACTGAAATACTCAGAACGCCACCAAACTTCACATGATGGTTAACACTGCGGCCCTGAACAGCTCTAGGTCAAATCTGATGTTACTTCATTTGCCGTTACCATGGCAACGGATCCTTCGCCATTAAACACGTTGTCGCTGTAACTCCAATGGACACGGTCCCATCGTCCCCCAATCTTCACTTTTATATCACCTGTCCATGCCTCAACAGCTCTACGTTAAATATGAAATCTCACCATTTGTCGTTTCCATGGCAACGCTTCCCTCGCCAAAAAACCTGGTCTTTTTGTAATTCAATGGAAAATCGTCCAAACGGCACCAGACTTCAGACTATCATTAATGGTCCGGCCCTCAACAGCTCTCTCTCAATTAGGGGATGTCAACATATGCCGTTTCCATGGCAACCCATCCTTCGCCAAAAAATACGATGTTGTTGTAAGTCAATGGAAAATCGTCCAAACAGCACCAAACTTCAGACTATCATTAATGGTCCGGCCCTCAACAGCTCTACGTCAATTATGGAATGTCCTCATATGCCGTTGCCATGGCGACAGTTCCCTCGCCATGAAACACGGTGTTGTCCTAACTCAATGGACAATGGTCCAAACTGCACCAGACTTCAGACTATCATTAATGGTCCGGCCCTCAACAGCTCTATGTCAATTATGGGATGTCCTCATATGCCGTTGCCATGGCAATGCGTCCCCCGCCAATAAACCTGGTGTTGTCGTAACTCCAATGGACAAGGTCCCATCGTCCCCCAGACTTAACTTTTATATCACCGGTCAATGCCTCAACAGCTCTACGTGAAATCCGAGATCTCACCATATGCCGTTTCCATGGCAACACTTCCCTCGCCAAAAAACCCGGTATTGACGTAACTCCATGGAAAATCATCCAAACGGCACCAGACTTCAGACTATCATTAATGGTCCGGCCCTCAACAGCTCTATGTCAATTATGGGATGTCATCATATGCCGTTTCCATGGCAACGCTTCCTTCGCCATAAAATACCATGTTGTTGTAAGTCAATGGAAAATAGTCCAAACGGCACCAGACTTCATATGATGGCTAATGGTCCGGCCCTCAACAGCTCTCCGCCAATTATGGGATGTCATCATATGCCGTTTCGATGGCAACGCGTCCCTCGCCAAAAAACCTGGTGTTGTTGTAATTCAATGGAAAATCCTCCAAACGGCACCAGACTTCAGACTATCATTAATGGTCCGGCCCTCAACAGCTCTCTGCCAATTATGGGATGTCATCATATGCTGTTGCCATGGCGACAGTTCCCTCGCCATGAAACACGGTGTTGTCCTAACTCAATGGAAAATGGTCCAAACTGCACCAGACTTCAGACTATCATTAATGGTCCGGCCCTCAACAGCTCTATGCCAATTATGGGATGTCATCATATGCCGTTGCCATGGCAACAGATCCCTCGCCATGAAACACGGTGTTGTCCTAATTCAATGGAAAATCGTCCAAACGGCACCGGACTTCAGACTATCATTAATGGTCCGGCCCTCAACAGCTCTATGTCAATTATGGGATGACCTCATATGCCGTTGCCATGGCAATGCGTCCCCCGCCAATAAACCTGGTGTTGTCGTAACTCCAATGGACAAGGTCCCATCGTCCACCAGTCTTAACTTTTATATCACCGGTCAATGCCTCAACAGCTCTACGTGAAATCTGAGATCTCACCATATGCCGTTTCCATGGCAACACTTCCCTCGCCATGAAACATGGTGTTGTCCTAACTCAATGGAAAATCATCCAAACGGCACCAGACTTTAGATGATGGCTAATGGTTTGTCCCTCAACACCTCAATATGACAATAGTGAGTTTTCCCCAAAAGCTGTTGCCATGGCAACACACCCCTTGCCGTTAACCACGATATTGCTATAAGTCCTGTGTATATGGTCGAAAACTGTTCAAACTTTACATGTGTGCTAACTGTCAAGCCCTCGACACATATATGTGTCACTTTTGAGATTTTGTCAAATTTCGTTGCTATGATAACAAAATGGTCTCCGTGAAACACGGTTTTCTCATAACTCCAGTTAACATGCTCCAAACGGCCCAAAACTTCACAGATCTGATAACGATGCAGCCCTCAACACATCTAGGCGTATTATGGGGTTTCAGCAAATTCCGTTGCCATGGCGACAGATCCCTCGCCATCAAACACAATGTATCTGATACTGCTGTAACTCCTAAATACATTGTCCGATCGGCCTGAAACTTCCCACGTTTGCCAACGGCCGAGTCCTTCAGACACCTAGACACGTCGACGTGCGGACAACAGCCTGCGGAACGTCGAAGACCCGCTCAACGCTGCTCGCAGCTTTAATTATTATTATTATTAGGGTCTGAGACCTAGGTCGGCGAAGACCCTATTGAAATCGGTCGCGCAGCGACCGATAAACCTGCGAAGCACACACAAAACAGGGAAAAAGACGGGCAAAAGCCCATCAAAAGTGGCCTAAATCATGACAGTAGGTGGCCCACGCCAACCTAGTCACATGGGCGCTCGCGCCCATGTGACCTCGGCCACCCTAGGCCGAACATTATTGATATCGGTGCGATTATTATTATTCTGATTATTATTTTAATACATTGCGCGCACTTTTGACCCCCGCAACATATGTGAAAACTCACCAAATTTCGCACGCGCGTCAGAAGTCGTGAAAATTGCGATGTGTAATTGGTTCCGGAACTTTGCGTCAAAAATTGCGTAGGCCACGCCCACTTCCGTTTTTAACGTTAACTCCCCCCACTTTAACTTTCACGTAAACGAACGAAACTCGCTACGCATATCTAGGGTGCGGAGACGAGCAAAAAAGCCTCTTGGAGGGGTATAAAATAACGTACAGGAAGTCGGCCATTTTGAATTTGGCGTTGGAAAAACGCGATTTATCTTGTTTTTCGTCCCTCGCACTTTAACGAACTCCTCCTAGGGACTTTATCCGTACCACTCCAAATTCCTCGGGTAGCTTCTCCACAAATGGGCGATCTAAAGTTATCACGGACATTTTTTTCTTTCGCACGGCGTAGCCGTGATTTGGCGCCAAAGTTCGCGTTCGCTCGATGCTAGGCCATCCCTCGCCATGGAACACCATGATGTCATAACTCAAACTGACATGCTCAGAACGCCACCAAACTTCACGTGATGGTTAACACTGCAGCCCTGAACAGCTCTACGTCAAATCCCATGTTACTTAATATGGCGTTACCATGGCAACGCATCCCTCGCCATAAAACACGGTGTCGCTGTAACTCCAATGGACACGGTCCCATCGTCCCCCAATCTTCACTTTTATATCACCGGTTCATGCCTCAACAGCTCTACGTGAAATCTCAGATCTCACCGTATGCCGTTTCCATGGCAACGCATCGCTCGCCAAAAAACACGATGTTGTGTTAACTCAATGGAAAATCGTCCAAACGGCACCAGACTTCAGGCTATCATTAATGGTCCGGCCCTCAACAGCTCTATGTCAATTATGGGGTGTCACCATATGCCGTTTCCATGGCAACGCATCCCTCGCCAAAAAACACGATGTTGTGTTAACTCAACGGAAAATCGTCCAAACCGCACCAGACTTCAGACTATCATTAATGGTCCGGCCCTCAACAGCTCTATGCCAATTATGGGATGTCATCATTTGCCGTTTCCATGGCAACGCATCCCTCGCCATAAAACACGGTGTCGCTGTAACTCCAATGGACACGGTCCCATCGTCCCCCAATCTTCACTTGTATATCACCGGTCCATGCCTCAACAGCTCTATGTCAATTATGGGGTGTCATCATATGCCGTTGCCATGGCAACGCATCCCTCGCCAAAAAACACGATGTTGTGTTAACTCAATGGAAAATCGTCAAAACGGCACCAGACTTCAGATGATGGCTACTGGTCCGGCCCTCAACACATCTAGGCGTATTATGGGGTGTGATCAAATTCCGTTGCCATGGCGACAGATCACTCGCCATAAAACCCAATGTTGTGTTAACTCAATGGAAAATGGTCCAAACGGCCCAAAACTTCACAGGTTTGATAACGATGCAGCCCTCAACACATTTAGGCGTATTATGGGGTGTCATCAAATTCCGTTGCCATGGCGACAGATCACTCGCCATCAAACACAATGTTTGTGATACTGCTGTGACTCCTATGTACGTCGTCCGATCGGCCTGAAACTTCCCACGTTTGCCTACGGCCGAGTCCTCGAGACGCCTTTCGCGACACGTCGACGTGCGGACAACAGCCTGCGGAGCGTCGGCGTCGAAGACCCGATCAACGCTGCTTGCAGCTTTAATTCTTCTTCTGATTATTATTTGAATACATTGCGCGCACTTTTGACCCCCGCAACATATATGAAAACTCACCAAATTTCGCATGCGCATCAGAAGTCGTGAAAATTGCGATGTGTAATTGGTACCGGATCTTTGGTAAAAAATTGCGTAGGCCACGCCCACTTCCGTTTTTAACGTTAACTCCCCCTACTTTAACTTTCACGTAAACCAACGAAACTCGCTACGCATATCTAGGGTGCGGAGACGAGCAAAAAAGCCTCTTGGAGGGGTATAAAATAACGTACAGCAAGTCGTCCATTTTGAATTTGGAGTTGGAAAAACGCGATTTATCGCGTTTTTCGTCCTCCGCACTTTAACGAACTCCTCCTAGGGACTTTATCCGTACGACTCCAAATTCGTCGGGTAGCTTCTCGACAAATGGGCGATCTAAAGTTATCACGGAACTTCTTTTCTTTCGCACGGCGCAGCCGTGATTTGGCGCCAAATTTCGCGTTCGCTCGATGCTAGGCCATCCCTCGCCATGGAACACGATGATGTCATAATTCAAACTGACATGCTCAGAACGCCACCAAAATTCACATGATGATTAACACTGCGGCCCTGAACAGCTCTACGTCAAATCTGATGTTACTTAATATGGCGTTACCATGGCAACGGATCCCTCGCTATAACACACGGTGTCGCTGTAACTCCAATGGACACGGTCCCATCGTCCCCCAATCTTCACTTTTATATCACCGGTGAATGCCTCAACAGCTCTACATGAAATCTGAGATCTCATCGTATGCCGTTTCCATGGCAACGAATCCCTCGCCAAAAAACATGATGTTCTGTTAACTCAATGGAAAATCGTCCAAACGGCACCAGACTTCATATGATGGGTGATGGTCAGGCCCTAAACAGCTCTATGCCAATGATGGGATGTCATCGTATGCCGTTTCCATGGCAACGCATCCCTCGCCATACAACTCTATGTTGTTGTAATTCAATGGAAAATCGTCCAAACGCCAGCAGACTTCATATGATGGGTGATGGTCAGGCCCTAAACAGCTCTATGCCAATTATGGGATGTCATCATTTGCCGTTTCCATGGCAACGCATCCCCCTCCATAAAACCAAATGTTGTCTTAACTCAATGGAAAATGGTCCAAACGGCACCAGACTTCAGATCACAGTTAATGGTCCGGCCCTCAACACCTCAATGTCACAATAGTGAGTTTTCCTCAAAAGCTGTTGCCATGGCAACGCATCCCTCACCAAAATACCCGATGTTCTGTTGACTCAATGGAAAATCGTCCAAACGGCACCAGACTTCATATGATGGCTGACGGTCAGGCCCTGAACAGCTCTAACTCCATTATGGGGTGTCATCATATGCCGTTGCCATGGCGACAGATCCCTCGCCATGAAACACGGTGTTGTGTTAACTCAATGGAAAATCGTCCAAACGGCAACAGACTTCAGATGATGGCTAATGGTCCGGCCCTCAACAGCTCTACGCCAATTATGCGATGTCTTCATATGCCGTTTCCATGGCAACGCATCCCTCGCCAAAAAACACAATGTTGTCGTAATTCAATGGAAAATCGTCCAAACGGCACCAGACTTCAGATCACAGTTAATGGTCCGGCCCTCAACACCTCACTGTGAAAATAGTGAGTTTTCCTCAAAAGCTGTTGCCATGGCAACGCATCCCTCGCCAAAATACCCGGTATTGTCATAACTCCATGGAAAATCGTCCAAACGTCACCAGACTTCAGACTATCATTAATGGTCAGGCCCTCAACAGCTCTATGTCAATTAGGGGATGTCATCATATGCCGTTGCCATGGCAACGCATCCCTCGCCATAAAACACAATGTTCTCTTAATTCCATGGAAAATCGTCCAAACCGCACCACACTTCAGATGACAGTTGATGGTCCGGCCCTCAACACCTGAATATGACAATAGTGAGTTTTCCTCAAAAGCTGTTGCCATGGTAACGCATCCCTCGCCGTTAAGCACGATATTGCTAAAACTCCTGTTTAAATGTTCAAAAAGTGTTCAAATTTCACATGTGTGCTAACGGTCAACCCCTCGAGACATATATGTGTCAGTTTTGAGATTTCGTCAAATGTCATTGCTATGGTAACTAAATGGTCGCCGTGAAACACGGTTCTCTCATAACTCCAGTTAACTAGCTCCAAACGGCCCAAAACTTCACAGGTTTGATAACGATGCAGCCCTCAACACATCTAGGCGTATTATGGGGTGTCATCAAATTCCGTTGCCATGGCGACAGATCACTCCCCATCAAACACAATGTTTGTGATACTGCTGTAACTCCTGTGTACGTTGTCCGATCGGCCTGAAACTTCCCACGTTTGCCAACGGCCGAGTCCTCGAGACATCTGCCTGACGTCGACGTGCGGACAACAGCCGAAGACCCGCTCAACGCTGCTCGCAGCTTTAATTATTATTATTATTATTATTATTATTATTAATATGAAGATATTATTAAGATAAGATAAGACGTCTTTATTGATTGAACATTTTAGTTTAGAATGTGCTGTCCCACGGTAATTCAGAAGGCTCACAGGTCACATTCCGACCATTATTTAAAACAATAGGTGCTTTCACACCGTCTACAGTTTGATTTGTATAGAGGGAGCTCTGTCAGTTTTCGAATTACCCATTTGCTTTCGGGGAGCCCTATTTTTCAGACCACATCCTGCTACTAAATATGTCACAGGCACGCTCTGTTGACTGGCGCAGCAGCGCGGATGCGATCAATTGCTATAAAAACACTCTTCTACTAATACAGACGGTGTGACTATGCCGGCGGATGTGGCCGTTGTTGAAGCCTCTTCAGGCTCCGCATCGGCAGGCCTCTCCCTCAGTGTGGAGCTGTCAAGCTTGACCCTAACGCCGCTTACAGCCGGCCAACTAAAAGTTGTTTTCCGTTCACGTTGTCATTTTTAGACTCCTTCGCTTCTTTGCTTATGAATCCAAAAGCTGTGACGCTTGGCTGTTTTCGTTTTGCCATATTTTTTATTACAAAGCCAGAGTTAAGAAAATATCAATATGAACATTTCAAATACCGCGCTGGCATCACCGCCATAACCACAGATGGCAACACCCAGACATATTCACAAATATAAAACAAATATTCAGAAACTGTAATGAACAATAACTATTATTTATTTCAAAAACTGTTATTTACAGAGACTCAACATTTCTAATCTGTGTGACACAAATATGCACGATTGTTTTGGGCACCCCCTATTTATCTCAAAGTCAGCCATCAGGGGAGCTCCCTCCCTCTTTGGGGGAGCCAAGCTCCCCCTAGCTCCCCCCCATTTCGAACAGTGTCTGTGGCTGAATGGCCAGCGATTAGGTGCGGCGCATTTATCATAGGTGATCAGAGCTAACTGCCTACCGTCAGATTTCATTTAAAAAAACAGATCTGATTTTAAGACTATTTCTGCACTCATAAAGAATGATAAGAATAAGAATAATGCGTATTGAACTGGTTTCATTAATTAGAGAGTTTATTTAACACTAGAACCGCCAATCGGGTCAATTTGTGTGATGTGTGTTGTGTGTGTGCAATGTAACTTTTTTTCAATAAAATATTAAAGTCTCCCAGTCCGTGACTTTTCCTGAAAGTGTGTTATGTACTACCCTATGTTGTTAAAAATGGCATTCTGATAGCGGGATTTGACGGGTTTAGGTAGGCCTATACAAAAACCTCTGGCGGTTCTTGTGTTAAGGTAATTAGGTACAGTAGAAGACCTTTTTTATCAGTAACGAATTTAGCAGTTGAACATAAAAGTAAACTAACTGAGGGTCACTTGCATTGACAGTGTTGTGTCTGTAATCTTGTCACTCAGAGTAACCTACAGTTAATTTAGCTGCTGGAGAAGAAAGATCAAGGGGGGAGGGGGGGAGAGAGCTTTGGTTGATGGGCCATTAGTTGTGTAAATACACAGCTGAGAGCTGCCGTTTCATTCAGACTGTTTAAAAAACGGTAACAACGGACTATTTTTCTTAGCGGATGCATGTCAATTTAAATCAATACATACAACTATTTTTTAAATCAATACATACAACTATTTTTTAAATCAATAAAAACATTTTCTAAATCCATAAAAGCATTTAAATTAATATTGGGAGTCATGTCGTTACTTTGTTGAGAATGTGGCCGTGTAATAAGCGGGATAATTTGCAGCGACTTGTTCCTTATGGGGAAAATAACACCCGTCATGTGTGTGTAGAGGTGTGTGTGGTTAAAACACTTCCATGAAGTGAAGGAATTTCCTTCTATAAAGCAGCTGTGGGCAGCAGTGAGTGTCACGGACATGAATTCATAGATCAAGGCAGACTGGTGCACACACTCTCCTGTCCTGCCAGGCGACACGCCCGTTCTAAGCCGTGTCCCTCACTCCTCACATCCCAAGCATCCTCAAAAAGTGTATTATGTTGTTACATCTCAGATGTTATGTTTCAGTTGTGCTCTGTCTATGTTCAGTGATGCAAACTTGACACCTTTCGGCGAAATTCGCCGTTTTCAATCCAAAATAAATCGTTCTTGTGATTCATGTAGATCTGCAATAAAAATATTTTTGGGGTATGGGGGAGTCTGGGACCCGGAGTAATCTGCGGCCGTGAGCTGTTATGTGCCATCATGACACGCATGGTGTTCTTTTTTTATATATTATAATGAAGTACGAGCTGTGTGCTCGAGTCTTCCTGCCTGTCGGCTCTGCTCATGGATGTATAATAAGGCTCTGCTGCTCCGAGATGATGGTCTAGCTTCAGCAGCTACATTACCTACGGGTGCGTTCGTTAATATTAACTGTGCGTCCGGAGTCACAGTGGCACAGACTGGACCGCTGGTGAACAGCTGTTAGAACGGGCCGTTCAGGTGTTCAGAGCAGAGCTCCCTGTCGGAGCGGCAGAGCGTGATGTGAACTGAAAAGTTTTTCTGTGGCAATATTATTTAAGGAATCGTTGAGCTAGCTAGCTAGCATACATTGTCACTATCTGCTAACGTTAGCCTTCTATTTCTAATATTTTTTTTCATAGGCTATAAACAGAGGTGGTATAAGTATATATATATATTGTACTTGAGTAAAAGTAGAAGTACTCAGATCTTGTACTTGAGTAAAAGTAGAAGTACTCAGATCTTGTACTAGAGTAAAAGTAGAAGTACTCAAATCTTGTACTTGAGTAAAAGTAGAAGCACACAGATCTTGTACTAGAGTAAAAGTAGAAGTACTCAGGTATTGTACTTGAGTAAAAGTAGAAGCACTCAGATCTTGTACTAGAGTAAAAGTAGAAGTACTCAAATCTTGTACTTGAGTAAAAGTAGAAGCACACAGATCTTGTACTAGAGTAAAAGTAGAAGTACTCAGGTATTGTACTTGAGTAAAAGTAGAAGCACTCAGGTCTTGTACTTGAGTAAAAGTAGAAGCACACAGATTTTGTACTAGAGTAAAAGTAGAAGTACTCAAATCTTGTACTTGAGTAAAAGTAGAAGCACTCAGATCTTGTACTAGAGTAAAAGTAGAAGTACTCAAATCTTGTACTTGAGTAAAAGTAGAAGCACACAGATCTTGTACTAGAGTAAAAGTAGAAGTACTCAGGTATTGTACTTGAGTAAAAGTAGAAGCACTCAGATCTTGTACTAGAGTAAAAGTAGAAGTACTCAAATCTTGTACTTGAGTAAAAGTAGAAGCACACAGATCTTGTACTAGAGTAAAAGTAGAAGTACTCAGGTATTGTACTTGAGTAAAAGTAGAAGCACTCAGGGTCTTGTACTTGAGTAAAAGTAGAAGCACACAGATTTTGTACTAGAGTAAAAGTAGAAGTACTCAAATCTTGTACTTGAGTAAAAGTAGAAGCACTCAGGTCTTGTACTCGAGTAAAAGTAGAAGCACACAGATCTTGTACTTGAGTAAAAGTAGAAGCACACAGATCTTGTACTAGAGTAAAAGTAGAAGTACTCAGATCTTGTACTTGAGTAAAAGTATAGTCCCAGAGTGTAGGAATACTCTGTTACAGTAAAAGTCCTGCATTCAAAATTTTCCTCAAGTAAAAGTAGAAAAGTATTATCATCAAAATATAGTTAAAGTAGCGGACAGTAAAAGTAGTCATTGTGCAGATTGGTCCATTTCAGAATAATAGATATGATATGTTTTATAATGATTGATCCTGAAAGTGTTCTCAAAGCTGGTAAAGGTGCAGCTAGTTTGAATGACTTTGTATACTGCAGGGTAGCTTGTGGTTTACTCCAGGTGGAACTAAAGTCTGATTTAACACTTGATTATATTTCACGTCATTCATCCACATCTGTAAAGTAACTAAAGGTATTACATACATGGAGTGGAGGAAAGTACAGCATGTACCTCTGAACTGTAGTGGAGTAGAAGAACAAAGTAGCAAAATATTGAAATACTTAATAAAGTA